>NC_140931.1:26126468-26726468 GCF_014529385.1 Adiantum capillus-veneris | reverse complement strand
GAGTACCAAAGAGGCAGAGGGGACACCACCATCACAGAGCTCGGTTCCCACCCATACACACACCAGCGGTACTCTCAATGACCGAGCTATAGAGTTGGGGAGATCAAGACGACCGCGACTGAGGAGGGGAGCCACGCAGCACCGGCGGAGATTGCGGCAGAGGATTCACAGGATTCTAGCACAACACCCAGAGTGTCGATCAGGATAGGCTTCATGCTACTGCTATATTGTATCATGGTGACACTTATCCCCACTTTGTACCTCTGTGGCATGATACCATTGCTCAGCCTACCAGCCATCCATAGGAGTCGGTAGCACTCCTATCTCAGTGTTTAGTTTGTAGTTTTCTTTGTTTGTATCCAGACTTGGTACTAGACTCATCATTGTAATCAGTTGGTCTCATAGGTCATTTTGGCCTTTTGTAGACGTTAATATATCATTTCATTTCTCTCTCTCTCTCTCTCTCTCTCTCTCTCTCTCTCTCTCTCTCTCTCTCTCTCTCTCTCACACACACACACACACACACACACAGTAAAACGGTGTTTGCAAGCAGCTGTACTTAAAGCAGGATTGACAATGAGTTGCCAACAAATCTCACTACAAGTTTTTGCGGTTGTATAGCCCTTCTATCTACAAACCTTGATCCAAAAACGCTTGGCTTCATCAACAGACTTGTAGACCATCAGACGGCAATCTGCTGCGCAAACAGCAACATGAGGTTTGTCTTCACACATGATTTGACGAGCTCCAGGCTTGAGCTCTCTTATAAAAAATTCATTAAAAGTCTGTTTTTTAAGTACAGAAACAAAAGTTAGTACGAGGTGAATAAGCCAGCAGAGAAATCTTTAAAACATCACAAGGAAGCTAACCTTATAACTCTCAACTGGGTACTTGAACTCATCCACATTAATACGATCCTGCAGTAGAAACAGGCGATCACGTGTAAAGAAATAAGAATAGAGAATTTGAGTCTTGCAACGACACATGCATACACGCAATTCAGAGTACACACAAATGCAGGCTAAAATACAATTTTTGTACTTCGACTTCACTACTCAAAATGATCGTGTGGTAAGAGAGGTATACAATATGTGACCAAAAATATAAGTTGAGTTCTATACAATGGTAAACGTGTGCCTGGTCGTGGATGAGTTTGCAAGATAACATTACCCTTGGTAAGTAGACCACATTGGGACTCTATGAAGTGCCCCCTACGAAAAAGATATCTAGAATATACAACGATTTTCCATAATAGTGGACGGAGTCAAGTGTTACTCTGTCTGGCTGTAAAAAAAGCCGTGTTAAAGGACTTAACTCACAAAGCTCCTCATGTCCTCCATTACATGCCAATGGTAAATGTAGGCAAGAAGGTATCCAGCCATACCATGTGTTGAGCTTGATATTCCCCACTCCTCTCGAGGTCAACCTCATCTCATGCAACCCCGACATCTGCTCTGAGGCCCTTTTTGAAGATATCCGCAACCTACATACATCCGTGTGAGGCTCATTGTTGCTGCCGATGCTTCCTCTCCCCCTTTGCCCTCCCATTGATGCGTCCTCCATGAGAACACAAAGGCGCCCCGTGCAGGTTATGAGGTTCGCCCAAAGATCGCAAGTTCGGGCCATGTGCCTCCTCGATAATGGATCGCCCTTGTGGGCTTACAAGTGAGCACGGCTAAGCCATGAGACGTCGGAAATAGGGCTTCAAAGAGCACCGTTTTTCCTTTTTTGGGCAGAGAGAGAGAGAGAGAGAGAGAGAGAGAGAGAGAGAGAGAGAGAGAGAGAGAGAGATTTAATTATCGTCCACGGAGGTCAGATATGACAATGGGACCAAAACAAAAACCTTACATTTGTTCTTTCGAGAGTGGAGGTATTAGATAAATATTAGTTAGGGGCTGAGGGTCCGTCAAGGGGTAAAGGGAAAAGGAAAAGAACAAGAACAAAACCTAAGGGGGGCCAGGTGGAGGGGGAGCTAGCTTGGGAATCTAAAACTCCTGAATGATGGCAATGACCGCCACGGTAGACTGCCCATTTACCTTGTTTACGGGCTTCATGCATCTTATTGAGCTTGCTTGCTTTAAGCTTGAGTTGATTTGTAGTCAATTCCTCGGCCATCCAAAGCTTTGTCCCCTTGAGCAATAGGATTGGCGTGGCAATTTCGTCCGTTCTTCTTTGTTCTTGAAAGTGAGGATGCATTGGCCAGGTGGCACACGCCTATGCGTGTCGTTTTGATCCAAGAGACAGTGTTGGGCTCGATGTTGAGTGGTTGAAGAATGTCATTGAGTTTGGGGATGGCTTCTTTGAGGGTGTCCTCCTCGATGAGAGAGAGAGAGAGAGAGAGAGAGAGAGAGAGAGAGAGAGAGAGGAAATGAAATGAAATGTTATAATAAGAATCTTCAAAAGGCCAAAATGACCTATGACACCAAACTGATACAATCTTGGTGAATATAATAGCATGTCTGGGTACAAAATAAAATAAAATTGAAGTAAAGTGAATAACCTAAATCATCCTCATCACCATCATCAATGCCCGAGGATGCCTGGCATCGGACGATCTCCGAGAAAGTATTGCATCGGTCGCTCAGGAGCATTGTCAATGTCTGCCTCTATAAATAATCGTTCTCGACGTCTCCCATATCGTGCTAGACTAGTCTTGATCCTCTGATGGAGCCGCCGTCATAGTTACCTAGAACGGGAACGTGAACGGGGAACGCGGAGGAGGAGGGGGAGGCGGAACGGAAATGTGGCCAGAATGGTCGACTAAAGTAAGGCTTGAACTACCTCCATTCAGCTTAATCCCAAATAAACTCCTAAACAACCCAAAAACTGCTCCCAAATCTGCCCCCAACCTGCACCAAATATGTTCCCCGAACAACCCCAAAACTGCCCCCAAATGCCTACTTTTGCCAGTTCCGCCCCGCATTTCGCCGTTCCGCCTCATGTTCCCCCCCGTTTTGGAACACCGTTCTAGTTACACCCTGTTCCGGAACGGCGTTCCATTCCAGACTCCGTTTCACGAACGGGACTCGTTTGGTACGCCGTTTCGGAACGTTTGTTGTGTTCCGCCCGTTCCCTGTTACACTGGCCTCCGTCGATGTCGTGGTCGCCCTCATAGACGTAGGCGTATAAAGAAACACCGAAAGCGGTGCCAAGGTTTGGGGCCAGTGCTCTCTCGAGGTGGAACTCAATCACTCCCGTCTTGTGTGTCGTGCACTCTCTATCTCTTTCAATCCAGTCTGCCCCCAAACTGCACCAAATATGTTCCCCAAACAACCCCAAAACTGCCCCCAAATGCCTACTTTTGCCAGTTCCGCCCCGCATTTCGCCGTTCCGCCTCAGGTTCCCCCCGTTTTGGAACACCGTTCTGGTTACACCTTGTTCCGGAACGGCGTTCCATTCCAGACTCCGTTTCACGAACGGGACTCGTTCGGTATGCCATTTCGGAACGTTTGTTGTGTTCCGCCCGTTCCCTGTTACACTTGCCTCCGTCGATGTCGTGGTCGCCCTCATAGACGTGGGCGTATAAAGAAACACCGAAAGCAATGCCAAGGTTTGGGGCCAATGCTCTCTCGAGGTGGAACTCGATCACTCCCGTCTCGTGTGTCGTGCACTCTCTATCTCTTTCAATCCAGTTGTTAATTGAAGTGCTTAAAGTTGTTGAGTCTGTTCTTTCCCGTTGACAAGTGGTGTCCGTCCCCATGACATAGTATTAAAGCTTCAAGCGTGTGCGTTTCCTAAAGCATACTGGTCCTACCAAAGAGCAAACAAAGCAAGATGACACTTCCAAGCTTTACAGGAAACTTTATCAAAGAATCTTCGTATCCTGACCCGAGACTTATTAGCCACTCCCGACCTCACTCCATGGCGCATCGGGCACACTCCTGTTTTCATCGCTCTGTCTTATTGGGTATAAGCCATAAAGATCACTTGCAAGAGAAGGATCAAAGATTTTTCAAGCCGCTGTTTTTCTCTGAGGCAGTGCCATGCAGTGGTGGCTGTTAATAGCTACCAAGCCGCACACTTCAAGGCCTTGGCAAGCTTTAAGATTTTTTTTTGCCCGAAGTTATATGCCTTCTGACATCTTCCTTCGGAGTATAGCTTCTGGCAAGAGTGGGGTATCCTGAAATGCTTGCCACCAAAAGCCTAGTAGATAACAATTTGAAATTTCTCGACATCTCTCAACAGGTGTCTCTTCTTAAACCGATAACCTTGGAGGGCCAGTGTGATTGGTATATCTTGGGGCTATCATCACCGCCATAGGAACACTATCTGTTGAGGCCTGTTTCGACTATTTAAGAGCTTATGGACCATGCTATGGTTGGCTACAAATTTATGGAAGAAATCTAACCCTAATTTTCGTGTAGGTTTCAGAACGGGAGCCCTGTCCACTTTCGAGCTCGACTGATGTAAAGAATGCTTTCAATTTTCTGAATCCGTTTGAGAAACTGTTCGGTCATCATGTTTGGAATTTGTTTGAAATGAATGGTATTTGTTTTGAACATGTCTTGGTGTATATTTGAATTGTTTTAGTGATTTTACTCCTAGGTGGATGTAAAATCAATCGTTCTAGCCCGATACTCAAAATAAAAAGTAACTAGGAAGATCTCTCAGGCTCTCCATTGGCACTCCGTTAGTGGTGGTTGTTGTAACAAGTAAGGAAATTACATCTTTTATAAGTGACCACCACATTGACCGCATTCACCCGCCTTCATGTTGAACATCCATGTTCATTGGTGTCCTCGATCAGATCCCTCTTGTAACAAACTTGGACACCCCAAGTCTAGAATCTGTTGCAACACGAGAGAGAATCACTTAAAATACCTTTAAAAATCATAGTTCAATTTGGTCGACACGGCCCGGCGTAGTTCCGTGCCCAAAGAGATTGGCCATAAAGACTGGCGCCCCTTTCAATATTTCTTTTATATTAATTTTTTAGCAAAGTACAACTCCCGAGGGACCTCTGCTCTCAGACTCCGCGTCCAGATGCCCTAAAGAGTGAGGTCCTTAGGGCCCTTTTATTCTTAAAAGGGATGCCAAAAACAGAGCCCCAAGATCAGTCAAACTCAAAAGCAAACCGATCCTCAAAAACTTGCAAAAAGCAGCCAGCGCAAATTACGGAATTCCGTACAACCTTGCCATGTCAGCAGCCAACGTGAAACGTGGAAATCCATACAATCTGCCATGTCAGCATGTCAGCGCAAAGCTCGGAAATACGTACAGTACTGCCACATCAATTGTCAACGCAAAATCAGGAATTTTCGTACAATCAACCACGTCATCACTTTATCGTGTGTGTGTGTGTGTGTGTGTGTGTGTGTGTGTCCAAGTTGCATTGCCACGTCATCAATTTGTGACATACCCCCCTCTTGAAAGAATTGTAATCGCCCTCAATTGCGCCTACAAAATAGACAGAGGCCATAAACTGTCTTAGTAGACACTGACTGTTAGTACCGACGCACTAGACACGACACATCTAGCACTTGTACAAAGACGATAGTCACATCACTACACATGACATCACAGGACATCACATGACAATCAATCACAGAAACAGTCATTCCAAATCTCAGACCATGACTGCCAGCAACGTATTTAGTAACCACATCTAGATCCATTCTGAACCTCATTGATGTCGGGTTAACTAATCCCATATTGCGATCATGTCTCTAGAGATTTTTTTCGACTCAAGCACTGTCGTGTGCAAGAATCCTTCGCCTGCGAGAATCATTCGCCTTAAGCATTGTCGTGTGCGAGAAATCTTTTCCGAGGATCCCAATCCATCACTATGTTCATGCTGAACAGAGTGGTTCAGTCCTTCATTCCATTGAATCAGTTGTGCTTCATGATTCATTATCAGGTTCATTTGGGAGCTGTCACTGACTACTCCACAATCATCCTCATCTCATTCTTAATCCCGTCATCTGTTCACAAATAGCGGATTTCATTAGTCTCCTTCAAAATTCATGATACTTATCGTCACGTTCATTCTAGAGCTGTCAGTGCTCCGAATTCGTCATCCATTATCATCGATTTCACATGTTATCTGCACACATCTAGCAAGTTCTTCCAGAGAACATTAATGTCATATATAAATCAAATTCATCTTCAAAAATTTCTATTTCAAAGTTCTTCATTCACACACTTAGTTCATATTGAACACAATGTTTCAATCATCTAGTCATCTCATCTGTCTAGAAGTCTTGATGCACCTAGATCCCTGTGTAGCCATCTCATCCCGCAGAAACTCTTGATGCGCTCACCATAGCATCTGGTCATCTCATTCATATTGGAATCTTGACGCACTAGAATCATTCAACATGCGTCATCATTCATTTATTCAAATTCATCATTCTTATCTCGAATCGAAAGGATATCCGATTCATACTTGAGCTTCCGTCGCTCTTGATGTCACCATCTCATCCTCGATTTCACCTGCAACACAAGTAAGGAGATGGCTCACCGTGTTGCAAAAGAGTGGATTTCCAGCTCCATGCTTCCCAACCCATACAGAAGCAAGTTCTTTGCTCCTATTTCCGGTGATTTGTCACAAACAACCAGATTGCCAGTACATCAATATCCCTTTCGGTGTCCTTTCGAGTATCTGGTTTATCTTCTGGTCAATAGTTTTGTTCCAGCTCTTCCTGCGAGTAAAGATTCCGCTTTTCTGCACTCGTCTGTCCTTTCAGCTTTCCACCCCGTTCTGAGAGGAGACTCAATGGCCTCATGCCATCTGGAGTGAATCTCATCAATCCGATAATTCTTCAGGTGTTTTGCAAATCTCGGATCTCTGGAGTACTCAATCGACCTTTTCACACCCATGTCAACGTGCAGTGGACGTTGGTATTTTGCTTTGGCAAACTTCTCCACCAAAAAAAATTGCCCAATCTTCATTCTTTTCTTCAGTTCCCACGCCTGATTTCAACTGGGAGGTGTTATCTTTGTCAGATTCTCGACGAGAACCTATGTGTAATATGGGATCCTTAATGGCCTTATGCCCCTGTAAGACAGAGCAATGAAGATGGGAGCGCGCCCGATGCGCGATGAAGTAAGGAAGGGAGTGGCTAGTAAGTCCATGGTCGGGACACGAAGATCCTTCAATAACAATTTTCAAAATTGTGCCCAAGTGATTTGTCTGCTCTTTAGCAGGATCGGTATGCTTTGAGAAAAGCACACGCCTGATGACTTGATACCACTGTAACAAACTTGGACACCCCAAGTTTAGAATCTGTTGCAACACAAGAGAGAATCACTTAAAATACCTTTAAAATCACAGTTCAATTTGGTCGACATGGCCCGGCGTAGTTCCGTGCCCAGAGAGATTGGCCATTAATACTGGTGCCCCTTTCGGTATTTCTTTTATCTTAATCTTTGAGCAAAGTACATGCGTCCAGATACCCTAAAGAGTGAGGCCCTTAGGGCTCTTTTATTCTTACAAGGGATGCCAAAAACAAAGCCCCAAAATCAATCAAACTCAAAAGCAAAAGTTCCAAAAGCAACTGATCCTCAAAAACTGGCAAAAAGCAGCCAGCACAAATTACGGAATTCCGTACAACCTTGCCATGTCAGCAGCTAGCGTGAAACGTGGAAATAGGTACAATCTGCCACGTCAGCATGTCAGCGCAAAGCTCGAAAATCCATACAGTACTGCCACGTCAACTGTCAGTAAAAAATCAGGATTTTCCGTATAGTCAGCCACGTCATCACTTTGCCGTATGTGTGTCCGGGTTGCACTGCCATGTCATCAATTTGTGACGCATCTCTCCTTCAGGATCATGGATGTCCTGATCATTGAAGTGAGGAAATTCAACTTCCGTAGCTCTACCTGACACTCAAAGGGCGATTTTTTGAGGTGAGACCTGGCTAGTGGTTTCTAGTTAAATTATATGGATTACTATCACAATCTATCAACATTCATGCAATGTTGGCACAATGATTTCTCCTCTGCAAATTTTCCAAGTTTTAATGTATTCGTTGCCTAGTAAAGCCATCCACGGTCTCACAAAGCTGCAATTTAAGATCAATAAGAAATTTAACTTATTCATGATGCACAATGTAAACATATTGGCAATTCTATTAATTGCAAACAAAATAGAACTTGCCAAGGATGTCACAACCAAAGAAATATATTTACCTGAAAAAATTCAATAAACTTTGGTATCTCCTTTGCAGATTCTAGAGAGCTCATATGCAGTCCTTGCTTGATAGACATGTTGACAAGTAATTCCTTTGTACCTTGCAAAAACATAACAAAACAATTTCTTTCAATCTAAGTATAACATTTGAATGTGCGCCGTGACACCCGAGCAAGGAAAATTGAGGCGCCTTCATGTTCATTGTCAAGACAAAATAAGAAGTGGTAGCTTAAATTAACACTAGTATTTGAGATTATCGATTAAAAATTTTACGATTCCCCAATCAAGAAGAGGTAACTAAGTTTCCATTGGCATCCAAGACTCCTTACTAAAGAGTTTACACTTATCAACTACCCGTCGTCTGTAGACAACGATAGGCTGCCCGTGACCCTCTCTGTCTGCTGTCTCTATCCCTCCTAATCACTCTCATGATGTTGACTTTGTTAAGAATACACACACACACACACACACACACATATATATATGTACATATATAGATGTATATATATGTGTGTGTGTACATATATATATATATATATATATAGAGAGAGAGAGAGAGAGAGAGAGAGAGAAGAAGAAGAAGAAGAAGAAAGATTTTTTACATCCATTAGAGGCTGAACTCGGCCTATGAGACAAAACAATGTACATGATAGTGAGTCATCCATGGCAAAAGGACAAATATACAAAAAAAAAAAAAGTAACAATGCTGCTACTAGGGGGTGGTGATCCATGGGTGTACAATACAAGGTATGGGGGGGTGGAGCTCTATCTCATAGGGAGAAAATGGGAGGGATCTATATGCTCAGGGAGGTACAAACATGAGATGCATCAATCTATCTAGCTCCATCATGTGCCTTGGTATGGTTGAAGTATGTGATACATGGGGGATCGGAGACGAGAAGCCCTCTAAGCATGGCTGCAAGATCTGATATCGCTCTCCCCTGTGCCGCCGCCATGGCCTGATCTTCGTAGGTCTCAAACTCCTTGCAATGACATCTCTGGGCCATGTATCCTGGAGCTTCGAGTCTCCGTCTCTCTCTCTCACCTCCTCTATCATTGTTAAAGTGTCACCCTTCGTGGTGGGGTGATTTTGTGCCGTGTGGAATCTCCTTCTCTCTCTCTCTCTCTCTCTCTCTCTCTCTCTCTCTCTCTCTCTCTCTCTCTCTCTCTCTCTCTCTCTCTCTCTCTCTCTCTCTCTCTCTCTCTCTCTCTCTGCTCGATTTCAGCAATTTTGCAATTTTTGTTCGTGTATTTCTATTGATTTCTCGCTTGTATGTGTAAGCCTATTAACAGTGTTATCAGAGCTCAAAAAGATATTCTCTACAAAGGATATGATCCATCTACAGCACACATGGGTTCTCGCGGAGAATCTGATATAGACCACACCGCTCTGTAGGGAGAGCAAGAAAAGTTGGATCCCGACGTGGGAATTGAAGAAACAACGAAGATTTGGGTAAATTTCCGACGGGGAAGTTTGCAAGAGCCGAGTGCACACATTAACTGCAGGTTGACAAATGTGTGAAAAGATTGATCAAGTACTTCAGAGACCCCAAATTTGCGAAACAATTGAAGGATTACCCAATTGATGAGATTTACTAGAGATGGCGTGAGCCTAGTGATTCCTCTCTCAAGTCGGGAAGAAAACTGAAAGAAATGTCAAGTGCAGAAAACTCTACTCGCAGAAAGAGTTGTCCAGAGCTCTTGAAAAGAAGATGAACCAGATGAAAGGTTTGTGGCACTCTCAGAAGAAGAAGAAATCGGCAGATTTCCTTGGTTATTTGGGCCAAAAGTCGACTTTCGAGGTAGCAAGCAGATCCAAGAAGCGTATTTCTTTCGAGGATGACCCAAACTTTTCTTCTTCTTCTTCAGAGAGTTCCGACTCTTCACCGTCCTCTCATTCCAGTGAGCATAAGGAAAGCCGAAAGAAGCTGAGAAAAAGCAAGAAAAGCAAATTTTTGAAAAAGTCTAGAAGGTACGGGAGGCGATCTAGCAATTTAGAGGAGAAGGGCTCCTCCTCTTCTGACAATGAACACATGAGCAAGAAAAGCAAGGAGTTTAAAGAAGAGGGTCAGACCGTCAGGTTTAACACCTCTTTAGGCTACCAGGACGCCCATTGAGCCCTTGAGTTTATACAACAATTTGACGTCGCCTTCTCAGCAAAATTGACGTCGCCTTCTCAGCAGGTCAGTTTGTAAGATTTGATTAAGGCGGAAAAATATTAGTTGCATTCATGATAGTGAATGTTTCATAATGATTAGAAGCAAACAAATTAGAGAGAGAGAGAGCATTCAATGAAAATAAACTCGCTTGATTGAAAAAAATGAAAAAAGCCAAATACAAGCTAAGCAATATGGCCTTATATAGGCTCAAAGTGGAAAGGTGGCATTTAATGCTAGAAAGTGATTTCCATCACATCTGGGAGAAGGGTCAAATGTCACGTAGCTATAGTGAACAACATTTTACAATATGTTTAAGGAAGTCTATGTAGTGGGATGCATACATGCACATAATGGTGCATGGTTGATATGCTTGGCTTTAGGGGTTGGTTACACATCGAGTATAAGCTAAACGGCTTACCCCAACTAACGCCCCCGTAAGCTAAAGCTTACATGAAGTGCATGGATTCTAACCAAGGCTAATATCGGTTACTTAGGGTAACTACATACGGCTCATAAGGTGGAATCTGATGCAAGAGAGGGTAGGTCTTACCTCCAAACTTTGGGTTTGAAGCAGTGTCTAAAACCCATTACAATACATCCTCATAATAGACAGTGTTGACTTTCCCTTTTTCTTCTTCTTCTGCCACTACTTTAACTTTGGAATCTCTAGGATTCTTTTGGTTGACATGGTGCTTTGAGTAGAGTTGCATAGGATAGCCCATTAGTATGTGGCTTACCCTCACACAGTTCTCGAAACGCTCCAAGGTGCGAAAGGCGGCATCTTACTTGAAAGGAAATGCACAGACATGGTGGTCTAATCTGTTTTTACACAGAGAAGCACCTACGACATGGGTAAAATTCAAGAAAATTTTCACATCAACTTGGATAACTGAAGAATACGAAGACATCATCATGGCATGGAATCATCTGAGAATGACTAAGAAAGACATGTTGGATGACTACTACCAGAGGTTTTGGATACCTTTTTGCCAGTGTCCTCATTTCGGAGGATCACTTTGAGGGACCAGGTTGCGTGGTTTTGCTATGGTTTGCCAAAAGAGATCCGACAGTATTGTCTGCAACAGAAGTCCGACTCTATATAGAACTTATGGGACATGCCACAAGCAATGTTTGGAATGCATGCCGGCTCATTAACTTACCGTACGGACAAGCTAGTGTCTACCTCTACAATGCAAGTGTCTTTTAATGAAGAGAATCAATCAAAGGAACCGGACGAAAGTTCATCAGAGGATTTCGAGAAAGTAAGGGAATCAAATGATGGTTCCAACGAACCAAAGGAACCAAATGCAAGTTCATCAGAGGATTCGGAGAAGAAAAGGAATCATAAACCATCATAAGTTCACAATAGTCTGAACTCACAAATTATAAGAGGGGATAGAACACTCATAAAACTACAAAAGCAAGGGACACAAGAAAACCAAAACAAAAACAAAAACGAAATCATTGTATTTGCTACTAAACAAAACTAGATAAAACAAACAATTAATTACTTAAAATTGTTTTTCGGAAAGGCATATACAAGTTGACGCAACTTACTTGGATAAAGCTTGAAACAAGTACTCAACTTTAAACTAAAAAGGATAAGACAATTGGACTTAAGCCTAGAAATTAGACTCCACACAACTTCTAAAGGAACAAATTCTTAAATCCTAATGTAAAATAAAAATTAGATCTGACTACTAATAAAAACGTACGAAGAAGACGCCGAAAATAACCAGAGAAGTACAAAGATCGAAACTTTACAATATGTGACCTCAACTTCGCTACTTGTCCAAACAGGAAGAATAAGATTATCACCTTTATCATGAATAGCTTGGACAATAGCTATGACATCCCTATTCACGTCGTCATTGCCCAAGAGTAGGTGCAGGTTTGTATAGAGGTCATTCATGCTTTGAATGTACTCTATAAAACCAACAAGCTGAGTTTTTTATTACCCTCGATGGGCATACTTAACCATGATAAAGGCTAGCATTTGTCAAGCTAGAGCAAAAATACTAGAAGCGCTAAAGATCAAAACATCAAAATAGTGAGTTACCCAATTTTAGTGAATTTACTATTGATTATCTTGAACATTCCAAAGGAAGAAACATTGAAAATAAACTTGCTACGATGAAAAAATGAGCGAATGTTTTCATAATTCTTTTGAATGAGTATCCTTTCTTAATCAGTAAAGAAACAAGATGGTACGACTAAACAACAATAGATTTACTAGAACAAAGATGAGAAACTAAATAGTTGAGAGCAAATGACACCGTACTTAGCTAAAAGAGAAATGTTCGAAGAAATGTGAGGCATATGGATGATATTCAAATTGACATATTCTAGTTCAAGGCGTTTATCATAGATATCTACTTCCAATCCCAAGGAGTCTGTGTAACAGACTTGGACACTCCAAGTCGAGAATCTACCGCGACACCACAAGAAATCACTTCAAACAATTCAAAGTCCACAATTGATTTGACACTCCGGCGGAGTTCCGTGCCTAGAGATGTTGGCCCCAAAGACTGGCGCTCTTTCGGTATTTCTTTTTGTATTAATCTGCAACTCAAGTACAAGCGAGTGGTCGATGCTCACTCTCAGACTCTGCGTCCAGATGCTCTCAGAAGTGAGAGCCCGAGGCACCATTAAATAAGTTTACAAGGGATGCTAAAAGCAGAGCCAAAAAGCTTAAAAAATCAAAAGCTCTCTCTCTCTCTCTCTCTCTCTCTCTCTCTCAAATTGTGTAGCCAAAAGCTGGATGAAATGCGTAGAAAAAGGCAGGTCCCAAGCTGCCGCAATTTCTACCTTTTTCCGTACGCTACTGCCACGTCAGCACTCCGAAATTTGGTCGTGATTTCCGAACAGGTCTGCCACGTCACTGCCTGCCACACCATCATTTCTACAGGGGTATTCCCGCGGGGACTGTCCATGCCTAGGGATAGTGTGTGTGTACAAAGGCCACGTCAACAGTTTGTGACATACCCCCCTCTTGAAAGCATTGTAATCGCCCTCGATTACGCCTGCAAAACAGACAGACACCATAAACTGTCTTCGCAGACACTGACTATTAGTATCGACGCACTAGGAACGCACATCTAGTACATGTACCAATCGACAATGACATCACACAACATCACAAGACATCACTTGACATCACAGGACATCACATGACAAATCACATTCAACATTCATTCGGATGTCAGACCATGATTTATCGACAATGCAATTAGCAATCGCATCTAGATCCACTCAGGACCTCATAGATGCCCGATTGACTAATTTATTGCAACCATGTCTATCGAGATCATTCATACCAAAATGCTGCAGTCATTTTGTCTATCAGTTCCTGCACTTAAACAACTCAAGAACAAATCAGTATCATGTTATTGGGAAATCCATTTTATAAAGTCATTACAACAGAATACTGTAAGCTCTCAATATCCCTGAACCTCAAAGAGACATCAGTGACTAGTATCCAAAATCGAGGCATCTGTTGACAAAGGAGCGGAGTAACTCCCCTCTTGTTCTAATTAGAATAGACTATGCTAAACCAAAAGCTTCAAGATAAAGTTTCACAATATGAGGAGTATCTGCTAGGTCCTCCTCCTCCATCCACTTCGCATCCAATGCAGGATAGTTCTTGAATTTAACCAAGAACCGCCTTATCACTTTACCCTTAATCTTTCTGTCTTTATGTGCCAATATCTCTTTTGGAACAAGAATCTCCTCGTTTTCTTCCACTTCGGATTGCTAATCAGGCTCCCCATCTTCGGGCACATCGCCTTTAGAAGGCCTCAGGAGACTCACACGAAAAGCATTGTGAATCCTCCAAGTTTTGGGCAGCTTCAGTCGGAAGAAGACATCATTTATCTTTTCGGAGATTTGGAAAGGTCCGTAGTATCGCATACTAAGCTTTGGAAAAAGCCTCTCCTTTCCTTTTTTCTTTCTCAGGCGTGCTTTCTCAAAACATAAGAGCACCCAATCGTTCTCCTTCAATTTCAAATCGCGGTGATGGCGATCTGCTACCTTTTTCCGTCTTTTTTGAGATCTAAATGGGAAAAGTATTTACCATTGGTGGAATTTGCCTGCAATAACACGATACACTCTTCGACGGGGAAAGATGACGAGAACTGCAACCGCATGCCAATGTTCTCCCAAATAGCCTTCTAAACAAACTCCTAAATCTGGGTCCCTGTCGGAGACAATCGTCTCGGGCATGCCATGTAATCTGAACATCTGGGCCAAAAACAGTCTCGCTAAGTGATTCGGCTTAACTGTTTTCTTCATTGGAATGAAATGAGCTTGCTTGCTAAACCTGTCAATAACAGTCCAGATACCATCGTGACCACTCTATGTTCTCGGGAGATCAAAAATGAAATCCGTTGCAATACTTTCCCAAGGGCGGGGGGGTATGGGCAAAGGTTGTAACAATCCATGTGCTTTATGCCTGTAAAACTTGACCTTCTGGCATACCAAGCAACTGCGCACAAACTCCTCCACATCCTTCTCGAGTGTCGGCCAAAAGAAGTATCTCTCTACCCCTTTCAAGGTGGTAGCAAAGCTACGCTGACTCGTAAAAGGTGGACAATGGCATTCGGTCATAACCTTCTCCCTCAACGGCTGTGTAACACACAACATGGTTTTCCTCATCAAGTAGCCATCCTAAATGGAATATCTTCCTACTATCTTTGCATCCTGTATCCGTGTGAAAATGTCTGCAAAATCTGTATCTGTGGCATACTGATCGACCATACCCTCGAAGCTCCTTTGATGTATCGGGGAAATAGCCAGAACCAACGGCTTCCGAGACAAAGCATCTGCAACCAAATTCTTATGTCCCTGAACATAGACAATTGTAAGTGACACTGTGACAAGATGTTCGCCCACCATATCTCCTTTTCCGATAGCTGCTTCTGTGACAAGTAGCGTAAAATCTCATGGCCTGTAAAGACAGTAAAATCCGCTCCGAGTAGGTAGTGCCGCCACTGAGTAAGGGCATGGATAACTGCCAAAAGCTCTTTCTCATAAATCTGTGCTGTCAATTCCGGCCTTGAGAACAATCGACTCTCGTAAGCCGCATCCAGACTACGACCACAAGCATCACAATATACTTCAAATAACTTTTGCAAGTCCGGCAAAATCAAAACTGGTCCTGTAGTCAAATTCTCTTTCAATGTCTGAAAGGCAGTCACCTCTGTGGGTCACCACGAGAAATGGACTCCTTTTTGTGTCGAAATATGCAAAAAGGAAGCAACCTCTACAAACTTTCTAATGAACCGCCTGTAGTACGTACAAAAGCCCAAGAAGCTTCTAACTTCATGGACATTCTTCAAATCGGGCCAATCACAAATAGTCTCTATCTTGGCCAGGTCCATCTACACTCCTGTTGCTGACACAATCTGTCCCAAAAAGTGTATCTCCAGTAGAAAAATTTCACTTTTCCATGCATTAATCACCAACTTGTGAGCTCGTAATGCCTGAAAGACCTGAAGTATATGTTCTCTATGTTCTGTCTCACCCTTGGAGAAAACAATGATGTCGTCAAAGAAAGCACCAACAAATAGTATGTACTTGCAGTGTGGAGAAAATCTTGGTGTTCTTTATCAAGTTCAGACATATTTGTCCTATTCTCATCATTCATCTCTGTAAAGATGATCGAGTAAACAAACAGACTGGATTTCATTAATTTTGAAATGGCCGAAGCCGATAAAATAGGGACAGACACGCCGTTAAGTTTCACGTCAAGTACAATGGTTCTGCCCTTCTCTATGGTTAAAGTCGCTTTTCTCGCTTGATAATCGACCATGGCGTTGTTCTTGTGGTACCAGGGAATTCCCAAGAGGACATCACAACCTTCCAAAAGCATTATGTAGAAGTCCTCATGCCCCAAATACCCCTAACAATGCAACAGAAGCTTGCCAATGACAGGTGTAATGGCTACGTCCCTGTCGGGTGCCGCTAGAACTGCTTCTGCTAGTGGTCCCATCCGATCGGGTGTGATCTCGAGCCGTGCCGCCAATTGAGGTGAAATGAAGTTGGCCTTGGCTCCTCCATGAAAGAAAATCAGGGCTTCTTGGTCTATCACTTTGCCTCAAGCTTGGCAAAGTTCTGTACTCTCATCAATAGTGCCAGTCTTGCTTTCATCTTGCCTTTTTGTCCACGTTCCTCAGCTGCTCTCGAACCTTCAGGCCTATCTTCATCCTTGTCGTTCTATTCTTTCGGTGCCTTTTTAGGGCACTTCGCGGAGATATGCCCAGTTTCCCCACATCCAAAGCACTTCCCCTCTTTGATGTAAAGAGCTCTCTGTGAAAGAGTAAGCTTGGGTCGTGCATCCTTTTCTTTCTTTTCTGGGTTACTCTTCTTCTTTCTACTTTCATTGTTCGAAGTCTGTTCATTTCTTTGTGTCATGATTTCATCTGTGGGGTAGGTCAAACTGCCAGAGTGAATGGCAAAACCCCGTTTCGCATCACTCATCAGTTCCTGAATAGAATCCGACTTTTGCTCTAAGCAGTGATCTCGGATCTTTGTAGGAAGACCCAAGGTAAACCGCTCAATTTGTTCTTTGAACGAGATCTTCTTAAATGAAGAGGCTGATAGAAAAGAGCTCCAGAATCTCTCGCAATATGCGTCCAAAGTATCCTTCTTGGTCATCCAAAGATGGTTCCAGGCAGTTTGTATGTCGCGTTCCTACTCTCGAGTTAGCCAAGAAGAAATAAAAAGCCTTTTAAATTTCAGCCATTTAACTAACGCTTTCCTGTTCAATAGAAGCATGGACCACCAAGTTTGAGCATTTTCCCTGAAGTAGGAAGTAGCCCTCCGAATCTTGGAGTGCTCTGAGTAACGCCCTCCAGAGAAAGCTATGTCAAACTAATGTATGAAAGCAAGCCTTCAAAGCATCTCCAAAACGAGAGAACGTGTTAAATTTAATTGATTGTCCACCTTCTTTGAACTCTTGGACTTTCTTGCTTTTATCTTCCAGAAAGTCATATTGGTTGGCTTTGTAGAAATTCTTTTTCTTTGCATAGAATCTGCGGCCGTCAGAGTCCGAACTATTCGAAGACGAGTCCTCTATAGAACTATCTGAAACTGGGCGAGATTTAGACTTCTTTGCCTTTTTCTTGCCATTCTGCTTTTTGCTTCGCTTTTTGCCTTTTTTGTCTTCTTCGCTCGAATCGGAAGAGCTAGAAGAACTTGAAGAAGAAGAAGAAGAAGAAGAACTAGGTAATCCTTCAAACCGCACACACTTCTTTTGCTTCTTGGCCGAAGCAAAAGTAGACTGACGACCCAAATAACCCGGGAAGTCAGTTCCTTTCTTCTACTTTTTGTTGTGCTTTTCTGCTTTATTCTGCGTGTCAAAAAGCTGAGAAATCCGTGCAACCACCTCTTTTAATTCCTGCTCAGTAAACATCCTTGGAGTAGGAGGTTTCTTGAGTACTGGTTTGGGGGGTGGTTCTATGGTCTGCTGCCACTAAGCATACACCTCCTCGAAGGAGGTCTAAGTCATAAATTTTGCAAATTTTGAGTCCTTTGCAAAATTTAGAATCATCTTTCCTGCGTCGTCGATCAGTCGTCGACGCTCCATCTCTTCAAGCTCCACCGGAGTAGGCCGAGGCGGGCCGTACTCCTCGTGTGAATCTTCTTCGTGATCTCCTCATCCAGAGGGGATCTCTGTCTGAAGCCATAAGTGCCGCGTAAAAAGGATCGGATTTCCCGGTAGAAGAGAAATCAGCCGCGCCCTGACACCACTCTAACAGACTTGGACACTCCAAGTCGAGAATCTACTGTGACACCAAAAGAAATCACTTCAAACAGTTCACAGTTCACGATTGATTCGACACTGGCCCGACAGAGTTCCGTGCCTAGAGATGTTGGCCCCAAGACTGGCGCCCCTTTCGGTATTTCTTTTTGTATTAATCTCCAACTCAAAGTACAAGCGAGCGGTCAGGACTCACTCTCAAACTCTGCGTCCAGATGCTCTCAGAAGTGAGAGCTCGAGCCACCATTAAATGAGTTTACAAGGGATGCTAAAAGCAGAGCCCAAAAGCTTCAAAAATCAAAAGCTGTCTCTCTCTCTCTTTCTTGAGACAATGAAGCAAAAACTCTCTTTCTCTCTCTCTCAAATTGCATAGCCAAAAGCTGGCTGAATTGCGTAGGAAAAAGCAGGTCCCAAGCTGTCGCAATTTCTGCCTTTTTCCGTACGTTGCTGCCACGTCAGCATTCCGCAATTTCCGCCGTCATTTTCGGATAATCCTGCCACGTACTACCTGCCACGTCATCATTTATGCAGAGGTTTTCTCGCGGGGACTGTCCATGCCTAGGGGTAGTGTGTGTGTGTGTACAAAGGCCAGGTCACCAATCTGTGATAGTCTAAAAAATCTCAAGGTCTAAAAAGATAGAACAATCACTATTTGTGGTGCAATTAAGTTCACAAAACTCCTCGGGATAAATTCCTCCACCTAAAGAACTCAAATTCAAGTATATAAAATCTGGAAAAGGAATGTCAGGAACAAAAAGATATCTACAAAGCGTCTTACATTACATAAGTTGTGCAAAAATATTGGGCAAGTGTTAGCAAGGACAAAAGCTCCATAAAATAAAACTCGTAAGTAAAAAGATAGAAATTAGCAAGAAAAACAACACAATTGGTGCCCATAGGGATACCAATTCTTTGCTTGAAAAGAGAGTCACCAACGGTAATATATAAATTATCCAAAAGAAAATCTAACCAAGATATGATGTCAATGAATCTTTGTCTACGTCTACATTCTTACTTTTCAACCATAAGAAGTCAAAGTTCAAAGCTGACTTTTCTACTAGAAATAATGCCTTATACCTATCCTTCTCAAGCTTGTATGGGAAAACTTTTGAAATAAGAGACTTGACTCTGAATTTAAGTTCCTCCAAATTAAGCTTGGTATATAGTGTTGTAAAGTCAAAATTTTGGAGACATAAAGGAGAGGATTTCTCCTTAATGATCCTTGACAAGTTCAAAAACTTTACTACAGTAATCACACCTACTGAATCATTTAAGATCCAACTTGAATCGATAGGTACGTCTGCTTCTGATGATAGTACATCTGACGGTTCCGACAAAGCAGGGGAATCGGTTGAATGTTTTCCTCAAAGAATTCAGACAACCATGATTGAAGTGCCAACGGGCAAAGGAGGCCAGCGAGGCTACCAACAAGTCCCAGGGCACAAGAAAAGAACATGAAGGAAGATTAGAGAACTCCAATGATCCAGATTGAGGTGCCAAGGAAAGGGAAGGCCAGCAGGGCTCAAACAGGTCAAAGCGGCACAGTAAGTTAGGTCCATCGGATAATTTGGTCAAGGGTACTTTTTGGCCCTTGGTGCACAGTGGATAGAGGAGGAGAACAACCCAAATTCTCTTAAGAGAGAGAAGCTTTTGGGTCATTAGTAGTGTCTATGCCAAAAGTTACCGATGAATTAGCAAGTTGAATCTGGTGTGGTGCAGACTGCACAAGAGGGGGTCCACTCCACTCCTTTGTCACAAATTGCCTAGATTGAATTAAGTAACTAATTTCTCTCTGTGATATTAGGGGTACTAACGGGCTGAAAGTATTTTGCGGAATGACTTTATGAACATATGTGCACTGAATTGGAAATTTCCTTAATTGAATTGAAAACATGTGCTCTTTCATGTGTGTATTGTTAGAGATATGTAGAGAAAGATGAACTGCCTGCCAATTCCAATGGGGCGCCACATACAATGACGTGGGTACCCAACTAGAAAGGAAGGGCTGAGAGGACAAGACAATCCAAACCCGGAAGATGGCCAAGGGCTCAACCCTAAAAAGAGCTAAAAGAGCACTGGCCTAGGGCCTAACCTGAAAAATGCTCAAGCTTGGCGTCTGGCTGATGCATGCAAAATGCGCGGACAGTTGACGTGGCAGACTGTATGGAAGCTTTGCGATTTGTGCAAGCTATGATGTGGCAAGCTATAAGGATTTTCTCTTTTCACGCTGCTGAGTTTAGGCAGTTTTTATGTGAGCTATTTGGGAAGCAATGCATTTGGGTTACAGTGCTTTTGAACCTGATGCTTTTGGGGCTCTACTTTTAGGCAACCCTTGTACAATTTATAAGCACTCTTAGGCTTTAACTCTACAAAGCATCTAGACGTAGAGTCTGAGAGTACAGGACCCTCGGGAGTTGTACCATTATGACTCAAGAATAAAGAAATACCAAAAGGGGCGCCTGTCTTTGGGGCTAGTGCATCTAGGCGCGAAACTCCGTCATGCCGTGTCGATCTCCTTCTCTCTCTCTCTCTCTTTCTTGTCAAGTTCAATGATTTTGCAGTTTTTGTTCCTGTGTTGCTATTGATTTCTTGCTTGAAGTGTCCAAGCCTGTAACAACTGCCAACTCTACTCGAACTATATCACGTGGTACTATTCACTTGCATACAAATCTAGGGTCTCTTTGTCTGGGTCCATGTGTTTGCTATGAGGCCTGGGGCCCATACCGCTGCACCGTACGTCATAGCCGGCGTCACCGAAGTGTCAAAAATCTACCCCTTGGTGCAGGGCTCCTGAAAGTGTGATGAGTGGCATCTCCGCTCCAACATGGCCAATGTTGCATATCCTCTAGTGAGCCTCTCTATGGCAGCCCGAGCCATGAAGACGTGCTCGAGGGGGCTGGCAAAGGTAACCCCCAAATTCACATATGACTACCACGTCCACTCTGCCTCCAATTGCTTGAAGATTGTGTTGTGTCTGACTCCTCTGGATGTGTGGAAGTCTAAAGATCATGCCCTCGATTTTACCAAGGTTCGTTGTCATGCCCCGGTATGTACAAAAATCATTGAGGCCATCGAGATGGCATTGTAGCCCCTCCTATCACTCAGAGATCAAGACAATACCATGAACATAAAGCATAATATGTGCCAGCGTACCTGCTAGATCTACTCCTTGTCCTCCAACACTAAGTGCACAATCAGAGATCTCGTCAATGTAGAGTCCGAATAGGAAGGGCCCACCCTTACTTCACACCAATGGTGGTAGCAATGGTATTTGAAAGTCCTCCTCGGCATCTAACACACGATGTCACATGCACATACAAAGCATATATGGCCCAAATGATCTGTATTGGGATCCCCAATCCCTGTATGTGCTGGAAAAGTCTCTCTTGAGGCATTGTCTCAAAGGCTTCACTGAAATTCACAAAGCAGCAATATAATCTCTTCTTCCACGCCATGGCCCCATCAATCAGGCAACGCAAAACGAAGATGTGATCTATAGTAGAGAAGGCTCGTCTGAAGCCTACTAGTCTTGAAGCTTTTGGTCCCTCCCCCTTTGCATTTGAGCTAAACTCTGCCTCCAAAATTGCTCCATAGAGTTTGGCCATTCTGTGGCCAACCATTATGATCCCGTAGTTCCTTGGGTCCAGGGTATCGCCATATTTGTAAATAGGCACAATGGTGTATCTGATCCACTCCTCTGGCAAGCCTTCCACCATAGCCCTATTGAAAAGGTATGCAATCAATGGGGCTAAGGTGTCGACTGCATATATGAGGTGCTCACTCTGTAAACTTGTATGATCTGTAGATCTCGGATGTTGTAGCCTATGGATGGGCCACCCTACCATGTCTACTGTGAAGAGTGGATGTCGTGGGCCATGGCTCTGGTGGCTCTAGGATAGATCGTTGTCCTCAGATCTCCAAGTCGCTATGCATAGTCATGCCATGCCTGAAGTCCTCATTGGGGGTGGTAAGGCAAGGCTCTCAGAGTGTGCGCCATGTTGTCGCACGGTCCATGCTCATAGGTAGCTGATATAGCTCAAGGCTCAAGCTCCTTGGTCTCCTCAAACGCTCACCGTTTTCAGCGAGAGGGCTCTCACCTACATCTCGCTCTATGAGCCACTCTAGTGCTCTCTATGCTCGTAGTTTGTGGTTTAGCTCTGTGGACTCATCATCATACCAATTATTATGGGGTCCCAGGTGGGGGCGTGAGTGGTGTGTGGGAAGTTACTCATGGCGGATGTATGAAGGATGGATGAGATATATGAGAGGTAAGGGTAGCTAAGGGGGTGTCAGGATTGAGGCTAAGAAGGCCTTGGTAGACCTATGATGAGTAAACGAGGACTAGCTTGAGTGAAATGTATCATGGTATGAGGAGTATATGTGCGATGTGTGAAAGATGGGGGCTCCTATTGTAGCGCGGGTGGCCTAATGGATAAGGTATTTGACTTCTAATCAAGGGATTGTGGGTTCAAGTGCCACCGGGCGTGCCAAAAATGAGAGACCTGTAGCGCGGATAGTGTGTCGTGCTCTCTACATTGGGTGCTCCTCGGTGCAATGTGCGTGACATCTCACTTAAAACAACATGAAAACACAAGAAACAATAGATATGAGCAAATCAACACAGAGACATAGCAGCACACCAAAACATATGGTCTCGACTATCTCAAAGGAACCAGTACAGACTCTGGAGTGGCAGCACACTCAGCTCGAGCCCAGAACTCACAGGTACAATGGGGGTGTAAGGTGCAGCGGAAGTGAATGTTGAACTTGCTCAAGATGAGTGCTCCAAACTGTGCTCAAGGTTCCTTTTACTTACGAAAGGGAGAGCCTTCCGTTCCTTTAGTGAGAGAGTGCAAATAGTCACAAACAAAGTGGATAAACACCGTGAATGAAGATACATGAGACTTAGAGATAGAGACAGAAGAATACGACACCAGAATGTTGTCAAACCCTCCTCCAAAGGCCCCACTCTCTATGACGAGAGCAGTCTACTATTGATTGCACAAATCTCTACAATGCTTTGGACTTGCCGACGATGTCGACGACGAGACGGGCTGAAATCTGAAAACGCTAATGGCTGAAATCTGCAAATCTTTATCTGCTGAGTTTTGACTCTATGTCGGTGACGATTTCAATGACGATGATGCAATAACGACGCGCTGAAAATGCAGATGCTGAAATCTGCGTTTTCCGAGCTGAAACTGCAAACTTCGCGGGATCTGACCGTGCGGCGAGGATCTGCTACAGGACGGTGAGATCTGCGAGGTCTGGGACTTCTACTACGATGTTTGACTGCTGAAAACTGAAAACGCTGGTCCTACCTAATGGCAACAAATCTGGAGCCAGTAGGAGAAAATCAGCAAGGGGCTATGTATATGATATCTCGCTCCATGCAAATCCAAAGTAAATCGGTGTTTGGAATGTGTGCTACAATTTGTATCTTGCTCTGCAGCTCTCGGCGGAAAACTACGGCAACTCCTCTTGACCCTCTCGATGTGTTCTGGCATGCACACCCTCTGTGTATGGACTCCCAGTGAAAACCATGTATGCGTGGTAAGCTCCTCTCATAGCTCTCGTATGTCACAACCACTCATCACTGATGTGTCTCTCTGGATGTGTCCATAAGTCCCCATGGCAATTCCAGATTGCAAGGTGCATCTCCTCAAAGTGTCCCATAGGCACAAGTCCCTAGGCTATTGTTTTTCCACCAATGATTAACCAGCCGTCGTGATAAGAATCTCTCTTTCCGTCTTTGCATGCTTCAAGTACTTTCGGCGTGCATCTTTGATTCATCAATTACTCTTGGAATAGTCGGTGCTAAACCAAAGGCTTCAAGGTAAAGCTCTAAAATCTGAGGAGTATCTGCTAGGTCCTCCTCAATCCACTTGGCATCCAAAGCCGGGTAGTTCTTGAACTTGACTAAATACTAGCTTACCTTTTACTTTCCTTTCCTTGTGAGCCAGGACCTGTTCTAGAATGAGAATCTCTTGTCTCTTCCACTTCAGACTGCTCCTCTAGCTCCCTGTCCACTGACACTTCACCTTTAAAAGGTCTCAATAGACTCGCATGAAATGCATTCTGAATCTTCCAAGTATTTGGTAACTTCAGTCTGAAGGATACGTCATTCATCTTCTCTTGAATTTGGGAAGGGCCATACTTAGCTTTGGAAAAAGTCGCTCGTTACCCTTCCGCTTGGATAGGCATGCCTTTTCAAATCTAAAAGCGCCCAATCATCCTCCTTCAGCTGCAAGTCACCTCAATGCTAGTTTGTTGCCTTCTTATGCTATGCTTGAGACTTTTCCAGAGCCTTTCGCACCTTGGCAAAAGCAATGTGCAAATCCTGTGTGTATTGATCTACTTCAAAATCTTATCTTATGTGCTTAGAATAGGTGGATCCTTCTTAACACCCTCGATAATCTGAAATGGTGCCTTCTTCGCAGATGTATGAAAAAGTGGTGTTGTATGCAAACTCCACCAAGGGAAAATACTTCTCCCATTGAGTTTTCTGATCAGAGATGTACGACTTTAGCAATCCAAAACCAATGAGTTGGCTATCTCCAGATGCCCATCTATCTATGGGTGGAATGAGGACAAGCATTGTAGTTGTTGCCAATATTCTCCTAGATTGCCCTACAAAACAAAATCATAAAATGGGGATCTCTATCTGAAACTATAGATTCGGGCATACCATGTAATCGAAAAATTTGCGAGATAAACAGCTCAGCCAAATGGTCGGCTTGAACTGTCTTGTTTAGCGAAATGAAGCGAGCATGTTTGTTGAATCGATCAAAGAGCTAAAAACGCGTTTAGAGTACAGGACGGGACGTTTTAAAACGTTCAGTACGTTGCTTTGTTAGAAAACGTGGGCAATTTATAGACTTTAATAAAAGTTGTCTTGCCTTAAGAGTTTAGGGTCTATAGATGTCAACTTTCCATTTAATTACGTGCAACGTTTGACTTCAATAAATTATATATCTTTGTGTGGACCCATATAATATAATACTTTTAAAAATATATATATTTGAAAAACACCGACGTACTTTATTTTGATCCTCGAGAAATACGTCTAGTACGCATATTAAACCCCCCTGTATAAAACGTCTCGTATCGTACCTTAGCTACTATGGTCCAATGCCATCATGCCCACTTTGAGTCTCAGGAAGATAAAAAATGAAGTCCATTGCTAAACTTTCCCAAGATAGGCTAGGAATAGGTAGAGGTTGTAGAAGACCTAGTGCCTTATGCCTGTCAAATTTGACTTTCTGGAATAATAACCAAGAGGATGATAGTGACTCACGACGGCAGGCTTCCGCTCCAGCCCGTCATAGAGCTCATCCCTCGGGAGTGGTGCAGGGATAGAAAGTGGTGATGGTAGCTCATGTATGGCCTCACATTGTGGTTCATCTGGCGAGCCCACTGCTTTCGCATCTTCAAGGCTCGTCCTTTCCCACCGGCAGAGACTGTTTGTGACATCTGGCTGGAGCTGATCCATACACTCACTCAAGGGCCAATTAGATAGACTTCAGGGCAAGGGCAACTCCGATCACATGCGAGAGTGCCGTGAGGCCTACTTTCGACTTTGGCACCCAGAGACTTCCTTCACCATGGTTCAGGGTGCGCCTAGATGGCATTACCGGCCATCGGTGTGGTTGTTTCCTCCTCCCATCTCGTGATCTAGCCCTCATTGTACATATCTTGTCTTCTCATTGGGAGAGTCTCCCCATGTTTCTGATGTAGCCCTCTCTAGCAGAGGCCGATTGTAGCCATTCAGGTAGTTTTATTAACTAATGGAAGGATCTTTTTCTTGCAAAAAAACAACTACGAACAAACTCATCCACATTCTTTTTGAGCCTTGGCCAATAGAAGTACTTCTCCACACCTTTCATGGTGGTGTCTATGCTGCAAAGGCCGAAGAAATGTGCACACCGGCACTTTGTCAAACCTTCTTCCTCAATGTCTGAGTAACACACAACATAGTTTTCCGCATCAAATAGCCTTCCTTTAGAGAATAGCCTGCAACTATTTTCCCACTCTGAAACCGGTCAAAGATGTTTGCAAAATCTTACTCTGTGGCGTACTAATCTACCATATCCTCGAAGTTCTAATGGTGAATCACCGAAATAGCCGAAATTTGTGGCTTTTGAGACAACGCCTCTACCACGAAGTTCTGTTGTCCCTTCACATGAACGATCTGGAAGTGAAACTGCGACAAAATATTTGTCCATCTCATTCGTTTGTTCGATAGCTCTTTCTCAAACAAGAAGTATTGCAAACTCTGGTGGTCGGTGAACATTGTAAAATCGACTCCAAGAAGATAATGGCACCACTGAGTAAGAGCATGAAAAATTGCCAATAGCTCTTTCTCATAAATCTGTGCAACCCGCTTTGGTCCCGAAAACATTCTGCTCTCATAAGTGACGACATGGCCCTCCTGCATTAAGACCGCTCCCACACTGCGACCACGAACATCACAGTAAACCCAAATGGCTTTTGCAAATATAGTAGTGCCAACATTGGACCCGTTGTCAACTTCCTTTTCAATATTAAATGTTGCAATCTCAGATGTAAAAAGGAACCCTCTTTTGTGTTAAAGGTGTAACGGAGAAGCAATTTCCACAAACTTCCAAATAAACCGCCGGTAATACAAGCATAAACCCAAAAAGCTTCCAACTTCATGTACATTCTTCAAATCTGGCCAATTTTAAATAGTTTCAACCTTGGCCAGCTCCATTTTTTACACCCTCTACAGAGACAATGTGTCCCAAAAATAGTATATCTTGCGAGAAAAACTCGCTCTTTTCCCATTAACCACCACTTGATATTGCCGCACTGCTTGGAAAACCTGTAGCAAATGGTGTCTGTGCTCTACCTCACGCTTAGAGAATACGATGATGTCGTCGAAAAAAGTGCCCACAAATGACTTGTACTCTCTAACAATCCTGTCCATCATCCTATTGAATGTTGCAAGAGCATGAAAGGCATCTCCAAATGCTCGTACAATCCAAAGAACGTCCTGAACGCGACATCTCCAACAACGATCTTGATCTCATGATAGCCACTTTTCAGGTTGATTCTACTGAAACATGTAGAACCTTGTAGCATGTCTAGTATATCATTGATCATGGGTATTGGAAACTTGTTCTTGATGGTGATTTTGTTGAGAGCTCTGTAGTCAATGCACATTCTCCAAGATTCATCTTTCTTCAATACCAACAACACTAGCAAATAGTATGGTGATGTAATGGGCTGAATTAGACCCTTCTCCAGAAGCTCTTTCACTCGGTTCATAATTTCCTCATTTTGGCCTTTGCTGACCCGGCAAGGTGGCCGGTTCGGTGGTGTGTTTCCGGGAATCAGATCAATGGTGTAATCTTCAAGACGTTGGGGAGGCAACTCTCCCGAGTACCGGTAAGCCTTCAGAGAAACAATCAGCTTGAGCTTGCAGAAAATCCTGTTGCTTCTTTTCAAAGTCGGACAAATTTGATGTTTTTTTTTCATCTAACTCATTTAAGTAGATCGAGTAAACAACAGCCTGGATTTCATTACTTTGGAAATGGCCGAAGAGGATACAAGTCGACGGACTCGCCCTTCGATTTTACATCATGAATAACTAAATTCAGAGAATGCACATAAGAGGGTTTATAAAGCCAATGTGATATACATGAGGACCTTACTAACTGTGTCAAGTTACAATGCCCTCATGGACTAGGTTAGGCTAGGGAAGCTAGTATAGGATGTGGCTATCATGCTATCACGCATAATGTGACTGCTGGGTAGAACCATGTTGTGGCTCAGAGGGATGTTCCCTCGTACAACCAATCTGTCTCGGTTATCACCCTCTAGGGCAGTTCCTCACCAGATGACCCATCACATGACACTTAAGGCACTGCCCGTAACCACAATCCTCTGCGAGTCAAATGTAAAATAGACAACATAATCTTCGATGAATCTTGAATGGGATAAGAGGACGAAACCAGGAGACATGTCCCCAACGCGATAAAAGGAGGAAGCCGAGACACAAGAATGTCGAGAAGAAGAACATGATCTTTGATCTCTATAGCACTCCATAGAAGAACGAACGTGCAAGACATTTAACGTTGAAGAAGAGCAGGTTGTAGACAAGGCTAAGGCCCACCAGTCCTAAAGTCTCTCACAGGAGTGATGATGTGGCATGACACATGACCCAAGGGGCCCATTAAAATAAAGGAGGACTGGACAAAAACTCATGCCTAAAAAGACTTCGCAAAAGCTGGCATTGCCTTAATGAAAATCGCACAGTAAATCACGGGCAGCCACATGGCACATATTTTGTGAGCCTCTAGGGTGAGGTTTGCGCCTACGCTTTTGAGCATTGCTTTTGGAGAAAAGCTACTAAAGGGAACCCTCATTTAGGGGCCTATGTAAACCTTTAAATATGTGGCTAGGGTTTGTTTGGCAAATTCGCTTGGAGGAGCAACATGAGGCAACATGTAATTCAAGTACTATTGAAAGCTCTACAAAACTGGGAGATTTTGCTGAGGGTGCTTTGAAAGAATGTCACAAAAGCTCATTGGGGAGAAACTACAAATACTCCATAGAATCCGGAAACACCATCTTGCTTCGTCTGTTCTTGGGAGGACCGGTATGCTTTGAGAAAAGCACACGACTGAAGCTCTGATATCTTTGCAACGGGGAGAGACCTTGTGCAACCTAAAAAGAGCAAACTGAGACATACAATTATCAAACCAATGTAACAAGGAACTGGCGGAACTTAGCCCAAACGTTCCGAAACGACGTTTCGAACGAGCCCCGTTCGTGAAACGGAGTCCGGAATGGAACAGCGTTCCGGAACAGGGTGTAACCGGAACGGTGTTCCAGAACAGGGGGAACATGAGGCGGAACGACGAAACGCGGGGCGGAACTGGCAAAAGTAGGCATTTGAGGACAAAAAAGTAGGCATTTGGGGGCAGTTTTGGGGTTGTTTGGGGAACATATTTGGTGCAGTTTGGGGGCAGTTTTTGGGTTGATTAGGAGTTTATTTGGGATTAAGCTAAATGGAGGTAGTTCAAGCCTTACTTTAGTCGACCGTTCAGGCCCCGTTCTCGTTCCGGCTCTCCCTCCTCCTCCCCATTCCCGTTCCGTTCCAGACCCTCCCGTTCCTGTTCCCCGTTCCAGGTAACTATGCTTCAAACAACTCAAGCGAAAGACAGAGAATTTACATAAGATGCCGAGTAGCGGAGTTCCACTCCAGACTGCTTCAAACCATGGCAACCCATTTCGGTGTTTCTTTTATATTACTTCGACACCATACAACTTTGTGATCTACTCTGCTTCTCGTAGAATGCCAGAGACAGACACACACACACACACACACACACACACACACACACACACACACACACAGACCACAGTTCATATTTGAAGGCCTTGGGCCCATCCAAAAGCAGTTACGTGAAAGCGGTAAGTTCTACAAGCATCTGGTCCAGACTGCGTTGCAAAAGCTGACAGCGGAAATCACAGAAATCTATACAGCTGCCATGTCAGCATGTCATCGCAAATCACGGACGTCCATACAACAGGCTACGTCATCATCATCTTCGCAACTTTGGGGTAGTGTGTGTGTGTGTGTGTCCCCTGTTTTACTTTAAGTCGGGCCCCTCGGCCACGGTTCTATAAGTTGGTGGTCAAGGATTAGGGCTTTTAATCCTAACCTATTTTTATAATGGGCCACTTGGCAAGAACCTGTAAGCTGGTAATTCCTTCTTCTTTTCCTTCTACTTCTACGAGGGTTTAGGCCCCTCGGCCAGGATCTGCAAGTTGGCAAGGGTCTTCAATGGCTTGACACATCAGCACTTTGTGACACATTACTAATAGCCATGTTGAGCACATTCACACTACTATGAAGACCTTAGCAGAGCGGTTTCAGTAGATTCCTATCCGGTGGTGGCTCCACTATCTCCGAGGAGCACATTAGGAAGTGAGGGCTGTTTTGTGGCTGTGCCCGGCTATACCTGAGGTAGACGTACTTTCTCGGTGACGCATTCCAAAGTATTGCCCACCCAATAGGCTGGCATGAGGTGGGATCCCCATTCCAAAGGTTTCACGAGGTCAGTGTCTCTAGTGTTCTAAAGTTCTTCTGCCAAAGGTGGGCAGTTTGTCACTTTTAGGTGACTTTTATACATCTATTAGGCTTATCATTTATAATCTGGGTCATGGGGTCGTCAGACTCAGTAGGGCACTTTCAAATTTTCCCTTATTAAGGAGACCCCCCCCCCCCCCGACAGGTACTTTACGCATATCAGATTAGTAGAGCTTGCCAGTGTTTGGGGCCAACACACTCTCTCTCTACCATTTGTGCTCTCGCGTTTTTCTCACACTAGCGTCTCTCTCTCTCTCTCTCTCTCTCTCTCTCTCTCTCTCTCTCTCTCTCTCTCTCTCTCTCTCTCTCTCTCTCTCTCTCTCTCTCTCTCTCTCTCCATTGTGCCACCCTCTGCTACAAGTTCGCTTGCAGATCGACTACCCGTTCGGTGGACGGTACATGATTGGAGGACGTTTCTGAGGAGATTTGTCCCGATAGATCCAAGTTCCATTGGCTACTCGGTCCAAAGAGAAGATTTGCTTTGGTTCCAACAAGATCATCACCGCATTCACCCTTTTCCGTTGCATCTTTGACAGAGATGACATGACCCACAGATGGGCATTTAAGGAGCCCATTAGAATAAAGGAGGACAGGATAAAAACTCATGACTAAAAAGACCTCACAGAAGTTGACGTGGCCTTCAGCACAAATCACGTCGTAAATCACACCCTGGCCATATGGCACTTATTGTGCAGACAGTTGGTGCCAGATTTGGGCCTATGCTTTTAAGCATTACTTTTGGGGATGAAAAGCTACTAAGAGGGCGCCTTGTTTTAGGGGCACAATTAAGGCTTTAAATATGTGGCCAGGGCTCTTTCTCTAGCAGATGAGCTTAGAGACCTAAGGCAAGTTGTACCTTTGTGATCAATCAACTTTCAAGAAAGAAATACCAAAAGGGGCGCTAGTCTCTGAGGCCAGTACTTCTAGGAACTCTCTCTCTCTCTCTCTCTCTCTCTCTCTCTCTCTCTCTCTCTCTCTCTCTCTCTCTCTCTCTCCCCTTATTTGAGGATAGCTTTAGGGGAAGAGACATTATTTTTTACTCAGGAACGCATCAGACTCCCGGCGGCTACACTAGACGGGGCCCGGGCACCACGTACCAATAGAAAAGAACAAATTGAACTGGCTTTTAGCACTTCAATAACAACTAAACTGAAAGAGAGAGAGAACACGGGGAGTGGCGAAGTTCCACCCTAAAGAGAATTGGCCCCAAATCTTGGCGCCCCTTTCGGTATTTCTTAATATTACTTGAACTTTGTATAATGTCAGTACTCCACCCTCTGCACCTTCGTACGAAAGCATGCTAGAAAATGAGCCCTCTGCACATATTTAAAGGCCCTTGACCTCTAAAGCAGTTACATGAAAAGCAATAAACTCAAAAGCATCTAGCCCAAAATCTGCCAACGCAAAAGCAAGAAAATCCGCACAGCTCTATCACGTTAGCAACTAGCATAAAATCCGAAATCCCATACAATCTACCACGTCATCAGCTTCTACGCTTTTTCTCTCTGTGTGTGTGTGTGTGTGTGTGTGTGTGTGTGTGTGTGTGTGTGTGTGTGTGTGGGATGCTTTACTTTAGACCCAATTGGATAGGAACCTTAAGTTGGTTGGATCTTCTTCCGCTACTTTTGTTGCTTCTCTTAGGGTTTAGGCCCCTCGGCCGGGATCTCAAGGTTGGCTCCGTTCTTCAATGGCTTGACACATCAACAATTTGTGACATCCCCCCTTCTTGAAAGAAAGTAATCGTCCGCGATTACAGCATATCTGCAAAACAACTCAAGTTAGCTCAAAAATTTCCGAGGGTCATTCCGAGGGACAATCAATTTTCTCATTCCAAATCGGAGCTCTTGATTTCCTCGGTCGTATCTCATCCAATAAGGAGTGTCATTCCAAATCGGAACTCTTGATATCTTGGTCAATGACTTCCCAGAAGTATCTCATCCAATAGGAAATATACAGTGGGTGGCACATCACAATGCAACACAAATGCTCACATATGCATGTTACAAGACATACAAACATAAAGTCGTCAATAAACACTCCCCCCAAAAATAACCATCTTCGTCCAGGCCATGAGTTGTTCGATGACTCCCTCATCATTTCTCCCGCAAATAACCTAAAAGGTCTGGACCATGAGATATAGAGGCCCTTTACAACCAAACCACTGCCTGCATCGTTTGGAGGTGTTGCAAGTAACCACTGCTCAAATTTTTAATACTCCCCCCGTAAAATAACCATCCAGGTCCGGGCCATGAGTAAAAAGAACAGTTTTCAATCATTCAATACACCCCCTGCAAATAACCATAAGGGTCCGGGCCATGAGTATGAACAAGCATTCTCAAACATCATTTCTCACTACTCCACTCAGGAGTAAAATCACCAATCATTGAAACCAGTACCAAAACCAGAGTCAAACAATTCAAATCGGCACCAAGACAGGTTCAAAACAAATACCATCCATTTCAAACATATTCCAAACAGGATCACCAAACAAGTTCTCAAAAAGAACTCAAACAAAATTCAAACTTAAAAAGCAATGTCGACATTAGTTGAGCTCAAAAAGTCGACTAACTTTCCATCTTGAAACCTGCACCAAAAATTAGGGTTAGATTCCTTCCATAAGGTCGCTGCCGACCGCAGCATGATCCACAAACTCTTGAATAGTCGAAACAAGCCTCGACAAGCAATGTTCTTGTGGCAGTGATGGTAGTCTCAAGACCTGGAAATCACACTAGACCTCCAAGGTTATCAGCTCGAGAAGAGACACCTGGGTGAGCGATGTCCAAACATTTCAAGTCGTAATCTGCTAGGGTTTCTTGGAAAGCATTCCAGGATACCCCACTCTGCCAGAAGTTGCACTCCAAAGGAAGATGTCAGAAACCATATAACTTCAAGAAAAAAAATTCTTGAAAGCTTGCCAAGTCCTTGGAGCATGCCACTCGGTAGCTATAGACATCCACCACTGCATGGCATTGCATCTGAGAAAAACAGCAGCTCGAAACAAATCTTGGATCCTTCTCTTGCAAGTGATCGTTTTGGCTTATGCCCTGTAAGACAAAGCGATGAAGACGGGAGCGCGCTCGATGCACGATGAAGTAAGGGTAGGAGTGGCTAATAAGTCCGGAGTCGGAGCATGAGGATTCTTCAAATAAAATTTCTAGAAGTGCCATCTTCCTCTATGTCCTCTTTGGTAGGGCCCGTATGCTTTTAGAAAAGCACGCCTGAAGCTCTGATACCACTGTCAGAAGATGGGCACCACGTGCCAACGGAAAAGAACAGACTAAACTAACTTTTAGCACTTCAAAAACAACTGAACTGAAAGAGAGAACTGAACTGAAAAAGAGACGACATGGGGAGTGGCGAAGTTCCACCCCATAGAGTATTGGCCCCAAACCTTGGCGCCCCTTCCGGTATTTCTATATATTACTTGAACTCTATACAATGCCAAACTCCACCCTCAGCACCTTCGCACTAAAGCATGACAGAGAATGAGCCCTCTGCACATATTTAAAGGCCCTTGGTCTCAAAAGCTGTACATGAAAAGCAGTAAACTCAAAAGCATCTCGTCCAGAATCTGCCAGCGCAAAAACAGGAAAATCCGTACAGCTATGCCACGTCAGTAGCCAACGTAAAACACAGAAATCCGTACAATCTGCCACGTTGGCAACCAGCGTAAAATTTGGAATTCCATACAATCTGCGACGTCGGCAACCAGCGTAAAGTCCGGAATTCCATACAATCTGCCATGTCATCATCTTCTACGATTTTTGTATCTGTGTGTCTGGGCTGCTTTACTTTAGGCCCCATCGGATGGACATCTTAAGTTGGTTGGATCTTCTTCTGCTGCTTCTGTTGCTTCTCTTAGGGTTTAGGCCCCTCGGCGAGGATCTGAAGGTTGGCTCTGTTCTTCAGTGGCTTGACACGTCAACAATTTGTGACAGCGGCACATTACCTAGAGTGACGGGGTACCATTGGGAGATTACTTGTAGGCAAGAAGTGAGATCAACGCATAGAGGACGGGGACAAGAGGTGTGGCAGTCCTATTCAGGGAGGAACTGCACCCCCTCATTTGTATTGTTCGGAGGGATGAGCAGGCCAGATATATGTGGGTAAGAGTGAGAGCAGAGACGTGGAGGCCACTCTACATTGCAATATGCTATTTTGCCCCCAGCACATCTCATTATGCATCACCCAAGGGGGAGTCACCCTACTGGATATTGGATGAGGACATATGGAAGTTCTCTAGGGATGGAGATGTCATTCTTTTGGGAGACTTCAATGCCAGGACGGGCTAGTCTCAGACAGCTTTCTACGATACCTCAGAGGAAATGTTGAGAGAATTGGATGTCAGTGATATGGGACTGGCCAGGTGTTCGCAGGATGAAGAGCACACCCGATATGGGGGATATTTGACAAATTTGGGGACTGCACATGGACTAGCAATCTTGAATAGCCTCCAAAGATTTCTAGTGTCGAGTGGGTTCACTTGCTTTTCTCATACACATGGGGCCAACACAGTGGATTATGTTTTGGCTCAGCCCAGTTTCATACCATCTATTCAAGACTTTACAGTCGAGGGCCCAGGCCTTTGGGGTAGCAATAGATCATGCTCTCCTTACGTTTACCGTCTCATTCCTGTTCAACACAGCTCGACTGGCACACACACCTATGCATATTCGATACACTTTTACTTTAGAGATTGATTCTCTCTACATAGATAGTATCTACAAATGCTTATACATAGAGGATCCGAGGAGACCTTTAGGGGAGCTCACCTATATATTGACAGAGACACTACAGGATGCAGTAGCAAAGGCATACCCCCATACTAAGCAGTCGACGTTTTGGGAGCACACCCCAAAATAGCTAGTATGATGAGGAGTGCTGAGAGACGAGAGCCCGACTTCAGAGGGGGGTACTTTTAAGTTTTAGGTGTCATTACTCACAAGCGATCACAAATTTCTTCTCGGCATTTGCTACAACGAAAGAAGAGGGTGTTTCTAGCTCGGCTAGAGCAGGATTTATATCAGTTGTTTTTGAGCCAAGATTTAGGCGAGGCATGGCGACTTTTCCATGAGCACTCCCCCCCACCAGTCATCACTTCTACGAAGGTATGGGGTGAGTATGCATCATCTCTCTACACCGTCTCAGGGCAGCCACCTCTTCCAGATCCACCAAAGCCATGCCCACATACATGTGCTTTCTTCACCGCCGAGATGGTAAAGAAAGCCATTGACAAGATGAACACTAGGAGAGCATATGATCACAATGGCCTGCTAGCATAGCATTTTTTACATGCCAAAGATTTGCTTGCACAGCTTCTAGCAATGATGTTCGACCATGCCATGTGCGAGGGCCTACCTGATGACGTTTAGTATAACATTTCATCTCTCTCTCTCTCTCTCTCTCTCTCTCTCTCTCTCTCTCTCTCTCTCTCTCTCTCTCTCTCTCTCTCTCTCTCTCTCTCTCTCTCTCTCTCTCTCTCTCTCTCAGAGACAGATATGCCAGGGTGGCTCTAGAGTCCTCCAGACAATTAGCTCTTAATGGGGATACATCATGCTGGTATGCACAGATGGCATCATGGTTTCACCATGGACAGGTTGCCTCCTTTTCAATACTCTCTACAGGCACCCTTGAGGTCTCAGACGCGGGTAGAGATTAATAGACTCATTCGTCAGGATCTAATCCAGCTGGACACGAGGAGGACATGGATAGAGCTGATACAGGAGTTGGGCACAAAGATGGCTTTCTATAGAGAGCATCTTCTCCACCTCACGGGGGATGGGTTTGTGATTCGACCTAGCTATATGGACACGCATCTTTCTCATGGTTTGCGTTGTGCCATTGGCAAGATACGCACGTCCTCACATCAGCTCAAGATTGAGACTGGCAGATTAAGAGGGACACCAGCAGATAGCAGGATATGCCGCTTATGCCATCTAGAGCCAGAGACAAAGGTACATTATATATGTCATTGCACAGTGTACTATGAGATACGAGGCCGTTTTCATTGTCTATTCAGAGAAGGTTTTGGGCCTCTATCTAGGGTCATGCTTTATGAGGATCAGAGATGTCTTTGGCTATATCTACTTGAGTTACACAGGCATAGAGAAACTTTACTGAGGAGAGCTAAAGAGAGACAACCCCAGAGACAGATCACAGATTTCTTTACACTAGATATTGTACACCCAGAAGAACAGACAGAGGAGCAGCCAGCAGTGGAGAGGTCTGCCCGCACTACTGGCATTCTCATAGACCGAGCACTGGAGCTAGGGAGATCTAGACGACCCCGGTGGAGAAGAGGAGCTACACAGTTTCGAGGGAGGCTACAGCAAAGGATTCGAGCCATACTTTTTCGTCGTCCAGAGTGCAGATGAAGATGGATCTCCACTTCCCTCCCATATTGTCTACACATTGTACTGCTTAGTTCACACATTTCACGCCCTTCACCTTTCACACCTATCAGCTTAGTTTAGGTTTCCGCAGTTTTTATATTTTGTTATCCTAGTTTAATTTATTTTGTTAATCTGACTTTGTATCAGATACACCGCATTGTAACTTTCTGGTCTCATAGGTCACTTTGGCCTTTTGAAGACGTTAATATAACATTTCATCTCTCTCTCTCTCTCTCTCTCTCTCTCTCTCTCTCTCTCTCTCTCTCTCTCTCTCTCTCTCTCTCTCTCTCTCTCTATCAAGGAAATTAAGGAACAAGTAAGGATGATCACAGAGGAAGAGAAACTCAGTATGGCAAAGACATCTTCATGGGCGGAGATGATAACAAGGACACAGAAAAAGGCGGACGAGGCTGAAAAATGGATTGAGGTCGCCAAGAAAGGGAAAGGTTAAGAAACTCCTTGTACACCGACGATTATCAACATGACTCTCGAAGAGGAACAAAGAAGGCGGATGCGAGCATTGCATGTGAGAGTGACCGGTCTCAAGGGCATAAACAATGTGGAGAAAGAGGTCACAAGCCTTACATCCATGATGGGGATGGAGAAGCCTTTGCACACAAAGGCATGGAGGGTAGGTAAGAAAAGTGATGGCACGGGAGAGTCTTCAAAGGGCAGAGCTCTCATACTACACTTCCCCTCGTTGGAAGAGAAGAAGGAATTCTTGAGGAAGAGGCCTACTCTCAAAAAGACAGGTATTTTCCTCAGTGATGACCTGACTCTCTCACAGCTCGCACATATGAGAGAGGTAATGCCAGAGGTTACAGCGACAAGGGAGAAGGGAAAGATAGCCTTCTACAGAGATGGACGGGTGGTGATTTTAGAGCGGTGTACTGCATGACGGTGCGAGACATATGGGACCACACTGAAGATGGCTACCTGGAATTGTAATGGGTCTATGAGATTGGACGTGGGTGCATTTGAGGAGAGTTTCAAAGACAAGGATATTGTGTTCTTCTCAGAGACTCATCAAGCCCCTAGACAGGTAATGCCACATGTGGTGGGATACAGATGGGAAACAGCTCACAGGACAAATGCGAGATCTCACCATGGGAGTAGAGGCTCAGGAGGAGTAGCAGTGCTATTCAGAGAGGAACTACAACCATTACTGCATATTGTACGAAGAGATGATCATGCTAGATATATGTGGGTGAGACTGAGAGTGGACACAGGTCGATTCCTATATATTGCCATATGTTACTTTCCTCCCAGTACATCAATGTATGCCGCATCCAGAGGGCAGTCGCCTTTCTCTATCCTAGATGATGACATTTGGGAGTTCTCTAGGGATGGTGATATCATTCTCCTAGGGGACTTTAATGCCCGAACGGGCAACTCGCAGACAGTCTTCTACGACACTTCAGATGAGATGCTTAGAGAGCTGGATGTGGGCGATTTGGGACTTGACAGATGCTCAGATGACAGAGAGCAAACGGAGTATGGGAGATACCTCATGGAAATGACGACTACACATGGATTAGCCATACTTAATGGCTTACAGCGATTTCTTGGAGCAGCCGGTTTCACATGCTTTCCACATAGACATGGGGCCAGTACAGTGGATTATGTTATGACACAACCAAGCTTTGTACCCTTCATTCAGGACTTCACAGTGGGAGCCAGGCCAGTGGGCATAGCAGTAGATCATGCTCTCTTGAAACTATCCGTTAAATTTCAGTATAGTACAACCCAGACATCAGGAGGCAGGTCACACACCCGCTATACATTTACACCAGAGACTGATTTCGTTTATTCAGAGGAGATCTGGGACCGTCTATTGGAAGGCACAGCTGGCACAAATGGTACATGCCTCTCAGTGGAAGAGTGCACCACTCTACTGTCTAAGACAATGCATGGGGCTGCATCAGTGGCATACCCACACACTCAGCCGGGCAAGAGACGACATTCTGGGAGCATGCCCCAGAATAGTTGGTATGATGAGGAGTGCAGAGAGATGAGAGCCCAGCTTCAGAGGGTTCTTTTTTTAGGAGGCATCACTTACAGACAGTCTCGGATTGCCTTCCGACGCCTTGTGCGACGGAAGAAGCGAGCTTACCTAGATCAGATGGAGCGAGACTTGTATCAGATGTTCTTGAGTAGGGACTCAGGAGAGGCATGGAGACTCTTCCATGAACACTCCCCTCCCCCAGTGATTACTTCACCTGAGGTGTGGGGTCAATATGCGACATCATTATATACGGTCCTTGGACAGGAACTCCTTCCAGACCCTACCAAGCCTTGCCCAACTACGAGCACTTTCTTTACTCCTGAGATGGTACAAAGGGCCATTGACAGAATGAAGACCGGAAAGGCATATGATCATGACGGTCTAGTAGCGGAGCACTTTATACATGCCAGGGATATGCTGATGGAGGTTCTCGCAGTGTTGTTCAATCGTGCCATGTGTGAGGGATTACCTGAGACTTGGAGGTTGTCTAATATTGTGCCCATCTTCAAGGCTGGTGACCCTACAGAGCCCGGGAACTACCGCACTATTATGGTTGGACACACATTGGCACGGTTGTATGCATCTATCCTGGAGCAACACTTGAGTAATTGGGCAGAGGGCGAGGGTGTACGAGCGAAAGGTCAAGCCGGCTTCAGGAGGAGTTTCTCCACTCTTGATCATATTCTGACACTCAGGGCCATCATTGAGGAGGGCAGAGCACATGGGAGACGGATCTACTGTAGCTTTGTGGATTTTCATAAAGCATTTGACATGGTACCAAGAGCTCGATTGATGCGCAGATTACATGAGATGGGGGTGCCCATAGAGGTGATTTGGGGGATTATGGCTTTGTACAGATCAGTGATAGGACATGTACGCACTCAGGAAGGGGTATCTGAACTAGTTCACTCTACTATTGGAGTGAAACAGGGCTGCCCATTGTCTCCTACTCTATTTGGTATGTATGTTGATGAGGTGTTTGATTACATCGACAGAGAGGGTGACAGAGGTGCACAGCTGGCAGCGACGTGGATCCCATTGTTGCTATATGCTTATGATATTGTGCTGATATCCGACTCACTAGAAGGTATGCAACGACAGTTGGATGCACTTCGCAGTTTTGCAAAGGATAGTGGATTGTGTGTAAACCTAGGTAAAACCAAGGTTATGGTGTTTAACACCACACCGCAATGGGTCAGGAGATCAGTACCTACTTTCAAATATGATCAGGAGATTGTGGAGTATACAGATGCATACACTTACCTGGGGGTAGTCTTTACTGGGCCGAGACTTTCCTTGAGAAGAGCGGCAGAGACTAGACTAACCAGAGCTGGTGCGGCTCTGGGAGGAATGGAGAGGATGTGTTCGCAGGTTCAGCTCCAGGAACCTAGGACAAAGTTATGGCTCTTTGATACTCTGGTTGCCTCTACTATGTTATATGGGGTGCAGGTTTGGGGACCTTCTGGAGGCCAGGAGGGTTGGAGGCGTATGGAGAAGCCCTTGGTATCTATGATCTCTCGGCTGATTAGAGCCAAGGCTTCCGTACCACATGATATCATTCGAGCGGAATTAGCTGCTCCCCCTATGGTGATTGAGGCACTTACTAGATCAGTTTCTTTTGTACACAGTCTGTGGGATACTACCAGAGACAGATATGCCAGGGTGGCTCTAGAGTCCTCCAGACAATTAGCTCTTAATGGGGATACATCATGCTGGTATGCACAGATGGCATCATGGTTTCAGACACATGGTTTCACCATGGACAGGTTGCCTCCTTTTCAATACTCTCTACAGGCACCCTTGAGGTCTTTGACGCGGGTAGAGATTAATAGACTCATTCGTCAAGATCTGATTCAGTTGGACACAAGGAGGACATGGATAGAGCCGATACAGGAGTTGGGCACAAAGACGGCTTTCTATAGAGAGCATTTTCTCCACCTCACAGGGGATGGGTTTGTGATTCGACCTAGTTATATGGACAGGCATCTTTCTCACGGTGTACGATGTGCCATTGGCCAGATACGTACGTCCTCACATCAGCTCGAGATTGAGACTGGCAGATTCAGAGGGACACCAGTAGATAGCAAGATATGCCGCTTATGCCTTCTAGAGCCAGAGACAGACGTACATTACATATGTCATTGCACAGTGTACTATGAGATACAAGGCCGTTTTCATTGTATATTCAGAGAAGGTTTCGGGCCACTATCTAGGGTCATGAATTCTGAGGATCAGAGATGTCTTGGGCTTTATCTACTTGAGCTACACAGGCATAGAGAAACTTTACTGAGGAGAGCTGAAGAGAGACAACCCCAGAGACAGATCACAGATTTCTTTACACTAGATACTGAACACTTAGAAGAACAGACAGAGGAGCAACCAACAGTGGAGAGGTCTACCCGCACTACTGGCATTCTCATAGACCCTGCATTTGAGCTAGGGAGATCTAGACGACCCCGATGGAGAAGAGGAGCTACACAGTTTCGAAGGAGGCTACAGCAAAGGATTCGAGCCATACTTTTTCGTCGTCCAGAGTGCAGATGAAGATGGATCTCTATGCAAATAGATCTCTACTTCCCTCCCAAATTGTCTACACATTGTATAGCTCAGTTCACACGTTTCACGCCTCTCGCCTTTCACACCTATCCGCTTAGTTTAGGATTCCGCAATATTTATATCTTGTTATCCCTAGTCTAGTTTAATTTATTTTGTTAATCTGACTTGATATCACATACACCGCATTGTAACTTCCTAGTCTCATAGGTCACTTTGGCCTTTTGAAGACGTTAATATAACATTTCATTTCATTTCTCGTAATAGATTGGTTATCCCATTTCCCTCTTAAATAACAAAACTTGAGTTCAACTCTCGTCGGATAAATCTTTGAGGTCTCTTGGGATAGTTTCCCACGACGTTTGAAATTCTCTACTTCTCGAGGGTGTGTGTGTGTGGGTGTGCGAGTGTGTTGATAAAAAGAGGAAAATGATATAACCTTTCTATCACCTAAGTGTGGTAGATTGGTTATGCCATTTCCCTCTTGAATAACAAGTCTTGAGTTCAACTCTCGTCAGATAGATCTTTGAGGTCTCATGGGATAGTTTTCCCACGGCGTTTAAAATTCTCTTCTTCTCGGGCGTGTGTGTTTGTGTGGGTGTGTGAGTGTATTAAAAAAAAGTAGAAAATGATATAACCTTAACCTTTCTATCACCCAAGTGTGGTAGATTGGTTATGCCATTTCCCTCTTGAATAACAAGTCTTGAGTTCAACTCTTGTCGGATAGATCTTTGAGGTCTCTTGGGATAATTTCCCACGACGTTTACAATTCTTTTCTTCTCGGGGGGGGGGGGGAGTGTGTGTGTGTGTTAATAAAAAGAGGAAAATGATATAACCTTTCTATCACCCAAGTGTGGTAGATTGGTTATGCCATTTCCCTCTTGAAAAACAAGTCTTGAGTTCAACTCTCGTCGGATAGATCTTTGAGGTCTCTTGGGATAGGTTCCCACGACGTTTAAAATTCTCTTCTTCTTCTTCTTCTTCTTCTTTTCTCTCTCTCTCTCTCTCTCTCTCTCTCTCTCTCTCTCTCTCTCTCTCTCTCTCTCTCTCTCTCTCTCTCTCTCTCTCTCTCTCTCTCTCTCTCTCTCTCTCTCTCTCTCTAAGTTCGGTTGTTGCAGTTTCTATTCCTCTGTCGCTATTGATTTCCTGTTACAAAGTGGGCCAACACTAGCAGCAACCCGAGAAGGGCAACAGCAAGAGGAGACAAGGCCCTGGCCAAATTCAACAGAAACGACAGGAGGTTAAGAGACAAGTGAGATACATGATCGACCTTCGATGGGGATTGCACAGCAAAGTTAGCAAAAGTCACAGAATCCACCAAGAATGCAAAGTGGGGCAAAGTGGGCAATGTATACAGGATATCTTTTAGTGAGTATAGCTATTTTCTCGTTTGTGCCCATCTATGGAACACCTGATGTACCAACAAAGACATACATCAGTGTCCCATAGACTTTCCTGATATTAGAACCCTTCACTTGAATAGGGTTGTCTTTGTGATCTCTAGGGATCAACATTAATTGCAAAGAACGGCTGGTAAGGGCAAGCCAGGTGTATTTGTGCATAAAGACTGTTCACCCAAAAATTCTAGGCTTCATCACTCCAGGCATACTCAATCGTTTGAAAAGAAAGATCCAGTTCAAAATTTAAACCCTCTCATGCCTTTTGTACACATTTCAAAAAGACGTTTGCCACTACTTTGCCTCTCATACAAACTTTAGCTATTTTTCTTTCCATCGAGTTGCCTCCCATTTTCAAATTAACACCATTATTACAGTGGAAAAATTCCAAAGAACTACAAAATCAAAATAGCTATTGAAGCGTGCTTAACAGCTTTGTTTTTAGCGTGCATGAGTGGACTTCAAAGAATTTGTTGTTGAATGACATAAGTAATGACAAGGGAATCTCACTAGAATGTTAATTAGTACTTTGCCAACATTAAAATCTCGCACCCGAAAATGGAAGCAGCTCCTTTGCCTACTAACAACTGCTCCTTACCTTTGTCAACCAATGCAAGGCCCATTCTAGATTGGTAGATTGCCCGCATTGCCAGAACAATCTTGTTATCTATCAATTCTTCTTCCAATCTCATTGTTCTTCGATCAAAGACCTGTACAGTCATCATAGAGTCAATTTCAACAAAAAGCCTTGGTTAACAAGTGAATACCTCTACAATAACTTATGAAAACAGTGGCCCTTTGAAACTCAAAAAGAAAGGGCTATACTTTGATCAAATAAACAAAAACTAAGACCTGTTATCAACAAGAAAAAGGGGCCACATGTAAGCACAGAAACAAAACATTCATAGTGAAGACCATCAATATTAACATTACTACATCAAGACACGAGACACTTTTACAGTTTTTAAACCTTATTTGAAAGACAAATTTTAAATCCTAGATAATCGGGATTGATAGGAGGGTAGCTGTAAAAGGACGTTGTCGGGGGATTTGTCTTTGTAAGGTGAGCCGGGAAGGCGTGGGGCGTCTGGCTGTGATAGATGTGAGAGAGAGCGATCAATAGACGCAGATAGTTTCAACAATCACCATAAGCATAAATAGACCTCGAGTAAAGCTTTCTCAATAATCAAAGCCGGCCGTTAAATGGCACCATAACTTGGACTACATTAGGGTTAAGGAGTTTAAGCTCCTTACAACGGGTTAACCCGATTTAACATTGTGATTAATAGAAAATCAAACTTCGATGATCTTGCTGATGATGGTGATGGAGATTGGATTAATTGAGAAAAAGAGCGCCGACGACGGTAACAAGCACAATAGCTCCCTTTGTTCTCCTCTTTTACTCTTCACTCCGCTTGAATTGCTGAAAAACTCTCTCCTCTTGCTGCCTACTTAATGTCCAATGCCGAGATTTTAATGTATCACGGCTTGATTATGGCAGCCTTCAGAGAAAAAAAAACTTGAAACTTATGTTGGCACTTTATTAGGATTAAGCTTAAGATAGTTGAATCTCTTAAGCATTGGAAATAATGAGATTAATAAAAGCTTGGTGTCTTGGCAGAAGGGAGAACGAGAGTTACGGTTAGCTCAAGCATGAAGCTTATGGGTGCTTAATTATGAGAGCTTGATGCACTTCAAGAGAGATAAGAGTAGATATGGTTTAATGAAGCTTAAGCTAATAAGCTTGGGTTTAATGAGGGCGAGAGAGAGAGAGAGAGATTATGACATAATGATATTCAAACTTAACAGCTTAACAAATGTGAAAGGCAGATATGAAAGCATAGGGCTATGGGAGCTTGGCTATGATGGTGAGAGGGAGATTTGGCTATGGGAGCTCAGAGCTCAAGCTGTGGCTTATTCTTCCCCAAAGAGAGAATAATAATCCTTAAAAAACAACTTTTTCATGGTTTTATAACAACACCCCCCCCCCCCCCCCCCATGCATGCACTAACCCCCTTTCTAAATTTAGCCGAAATTGCCCTCCTCCTTCCTAGCACTAGCCTTAGCAACAGTGGTCTGCGCGGGAAAGGCTCTTGATGACGTGGCGGACAACTTCTGGAGCAGCTTCGAATCTGGCGACAGGAAGACCAAAAAGGGGCACCATGTACTGTTGAGGATTTTTCACTTGATGGGCGACTTCTCCCGAGCCCCCTACAGCCCAACGCAAGCTTCTCCTTCTCTCCATACGCCCTGCTTGCTGCCTGCGTTGTTGCATCCCCTCCTTTTCTCTCTTCTTTCACATTTACTCTCCCTTTTTTTAAATGGGCAGCCACCCCTTTGCTTTGGGCGGCCTTTAGCCCTTATAATACACCATATTTGGCATGCACAATCGCCCAAGGCATTGCTTAGCACCACATCAACACAAATCTCATCAAATGGTCAATGTGCTTTCGTAAAGGAACCACATTTGGCATATGTATCGGCCAAAGCACTGTTAAGCACATCACGGTTCTCCGAAGCCTTTATTGGCATACATATTCGATCAAGTGACACAACAAAGGCACCACGTGCCGATAGAAAGAACAGACTGAACAGACTTTTAGCACTTCAATAACAATTGAACTGAAAGAGAGAGACGAGGCGCGACACGGAGTGGCGGACTTCCACCCTAGAGAGTATTGGCCCCAAACCTTGGCGGCCCTTTGGGTATTTCTTTATATTGCATCAACATAGTACAAGCTGGTACTCCAAACTCTGCACCTTCTCCAAGAAGCATGCCAGAGAATGAGCCCTAACCTCATATTTAAAGGCCCTTGGCCTGAAAAGCAGTTACAGTGAAAAGCCTTCAAAACTCAAAAGCTTGTGGTCCAAAAGCAATGCCAAAAAGTTGCCAACTTAAATCACGGAAATTCTTACAGTCCTGCCACGTCAACACTGCCAGCGCAAAAAGCGAAAATCCGTAGAGTTCTGCCACGTCAGTGTTGGGTTAAAGGCCTAAATAACCCCTTTTTGTACATTTTTATACTTTGTCCAAGTTCATATTGAACCTAAACACATTTTTTAAAGGTCACTTATAATAAAAGTGGGAAAACCCAAAACTCACTTATTGAGTTTTCCCCAAAAACGTGAGCTCTCTCTCTCTCTCCCTCTTCTTCTGCTAGCGCTTCCTCTCCTGCTGCTCTTCGCCTCCCCTCTCTGCACACACACTGCACTTCCTCGCGTACTCTTTCACTTGCACACACCGCCGCGCGCTCATCAACTGGTATCAAAGCCCAATTAGGGTTTGCCCACAAACCTGCAAATGCTGAATTTCAGCCAAGAAGGTCAACTTTATCGCGAGATTTTGCGATTTCGTCGCCAATGGACTCGTCCCCAGACACTAGAGCGCTCCCGGCAACCCAAATTGACCTAAAACAGGCTGAAATTAGGTCAAAAACAAGAAATTACAGGTTATGATAACGAAAATACAGGTTTTGCAAATGATGTATTAAGGTGTGGGAATACTTTTGCTAAGTCCCCGCTACCCAAAAACCCTGAAATTGCCGAAAAACAAGCCCTAAAACAGGTGTTTTAAGCAAATTTCAGATTTACGTAGGTTTTTGCAAGTGTTTTTATGGTGCGATTATATTCGGGAAAGTGCAAATCGATGCAATCTACGCACATTTGACAAATTTTGTCGATGTATGACCATTTGTGGCTCAATTTCATGCAATTTTGATGCTACAAATTGGGGATTTTGCGCTGACATGCTTCTAAAGGCTGTGTACTAGCCTTATGTGTGTCTTCTAAGGCTAAAAACAACTAAATTCGTTGTTTTCGAGCACAAATTCGCTCGCTGAAATTTCCTGCGCATAAATTTCAGAAATTGAATTTTGTGCCCAAATCGTCCTATTTTGCCCCAAATTGCTCTTGAGAGCATTTGGAGCTGTAGTGCACATCTCTGTGAGGCTATACTCCAATTTTTGCGCATTTTGCCCAAAAATTCAACGTATTATCCCTCTTATTTCATGCAACTATGGCCTCATCTTCTTCGGATGTGAAGAACCTCTTCGAGATTAGGAGGTTTGATGGTACAGGTTTTGATCTTTGGAAAGACAAGATTCAGGGAATCCTATTTCTTAAGGATTGCGAAGGGGCACTTGAACAGCTGAAGCCACAAAATATGACAAATGAAGCATGGGTTAGCATGAACAGGAAAGCCGTTACATACATTAAAATGGCCATGACAGATAAGACCGTCATTGATGTGAAAGGTCTCACGACTGCTTTTGATGTGTGGGAGAAGTTAAAGGGAATGTATGAAAATACAACGTCTGTCAACCAGGTGCACTTGATGCGAAAACTTGTTGGCATGCAACTAGATGAGTCCAAGAGCGCGGCAGAGCACTTGTCATTATTCGCAGATACTTTGTCGCAGTTACAGGATTCTGGCTTGCCCCCTTTTGATGATAAGCTGAAAGCTATCTTCTTGCTTATGACCTTACCTGAGTCATGGGAAACTTTGGTGGTTTCGTTGTCCAATAACCCCAATTTGACCTTTGATGGTGTTAGGGGCTCTATGTTGAATGAAGAAATCAGGAGGAAAGCAAGTGGAGAGGGAGGCAGCTCTGCCAACATGGTTAGAGGCAGGACAGAAAAGAAGAATGCTTATGCACAAAGGAGTAAGAGTAAGAGTAAAGAAAGGGGAAATGCAAGCAAAGGCAAGAGTGATGTGGCTTGCTATCAATGTGGCAGGGAAGGTCACAAGAAACCCGGTTGCAGGTACTATAAAGCTGAGTTAGAAAGAAAAAAGAATGACGGAGACAAAAAGCAAGAGAAGAAGGAAGTCAAGGCAGATGCACAGGATAGCTCAAAGGAGAAAGAGAAGGCCAATGTGGCTTCTAGTGTCGTGATTGAGGAGCTGTCAGATGTAGAGGACATCTTGTGTGCCACTTTGTCAGATGATGATGCTTATGACTTTGATGCCTCTCTAAATGTTCATTCACAGGACATGCAGATCACCAAGAGTGATCTTATTGATGCTTTATTGACTGTCAATAATGCATTGTCCCAGACTTGGATTGTTGAAAGCAGGTAGAAAGCTAAAATGCTTGCGTACAGACAATGGGGGGGGGGTACACAAGTGCTGAATTTAACAAGTTTTGTGAAAATTTGGACATTAAGAGGGAGCTTACTGTGCCACACAGCCCCTCTTCTAATGGTGTGGCTGAAAGATTCAATAGGACAATTTGTGAGAGGATGAGATGCATGTTGTCCACAGCTAATCTCTCTCATGGATTTTGGGGAGAAGCTTTGAAAACTGTAGTGCATATATGCAATCGATGCCCTCACATGTCTTTGAAAGGTGACATCCATGAAGAGGTTTGGTCTAGCAAGCCTGCTTCATATGATCACTTACGCATTTTTGGTTGCGAAGCTTTTGTGCATGTAAGACCGGAGTTGAGGAGTAAACTAGATGCGAAGTCCATTAAAGGCCTCCTCATGGGATATGTGAAGAAGGCGAAATGGGTTAGAGGATTTGGTTACCTCAGCTCAAAAGGGTTGTACGCAGCCGAGATGTTGTTTTTAATGAGGCAAGGCTGCTTCAAAACAATTGTGCCTCAAAGCATGACCATAAAAGGGTGAAATTTCAGCATGACCAGCCACCTGTTATGCCTATTTTTGACCCTCAGGATGCACCACAAATGGCTGAAAATGTAGATGATCCAGTGGTGTTTGAGCCAGATGATGTTGGACAGCAAATTGAGGCTCCTGAAGGGCATTTGCAGCCAAGAAACAATGCTGAAAATGGTGCTGAAAATGATGTACAGCAGCCCATTGTCGATGATTTTGTAGTGCCACTTGATGTAAACCCATTTCCGGATAATGTGGATCATTGGGTGAGGCGGTCTACTCGTCAAAGATTGCCTGTGAGTCGATATGACCCCTCTTTGCATTACATTATGTTGACAAATGAGGGAGAGCCTCTTACGTACAAAGAGGCAAAGACATGTGAGCACAGCGACAAGTGGGAACTTGCTATGCAGGAAGAGATTAAAGCTTTGCATGCTAATCATACTTGGGATTTGGTTGAATTGCCCAAAGGAAGGAAGGCTATTCCTAACAAATGGGTGTATAAATCAAAACTGTTGATGCAAAACCCAAGTATAAGGCAAGGCTTGTGGCAAAGGGATATGTTCAAACCAAGGGCATAGACTTTCAGGAAGTGTTCTCTCCTATTGTGAAGATGACCACTTTGTGTGTATTGTTTGCCATTGTGGTTGCTCTTGATTTGGAAATGGACCAAATGAAAGTACATACCGCTTTCTTGCATGGTGATGTGGAAGAAGAACTTTACATGAAGCAACCCCAGGGTTTTGTCATCCCTGGCAAGGAACATTTTGTATGTATGCTCAATAGAAGCTTGTATGGGCTGAAACAATCATGTAGACAGTGGTACAAGAAGTTTGATCGCTTCATGCTTAAACATGGTTACAAAAGAAGCCATGCAGACCATTGTTTGTATACCAAACGTGATGAGGATGGCAGCCCTATCATTCTTGTGCTCTATGTAGACGATATGTTGATAGCTGCAAAGAAAAGAAGCACTGTTGATGCTCTTAAAGGGCAGCTGAAATCTGCGTTTTCAATGAAAGAGCGGCTGAACATATACTTGGAGTGCGTGTTACACGGCAAAGAGACAAGCGCCTATTGTATTTGTCGCAAGAAAAGTACATTGAAAAGGTGCTGGACAGATTTAACATGGCTGAAGCAAAGCCTCTTGGTGTGCCATTACAGCCATATGTCAAGATCTCCAAGGATGATTGTCCCAAGTCAAAGGAAGAAGCCAATGACATGCAAAGTGTGCCTTATGCTTCAGCTTGTGGTTCACTTATGTATGCTATGGTTGCTACTAGGCCTGACATAGCCCATGCAGTGGGAGTTGTGAGCCGGTTTATGGCTAATCCAGGCAGGTTGCATTGGGATGCAGTGAAGTCCATTATGAGGTACTTGAAAGGGACTAAAAACAAATGCCTCTGCTATGGTAAAGGACCAATGGACCTGAAAGGATTTTGTGACTCTAACATGGCCGGTGATGTGGATACACGGAAATCCACAAGTGGCTATGTATTTACTCTTGCGGGAGGTGCTGTTTCATGGTGTTCTAGATTGCAAAAGATTGTTGCATTGTCTACAACAGAGACTGAATATATTTCAGCCATTGAAGCTTCCAAAGAAGCTATTTGGTTAGCACGCCGATGCAGTGAGTTTGGTTTGCCTGCCAAGGCACTTATGCTTGGTTGTGATAGCCATAGTGCCATTTGTCTAGCAAAGAACGCCATGTTTCATGCACGCACAAAGCATATTGATGTGCGGTATCACTTCATACGAGAAGTGCTTGAGGATGGCCTTATTACATTGGTTAAGGTCCATACATCACAAAATCCAGCCGATGCTCTCACTAAGTGCTTACCCAAAGCACATCATCATCTATGCATAGAGATGGTGGGAGTCACGTAGCTTAAAGGCGCCATTTATGCCTTTAAGTGGGAGGTTGTTGGGTTAAAGGCCTAAATAACCCCTTTTTGTACATTTTTATACTTTGTCCAGGTTCAATATGAACCTGGACACATTTTTTTAAAGGTCACTTATAATAAAAGTGGGAAAACCCAAAACTCACTTATTGAGTTTTCCCCAAAAACGTGAGCTCTATCTCTCTCCCTCTTCTTCTGCTAGCGCTTCCTCTCTTGCTGCTCTTCGCCTCCCCTCTCTGCACACACACTGCACTTCCTCGCGTGCTCTTTCACTAGCACACACCGCCGCGCGCTCATCAATCAGCAGTCAGCGGAATTTTCGGACTGTCCGTATAGATGTGCCACGTCAACAAACCAGCGCGTATCTTTTGTGTGTGTATGATGGTCCTGCTTCATCTTTTGCTGCTCTCCCTCTTCACTTAGGGTTTAGGCCCCTCGGCCCACATCTGCAAGTTGGCTCCCTTCTTCAGGGCTTTGACACATCAACAGTTTGTGACATCTCTCCTTCTTGAAAGAGAGTAATCGTCCACAATTACAGCATATCTGCAAAACAACTCAAAATTTTCTGAGGGACATTCATAGGGATAATCAGTTTGCTCTTTTTGTTGAGGAGTTAGCTTCTCCTTTCGTCCATATCGGAACTCTTGATATTCCAGCATAGTAAAATTAGTCATCACACTCAGACCGTACTGATCTTCCACTCGTGTCTTGATACACTAAAATTACATACCCACGCAATCTCATCCAATTAGGAATATTTAGTGTTTGCACATCACAATGCAACACAAATGCTCATATATGCATTTTACAAGACATAGAAACATAAAGCCACCGATGAACACTCCCCCCGCAAATAACCATCCAGGTCCAGGCCATGAGCTGTTCAACGATTCCCTCATCACTCCTCCCGCAAATAACCTAAAAAGATCTGGGCCATGAGATATAGAGGCCTTTTACAACCAAATGCCCCCCAGACCGCAACGTACGTCGTTTGGAGGTGCTAAGAATAACCACTGCTCAGACTTCTTAATAATCCCCCCGTAAATAACCATGCAGGTCCGGGCCATGAGTAACAACAACAATACTCCCCCCGTAAATAACCACAAGGGTCCGAGCCATGAGTAAAAACAACACTTTTCAATCATTCAATACTCACCCCGCAAATAACCACAAGGGTCCGGGCCATGAGTATGAACAAGCATTCTAAAACATCATTTCTCACCCTCCACCCGGGAGTAAAATCACCAATCATTGAAACTAGTATTAAAACCAAAGTCGAACATTTCAAATCGGCACCAAGACAGGTTCAAAACAAATACCATCCATTTCAAACAAATTTCAAACAAAGTTTAAAACAATACTTTCTCAAACAAAGTTCAAAAGTATCTAACTATGAAACAACTAGAGAGTTCATTCACGGTTTTGTTCGAACAATTGAACTTTGAGGACGATTGGCTTGCCCTTCTGCATCACAGTGATGGTTCGGTTCCGAACCTGGAGAGTCGCATCATTCTTGTCATGCCAAGGCATGCCTAATAGAACGTCACAGTTGCCCAACTTCATAATGTGGAAATCAGCTTTTCCATGATAATCTTGGATAGTCACTGGAAGAGCACCAATGAGTGGTACCACTTTCTGAGTTTGCGCTATGGCTAGCTCAGCTTCAATTTCTCCACCTTCTGCATTATAATCAAAGTCCATTTGCTTCAAGAATTGTGGATGGATGAAGTTCTCTGTAGCTCCTGGGTCAAAGAAAATTAGGGCTTTCAAACCGTTGACTTTGCCATATGCTCAACACAATTCATTTGTACTCTCAAGGTGTATGCCATAAATATCAAGTACTAATCCAATGGCCGGTTTAGCTCGTTTGGTTGAAGATGGTCTTGGGTTTCTGTCGACCGTCAAAGTGGGAGTTGGCTCCGCGGGTCTGTCAATGCATTGGGGACAACCAAAATAGTTATGTCCTATTTGAAAGCATCCAAAACATCGGCCTTCTTGTAGTAAGGTGTCTCATTGTTGAGGTGTCAAACGAGGCCTTTGTGGTTGACTCTCACGAGACTCTCGAGAAGTTGTTCTTTGTTGGCGAGAGTTGTGGTTATTGGCCGGAGGTTCTTCTGTGGTAAACTCTAGCTTTCCCTTCATCAATTGTAGCCGACCGCGGCATGGTCCATAAGTTCTTGCATGGTAGAGACTTGCTTGGAGAGACAATAATGGTGATGGTAGTCCAATGGTGTAGCGCTCGCACTGGTCCTCCAAGGAAATGAACTTAAAGAAGGACACCGAGAGGTACACGTCGAGAAACCTTTGGTTATAGTCGTCCATGGTTTCGGTGGCAAGCATTTTCAAGTTGCCCCACTCTGCCAAAATCCGGACTTCAAACATAGAAGTCATGTAATTGCGTGCAAAAACTGTCATGAAAGCTTGCCAAGTCCTTGGAGCATGCGGTTGTGTCGCGATTGAACTCCACCATTGCATAGCATTATCTTTAAGAAATCCTGCTGCTTAAGAAATCTTGGATTCTTCTGTATAGTTGCCCAAAGCATAGATGTTGTCGAATTGCTATAGGAATTGTAATGCTTTCTTCCGATCTTTCACCCCGGAAAAAGTGAAAAATTTGATTTCGTGCCGCCATCCTTGAAATCTTTGGGTTGGTTAGGCGGATATCCCGAGTATGGCTAATAAGGGTATCCATATGGGCTCCAACCATTGTAGCCTGGTGGTGGCGGTGGTGGTGGTGGTGGAGGTGGTGGCAAAGGCAGTTGCATTGGATCCGGGTCAGATGGCTGCACCATATTCCTGAAGACTCCCCCAATCGGAACAGACGGCTGGGAAAGTTGCCGGTTGGAAGCTCTCGTACTTTCTGGTACCAGAGGAGGAGGTACAACCTGAGGCATCAGAGGGGGTAACATGTAATTCAAAAATTGTTAAAAACTTTGCAACATCGGAAGATTCTGTTGAGGATGCCGCGAAAGAATGTCTTGAAGCTCGTTGAGCAGAAACTGCAAATATTCTGTCGAATCCATGTCTTGGGTTCTTTATGGCTTATGCCCTGTAAGACATAGCGATGCAGATGGGAGCGCGCCTGATGCGGGATGAAGTAAGGGTGGGAGTGGCTAGTGAGTCCGGGGTCGGAGGCCGAAGATACCTCAAATAAATTCCAAAAGTCTCTGTTTTGCTCTGTCTACTCTTTTGTGGGACAACTATGCTTTCTGAAAGCACACACCTGATGCTCTGATACCACTGTCACAAGACGGGCACCACGTGCCGATATAAAAGAACAGACAGAACAGACTTTTAGCACTTCAATAACAACTGAACTGAGAGAGAGAGAGAGAGAGAGAGAGAGAGAGAGAGAGAGAGAGAGAGAGACGACACGCGACACGGAGTGGCAAAATTCCCCCCCAGAGAGTATTGGCCCCAAACCTTGGCGCCCCTTTCAGTATTTCTTTCTATTGCATCAACACAATACAAGCCGGTACTCCAAACTTTGCACCTTCTCTAGGAAGCATGCAGAGAATGAGCCCTAACCTCATATTTAAAGGCCCTTGGCCTGAAAAGCAGTTACAGTAAAAAGCCTTCAAAACTCAAAAGCTTTTGGTCCAAAAACAATGCCAAAAAGCTGCCAACGTAAATCACGGAAATCGTACAGTCCTGCCACGTCAACACTGCACGTAAAAAGTGGAAATCCGTACAGTTCTGCCACGTCAACAGTCAGCGGAATTTTCGGACTGTCCGTACAGGTGTGCCACGTCAACAAACCAGCGCGTATCTTTTGTGTGTGTGTGTGTGTGTGTGTGTGATGGTCCTGCTTCATCTTCTACTGCTCTGCCTCGTCACTTAGGGTTTAGGCCCCTCGGCCCACATCCACAAGTTGGTTCCCTTCTTCAAGGCTTTGACACGTCAGCAGTTTGTGATCCCAAGGCATTGCTAGGCATGGCATATCAACCAAACCAATGCTAAAGCACTGTATTAGGCATACATTTCAACCACAGTAGTGCCAAGCACAAGTCCACTAGCATACCTTGTTGTCAATGCACTGCAAGAGGCGAAATTCTGGACTAGGTGCTCCTCGAGCACATATTGCTCTATTAAGTGCACCATATTTGGCATACATAACATTGAACTTTCTCGTTACTGTCAGTAAACATGTGAACTTCAATTAGACTCCATCTGCATCTTTTTATTCTTTTTCCCATCACAAGAAGCAGAGCCACACGACAACGTGCTACAACCTTGTAGAATACAATAGCCAATCCAAGGGCTTAGTCACTAGATTGGATTATAAATTGAGTATAGGTTAGCTTATTTAGCAAAGTAACCTCCTAGCCAACAAATTGTCATTGATCGAGAGACTGAAAAGGTCCTCACCAACCAGTAGGAAACAAGTTTTCAAAGACAAGGATACCACAAAGTCATTTCCTCGAGGCACACAACAGATAGACTCTAACCGGTCTCAAGAACATAGGGAATAAGGTACAATGGTGAGTGTTCCAACAGACGAGTGCTCACAAAGAATTTGAGGTGGTCTTTCCTCTGGTGTTTTACTTGGGCTCAAGGAGAATGTCTAAACCTCTTAGAGCTTGACTTGAAGGATGCGGTTTTGACAAATGGATATCGACAAGCAATACGATCTTACTTTCTCTTGGTCCACCATTGATGATGCCATAGGTGAATGTAATCCTCTAAACGTACCTACTCCAAAGACTAAATATCCTATACATAACTTTTTCCATTGTGCCACTGCAATGAGATATGGCATGTGCGACATCCTTGGGTGATTTTTCATTGTGTTGTGAGGAGAGGTCTTACCACTATGGGCAATGTCTAACTCCTTGACAATTTCAGTAATCAACACATATGCATCATATGTGAGGCATAAGGTATGCATGCTGAAATGAAATGATGAGGATTGATAAGAGCAATTAAGAACAAATAGGGATGCAATGAAAATTAGCTCAAAAACTGTAAGTGGATTAACCTTATAGAAGAGTCGTCCTTGAGCCTCGAGTAAAGTGATATGCTGATTAGAAGTGTCGACCTTAAGCCTTCAAAGAGCTTTGAAAAGATTAATGGAAATTCTCCAAAATAACTCCAAGAACCTCCCTTGTCCACCTTTTGAAGATGGATGAGCTTTATGAGCAATGCAAGCGAGGAATGCCAACATGCCCAAATGTGTCCACCACTTGCTTGAAGATCTACAAAGCCTTACAAAGCGTGTATGTCTCTGTTGGATGACCCCCTTCTCTTGAGGATTCGTACCAAGGTTAGTCCACCATTGCTCAAGATGTTCCCAAGAGATCTCCTCCAAATGTGAAGCCAATATGAAGCAATGCTTCAATTATTATCACTTTAGAAAACTGGAGTAGAGGAACAATAGGGTAGAGATTGATTGAAAGCCTACACTCTTCACAAGACCACACTCTTCCTATCGACATGCTGACAGGTGACACAATTGGTGATGGTGTGGGATCTTTTCGAACTGCCATGTGGGAGCAATATGCAGCTGAGATGGGTGACAAGACGATGAAGATACGAACCCTACTCAATTCTCCCGATGATCGTCAGTTGGATGATACCAGCTACAGTTCTAGAGGATGACAGCATTGGCAGTGTTTGATTCGTATGATCTCGGGTCCTTTGTGACCGAGAAGCCTGAGAAGTCTTCACAGAAGTGTCAATGCTTAAGAGCGGTCCTTTATTATGTTGAATTGTACCCCAGTGATCTTGGAATGTGTGAAGGCAATGACGAGTGCCAAGCAGAATTAGGATCATTTGGAGTATATCTATGAAAATGTTACTCCTATGAACCGTGTTGCTTTGAAAGTGCAGTTGATGAATCTGGATGTAGTATATGCTTCTTCCATGAGGTCTCATATCAACGAACTGCAAGCATTGCCACACGAGATTATTCAAATGGTAAAGAACATTGTTGAGGAGGCCATGGCCATTTACTTGATGTCCCGATTACCGTTCTCGTACTCAGGTTTATATTGTTCATTGATTACGGGTGGACGACTAAACACTATCTTATAAGTTGGGTGGGTACTAGGAAATTAACTCAAAAGAGGCATAAGGGACACGTGGCGGCTTCAGGTGAAATTGGAAGACTCATCCCATGAGGGGGCGCCCAGATTGAGAGTGGAGGCTGATTTTTGGAATTGATTGTGACGACAATGTGTGTGTGAGTAGTGGATGCAGGTGATCACAGCTGTAATGGGAAGCTTGCCTTCTCCCTTGTCTCATGTAGCGCAATGATTTGCTCGTGCATCTCTCTCTCCGTTTAGCACATATGGTAATGCCCAACTAGTTGGGCTTCTCAGATGACCAAGTACAGTTCTGGGGGTTTTATGTGCATTTGCCAAGGCAAGAGCCTTCTGTACAGGAACCAGATTAGCTAATTGCTAATCCCCCACAAGTACGCACCATGCCATCGCGAAGGATTGCAAAATCGGAAAGTTTTCTCGCGTGAAAACTCATCGGATTCAAAGGAGAATTGTCCCGTTTCGTGCAAGAGCACGAAACTTAGACACGCGTAGCCGAGTTTGCTCCTCCCAAAATGATCCAAAACAGAAAATTACAGCCTGCTGTGTTTTCTGCAGGTTTAGGGTTTCGCACCTAAACTATAGGACATCGCCAAGGAAGCCTCTAGAAAGCCTTGGGATGCTTAAATAGGGCTTTGGCCACCTGACAGTGACAACAGGTAATTACAACATGCTGTGTTTTCTGCAGGTTTAGGGTTTCGCACCTAAACTGTAGGACATCGCCAGGGAAGCCTCTGGAAAGCCTTGGGATGCTTAAATAGGGCTTTGGCCACCTGACAGTGACAACAGGTAATTACAGTATGCTGAAATTGACCTGCAACTCACTGGAAAGCTTCAAATTGCAAGGGAAAGTGTCCTTGGCGTGTACTTTTGACCTACAAGGGTTTTTGTGCTGTTATACTGGCAAAATTCGGTCAAAAAACCTGCAATTACATCCATGGACAGGTTTGGACAGCTTGGTGAGAGTTAGGTGAAAGCGTCCGGATTGTGTATTTGCAATAAGAATAAAGAAATACCGAAAGGGGCACCAGTATTTGGGGCTTGCAGAGTGTCGCTATCTGCTTGGAAGTACTCTAGCTCCCAAGCCATGTTTTGTTTGAAGTATAATTTCTAGTCACAAGTTTATTCGTGAAGTTTTTTTGTGTTGTAAAGTTCAAGTAAAGTTTGTCAAGGAAAGAATCGGGTGAAAGCTAAATTCTACCACCCTACGGGCCAGTTTCATGCTTCTGTCACCGGGACAGAATCACTTTTTCTTTAAAGAGTGAGCCTTGGTTCGTTTGCGGCGAAGACACAGAGCACGGGAACTTGGAATTACACTATGGCTGACAGGACAAATGACACCTGGGAAGAGGGTTCCTCTTCATAGGACAGACAGACTGTTCCTCCTCCAGTGTTTTGAGCGTGGCGAAAGTTCACAGCCACCACTGATTGTACCTTTCGTTGATGTGAATGCTCCAACGGTCAAGGGTTTATGACTAGGCAAAGGATGCATTCAGGACACAGTTGGTTGCTTCTGTGAATGTGTTTTCTCAGTTGCTATAGAATCCTAGGTTTATGGAATTTTTGCAAGCGCCACCAATGTCATAGCAGACAAGGCAACTTTCTCATGCAGGAGAGACCGTTCAGGCTCAAGCCCATGTCCCTTATGCATCTGAGTAGGGCAAGATGCACTCGTATGCTGCGGAGTTAGTTGGGGCTCCAAAAAAATTCTTTTTGTCCACGAACAAGTGGTTAGGACATCGATTCCACAAGCTTTACCAGTTCGTCCAGCCACCTTTCAAAGTCCAAATGTTGCATTAAATGGACAGGGAACCAGTTTCCAGGCTATGCAACACGTTCTTCCACCACCCACGGTACATCCTGGGTATTTCGGGGGTGGATCTGTGTTTCAGAGCATGGTTGGTTATGAGCCTGGAAACCAACAATATATGCCAAGAACAATCTTTGGAGGTATGCAAGGCATGATGCCAAACCCCATGTATGGTAATATTGGCATGCAGCAAGGGTTTCAATGCAATCAAAGCCAATTTGGGGTGCCACAGGGAAAATTTCGCATGGCTTGCTTTTCCGACCAACATGCAAATATGGCACCAGTGACGTAGAATGTCAATGGCCAAGGGGCGCCGATGATCCCTATTACAGTGCCCATGTTGCAGACAATTCCCTATGACAATTTGGGAGCACAGGAAAAGCCAAAAGCATACAAAGAAGGTGGTGCAACTGTGAAGTTTGATACTTTCAACGGCTTTGAGGATAAGACAAAGGCTCTCACATTCCTCCAACAGTTTGATGGTGCTTATGCAAGAAGGGGGGGGGGGGATTTTACAGAAGCCTCCAAGGTTAGGAAAGCTGTCACTTTCTTGAAAGGTAATCGCTTACATGGTGGACGACACTGTTAATGCAAGGACAGGCATCTGCCACATGGGTATACTTCAAGCAAATGTTTGCATCTGCGTAGCTATCAAATGAATTTGAAGCCGATGTCATGACCGATTGGCACCAACTCACTGCGGCTACTTGCAAGAGCCTAGAGGAGTACAATCGGAGGTTCTGTAAAGCGTTGCTCTTAGTAACCTCCTACAGGTTTGTGCCACTAACAGAGCAGATTGAAAAGTATTGTTGTGGGCTGCCTAGAGGGCTTCGAAACTACTGTACAAAGAACCGAGTGGCCACCCTTACTCAGCTGATGGAAGATACAAACAAAGGTCATGCCTTGTTGAAGGGAGAGGACAGTGGGTTTCAAGGAAAAGTGTAAGGGGGTCAGCAAAAGAAAAATTCAGCAAAGAAGCCCTTTGTGAAAGTGACTCCTGAAACAACCCAAGGGTCAGAAAAGACAGGGAAAGACCACCAGGGAAAGCTGAGGACTGGACGTTTACGATTTCAAGAGGGGGGTATGTCACGAGGCTGTGGCAACCACTAACCTTAGTTGTTGGTTTCTTTGCGACCATCTTTTTTAATTCACAAACAGTCGGATATTGTTTGGTCACTGTGAAACGGCCGACAGCCGAGAGTTTCACTTGCAACCATGAAGGGCAAGTCCCCACGAGATGGTTGGGCCAGTGGACACTGAAATCCGGGCAGTAAAAGGTTGGCTAGGCTCAGTTCAAAGTCATTTAGGCCCCACGCGACGCTTATAAGTTGGGTGGGTACTAGGAAATTAACTCAAAAGAGGCATAAGGGACACATGGCAACTCCATATGAAATTGCCTGACTCATCCCATGAGGGGGTGCCCAAATTGAGAGTGGAGGCTGATTTTTGAAATTGATTGTGTGTCTGTGTGTGAGTAGTGGATGCAGGTGATCACAGCTTTAATGGAAAGCTTGCCTTCTCCCTTGTCTCATGTAGCGCGATGATTTGCTCTCGTGCATCTCTCTCTCCCCTTTGCATACCCCACTAGTTGGGCTTCTTAGATGACCATGTACAGTTCTAGGGGTTTTAGGCGCGCTTGCCAATGCAAGAGCCTTCAGTGCCATCGCAAAGGATTGCAAGATCTAAGAGTTTTCTCGTGTGAACCGATTCAAAGGGGAATTGTCCCGTTGCATGCGGAAGCACCTGAAACACGCGTAGACATGTTCGCTCCACCCAAAACGATCCAAAAAAATTACAGCCTGCTATGTTTTTCTGCATGTTTAGGGTTTCGCACCTAAACTATAGGACATAGCCAGGGAGCCTCATGAAAGCCTTGGGATGCTTAAACAGGGCTTTGGGCACTTGACAGTGAAAAACAGGGAATTACAGCATGCTGAAATTGACCTGCAGCTCAGTGGAAAGCTTCCAAATTGCAAGGGAAAGTGTCCTTGACATGTACTTTTGACCTACAGGGGATTTTGCCCCGTTATGGTGGCGAAATTGGGTCAAAAACCGTCAATTACAGCCATGGACAAGTTTGGACAGATTGGTGAGAGTTAGGTGAAAGCGTTTGGATCGTCTATTCGCAATAAGAATAAAGAAATACCGAAAGGGGCGCTAGTCTTTGGGGCCTACAGGGTGTCGCTGTCTACTTGGAAGCACTTTGGCTCCCAGGCCATGTTTTGTTTGAAGTGTAATTTCCAGTCACAAGCTTATTCGTGAAGTTTCTCTGTGTTGTAAAGTTCAAGTAAAGTTTGTCAAGTAAAGAATCTAGTGAAAGCTAAAGTCTAGCACCCTACAAGCTGGTTTGAGGCTTCTCTACACAATGAGAGCGCAATGGAGCTTACTCCCAAATGGCAACGAGAGAATGTATATCTCCCAAGTCTTATATGTGGCTTAGCTTGGTTTATCACCAGTGTCACAGGGGACCCGGGGACGGGAACCTTTTGGGCGGGGACAAGACAGGGGACCCGGGGACGCGGAATGGGACGGGGGGATGGGACGCCAGAGGAGTCCCTCACATGGGACGCAAAGGGGACACGTCCCGGGACGCGGGTCCTCAGTGACACAACCGGGTGGGACGCGGGCAAGGGATGGCAATGTTTGAATTTTGACAAGGGACAAGGTCCCATATATGTTAATGTTGCCCACTAGACTCTACTTATCCACTCTTCACTTGTACATCATTACTTTTTGCCCTTTCAGTATGAAGATTGATCACAATTTCACCACATCAAAGTGCACGGTGCGCACGTCACATCCTTACCACATGTCATATTTTGGTATTATAACTGCAAAACCCACTTTTTCTTTGAAATCTTGTGCTCGTAGTGTTGTCTAGTATACTTAGCACGTGTCCCCCCACCCGTCCCCTGTTTTGCCACGTCCCCGTCCCCGGGACCCGTCACATCTCCGAGACCCGTCCCCGTCCCCGTCCCCATGTGACTATGGTTATCACATCTTATCAGTGCATTAGCTTTACAAACTTCGCATGGTGGTAGTATTTGACAAGCATAAGGTGTCAATTTTAGATCAGGACTTCCATGGAAGTAAGAAGGGATACAACGGTGAGTAGATTGTGCAGACTTGATCCACATTCTTTAGATTTGGACTCACATCCAACAAATGTTACTCTCAGGTAAGTTACATCGGACCAAATGTTACATGGTGTGGCACACGAGAGCAGTTACATCGCAGGCGACAATAGCATGTACAAAGCATTGGGTGTAAATTAGAGAATTGTGTCACCATGAATAATCAAGGACTTCCTTCTATTGTATTATCCCTTCCATGATGTATGTCCATACCACTTGCAAGAGAAGAAGATTAAGAAGATAATTGGAGAGGAAAATGCCCATTTAAACAAAGAAGGGCATACATCATGAAAAGACTAACAGAAGATCATAAATAGTTGGAAAGTGGGAACAACTTCTAGGGAGGTCACCCACCCCATATTATCGTTGCACATGGGTGCACAACTCAAAGATTTCCCAAACACCCCCCTTGGTGCCAACTTGCCATGGTTTATACATGCCAACACATTCAAAATCCATTACATCATGAACACATGGCTACCAGCCAGTTTTGAAGGGCACAATACACAAGGCATCTTCGCTAGCCAACGACTCCCGAATGCTGGCCACTTCGCCTCCAAAGGCACATGAAGTTGACTCTAAGCCAATTGTGGTGAAAACGTCCTTGGAGGGTCAGTCTAGCCCTCTAGACCCCAAAACCTAAAGGTGAAGGAGACCTCCACTCTAACCAATTTGAGTCCTCTTACATGTTGGCAACATTTCAACATAAACCTGGTATTTGACATGAAGATCACATGCTATGGAAGATCAAAACACGTCACAAAGTTCAAGAGTGCAGCACCAGAAGACCAACAATCTTCGAGATGCAAATGAAAGAATTTCACAAAAAGGAGGGCCCTCTTGAAGAGAGTAATCTTACCTTCGCTTTCTCATTAATCCTTGATCTTTTGTTTTCTATCCATCAATCATCCTTATTGTATCACATAATGCCATGAGATAGCTACTCAAGGACTCTACAAAGAGCATTAATACAAAGGGGGCATCGAGGAACTCTGTGTGACATATCTTAACAATGCAAACCTCCATCCCTTCCCTATTGCAATCAATACTTAGACTAATGAGTAGTGGAATGCGACACAGAAACACCCCCAATCAAAGCCTCTAAAAAGTCCATCCTTAGCATAGTGCCTTCAAAAAGTGCCACCAAATCCTCATCACGCATACAAGCAATGCCACCAAATCCTCATCACGCATACAAGCCAAAGCAATGCCATCACCAAAAATAAGAACGTCAAGGCTATTGCGCTCCTTGATCCAACTTGTGGCATGAATTAAATGCCCAAGGAGTGGTTGGATCCTCAAACTTAGAACCTTCACAAAAATTTTGAATTTTGTAGGCTGAGTTGAGACTTTTGAGTCATGACTGCCACATATTATCCAGTGCCCCACCTCCATGGGAGTGAGATAGTCACACAACACACCTGATTCCTGAATCAATCACATGCTTAAAACCGCTCCACAGCCTAGAGCCAAGCTAGAGTGAGGCCGTCCTCTCCAAGGCACTCCAAGGAAGGCCTCTTCAAACTAGCCATATCATGGGCCCACACCACGGACCTACAAGCCTCTCTACTCTCGTAGGGCTCGTATATAGAGAGGAGAACCTTGTTATAAAAAAAAAAATCGATACTTTTGATCCGCCAAGGCTAACTTGTCAATGAGCCATCCTATTGTCTCACCTACCTAAGTCCGTCGTAAGGCTTGCCTTACAAAAACATAATCCTATTGTACCTCTTGAAGCTCAATGATCTGTTGTCTGCTGGCATGGCCAATTTGAGACTCAATCCACTGGTTTGCTCTCCCCCATCCGCCCCTTTTGTGAGGGCAAGGATACACCGCATGCACCGCTCACGGTTCCAAATGTCAAGCGCCCTAGAATGTGCAGTCTCATGAACAAAGAGGCAAGAAACTTTGCAAGGTCTAACAAATTCAGCTATTCATAGGAAAAGTATTCGATCGAAGAAAAATTGAACGAATGCTGTTCCATCGAGCTCGTATTCGATCAAAAATTTGAAACTGAAGTCAACCCTCTTTGTTCATGTGTCATCGTATTATACAACGTCTTGTTCAAGGTCCTTGGTATAATTTTCCCCTATTCTCAAATAACTAAGACTGCAGCCTAGTGAGAGACCATTCACATTACCTAAGGAGAACTACCTATTGAGACTTTGTTCGATGGCAAGAGAGCTTCATTGCAATCGGTTTTTGGTCACATGGAGTTCTATCAAGCAGAAGGCGGTAACTCAAGATGAAAGCATAGTGCTGCACGGCACGTCCACACCACCTTTCAGAGATCCTTTTGAAACAGTTTGTGCACTTGAAGTTCTGAAATATAAGTAGACCCATATTTTGTCAAAAAGATTACACATTTCTTTTACGAATACCAGCAGATGCAACAATCAATTTATTGGTCACATTTTCAAGCATATTTGTGAGATCAATTGTCACCTCACCTCCCTGAAAGCAATAAAAGGTGTTCCAAGTAGTGACCCAATGATTTGATAAACACTGGTTCAAACACATACAACCAGCAACGTTTTACCAGAAACATTCGTTTAGGTTTTAAGCATACACGGCTCGCTACTACTTGCGACCCCCCCCCCCCCCAACCCCCCAAACTCCTGCCTCGCTTAGACCTCGCCCCGCCCCAAATCCTTTGCACCCTCCAACCCCCAACTCCCTCCTCCCTCGCCCGTTACCTGTGGGCTGCCTCCAGCTCATCGGTGGCCTTCATCGTCGTCTTCGGCTTCCTCTTTCCAGCAGCAAACACAGAATGGCGGCCCCTGCTCCACCTCAGAGGGACTCTCATGAAGCCTCCTCATCCGACACCACGGAGCCGACCCTTTGACTTGCTCTTTCGCCAAAAGAGCAAGAGTGCTTGCTGGCCGAGGTGTGCCAACTTCAAGCCGATTGTTGGCACACGGCCCAGCAAAGGCGAGGTTCGGGTCTTGCTCCAAGCCCGACTCCTCACCAAAGTGTGCAAGATCATTGATGTGCAAATTCTCGAGAGAGGCTACTACTAGATAGAGTTTGAGTCTCTAGAGATGGCAACCAAACAGACTGAGGAGGAATAACACCAGATCAGGGGCCGTCGTCGACAGGACCAGGCCCCTCGCCGGGGTGGGTCCTACTCGAGTTCAACGTGGGTTCCTACGGGAAACCGCTTCGAACTTCTGCAGCACGAGTCCGCCTCAAATCCTTCCCCCTCTTTTGTGCAGGAGGATCCACCCCACCCCTCCCACCCCCCTCCTCCCCTAACTGCTGGTTCTGAGCAGACTCCTGTTGCACGACGCTCCTTAGGAAGGCTGGTTCACAAGAGGCAGCCCTCCCTTCGACCTCCCCTCTTGGTTGAGACAACCTTTGGGGCTTTGACATCAACAGACGGTGGGATCTCTTCAGCTACACCTTCGTTCGGTTGCTTCGAGAACCCCCATGCTCACTCAAAGACGGCTTGCTTTCAAGTTTATGTCATGTTTTTTACAGCACGTGGTACAACTGTTCTAGACTCTGCAATGGGATACTATTCTCCACTTTGTGGTAGAGACCGACCTTGGATTCATCACTTGGTTGGCTCCAGACTCAAGCCCATGAGTTCTCTCACCACACGGGGGACCTCGGGATCACAGGTTTGGTGCAGACTTTGTGGCCGTTGGCCAAGTTCACAGTGACTTTGCCCGATGCCACAAGCCGCACACACATTATTATCCACGTTTTTGCAGATGTGCAGCTCCCCCTGCTATGTTTATACTCGTGAGACTTTTGGGCAGAGGATGTGGGTCAAAGGACTGCACGGACATCTTGGGCATAGGTGAGACATGTTATGCAGACTCATTTATTGCAAGGTCGATCAGATGCAGATTACTCCACATCCAATTGGCCTCGAAGATTGTTTGTCTGGCTTCTGTAGCAGCATCAGTTTTCTCTCACTGACCCCATGAGGATTGTCTCATGGAATATCTAGGGCCTTGGAGGACCACAGTTTGTGTGCCAGCGGGGTCATTTGAGACAAGAGCTCCAGAGATGCCTTGTGGGTGATCCTATTGATATTCGTATGCTGCACGTGCATCATCTGTGTGAGAGCCCCATTCGGCGTTGTGGCAACGTTCTGCGAGGTAGATTTTAGACTCTTTGGTCAACTGCTTTTAGGCCTCGCGGCATTCATAGAGGTGTATCTATGACCATTCCGAACTCATGGCAGCAGGCCATTGTGGGCAGAGGTATCATTGTGCCAGGAGGGGTCGAGTGGGTCACCACGCAAGTTCAACGTAGCCTTGTGGGCTTCTTGAACATTTATGCGTGCTACCATGCGAGTGCACGGGCTGTGTTTTGGTCACATATTGTGGAGTCCTTGCCTCACGCAGAGTAGTGGTGCATTGGGGGGGAATTCAACATGTTGGAGGACCCCTTGGATAGGATTGCACGCAGCCATGCTGCTGTTCACGGGGCTGAGTTGGCTGCTTGGGAGCGCCTATGTATGACTATGAGGATTTCGGATGTATGGAAGCATATAGGCTATGTACAGCCCTCAGATAGCCTCTCGGTCTCAATGTCGAGTAGGGGGCGTGAATCTATCGAGGATAGATCAGCTCTATGCTAGTGACCACTGTTGTCAGATAGACAAAGGAGTGGCAGCGTCATGCTACACATCCCAGGGAGGATTTTGCTGGATACTGAGCTCAGGGAGCAGGTTGTGGGGGTATGGACAGAGTTTGGACACAGAGGGGGACCTTGCTCTTAGAGCGGCCACTGGCATTGTGGAGCTTAGTCGTTTCTTACTCCAAGGGTCTGGAGCTCGCTTGTCTGTGACAAGTGAGGAGGAGAAGCGACTTCGACAGGGCATTGCCTCCTTACGGTAGATGCAGTAGAGCCACCCAGGTAGCCCTTGAATGGAGGAGCAGATGCTACAGGCTCGGCAGAAGTGGACTCAGGTGGGCGACAGAGTTACTCGTCAGTTCTTTGAGATTGTGGGTCCTCGCCATGCACACACTAGTGTTGGTCAACTGAAAAGGCCCGATGGGTCCATTGCTACAGAGACCGTGGATATGCGGCGGTTGCTACTGACTTTTACCGCAAGCTATTTTCAGCCGACCGTCGAGATGCATGAAGAGTGCAGGTGTGGGCACAGATGACTTGTTTAGTCACTGAGGAGATGCGCCAAGGGCTTGAGCGCCCGCTCCAGCCTAAGCAGCTACAGGAGGCCCTCCTTGGGGATAAGGTAGATCAATCCCTCACACATGCTGTTAGGCATCTCCCTAGTGTGCAAAATGTGCTGGTAAGCTCTACAGGTCTCGACCAAGCACCTCCTAGTGCTCCCAGAAGAAATTGTGAGTCAAACCATCTTCCAGGCTCCTTGGGTGAGATTCAACAGTGGCGACCATCACCATTCTCAATTCAGCCTACAAAATCTTAGCTAAGGCTCTGCCTTTGAGAATTCAGTGGCTACTTGAGAGCACTATACATGAGACTCCGACGGGTTTTGTCAAGAAGTGCAACATCCTTGACAACATTTTTACCTTCTGGGAGGCAACTGCCCTCACACGTCTCCGAGGAGAGGATCTTGTGATACCCCTCGATTTTGAGAAGGCGTACGACAGAGTTAACTGGGGCTTCCTTGAGTTCACTATGCGTTGGATGGGGTTTTCAGATGCATGGATTAGGGGAGTGTCAGCTCTCTACAGGCCTGCGCACATTCAGGTGTTGTTGGCAAGGGAAGAGGAGAGCGTTTCATGCCCACACGCTCGGTTGAACAAGGCTATCCTCTTGTCGATGTAGCCCTCTCTAGCAGGGGCAGATTGTAGCCCATTGGGCAGTTTTCTTAACTAATGGAAGGATCGTTTTCTTGTAAAAGAAAAAAAAAAAACACATACAACAGCATGTGACCAGAATCATTTCTTAAGTGCAGAAAAAGACATCTATATCTTTGCTAGTCGTAAATGGAATTGCTGATAACCAGAACTTTATCACATTTCGAATATCTTCCATATTGAGAGAAAAATGAGAATTACTTCCATGGTCAACCACAAAAAGAAAATTTGGATTTACAATAGCCAATATAAATTACCAAACTCTTACCAAAATATGTGACGACTTGCTCCCTTCTTTCAAGCCAATGTCATAGGAGGAGATATGAGCCCACTCACTTAACTTAAACATCCATCTGCTCAATATGCAACGCTATTAGGATTTAAATGACAGGTGCAAAATAAAAATTAGACTTTTCTTAAGTTTCAGACCGTAGACACCCTACATACTATCAGAACTTGCAAATCACACATGTAGATGAAACAAAAGTTACCCTGCTAGAGTGCTATGCAAAGACAACAAGTAGAGACTTTACCCATATGATGCTTGTTTCTCTGTTAAGAAGCCCCCAGTCATGGTTTCATATCCAGAGCCTTCATCGAAGCAAAGGCTGACATGTATAACGTCATCAACTGAGCTGGACTGTCCAAGATTTTCGCCACACACAGGACATCTATTCATCAAACCTGACCTGCCTCAAAATAAGAAAGCAAATATACTTTACCTTCAGAACTTCCAAAACCTCGAACAAACAGGAATTCAAAGCTAACAACAAAAGAAACACGGTAACACATCTCTAAAGAAATACATGACAGAAAGAGCTCTTTTCTAAGTCAAGCATCAAAATATCTTAGCAAAACTAGTAGATGGTCCCCTTTTCAACCACCAATATATCTTAGGAGCAATGGAATGAAGAAATAGATTCTCTGAGAGAACCACAAAAACAAAGCTCCACTCCTATGGTCTCACCAAAAAAGGGCCACTATTACAAATGGTATCAACTGACTTGATACACATTCTCAAGCTCCTCAATAGAAAACTAGAAGGAAAAAGAAAGGATAGAATTTGGACTCCAGAATAGAGAACTAATACTAAGTTGCAGCAAATTGCAGCACTTGCAAAACATGAATTAACCAGATACATCCATAAGCAGGAATTGCTTCAAGCACGTTAACACTTGGATACACCCATACATGCCTGGAGTAATCATCAACAAAAGTCACAAGTACAAATGATTCCCATAAGATGGAGTATGCATCAGACCACAAACGTCATTATCGACAAGGTGCAATTTGTGAGTAGCCTGCACAAAACATCCTTAGGAAACTTACCCCAATATAGCTGCCTCACATACATGTTGATCATCATGTAGAGTCTCAATTCAAGCTGCAAATTTCTACACACACCATCAGTACCCACGAGCACAATCGCTACACAATGATGCAATATGATTCGATACGACATATTTTCCGTACATTCGAATTCTCAATTTGTGTGATACAATTAATCGAGTAGCTTTTCAAAACTTACATAAACCATCCTTCATGCTCGTGTGAATTTTAATTTTTTTTGCGAGAAAGAGATCCTTCCCAATGCGCCACAACCTGCCGCCGCTAGAGAGGGCTACATCAAAATGTGGGGAGACTCTCTCAATGAAAAGGTAAGATATGTACAATGATGGCCAAATCGGGATATGGGAGGAGGAAACAACCACACTAGTGGATGGTACTGCCATCTAGGCGCGCCATAAACCATGGTGAAGAAGGGCCCCTAGTCGCCAAAGTCGAAAGAAGGCCTTGGGGCACGCCCGCATGCGGTCGGAGCTGCCCTGAAGTCTCTCAAACTGGCTCTTGATTGTATGGATCAGCTCCAACCAAATGTCAAGGACAGTCTCCGTTGGTGGAACAGGTCAAGCCTCGAAGATGCGGAAGCGGTTTTCTGGTTTTCGAGATGCTTCGAAAGCTTTGGCCTTCATACAACAATTTGACATAGCCTTCTCTACAGGACGCTTCTAAGAGCACTCCAAGATTCGGAGGGCTACTTCCTATTTTAGAGGGAATGCTCAAACTTGGTGGTCCGCTCTTCTATTGAAGAGGAAAGCGCCAATTAAATGGCTGAAATTTAAAAGGCTTTTTATTTCTTCTTGACTGGCTCGAGAGTATGAACGCAACATACGAACTCCTTGAAACCATCTTCGGATGACCAAGAAGGATACTTTGGACGCATATTGCAAGAGATTCTGGAGCTCTTTTCACACGATGCACGACTCAAGCTTAGTCTTTCACAGAGAGCTCTTTACATCAAAGAGGGAAAGTGCTTCGAATGCGGGGAAACTGGGCATATCTCCGCAAAGTGCCCTAAAAAGGCACCGGAAGAACATAATGACAAGGATGAAGACAGGCCAGAGAGTTCGAGAGCAGCTGAGGACCGTGGACGAAAAGGCAAGATGAAAGCAGGACTGGTTCCAGATTGCATGGGTATTGACCCTAGCACGATTGATGAGAGTACAGAACTTTGCCAAGCTTGGGGCAAAGTGAAAGACCAAGAAGCCCTGATTTTCTTTGATGGAGGAGCCAAGGCCAACTTTATTTCACCTGAATTGGCGGCGCGGCCCGATCGGATGGGACCACTAGCAGAGGCATTTCTAGCGGCACCCGGCAGGGACGTAGCCATTACACATGTGATTGGCAAACTTTGGTTGCATTGTCACGGGTATTTGGGGCATGAGGACTTCTACATAATGTCTTTGGAAGGTTGTGATGTCCTCTTGGGAATTCCCTAGTACCACAAGAACAACGCCGTGGTCGATTATCGGGCGAGGAAAGCCACTTTGACCACAGAGAAGGGCAAAACCATTGTACTTGATGTAAAACTTAAGGACTGTCTGTCCCTATGGTATCGACTTCGAAAATTTCAAAATTGATGAAATCCATTCTGTTTGTTTACTCGATCTTCTTGAGAGAGATGAATGATGAGAATACGACACATGTCTGAACTTGATAAAGAATGCCAAGATTTTCTCCACACTCATGGCGATTGCTTCACAAAGGGCCTACCAGACGAGTTACCACCCGCTCGTCCTCAGGATCATACTATTGATCTGATACCTGGAAGCACACCACCGAACCGGCCACCTTACCGTGTGAGCTAAGCCCAGAACAAAGAAATTATGAACCAAGTGAAAGACCTCTTGGAAAAGGGTCTTGTCCAGCCTAGTACTTCACAATATTGCTCCCCAGTGTTGTTGGTTTTGAAGAAAGACGGATCTTGGAGAATGTGCATCGATTATAGAGCTCTCAACAAAATCACCATCAAGAACAGATTTCCAATTTCTAGGATCGATGATATACTTGACAGATTACAGGGATCCTCGTGCTTTAGCAAGATCGATTTGAAGAGCGGATATCATCATATCATAATCGTGCCGGGAAACGTCTACAAGACAGCTTTTCGGATGACTTTTGGGTTATTTGAGTTTTTGATGACGCCTTTTGGCTTAACCAATGCTCCTGCAACATTTAACCGAATGATGGACAAGATTTTTCAAGAGTACAAACTATTGTTGGCACTTTCTTTGACGATATCATTGTTTTCTCCAAGGGTGAGGCAAAACATAGAGAACATCTGCTTCAAGTCTTTCAGGCATTATGAGATCACAAGTTGGTGATTAATGCGAAGAAAAGTGAATTTTTCCTACCACAGATACACTTTTTGGGACACATTGTCTCGGTAGCAGGAGTGCAGATGGACCCGGCCAAGATAGAGACTATTCGTGATTGGCCCGATTTGAAGAATGTTCATGAAGTTAGAAGCTTCTTGGGTTTGTGTTCGTACTACAGGCGGTTCATTAGAAAGTTTGTAGAGGTCGCTTCCCCTTTGCATATCTTGACACAGAAAGGAGTCCCTTTCTCGTGGGGGCACAGAGAGGTGACTGCCTTTCAGACATTGAAAGAGAAATTGACTACGGGACCAGTTTTGACTTTGCCGAACTTGCAGAAGTCATTTGATGTATATTGTGATGCTTGTGGTCGTAGTCTGGGTGTGGTCTTAATGCAAGAAGGCCATGTCATTGCTTACGAGAGCCGATTGTTCTCAAGGCCGAAATTGACAGCACAGATTTACGAGAAAGAGCTTTTGGCGGTTATCCATGCTCTTACTCAGTGGCGGCACTACCTTCTCGCAACGGATTTTACTGTCTTTACAGACCATCACAGTTTACGCTACTTCTTGTCACAGAAGCATCTATCGAAAAAGCAAATGACGTGGGCGAACATCTTGTCACAGTTTCACTCACAGATTGTCCATGTTCAGGGATAGAAGAATTTGGTGGCAGATGCTTTGTCTCGGAAGCCGTTGGTTCTGGCTATTTCCGCGATACAGCATAGGAGCTTCGAGGATATGGTCGATCAGTATGCCACAGATAAAGCTTTTACAGACATTTTTACACGGATACGGGATGGGGAGATAGTAGCCGGATATTCCATTAAGGATGGCTAATTGATAAGGAAAACCATGTTGTACCTTACACAGCCTTTGAGGGAAAAGGTTATGACTAAATGCCACTGTCCACCTTTTACAGGTCACCGCGGCATTGCTACCACCTTGAAAGGGGTAGAAAGATACTTCTTTTGGCCCACACTCAAGAAGGATGTGGACGAGTTTGTGCGCAGGTGCTTGGTATGCCAGAAGGTCAAGTTTGACAGGCATAAAGCACAAGGATTGTTACAACGTTTGCCCATACCCACCCGCCCCTGGGAAAGTATTGCAATAATTTTCATTTTTGATCTCCCAAGAGCACAGAGTGGTCACGATGGTATCTGGACTGTTATTGACAGGTTTAGCAAGCAAGCTCTTTTCATTCCAGTGAAGGAAACAGTCAAGCCGGATCATTTAGCAAGACTGTTTGTGGCCCAGATCTTCAGATTACATGGCATGCCCGAGACGATTGTCTCCGACAAGGACCCTAGATTTACGAGTTTGTTTTGGAAGGCAATTTGAAATAACATTGGCACGCGGTTGCAGTTCTCGTTATCTTTCCACCCGCAGACTGACGGGCAATCCGAGATTGCCAATTCAGTGGTTCTAGATTTATTGAAGTCTTAAATCTCAGATAAAAAGACTCAATGGGAAAAGTATTTACCTTTGGTGGAATCTGCCTACAATAACACGATACACTCTTCGACAGGGAAGGCGCCATTTGAGATTATTGAAGGTGCTACGAAAGTTCCACCCTTCCTAAGCACGAAAGATAAGATTTTTGAAGCCAATGAGTACACCCGCGACTGGGACACGGCTTTTGCCAAGGTCCGCGATGTTAGGTTTTCAAGCCCGTGGGAACACTGCTTATAGCATGCAGTGCAGGTTCAGTTAGAGTCAAGTTTGCATGGCAGCCTTTTTTGGCTTTATATATTGTAAGGTTTCCTTTTTACACACAAGCATATCAATAGAGCGCTATTTTTACTATGTTTCGACCTGCTCTCTCTCTCTCCCCATCTCGTTCTGCTTGTTCTGCACCTGCCCCTCGCCATGAACCCCCACCGGCTTCATCCACCATAGCTGCAACGTCATCAACTGGTATCAGAGCTCCCGACCTCGGCTTGAATCAACACGGCATAAGAACCGCTGCCTACAGAGGAAAACATGAAGGTGTCGACTTCAGCAAACCGAGCAAACCCGCCAACAACAGGATTGCCATGACCTCATACAGAGTTTTCGACTCTTGAGCGTTCCCTGGTTCGGCCTTCCTAGCTCACTGCAAGCAAGTTTCGCCCTCGCGCAGTGCTCGTTCGTCTGCTACAGAGAGAGCCCTGGTCTTCACACCCCCTTTGTGAAGCCCACACTTCTTTTAGCCGTTGCTTCCGACACAGCAAGCCTTTTGGTGGTGAAGTTGGTCGTTCAAAGCCTAGCAAAGTGTTGCTTGGCAACTGTATAGCAGATAACCAAGGCAATGTGTGGTGCTTTTGATGACGATCATACACAACAAAGAGTATCAAAGTACTGCAAAGACAATTGTTTACAAAGATTCTCGCTTCATGGTGAGGATGTTGGGTCTGATATTGAATTTGATCAGCTAGTCAATAACTCAATTATAGATATTGATACCGAAGAAAAGCAAAAGTGCGACTGTAAAATCAAAGCAATAGAAAGCAAGTGCGTGACGATTTTTCACCAGTGTTGCTTCGAGCACTCTGTATATTAGCAACACAGCATACAAAAACTATTTTTCATGTTAAGTATCATAGTTTTGTTCATAAAAGTTTGTCTTTTTTGTCAACAAAATCAGTCAAACCCTTCTTTTAGCTTATTAGCTGTCAAGTATTGCCATGTACCAAAAATTTTGTACGGGTTATAGACACTGCCACACATAAGTGGTAAGACCTCCCAAAAATGTATCTGTTCTCAGCCCTTTTTTTTTTCATCTCTCGTGAGGTTATTGGGTACACCTTAAATCCAAGGTTTGGAAGTGAACCAAAAACTCCATTTTTGGTAGCAAAATATTTGGCCTACACCCTATCTGTTCAAGGGGGGGTTTACTGACCTAGCACCAGGTTATGGATACACCAGAAATCCTTGGTTGTGAGAGAACCTAAAACTCACGTTTGACGAGTACACCAAAAACTCGAGGTATCATGAGTTGCCTGTCTAGTTCGGGCTTGAGGGGGGGGTTGTTAGGGTTTCAAGTCCGTGGGAACACTGCTTATAGCATGCAGTGCAAGTTCAGTTCGAGTCAAGTTTCCATGGCAGCCTCTTTTGGCTTTATATATTGTAAGGTTTGTTTTTTACACACAAGCATATCAATAGAGCGTTATTTTTACTGTGTTTCGACCTGCTCTCTCTCTCTCTCTCTCTCTCTCTCTCTCTCTCTCTCTCTCTCTCTCTCTCTCTCTCTCTCTCTCTCTCTCTCTGCTTGTTCTGCTGCAGCTACACCTCGCCATGAACCCCCACCGGCTTCATCCACCATAGCTACAACCTCATCACACGAGGCACAATTCGGAGCACTCATCTTGAGCAAAGTTCAACATTCACTTCTGCTGCACCTTACATTCAACACGCTGTAGTTCTCTGTTTTGCCACTGTCACGTGCCCAAAGCCCTGTTTAAGTATCCCACGGCTTTCTCGAGGCTCCCCTAGCAATGTCCAACAGTTTAGGTGCGAAACCCTAAACCTATAGAAAAACACAGCAGGCTGTAATTTTTTGTTTTGGATTGTTTTGGACACGTCTACGTGTGTCAGACATTCCCACACGCAATGGGACACTTTCATTTTCGCGATAGAACTATGCGTACCTGAAGAAGATTAGCAATTAGCTAGTCCGGTTCCTATACAAAAGGCACTTGCCTTGGCAAACGCGCATAAAACCCCAAGAATTGTACATGGTCATCTCAGAAGCCCAACTAGAGGGGCATTACCATATGTGCAAAGGGGGGGAGAGAGATGCACGAGAGCAAATCATCGTGCTACATAGAGCAAGGGAGAAGGCAAGCTTTCCATTGAAGCTGTGATCACCTGCACCCACTACTCTTACACTCTCTATAGCACTTAATGAGCAAAACAGCCTCCTCTCTCAATGTGGGCGCCCCCTCCAACGGATGAGTCTGGTAATTCTGCTTGGAGTCGCCATGTGTCCCTTATGCCTCTTTTGAAATTTCCTAGTACACACCAACTTATAAGTGTCGCGAGGGGCCTAAATGACTTTGAACTGAGCCTAGACACCCTTTTACTGCTCGGATTCTAGTGCCGATTGGCCGAACCATCTCGTGGCGACCTACCCTTCCCGACTATGGGTGAAACTCTCGGCCATCGGCCGTTTCACACTGGCCACACAATGTCCGGCCATTTATGACTTCAAAAAGAGGAGCTCATAAATTAAATAAAAATCATCGAAAAGAAATCAACGACTAAGGTTAGCAGTTGCCACGTCCTCGTGACATACCCGCCTCTTGAAATTGCAAACGTCCTTGATTGCATGCCATTGATGATCTTGTGTTGTTAGCACGCTTTTATCATCGCATGTATGCGCAAGAAAGGTCATGAAACATAGATACAAATGACTTAATGAGACCTGCATACTTTTGTCATTTCATCTACGATAAAAGTGAGCATAATACCTTTAGCATTTGTAGAACAATGTCCACTTCTATTGCATTGAATCCGTATGTACATTTGATGTGCTAGCTCTATCATTACCCCTCCTCTGAGCACGTTGAGTTGGGGCATACGTAGGCTGTAACCAAAGGCCTCAAGGTAAAGTTGTAATACATTCGGTGACTCTAGGAGTTCACACTCTTCCATCCACTTTGCATCCATAGATGGATAGTCCTTGAACTTCACCAGATACAAAGTGAGAATATATCGACCACTGTACAAGATGGCATAGCACTGCAAACTTTTATGGCGAGAAGACGGGGAAAAATGAACAAAATTTCCTTTGCAAAATGAGGCAACACTCAACGCAAACCGCAAGCCAAAAAACTGCAAATAACTACCAAAGTGGGAGTAAACTTGATCACTAAACCATCAGACAGTAAACTGCAAATACGCATAAACCATGGCGAGAATCTGGGAAAAATCCAACAGAGTTTTCCTTAAAAATTGAGCAAAAACTCAAAAATATCACTAAATATGCATGAAAATAGATACTCAATGTCTCAATAGCAAAATCCACAAATGTCATACATAGCACTGTCAAAACTCTCGCAAAACAGCTCAATCCTAATCGAGTGGCTCTATGGACATATACTTGTCCAAAAACACATGTAAACCTGCGAACCTGCTACCTGCAAGCTATGCCAAGCTTAAATTGAATCCGCATAATGCATACATAGCATGAAACTACACCAAGACCGTGCCAATTCCTCTCTGGAATGCACTGTGCAGCCTGTGAGCAAAACTACTAGGAAACTGACACACTCTACCTCATCGGTCGATAAACACGTCAACCGAAAACGCTATCCAAGAGCCAAGTGCGCTCAATGGAAAAACCTACTCCGGAATGGGCCGTTGGAGCCGAATGTGTCGGTATGTGCCGTCGAGCTGAAACTAGGGAAAACCGTCGAAGTCGAAACATCGTGGAGAGTACGTCAGAGTCAAGCCACTCCGAATGGGACTAGAGGAGAGCCGATGTCTTTCTCGCTCTATGATCACCTGCTGTTCCGAGGTCGAGATACCGAGAAAAATGTCGTCGATGCCGTCTTCTGTCGTCGAGAAAAAGTACTCTAGGCGGCGAGGGAAACCCTGTGGGAGGGCGTTCACATACAACCCCGCCCCCCTCTGCTCAAGTTGAAAACCATCCCCCTGCTCACGCTTTTACCCGACTGCAGATGCGCTAGCAGCCAACTCCGCCCCCCTACTCACGCTTCTACTCCTGCCGGACTATGAATACACAAGCCAACTCCACCCATGCGCACTCCTGCTCGACCGCATGTGAAACCCAACTCAACTCGGGCCCTCTTGTGCTGCTCGTAGAGTGTTGTAAGCCATTCACAAAGTTGTCCCAATATGGTGCAACCTTCCAGATCTGAGCCTCAAACAGTGAGTTGAACTCCAGTCAGACTCTGTTGAGTTTGAAAAGGTAATAAAGGAAGCCAGATTGTCTTTCTTTGGCACCCCAATCCCACGCAAGGGCTTCCTCGCAAGGGCTGTTGCACCAAGAAAGGATCCCGCACGTCGCCAAGAAGTAAGGATTACTGCTCTCGAAGCTTAGATTCAGGAGAGAATGAGCAACTCAAGCAACGCTTGCTTAAGTTAGAGGAGACGAAGATAGAGAGTCAACCTCTACTCTCAAAAGCCGCAGGTGTTGAAGCCTCACTTACTGAGACCGTCAAAGCAATGAAGGAAGCCCGTGAAGTGCCACACAAGAAGATCGACACCAAGACACAAGCATTTTCACAAGAAGCTGCCTCTCCCGATCCCCCCGAGCTATGCCCACACACATGTGCTTTTTTCACCGTTGAGATGGTGAAGAAGGCCATTGATAGGATGAGGATTGGGCGAGTATATGATCATGATGGTTTAGTGACTGAGCATTTTATACATGCCAAGGATCTCCTCGCAGAGCTTCTAGCAGTGATGTTCAATCGTCCCATGTGTGAGGGTTTGCCTGATACTTAGTTTATCCAATATTGTACCTATCTTCAAGTCAGGAGACCCTATCGAGCTTGGGAATTATCAAACTATCATGATTGGACACACATTGGCACGGTTGTACGCATCCATTCTTGAGCAATAGCTGAGTAGATGGGCAGAGAGGGAGGGTATACGCGCAGCCGGGCATGTAGGGTTTAGGAGAGGTTTTTCTACTCTTGACCACATTCTGACACTCGGAACCATTATTGAGGAGGGCATATCACACGAGAGACGGATCTATTGTAGCTTTGTGGACTTCCGCAAAGCATTTGTCACAGTGTCTAGAGCTAGATTGATGCACAGACTACAGGACATGGGAGTACCCACAGAGCTGATTTGGGGGATTATGGCATTATACAGGTCAATAGTGGGGCATGTAGGGGTTATCTACAATACATTAGTTCACTCCACTATCGGGGTGAAGCAAGGCTGCCCGCTCTCTCCTCTATTTGGTATGTATGTGGATGAGTTTCTAGCTATATTGAGAGAGGGTGATAGAGGTGCACAATTGGCAGGGACATGGATTCCACTATTGTTATATGCTAATGATATTATGTTGATCTCCGACTCTCAGGAGGGAATGCAACGTCACTTGGATGCTTTGCATAGGTTTCCTCACGACAATGGTCTGTCTATCAACCTTGGTAAAACCAAGGTTATGGTGTTTAACACCATCCCACAGTGGGCCAAGAGATCAACACCCACATTCACATACGGCCATGAGACAGTGGAGTATACAAATGCTTACACCTACCTTGGAGTGGTGTTTAGTGGACTAGCATTTTCATCGAGGAGAGCAGCAGACACTAGACTGGCTAGAGCACATGCAGCATTGGGTGGATTGGAGAGGATGCGTTCAAACATTCAGTTTCAAGAGCCTCGGACGAAGCTCTAGCTTTTTGACACTCTGGTGGCTTCCGCATTGCTCTATGGAGTCCAGATATGGGGGCCTTCATTGGACCATCACGGGAGGTCGGGTCGCACCGATGGATGGGGAGGCCTGGAGAAGCCTCTAGTCTCTATGATCTTGCGGCTTATTAGAGCCAAGGCTTCAGTACCACATGACATTATTCGAGCAAATATGGCTGTCCTCCCACTAGTGGTTGAGGCGCTTACCAGACCAGTCTTCTTTTTACACCGCTTGTGGGACCTCCCTAGAGACACATATGCCCGCCTAGCACTTGAGTCCTCTCGACGGTTAGCTTTGCAGGGAGACACAACATGCTGGTATGGGGAGATGACATCATGGTTCAGGTACATGGGTTCAGCATGGACAGATTGCCCCCCTTCCAGTACTCATTGGATGCACCATCTCTGACTCTTACACAGTCTAAGATCACCAGGCTTACCCGCCAAGACCTGACTCAGCTAGATACTAGGAGGACTTGGATACAGCCGGAACAAGACTTGGGCACAAAGATGGCTTTCTATAGAGAGCATCTTCTCCAGCTTACTGAGGATGGTTTTGTGACGAGGCCCAGATACATGGACACCCACTTATCTCATGGGATACGATGTTCTATTGGCCAGATAACGCACATCTTCACACCAGCTTCGGATCGAGACCAGTAGATACAGCGGAGTACCAGCAGAGGCCAAGACATGTTCCCTATGTCACATGGAGCCTGAGACAGAGTTGCACTACACATGCCACTGCCCAGTTTACTATGAGATACGAGGACGCCTTCACTGCCTATTCAGAGAGGGCTTTGGACCACTCTCTAGAGTCATGGGGTATGAGGACCAGAGATGTCTGGGTTTGTTTTTGCTCGAGCTGCGCAAACATAGAGAAGCCTGATGAGAGGCGAGACTAGCCAGTATCAGAGACGGATCAGACTTCTTTAGAGTGGACACTCGGTAGCCAAAGGCGCAACTACCACAACAGAGCTCACAATCTCCTCACACCAGAGACACGTTGATCGAGCGAGCGACGGAGCTATGGAGATCTAGACGCCCACGACTACGGAGGACTACACATCATTGACGGAGGCTGCATCAGAGGATTCGGATCACTTTGGCCCTACATGCACGACGCTCGGTCAGACTATTGACCATGGAGGAGATTGATGAGATCCGCCAGCGACCGATGATGTATCTCCTATGATTTAGCTCTTTTTGTACGCCCTGCTCATCTTGTATCAGCCTTTATATCAGCTCTCACCCAATATAGTCCCACACGCACACCCACATTGTTTTGTATTAGCCCCTAGTCACTACTTTCACCCCCCTACTCATATCCTACACAGTTCGAGCTAGCTACTTAGTTCACATCTAGCAGTTAAGATTTTAGTTTTTCACTTTACTTCATTTTATTTTTGTACCCAGACATTGTATCAGATCCACCACATTGTAACTTTCTGGTCTCATAGGTCACTTTGGCCTTTTGAAGACGTTAATATAACATTTCATTTCATTTTCATTCTCTCTCTCTCTCTCTCTCTCTCTCTCTCTCTCTCTCTCTCTCTCTCTCTCTCTCTCTCTCTCTCTCTCTCTCTCTCTCTCTCTCTCTCTCTCTCTCTCTCTCTCCTGTGTGCGGCCTCGCTGCTCCCCCTGCTGCCTGCTCCCGCCTCGTGCTCCTCTCCCTACTCTTGCCTCCCCCTCGCTCTTTCCCTTGCTCCTGCCCTCGCACTGCCCCCTTGCTCCCGCCTCACGCTACTACTGCCCCCCTTGCTCCCGCTCCCACTGCTACCCCCGCCTTCCCACGCGCTCTCGCGCTCTCCCCCCTCCCCCCTCCCCCCCCCCCCCCCCCCCCCCCCCTCTTCACGCTCTTGCAACCCCAACCCTAAACGCCCCCTGCCGGCCCAAGCGTAAAGAGAGAGTGGGGAGGGTTTTTTAGGTGTAGAGAGAGAGAGGGCTGGGAAAGGTAGCGTAGAGAGAGAGAGAGAGGGAGAGAGAGTTTTAGGCGTAGAGAGAGAAAGAGGGTTAAAAGGGCATAGAGAGAGAGAACCCTCGAGCGTAGAGAGAGAAAGAGAGGGGGAAAAAAGGCGTAGAGAGAGAGAACCCGCGACCATGTAGAGGGAAAGAGGGTAGGAAAGAAAAATATATATATTAAAAAAATAAAAATAAAAAAAGGGGACGTAGAGGGAGAGGAACAGATGAATAGAGTAGAGAGAGAGAGAGAGAGAGAGAGAGAGAGAGAAAAAAAATCCTCTTCTTCACTCTTATACCCTGTTGTGGCCTTTCAATCATGAGAAAGCAGAATGGCAAGGATGACCCGGTGGAGGATGCCATCCAAAAATGCAAAGAAGAATTGAGCGAGTCCATCAGCAAGATCAACCGCCACCTCGTAGGTACTATCAACAAACTCGACGCACGCGTGGCAGCACAAGAAAGCACGATACATACACTCGAGGATTGCGTGAAGGCCCAAGATGAGGAAATCGCACTACTCAAGAAAGAGCTTGCAAAGGTGCGATCGCAGAATGTCCTCGAAGAGGGAGAACTTCAACCCTCTGTCATTGAAGAGCTTAAAACAATTAAGGAACGAGTACGGGCCATAAAAGAAGGTGGGAAGCAACAAAAAGAAATGACAACCTTGTGGGTAGATGTCATCACAAAGACCCAACAAAAAGCAGAAAAGACCGAAAAATAGATCGAGATTGTCAAGAAAGGAAAAGGCAAGGAAATAACCCCCACCCCCACACCAACCATCATCAACTTGACACTAGAAGAGGAGCAAAGGAGACGTGTGCGGGCCTTACACGTAAGGATATGTGGCCTCAGAGACCAAGATAATGTGGATAAAGAGGTGAAAGAACTCATGACTATGGTGGGGGTCAACGAGCAGACGCATACGAGGGCTTGGAGAGTGGGCACTAAGAAAAGTGGGAACAACGGAGAAACCTCGAAGGAAAGGGCACTCATTCTCGCTTCCCCTCCATGGAAGCAAAGAAGGACTTCTTGAAGAAGAGACCGACTCTAAAGAAGACAGGCATCTTTCTCACCCTCTCGCAGATTGCTCATATGCAAGAAGTAATGCCGTAAATTAGAACAGCAAGGGAAAAGGGGAAGATTGCTTTTTACAGGGATGGAAAGGTGGTGATATTGGAGAGACGCCCCGCAAGATGGTGAGAGACCTATGGGACCACACTAAAGATGGCAACCTGGAATTGTAATGGGTCACTCCGTCTTGATGTAGGGGCCTTTGAGGATAGCTTCACGGGGAGAGACATCATTTTCTACTCTGAGACACATCAAGCACCAGGGCAATCCATGCCACAGGTGAGCGGATATAGATGGGAGACAGCCTACAGACAGGAGACCATATTGGAGCATCGAGGACGGGGCTCAGGGGGAGTGGCAGTTCTATTCAGGGAGTTGCAGCCATTGATACATATAGCACGCAAGGATAAACAGGCTAGGTACATGTGGGTGAGGCTCGGGGCAAAGACGGGCAGATACCTCTACATTGCTATTTGTTACTTTCCTCCTAGAACGTCAGTATATGCATCACCTAGAGGACAATCCCCCTTTGCTATTTTGGATAATGACATATGAGAGTTTTCCAAGGATGGTGACATTATCATACTAGGGGATTTCAATGCTAGGACTTCCCACCACCAAACAATATTATATGATACTTCCGAGGAGATGCTTAGGGAGCTGGACGTCACAGAGATGGGTCTATCCAGACTATCACAAGATGAGGAATACACTGAATATGGCAGATACCTGATAGATATGGGAACCGCACATAGATTGGCCATTGTGAATGGCCTACAAAGATTTTCGACAACCGGAGGTTTTACTTGCTTTCCACACCGACATGGTGCCAGCACAATGGATTATGTTATGGCCCAGCCAGGTCTCATTCCATTCTTTCAAGATTTCAAGGTGGATACTAGGCCAGTTGGAGTAGCAGTTGATCATGCTATCTTGTCTTTCACCCTGACCTTTCAGTTCAGCACAGCTCCATTAGGAGAGGTCCCCACACACACTCGGTATACCTTCATGAGGGAGACAGACTCTGTGTATATGGATGAGATATACAAGCAGCTATGCACCCAGGAGTCGGGACGACCACTAGATGAACTCACTCAGATACTGACAGAGACGCTCCATGATGCAGCATCAGAGGCATATCCCCACAGCCCAGCCCACACGGAGACAATCTGGGAGCATGCCCCAGAACAGTTGGTATGATGAGGAGTGTAGAGAGACGAGGATCAAATTACATAGGGAAGTGCTTATGGGTATTACCACACACAGACAGTCTTGGATTATCTTTCACCGCCTAGTGCGACGAAAGAAAAGGGCTTATCTATCTCAGCTAGAGCGGGATCTGTATCAGTTATTTATAAGTCAGGACTCGGGCGAAGCATGGAGGATATTCCACGAGCATTCACCACCACCAACGGTCACCTCCACTGAGACATGGGGGCAATATGCCACATCTCTCTACACAGCATCATGGCAACCACCTCTGCCCGACCCACTAGAGACATGCCCGGAGACATGTTCTTTCTTTACTGCCGAGAGGGTAAGGAAAGCCATTGACAGGATGAAGACAAGGAGAGCACATGATCATGATGGTCTGGTAGCAGAGCACTTCATCCATGCCAGAGATATGCTTGCAGAGCTCCTAGCTATGATGTTTAAACTTTAATCGAGCCATGTATGAAGGCTTCTCGGAGACTTGGAGTATGTCTACGATTGTGCCTATTTTCAAGTCAGGAGATCCCATGATTCCCACGAATTATCGCACCATCATGGTTGGTCACACATTAGCTAGGTTGTATGCATCCGTTCTTGAGCAGGAGCTGAGTAGATGGGCAAAGCGAGAGGGCATAAGAGCACCAGGGCAAGCAGGTTTCAGGAGAGGTTTCTCCACTCTTGACCAGATTCTGACACTTAGAGCTATTATTGAGGAGGGTAGACACCATGGCAAGAGGATCTATTGTAGCTTTTTGGATTTCCGCAAAGCTTTTGACACAGTTCCGAGAGCCAGACTTATATGCACACTATAGGACATGGGTGTGCCTACAGAGCTGATATGGGGTATTCTGGCTCTATACAGGACAGTGATGGGGCGGGTACGCACCACTGAGGGAATGTCTAACATGGTCCACTCCACTATTGGAGTAAAGCACGGATGCCCCCTATCCCAGACTCTTTTTGGGATGTATGTGGATGAGTTTTTAGACTATGTAGAGTGTCAGGGGGACGAGGCTCATCTAGCAAGGACATGGATTCCGTTGTTACTATATGATGATATTGTGCTGATTTCTGACTCTCCACAGGTGATGCAACATCATTTGGATGCTCTGCATACATTTGCTCGTGACAGTGGATTGTCTGTCAATCTGGGGAAAACCAAGGTTATGGTGTTCAACACCACACCACAGTGGGTCAGGAGGTCGGCACCCACATTTACGTATGGCCAGGAGACTGTGGAGTACACAGATGCATATACTAATCTTGGGGTACTCTTCGGTGGACCGGTGTTTTCACTAAGAAGAGCATCAGAGACTAGACTGACGAGAGCATATGCAGCTTTGGGAGGACTGGAGAGGATTCGGGTATGGGGACCCTCAGTAGACCACCATGGGAGATCTGGCAACACAGATGGATGGAGATGTATGGAGAGGCCTCTGGCCTCTATGATCACTCCGATGATTCGGGCTAAGGCCTTAGTACCACATGAGATTATCCGAGCCAAGCCACTCCCCCCTCGTGGTGGAGGCGTTGACGAGATCAATATCCTTTATGCACGGTCTATGGGATCTCCCCAGGGACAGATACGCTTGGCTTTCCTTGAAGTCATCTCGACAACTAGCTCTACAAGGCGATACAGCATGTTGGTATGAACAGATGACAGCATGGTTTCAGTCGCATGGTCTCAACATGGATAGATTACCTCCACTTCAATACTCCTTGGATGCACCCTCCCCGTCTCTCACATGGACATAGATCACCAGACTCATACGTCAGGATCTGATTCAGCTAAATACCGAGAGCACATGGATACAGCCGACACAGGAGTTGGGCACGAAGATGACCTTCTACAGAGAACATCTTCTCCAACTCACGGAGGACGGCTTTGTGACTAGGCCTGCATATATGGATACACACTTATCTCATGGGATAAGATGCACTATTGGACAATACGCACATCCTCACATCAGCTCCAGATCGAGCTTGGCCGATTTCGAGGGGTGCCGGCATACTATGAGATACACGGCCGCTTCCACTGCCTGTTCAGAGAAGGGTTCGGACCTTTTTCTAGAGTCATGAGATACAAGGATCAGAGGTGTCTCGGATTGTTCCTGCTAGAGCTGCGCAGACTTACGGAGAGCTTGCTGAGGACATCAGGGGAAAGACACTCTCAGAGACGAATCACAGATTTCTTGATACCAGCTAGAGGAGAGCCAATGGAGCAGTCATTACAGCAGATCTCAGAGCATACTCATACTAGGGTATGCTGCTTGACCGAGCCACCTTGGCAGATCCAGACGCCTACGACCTCGGGAGGTCTCCCACTACCGACGAAGGTTGCAACAGAAGATAGAAATCACTCTAGCTCGACATGCAAGACGCCCAACCAAAGTACTGACCATGGAGGAGGTCGATGAGATCCGACAGCGACCGATGAGAGACTTCATCTTAACCCACAAACCCCCTCCCCCCCCCCCCCCCCCCCCCCCCACCCCCCCTCCCCAATTTCCTTTCTCCTTAGTGTTTTAGTGTTAGTTCTTTGTAATTTTGTAATTTCCATACTCATACATGGTATCAAATTCACCAATTGTAACATTTTGGTCTCATAGGTCATTTTGGCCTTTTGAAGACATTAATATAACATTCCATTTCATCTCTCTCTCTCTCTCTCTCTCTCTCTCTCTCTCTCTCTCTCTCTCTCTCTCTCTCTCTCTCTCTTTCGTCGATGCCATAGCACCATTGATCATCTTGTCACTCTTCGTGTTCTCATGGAGGAAAGTCGGTTGAAAGGCAAGCGATTGTATTGTTGTTTTGTGGACTTTAAGAAAGCCTTTGATATAATTTCACGTAACAATTTGTGGAGAAGGATGGAAGAACTCCAAGTGCCAAGTGAGTTTATGCTTGCGGTTTCTCGAATCTATGAGAAGGTGATTTGTCAATTGCGCATGGGAAGAGAAATTTCAAAAATTTTTGTAAGCACTATTGGGGTTAACCAAGGATGTCCATTGTCACCAACTCTCTTTGGTCTATGCATCGATCAATTGGAACAAATGGTACTTGACTTTATGCAAGAAGAAGGCATTGAAGAGGTCACTATTTGCAATGCGGTAATCATGCTTTTGTTGTATGCGGATGATGTAGTGCTTCTAGCACACACTTTAGAAGATGCACAAAAGCTTATGGTTGTCCTTGAGAACTTTTGCTTGCATAGTGGGCTGATTGTAAATGAATCCAAAACACAGGTTATGCTTGTGAAAACCAACCATAAGGAGAAGCCATGCATTGTGTACAACAACGAGACACTTGAAGTTGTTGAGAGCTTTAAGTACCTTGGCCTTGAGGTTCCATCCAATCACAAGTGGCATGAATGTGCTATGCGTCGTTTGGAAGCGGGAGAGAGAGCATATTATGCATTTGAGAACATGTGTAATGCGGGAAACATCAAGTGTTGGGTTCTCAAGAAGTATCTTTTTGATGCATTGGTGACACCGGTTCTTCTTTATGGAGTTGAAGTGTGGGGCGGGAGCATCTCAAAGTCTACTTGGAAAGAGTTTGAGAATGTCCAAAAGCGTTTTCTTACAAACTTTCTCCAAGTTAAGACACAAACACCATATATGCTCCTACTTCTTGAGTCGGGATCTCTTCCAATTGAGGTTATGGGCATGGAAAGGGTTGTGGAGTACATGATAAAGATGCGTCAAAACCCCTCACATCGACTTCCTACAATTGCATGGGAAGCAAGCAAAAAAGTTCAAAAGACGCATAAAAGCAAGATCTTGAGCACGGGATGGATGCAAGACATAAAGAAGTGGTTTGGCAGATGGGATGCATTACACTTGCTACATGATGCTTCAATTGACTCTCAAGTGAATGAAGCTTTTCTACAACGCCAATGTATTACGGCTTGGGAGAAATCCGGTGGGTCACACTTCATACATTACACCACCTATATTGCCCCCAACTACAAAACCATGTTCTTCGCTGAGAGAGGAAACCGTACTCACACTTACATGCTTGAGCCTATTCCCTTGTCCGCGATACGCACTATCGCAGCAATTCGGCTTAGCTCCCATTTCCTTCGATGCGAGATAGGGCGTTGGGGCAATGGAGAAGAGTCAAATCGATTGTGCACATTATGCTCACTGCAAGTTCGAGAGTCTGAGTACCACACACTACTAGAGTGCTCAGCTTTTGATCACATCCGAACTTGCTTCTCTCACATTTTCAGCCATAACTTAGACCTACACACTTTCCTCTCCCAGCCAAAGTGTGGGCTCTCCATTGCGACTCTCATCACTACAATTTTGGAGCATCGAGAGTCACTCATCAGCCATACACATACTACATCACATGTAACTTTGGTCCCATAGGTCATATTTGACCTCCGAGGACGATAATAAAATCTCTCTCTCTCTCTCTCTCTCTCTCTCTCTCTCTCTCTCTCTCTCTCTCTCTCACACACACACACACACACACAAGCGCGCACGCGCGCGCACAGAGCTTGGATTTAGATTTGAAGAGTTCCACACACACTTCACCTTAATGTCTCAAACCACTAAATTAAAATGACTTCTTTCCGAATTCTAGTACATACCTTCTTAGAAAACTTTTTTTCTTTTGTGCAATATTGACAGGTCCAAAGTAGAGCACAGAGAGCTTGTTCATAGGCCTTGAAAAAGAATTACTCCACAACTTCATATCTAGAAAATTTTCTTTCAACTAAACCACTTACAATTTGCTGTTGCTTCTATAAAATAAATTTAAAAGTTCCTTATTTCTTTTAATCAGAAAGCTATTGTGAATCCAGCATTCATCAAGATAAAGAAAGAAATAATGATAAGATTACTGTTTAAGCATGGCTTTTCTTGCTGACAACACAGGAAACATACAATCTCTATGTAAACAGTTTCATGTTAGGCCCTGAACATTGCAAATAGCTTGTTATGAAACACGTAATAGACATGCAAATCTTATGTTCTTCATCGCCTCTTAATCTTGTGCTCTCTGCATGATCATTTTCTATGGAGAAAACCAAAATTCAACTAGACTTACTTTTCCTGATACTCAGCCAGAAGTTGTGCTAGTTCATCAGCACTAACTTTTCCATCTCCATTCGTGTCAGCTTCAATGAAAAGGTTTTCAATCTACAAATTAAGAAACCATGGGTTGATAGCAGTCATGATGCATAAGCTTTCTATGAGGGGGATAGAAGCACATGCAAGAAGCAGAATGCACACCGTACCTCACGTGTTGAAACTTTGTTTCCAAATGCTTTGATCAGTTCGCGGAATTCTTGCAGAGATAGCTCGCCACTCTCATCTGCATCCTGTCATTAGCGATAAACAGGTACATACCAGTCTGGTAGTGTGCATATATATATAGCTGTAGACATGCCTTCTCTTGCAAGCATGCATGATGCAATGTGGAAAAACACCCAAGTAGCCGGGTTAGAATGCATGTTCATTTCTTGAGTGGATGTAATGGGGTTTCGCAATGCTATCTGAATGCTCAAAAATATCACAACCCCATGAACATTTGTTCTTGTCCGGAAAAATATTTCTTGCTACAAAATAAAATTAAAAAAACTTCACCATGATTGAAAGCAGGCGTCGAGCAAAACTCCTCTCCGTTTCCAATCGATCCTAAAAGAAAGTTGCACGTGTTAATCAGCAGCCAACTACCCTTGTCACAAACTTAAACTCTACCCTTTCAATCAAAAATGATAAAGAAGTACCTCAATGGTGTAGCCCAGAGAAATGGTTCCAACTATTTTTGCCTTTGTACTTGGATCATATAGCTCAAGTAATTTGTCTTTGTAATCTGGTCCCTGTGCAGCATCACTTTTTGTAAAGGGTAGCGACATTATTGGTAATTAGGAAATTCTACCCTAGTTATTCACATGATTGGTGACCCCCCATAAATACTTACTCTTCACACAATGAGGAAAGCCAAACACAGGTCAGATATTTTATTTTTATGATCCTTTCCTTAAAACACTACTTTTTCTAAATCAAAAGAGACAATAATAGGGTAGCTATATATGCTTTTAATGTGATCAAGCAGTTATGAATGTTTCATGGTGTGGTGACGTTGAGCTTCCACTAAGAGTCCAGCGTGTGTCCAGACAAAGCCATCACCGTTCCAAATAGCTGCAATGTCTTATGCTTCTCTTTCATCTCTTAGATCATGAGTCCCTATGCAACCCACCTCCCATCAATGGGCACCCTGGCTTTCACTTACTACAGTTTGCCATGTGGCTAGTTGTATCCAGGCTTTGCAGTTACATTCTAGCCTGCTTTGTAATCAGTGATGTACTTGCCCCCAAAATCAGCACCATTTGGGCTTTTTGAGGGACTTTTCAAGTAGTAGAAATCAGCCTCTTTCTTTGCCGAGAGAGAGAGAGAGAGAGAGAGAGAGAGAGAGAGAGAGAGAGAGAGAGAGAGACCTCCTTGCAATTCATTCCCATCAACTTCACCTTAAAGTTTATTTTTTAGCAAAATTTCTTGTAATTTGCTGCATTTCTATTTCCTTCCTGTCTTGACAGTACATGAAAAAGCATTTTCAATGAAAGCCTCAAGAATTGGTTTTGGTGACCATATTTATTGACAAGACTGGAGCAAAACAGCAAAAATGCAAGCAAAAAAAAACTCTGTATACTGTTTGCCCATTTTACCTAAATGTAAGCGCACTGGATCACACAAACTAAGTTCTTACATAAACACTTTCAGCAAAAAGCAAAAGCTCCTTATAACTTACCGAGTTCAGGGCATCTGAAAGATCAAGCTCACAATAGCCAACAAGATTGTTTTTTGACAGCCTGTTTGTCTGCAGTATTTTAGAGATAATAACTTTAGTTCAGCAGGAAACAGAAGCAAGCTTAAGGACTTCGGCCACTAATACTTAAAAAAGAACAGAAAACGCATATGCCCTGGATCATCACCTCAAACACTGATATACGAGCAATACGCGCCCCATTCTCCTCCAATGCGATCTTTTTTTCCTGAAAATCCAGCCAAAATTTAGGTAGTTCAAGCAACTTCATTAAGGGCAGTCTTTACTACCCTCGAAATGAAATGCCGCAAGCCAAGGTTGCAGAATTTTGAAATATTATAGTTGGATTTCTTTATCCCATGTGAATGGGCTCACTAGCATATAGACAGAGACATTTAAAGCCAATGAAAAAGAATGGGACTTTTTAAGCAAATGCGCTTTTTCTTTCAAATTTTGCTAAATAGGTCCTTGGCAGTCTCCAAAAGTGAACATCCCCAGATAACCACAATCTCTCAACATCTGTAGAAACCTGACAGTATAGGATTTTACGTATCAAAGGTCAATGTTTCGAGGGCCAAAAAAAAAGAACGTATTTCCTTCCGGCATATGATTCTCTTGTATGGCCCTAGGGATGTGTCGTGTAAGATAATTGAGTTATTGATATATGGCATGCCATACACACATGATATGCCCCTATGATTTGTCGAATTCGCAGCAAGATGTGCACTCATGACAAATGTAGTGCACACTCTCTTTAGAAACAAAGATGAGACACCCTTCAGTCCTCACACACAAGGACATGAGAGGAAGCCATAAGTGATCGATCTCTTGCTCTATAATCCTCCACATACACCTAGCAATCCCCAATCTGAAGTCGCTCTTCATAACAATTGAGAGACAGACAAAGAAGGTGGGCAATTAGGGGGGGGGGGGGGGGGGGGGGGGGGGGGGGGGGGGGGGGGGGGGGGGGGGGGGAGAGAGAGAGAGGGGTACATTTGACATTTGCAAAAGGCCAAAATGAGCTATGAGACCAAAATTTACGACCATCGTATGAATGACACAAAGTCTAGAGCAAAAGTAAACTAAAACCTAAAAGAGTTGCAACATATGCATCCAGTGCAACCTTTGATCACCAGCCATTGAGGCACTTCAAAGAAGGGGAGAAGCACAGAGTTGTACCTTGTTGAAGCAATATAAAGAAATACCGAAAGGGGCGCCAAGTTTTGGGGTTACTACCGTCTAGGAATGGAACTCCGCCACTTTGTGTCTCGTGTGGATTCTCGCTCTCTCTCTCTTTCAGTTCAGTTGTATTGAAGTGCTAGAAGTTAGTTCCAATCTGTTCTTTCAGTTCGCACCTGGTGCCGTCTCGTTACAGTGGTATCAGAGCTTCAGTCATGTAGCATACCAGTCTCCCAAGAACAAACAGAGCAAGATGGCATTTCTAGATTCCACGAATTACCTACACTTCCTCCTCGACGAGCTCCACGACTCTCTCTTGAGACATCCTCATCAGAATCTCCCAGTTCTGCAGAGCTTCCAGCATTTCCTAAATTACATGTTGCCACCTCTATTGCCGCTGGCAATTTCTCTTCCACCGGCACCAAAAAGCACCAGGGCTTCTAATCGACAACCTACTCGGTCATCAATTCTGATTGGGGGAGTTTTCAGGAACACAATGCAATTGCCATTGCCACCACCTCCCCTACCTCCACCCACATACAATGGTTGGAGCCCTCATGGTTTCCCCTACTATTATCCACATCCTAGATTTGCACCAAATCAACCAAAGGACTTCAAGGATGGTGGATCTACAGTAACTTTTCCAGCGTGAAAGATAGGAAGCAAGCCTTACAGTTCCTATAGCAATTTGACAACATCTGTGCCTTGGGAACTACATAGAAGAATCAAAGATCTCTCGAGCCACGAGATTTCTCAAAAATAATGATGCAATGGTGGAGTTCTATAGCTACCAAACCACATGCTCCAAGGACTCCGCAAACTTTCAAGAATATTTTTTCCTTGAGCCACATGGCATCCCTATTTGAAGTACAACTTATAGCAGAATGGGGGAACCTTGAAATGCTTGTCACGGAAACCACAAAAGACTATAACCGAAGGTTCCTCGATGTTTACCTTCTTGCATGTTTCATCAAGCTGATCAGCTTGCAAGACCAGTGTGAGCCCTATATTGTTGGACTTCAATCACCTTCATAAGAGTATTGTTCATCTAAACAAGTTTCTACAAAGCAAGAACTTATGGCAAGACCTCGTTTGACACAACGCTGGCGAGACACCCTGCTACAAGAAGTCCGACGCTTTAAATGTTTCCAAATGGGACACACTTACAATAATTGTCCTACTAAAGGGGATAAGCCTCAAGAACAGCCTCCTGCTAAGAGAACTAAAACTAAGGTGGGACTTGTTCTCGACGTTTATGGCACCTCTCTTAAAGGTTCTAACGAATTATGAACAGCTTATGGAAAGATTAATGGCTTCAAGGCACTTATCTTCTTAAACCCAGGAGCCATCGAGAATTTCATTCATCCAGAATTCCTGAAACAGATGGATTTTAAGAATCATCAATTCATTGGAGAACTTGAACCCGAGCTAGCCACGAGGCAAACTCAAAAGGTTGTACCACTCTTTGGTGCTCTTTCGGTCACCATCCAAGGATACCATGGCAAGGCCGATTGTCACATTATGAAGATAGGCAATTGTGATGCACGACAAGAATGATGCCACTATCTAGTTCAGGAACCGTACAATCACTTTGCAACAGAACGACAAGCTAGTCGTCCTTAAAGTTCGATTGACAAAGATGAACCCCGAATGATTTTAAGTTTAATTTGTATTTAGATCCTTTTTAAACTTTGTTTGACAATATTGTCTGTAAAATTGTTTGAAATAGAATAGATTTTTTTTTAACTTGTATTGGTGCCGATTTGAGATTGTTTGATTCTCGTTTCAATGCTGGTTTCAATGATTTATGATCTAGTCTTGAATCCGCCTTTCCCGAGAGGAGTATTGAAGAGATACAGGTGTTTGATACTATCTGAATATCTTTGGCTCGGGCTTTTTCTGAGAGTAGTATTCATGTTAGTTGTAGAACCTCTAAACAATGCAGACCGCTGGTATGGGGAGTGTTTAGTTGTAAGCTAAAAACGTCTAAATGAGGCAAACAGTGGTCTGGGGAGCGGTCAGTTGTACTCTTGGAACCTCCAAGCAACGCAGACTACAGTATGGGGAGCATTTGGTTGTAGTAGTCCTATCTATCTCATGACCCGGACCTTTTTAGGTTATTAGTGGGAGGAGTGATAAAGTACTCGTTGAATATCTTCATGCCTAAGACCGTTTGTTTAGGAGGAGTGCTCATTGGCGTTGTTTGTTTTCATGTCCTGTAACATGAATCTGTAAGCATGTATGTTACATTGTGATATGTCAACCATTGAGAATCTTTGAAATTGTGTGAGATTGCCTAGGTATATGACTTTGGTGCATCGAAACACCCCTTAAAAGGTCAAAGCGGTCTGGGTGTGATGGCTAATTTTGCTATGCCAGAATATCAAGGGCACTAATATGGAAGGAGGAAACTAAATGACCCTCGGATATTTTTTTATCTAACTTGAGTTGTTTTGCAAATATAATCAAGGACGATGACTTTTCTTGAAAGGGGAGGGGATATCGCAAACTGCTAATGTGTTGTCAACCACTAAAGACCAAGGGGGTTAGGACTCCCTGACAAAGTCACCGTGAAACCCACTTCACTAAGCCTGAAACACGAAACGACTGAAACGATCGAAACATCATAGAAACTTGGGTATCAAAAATCATGTTTTCTCTTTTAATGTTTATGGATTATAAGGTTGGAAAATGGAGCATCGCATGTGCCTTTTGTCTACTACAAGCAACAATAAGTTTAACCTATTGAGCATCTATCCCGACAAGACCTTGTTGATTCTCTCTCTTTTCTGCATATCTCACACTTTTCTGCATCTCAGACACATTCACTATACATAGAGGGTGAATTACTTTCTCTCATCACTTGTAGACTATGATTGAAATAGATTCTTCTTCTTCTTCTTCTTCTTCTCTCAAGGATACTTTCCATATAATCGACTCCCATCAAGTCAAAGAGGGTGTGGTCTTGATAAAAAGCTTGATGAACATTGTCTTTTGACAACAACAAAAAGCTTCAACAATAATGACGATAGTCTCCATATGCATCTTCGATCCATACAGAGAAGAAACCGCCAGTCATAGCAGAGAAAGGTAAAGCTAAAGCAAACATTGAAGCAGATCAACCTCACAAGTCGACTTTGCCTTCAATGAATCTCCATAAAACTTCCTACACAGCCTCTACATCAAAAGCCAAACCTTCATCAAGAACAGCCTGGCGTTTTCTTCAACTACAGGTCAGCCCCAACGTTTTGCAAGTTGCAGATCAGCCTGGCATTTGCAAAACCCCTAGTGTTTTTTGCAGCAAGACAATAGATCAGTCTAGCGTTTTTGGAACAGCAAGTCAGCCTAGCGTTTTGCAGATTCCCCACGACAGGAGCATCATTGTATCAGCGTTTTTGCATTTTCAGCAGTTAGCATCCGTAGTATTCTGTACCGCAACCCCCAAAGATGCATTTTGAGGTATTTGTGGGTTTAGCTAATTGGAACAAAGTATGGTATGACATGGCATGTATCAACCTTGGAGAAAATTCATATCATGCATGGGATCCAGGTGGGCAGTGGCATTTTGGCAAGAAAAAGGATGCTTTTCTCTTTGACAGGGGTGGCTTGCTTGAGCATGTAGTTGGTTCTATGCCGATGGATAAGTTTCCCTATGATCCTCGAGGAAGTGTGCGGTCACTTTTATAGGTTTTTGTCACAGTTTGATGCGAGTGTTGAGCATAAATGCTCAACTTGGGGTTGGGCAATGATGATAAATCACTTTTGGTCTGTACAAAGTAGTGCATATATGCAGGGTCATATGTACAAAAAGATGTAAATACATGCATTTGGGAGCTTTGCAAAGTGCTTTCAAGTTTTAAAAAGATTCAACGTGTACACATTGTGAATAATCAGGTTCGCGTGCCAGCAGTCGGGTTCATGTACATGCCTGGATAGGGTATCAGGGCCTTGGATATGATTCTAGGTGGCTTCTTTTGGCTCTAGAGAATGTGTTTGAGCTTTCTAGAATGTAAATAATGCAAGCAACAAGTGTGGGCACTCTCATCCCACTCGAGAAGTTTGGGACATGCAGTATCTGTCTATTTACGGTGCTTGATCTGCGGTGATGCGTGCACCGCCCTAGAAGTGGTCAAAAATGGAATGTGGGGATGTGGCAAAGGGCTTTGGGTATCAAGGATCAAGCGTACAAAATTTAGTGAACTTTGGAGTCCGTTTTGGGTTTTTCCCGCGAAAAATGCCCGCCGGGGGTCAAAATTGGCCAAAACTGGGCCAAAAAGGGTCAAAAAATGACCAAAAATGGTATGAAAAGGCTTTAAAAAGCCACGTCGCTCACGGTGCCGTGATGGTCCAAGCTGAGGGAGAATTTTTGAAGCCAAGTTTTGGCACTTTCACCTCTTTGTGTGTGGGAAGAAGCAGGGTTCCTACAGGTGGTCTAGTGCAATCCCGTCGCGGTCGCATCCTGTTTTTGAGTGTGGAGGAGTGAATGAGAGCTTGCTCTCTTCGATTTTCCACTTGGGAGAGTCTATGGAAGTTCTGAGGTTTCCATGGATGTGTGTATGCGAGGAATTGAGGGAAGAAGGTGCAGCTTTCTGCAAGATTATGTGACCCTGTATCGGTGTCATTAGGGTTGGCACTATACTCCAAAGAGTCCAACAGAGTGGAGTTGGTGAAGGCTTTGCAATGGTTTGAGTGAGGCCTTTTGTGGCTGGAGTTTTTGAGTTTTTGATGGTTTTTCTTGTATATTTTGGTCAGCATCGAGTGTGATTTCAAGCGTTGATCAACTCGACTCACCTTGTAGTGTCTACGCGCAGCAAGGGCTTGTAGGTCGAGGTGTTTGGAGTTTGAATAGGGATTGTGGGGAGGGTTTTTCATTGAGCTCTTGAGTGGTGGTGTGTGTGGTTTGGAATTTAAGTAAATTACATGTGTGGTGTTGAGTTGTCTGAGTGTGCCCACGGTATCTTTTGCTCCATCAATGGTAAGATGGATGCTAGCGTTATCCATTCTTGGTTGCATCAATTTAATATACCTTCATAAGTTCAAAATAGTCTGAACTCACGAATTATAAGAGGGAATAAAGCACTCATAAAACTATAAAAGCAAGGGACACAAGAAAAAACAAAAGCAAACAAACTAAATCACTTTGTTTGTTACGAAACAAAAATTAGATAAAACAAAACATTATTAACTTTAAAATGTTTTTAAAAAAGACATGCGTAAAATTTAAAAACTTAATCCTAGAAATCAAACTTCGCATAACAACTTCTAAAGGAACACATTCTTGAGTCCTCAGGTAAGCTAAATACGAAATCGAAAAATGAATACTACTACAAACCTACGAAGAGCAAAGATCCGAACTTGACAATATGTGACCTCAACTTCGCTGCTTGTCCAAACAGGAAGAATAAGATTATCACCTTTATCATGCATAGCTTGGACAACAGCTATGGCATCCCTACTCACGTCGTCAGTGCCCAAGAGTAGGTGCAGGTTTGTATAGAGGTCATTCATGCTTTGAACGTACTCTATAAAACCAACGAGCTGAGTTTCTATCACCCTCCGGAGGTGATGGGCATACTTAGCCATGATAAAGGCTAGCATTTGTCAAGCTATAGTAAAAATACTAGAAGCGCTAGAGATCAAAACAATTACATAAGGTGTTATTAAGTCAAACAATAAGTGGGCTTTTTAGCTCCCCACTTCTATTGAATTTACTACTGATTATCTTGAACATTCCAAAGAAAACACTAAAAATAAACTTATTACGATGCAAAAATGAACGAACGTTTTTCATGATTCTTTTGAATGAGTATCCTTTTTCAACTAGTAAAGAAATAAGATGGCAAGATTGAACAACAAAAGCAGATTTACTAGAACAAAGACGAGAAAATTTAAATAGTTGAGAGCAAATGACACCGTACTTAGCTAAAAGAGAAATGTTCGAAGAAATGTGAGGCATATGGATGATATTTAGATTGGCATATTGGGGTCTAAAAAATCTTAAGGTCTAAAAAGGCACAACAATCACTATTTGTGTTACAGTTAAGTTCACAAAACTCCTTAGGATAAATTCCTCCACCTACAAAACTCGAATTTAAGTACATAAAATCTTGAAAAGAAAGAACGTCGGGAACAAAAAGATCATCTACAAAGCGTCTTACATTGCATAACTTGTGCAAAAATATTGGGCAAGTGTTAGCAAGGACAAGACGCTCCATAAAATCAAACTCATAAGTAAAAAGATAGAAATTAGCAAGAAAAACAGCACAATTGGTGCCCATAGGGATACCAATTGTTTGCTTGAAAAGAGAGTCGCCGATGGTTATATCCAAAAGAAAATATAACCAAGATATGATGTCAATGTCATCTACAATCCTGGTGAATCTCTTTCTTCCTTTGTCTACATCTACATTCTTACTTTTTAGCCATAAGAAGCCAAAGTTCAAAGCTGACTTTTCTACTAGCAATGCCTTGTACCTATCCTTCTCAAGCTTGTACGCAAAAATTTTTGAAATAAGAGACTTGACCCTAAATTTAAGGTCCTCCAAATTTAGCTTCGTGTATAGCGTTGTAAAGTCAAAAGTTTGGAGACATAAAGGAGAAGATTTCTCCTTAAGGCTTCTTGAAGAGTTCAAAAACTTTATAACAGGAATCACACCTACTAAATCATTTAAAATCCAACTTGAATCGGTAGGTACGTCTGCTTCCTTTAGCATATTTTTCCACAATTCATTTACGCTAAGTAAAATGGCTTTGAAACAATAACTAAGCCATTTGGAAACCTCGGCCAAAGAGGTGTTACAAGAAGCAGCTATAAATCTAGGCTTATAGGATTCTTGTGGAACTTCCAAACGGTATATAGAAAAGGTAATTTAGGCTGGCACTTCAAACCAAAAGACTTACAAAAGTCTTGATGTTTCAAGATAACCTCTTGCATCAAAAGATCATAATCATTGTAAGTCTGAGAGTTTACTTCACCTAACAAGCATTCTAAATAAGAACTTTTTGCACGTAACAACAAAGTTATTAGAGCACTTATCTACGTAAGAGATTACAAAATCACAATGAAATTTTCTGAGAGCATAACGATCAAAAGAAGATAAGCTATTCTTTCCTGAAGAAACGTTCCTAGAGCAAGATGCTAATTTCAAAGAAGCTTTCTTGAGGACTACAGACTTCCAATGGGTAAAAACACCTTGAACTCCTAAAGCCTCCTCAAACTTTACTACGAAGCATCAATTTAATGCTTATTTTGCGACAACTAAGAAGACAGGGAATAGCAAGGTTTTAACGGCAACCACGTACCTTGCCAGTGATGCCATTAATTGGTATCACGCATGGCAAGAGGCACAGTTGGCCGTGCAACTAGAGACAGCCGACGAAGACACGTCCCTTTCCTTCAATTGGGCCGACTTCCAAGACAAGCTCAAGGGGCGGTTTATGCCTCCTTAGTACCTAGCGCGGTTGAAAGAAGATTGGCGCAATCACAAGCAGAATGGTATGTCAGTCATGTCTTTTTCTAACCGTGTTTTGCAGCTCGGCACCCAATTACGCAAATCTGATGATGAGCGCAAAGAGGCTTTCCTTTTTGGGTTGGACGAATATATCAAGTTTGATGTAGAAGTCTTCAACCCCGCGGATCTCAACAAGGCGGTAGCAATTGCTCTCTCCCAAGAGATGAAGCACAACAAGGGAAAGCCCAAGGAGAACAAGTCATTTCAAAGTACCTCTCAGAACCCTCAAAATGGTAAGAACGGTAAGAGTGGTAAGAATGGTAACTCTTCTAACCAATCTTCCTCTAGTCTCTCAGAAAAAAACTCTCCAAATGAACCTAAGGGTAAAGCAAACACAATTGCTAAACCTAAGCTCACTCCATATGAAAAGACAAAACAAGGAATTTTAGGAGGATACATCACGTCGAAAGAACAAAGCATTTATTCTAAGGAAGGTCGATGTTATCATTGTCACATCAAGGGTCACATAAAAAGAACATGTCCTAAGCTTGACTCTAATGAATCTAAAGAACCCATAGAACCCACATCCTCTGTCAATGCAATAAATGAGAACACGAGTGTGACCCAAGTTTCTCACGATCCTCCCATTGATGAGTCTCTCATTAACCAAGGTTGTTTCTGTACGTACGTACGGTATGGTTCCGTACCGTACGGTACGTCCGTACGTACCGTACGATTCCGTACGTACCCAAAAAAAAAAACCCTCTGAAAAAAAAAACCTCTGGAAAAAAAAAATCGCCGATGGTGCCTATTCCCCGTGGTCGGATTAGGTGGGCGAGGCCTTTAATAAGTCCACCTATCTTATACTGGTTATTATCACAACAGAGAATCAGAGAGTAGAACAGAGTCTCTGCACAGTGTCTGCACAGAGACCAAGGAAGGATTTGCCGCCACCGATAAGGTTCTTTCTCCCTCCCTCCCTTTGTGTTTGGAGTCTGCAAGGAGGCACTCTAGAGTCCTGACCTCGCGAAAGATTGTAAGTTTTGTATTCAGCTTGGAAGTGTGCGTTAATTGTGTTGCAGAGTTATCTAGCGGTTACGGTACTTGTGGGGTGATTTTAAGTGTTTTTTGAGAGTTGTGGCTATGTTTAAGTATTGTGCAGTGTTTTTAAACTAGATAGGTTGTATATAAATTTGAAATTCTTTGTATTTTTAGCTTTTAAAAAATATACTACGAATTTTACGCACCTTATGGCCCAATCCATACGGTACAACGTACAGTACGTACCAAACACGTACCGAATACTACGTACCTTACAACCTTGTCATTAAGTGTTATGGTCATGTAAAGGGTCAGCGTTTTGTTATATTGTTTGACCCAAGCAGTTGCATGATGTGATTAATGACTCTCTTGTCGAAAGAGCCCGCTTGGAGGTTAGCAAAACATCTCCTTTCGAGGTGTTGGGCTTCGCTCCCAGTATGGACTCTCTCATCACGCAAGAGTGCCTTGATGTTTTGTTCACTGTTCAACAAGCGTCCTTTCGCAGAAAATTTGTAGTTTCTCCTCTTTCAGGATGTGATATGCTTTTAGGCATTCGATGGTTTCGTGAGCATAACCTCTCATTGATTGGGCAGTTAATACTTTCACTTTTAATGCCAAGAGTGACTCTCCCATTGTCATTCGTGGGGAGCAAGTTGTTCATTCTTTATCTCTCATTTCTAATGTGCAGGCGAAGATTGAAAAGAATCAAGAGAAGGAGACTCTCTCAGTCTTGTCTTCTCCAAAGCACGACACACATGATTTGCATGATCAAGATGTGATTATTCACAAGCATGGTGATTTGCAAAATAACGATGTGGTTGTTCACAAGGATGATGGTTTAGTTGATGCTTCTTCTAGTGAAGCTAACCTCAATGCAAATTCGATCAATCACGACGAACCAATCTTGGCTCTCGAGTCGAGGTCCCAAGAACCCCCACAGGAAGTATTATGTGTGTACATGATTAGTCAGCACGCATCATTCGAGTGTTTCATTCGTGATGGTTTCCTGTATTTTAGTCACCGTCCTTGTGATCCCTTTTCATAGGCATACCATATGGTACGATGAACACAATTCACTCATGAATGAGCACGGATGTATGCGGATTACTCATGAAGAGATGAAATGTTTGCATTCAAGGAATTCACATTTCATGTCTCTTCCTTGGCATGACACAGTATCAAAAGGAGCACAAGAAGGATTGAGCATCAAGCATCGGCATTTCCATTGTGATTTGACACAGTTGATAGATTTAGATCGGAAAACAAGTTTCGATTCCATTGTTTGCGTGTGTTTGATGAACGGTTTGGCACTCCGTCTATATGTTCATTTCCATTGTTTGCGTGTGTTTGATGAACGGTTTGGCACTCCGTCTATATGTTCATCTACATTGCATGCACAGTCATTAAAGAAGACTATAATTTTTCCAGTCACTTTACATGGAATGGGTATGTTCATGTTTTTGTGTTGAAAGTGGTTTCAAGAATTTTTATCCTCGGAGATTCTTGAAGAAGTTAGACACATGACTATAGACGAAGTTGAAGCATTGAATGAGCCACAGATAACTTCGTGTCGCTTTCGGTGCAGCCCAAAGAAGCAAGCGTTGCAAACCTTTATGAAGTTCAAGTATCAAATGACCCACGCATCAAAGTGGGCCGACGAAGAGTCCTTTCCAGGATTCCAAACGCTGTTGGCAATCTCCCTCGACGCCATACAGTTCGATACCAGTACCTCACTTTAAAAAGGAGGGGATGTGACGTGCACATTAACCCTATATGTACGTGGACAAGCTACTTCATGACTAGGGTTCAATTCAGTTAGCTTAGGAAGTGTTCTGGCACTTTTGTGAGTCTGTTCGCAAACTGTGCATGTCCAGGCACTTAGAGTAGATGCATATCCTCTGGTTGCACACAGCATGATCATCAGATTACAATCAAAACCCATCAGGAGCATTTTTACAGTGCACAAACCTGTTTTCCCTATTTTAGCCATTTTGCACTTATTATTAATAAGTTACTTTGTTGGGAAACTGGGTAGGGCAAATTGGCTAAGGATATATAGAAGAAAACCTAGCGCTAGCACTTTCTAGCAGAAGAGGCAGCAGAGACCACAAGTCTGACAGTGTACCTTCTCAGCAAGACCCCCCGACGGAACACCTAGCATTTTCAGCCATCAAGAACAGACTGGTGTTTTCTTCAACTGCACATCAGCCCTAGCGTTTTGCAAGTTGCAGATCAGCCTGGCGTTTGCAGATCCCCTAGCGTTTTTGCAGCAAGACAGCAGATCAGCCTAGCATTTTTGGAACAGCAAGTCACCCTAGCATTTTGCAGATTCCCCGCAACAGGAGCATCATTGCATCAGTGTTTTTGCATTTTCAGCAATTAGCATCCGTACCGCAGCCCCAAACCTCGCAGATCTCACCTTCCCGCAGCAGATCCTCGCCGCACGGTCAAATCAGCCAGCATTTGCAGATTCAGCCCGCTATTCGCAGATTTCAGCATCTGCGTTTTCAGCGCATCGTCGTCGCGTCGTCATCATCGCCGTCGTCAACGACATAGAGTCAGAATTCAGCAGATACAAGATTTGCAGATTTCAGCCCTTAACGTTTTCAGTTTTCAGCCCGTCTCGTTGTCGCCATCATCGTCATATTCTTCTCTCTCTATCTCTCAGTCTCGGCACCTTCAGTCACAGTGTCTTTCACTTTGTTTGTGATCATTTGCACTCTCTCATTAAAGGAACGGAAGGTTCTCCCTTCCATAAGTAAAAAGAACCCTTGAGCACAGTTCGGAGCACTCATCTTGAGCAAAGTTCAACATTCACTTCCGCTGCACCTTACAAAGCATCGTCCCTAGTCAACTACAACTTGGGAGTTGGTGAGGTCACCTAAGAGTCTTCACCGGTTTTGTTGTCGAGGAAACTTGAGAAAGAAATTACACACAAGAGGGGAAGTGTTACATCCCTAGAACATCAAGATGGACGCATGCAATACATACGACCAGCCACTATGACTAGGGCCCCTTATGTTGGGGCAGTCAAGGTGTCCTATAAATAGACTCGTGTGTGAGCTATCTTGTGTGATCACCACATTTGGACTATAGACTGTTTGGAGTGGCTACCAAAACAACCAAGGTAGGGTATGGGCTGGTGATATGCAATGCCTATCCTTCAGGCATGGCTCCAAGCCCAGTAAATGCTGAAAGCTTCCGGAGGGTTCAGCCAATGACACTCCATTGCTGGGAGATGAGTCTAATGTCTATTCCTTATGTTGTGGCGTATGCTTGTTTGGCTTGTGTGAAATCTAGTATGCAGCATGGACAGAGCAGTAACTTTCCAACCATTTCATCCCGTTATCTCAAGATTCAACACAGCCTACTGTGGCCACTTCCAATCGTAGGCTGTGTACTTGGCAGCTTTTGCAGCTAGTGTTTTAAACTTGGGTCTGATTTTAGTGTTGAGAAAATAGTCTGTTTCCCTATTTTCACTCACAGTTAAGAGCATAAAATTGCAGCTGCAAGAAACCAAGCATATTATGCTCGCACTAAACACATTGAGGTGAGCAATCACTTTTACAGGAAGGAATTCTCTGCACACGGAAGAATGGTGACAAACTTTTGAAGTGCACACTGGTTTAGCTCAATGATAGGATTGCTCATCAAAAAAAAAGTGCTTCCTTTCTGGGAAACATCATGACTCCTCAACTGATATTCTGAGGCAGAAATGTCTCCCCACTATTCCCAATTGAACAACTCCAAATGTCTTCCAAACCAAGGATGGAAGTCACTCTGGTATACCATAGCAGGTATCTTTGTTTGCCATCTCCTTTGCTACATGCTTGCTTGATAACATAACAAGAAGAAAATTAGAGCCAGTTTCATCGAGATACAAAACGAGCAAAAATGGAACAAATTTTAGGACCTGAAGAATAAGGCACATGGTACAGGCACAGATAAAGGGCAAGGCATAAACAATTTCATGTGAAGGTACAAAGAACTGAGGCATTCTCTACCGTCTTGGCGAGCTTTACTAACCATGAGCACACATCCCAACTTGTCATACTTGCTAATGCGAAAGACCTTGTTCCCCATCACCTCCCTGGTTTGATCATTGCTCCAGTTTTTCCCACCTTAATGGCTATTACATATACCTATGCAGGCAACTTTGCCTAGGCATCAATAGCCTTCTTTATTTCGTGATATCATAAGGTTAATTGACTCGAGGATGTAAAATGTCACATTACATGTCAAATGATTAATTAAATTAAGGGCAACTCTACATAGGCAATGTTAAATTACATCTCAAATTAATAAAATTAAGAACAACTCTACATGGGAAACTAGGTTTTCATGTTAAAACACAAAATGAGACAGTCTTTCTTAATTGGGATTTCTTTCTGCTTCATAAATAAACACGTGGAAAAATCATGCCTTTTGATGCATCACAACTTCAAATAAAAACTGAGAGTGATAAAAGCTCATTACCGATCTCCAAACCGGTCTGTCTGTGCTGAGATTCCAACGATCAACATGCACAACAAGTGTTGAAAGAAAGCCATTGGTTAGTTGAGTGAGCATTATAACATCTACAGTAAATGTTGAACAAACTGAAGTACTTTGAGGATGTTGCAGTCCGGAATGTTTGCTGACCCAACGAAAGACACGCAAACCATCGATCCTTGAACTGCATTTCAGCCTGTAACACCCCAGCCCCCCCAAGCATGCCATGCATACATCCCCAAAAACAGACATCAATGAGCACAAGTTTTACTTACTTGAATGAAGCATGGTACCAAAAAGGATAATTGTTTGTGTACTTGAACAGTACCATTTGATTCACTGCCTATAGCAAATATTAACAGTGGTATAGAGACCCAATTTATGCTTGAAATTCATAATTTTTGTGTAAGGCTCAGTTTCTTGAGTTTCCTCTATTTTAGTAGCTCGACTACATTACACTACCATATTCAAACACATGAAGTTTCACCTCCAACAAGCCCCTCAGCATACAAAGACCAAGACAACATTTCAAAAGCTATGGCTGAATGCTGAAAACGCTAGTGATGTCGATGGCTAGAATCTGCAATCATGACGAGGCTAGGGGCTGAAATCTGATGGCTATCATAGGCTGAAATCGCTGGCTGTTCTAGGCTGAACGCTGATGCTACAGGGTTGAAAACGCTGATGAGAAAAGGCTGGAAATGCTGAGGTGCTGATCCTACGAACACTGAGGCTGCAGGTCCTTCTATTGATGCTGCCTCTTCCACTTCTCCCAGCACTGGCCATGCTGCCTATATAGGCCTAAAAATTTGGGTCGAGCAGTGTCAAATCAGTCCCCACGATCCAGAAGTTGAAAAGTCACTTATAAATAAAATGCAAGGCTAAGAGGTGGTTCACACGCGGCTAAGTGCACATGCTAAAACGCGGTACTGTGCAAGAGAGGGTATGCAACTATGACCAGCCTCGACATGCTAGACTACGTGAAACCGGCCCATAGGGCGGTATACTTCGGTTTTCACCCGAAATTCTTTACTTTACTTTAAATTTTCACACAGAGAGAGAACTTTGCAAAGGTAACCTGCGACAGGAATTAACACTCAAAGCACACACATAGCTCGGAAGCTAGAGTGCTCCAAGCAGACGCCGACAACTTGTAGGCCCCAAAATTGGCGCCCCTTTCAGTATTTCTTTATTCTTTAAGAGGGTATTTACCTGTATCCAGCTAGATACCACCTGTTCCGGTAAAATTTCGGCAACATAACAGCCCCAAAACTTGCCCAAAACTAATTCCCTTGCTAGAACTCACTCCCACTGACATAAACCCTCTGATTTCTACCCAAAAACAGTAAATTCAGCACGCTGTATTTACTGGTTTTTTCCCTGTTTTCAACCCTAAACAATCCTTGCACTGTCCTCTATCAGTGGGGCACTATTCCCAATGGTTCTGGCATCCGTATGGCTGAAAAACAGTCCAAATTCAGTGCATAACCAACACTAAAAACGCACCTGTACGGTGAGGTTATCACCCTCGCGGGTGCCTGCTTTTGGAGCAGCAGTTAGCTACTCTTGTTCCAGCTCAAAGAGGCTCTTGCCTCAGCAAAAACGCATAAGACCTCACAACTGTACATGGGTCAAATGAAGAGCCCTCTTGAGGGGCATCACATTACTACACGTAAGGGGGAGAGAGAGCAGTGTGAGGTGTGAAGGACATGACTTCTTGCACCACACTGTACATGAGAGGGAAAGCTTGCAATCAATAGCTCTTAACCTATGACAAAAACTTGCAAATGAGCTCTCTCAGCTGGAAATTCAGCGCTACCTTCTTCTGCATGAGGAAAGTGCACGAAAAGATGCCACTTGGCACATTTACAAGCAATTTCCCGTTTCGGGGTTGCCGCTTAAAATCTCCCGACTGGTTGCCCAGTTGACTTTGCAATAGAGTTCTAAAATGTTCCCCTTGTCATTCCGGAGGTAATGACGCGAACAGATTTCATGGTCCGGAATAGCAGTTCCCTAAATTTTAGGGGATGCTTCCGTTGGAATCCCACTGCTCATCTGACCATCTATCCCCACTGGAACCGCATCCAAAATGCAATGTAGCCCAACTGTCGCGTACTTTCCTTAGGTGACCCTACCTTGGCATTGTGCCTTTATTGAGTTCACTTCGTAGTATCCACCAACTTGCTAAGTGCGACGGGGGGACCTACATGATCTTGAACTAAGCCTAAACATCCTTTTACTATACGAATTCCAGTGCCGACCAACTTCCCGTCTGTGGGTGAAATTACCGTTCACATTGGCCATGCAATGTCCGACTGTTTGCAACTTCAAAAAGAGGGTCTCAAAAATTAAACAAAAATCATTGGAAGGAAAACAACTAAGGTTAGCAGTTGCCACGTCCTCGTGACATACCCCCCTCTTGAAATCCCAAACGTCCTCGATTGCATACCATAAATACATGCCACTAATGATCTTGTATTGTTAGCACTCTTTTATCATCGCATGTATCCGCAAGAAAGGTCGTAACACATAGATACAAATGACTTAATGAGACCTTCATACTTTTGTCATTTCCATCTATTACACTGAATTCTTATGTACATTTGATGTGCGTCACACTGGACCACAAATGACTTCCTGAGATCTGGCAAAACAATTACTGGATCTGAAGTCAACTTTTCCTTTAAGAGACTAAAAGCTGAAATCTCTTTTTGGGTCCATCTGAAAGTGGCCTCTTTCTTTTGCAAAGCGTGAAGACGTGATGCTATCTCTGCAAAATTCCTGATAAACCTTCTATAGTAGGAACACAATCCCAAGAAGCTTCTGACATCGTGCACAGTCTTTAAGTCTAGCGATGTCTTAATAGCTTCAACCTGCGATCCATTATAACACCATCCTTTGAGACTATGTGGCCAAGAAAGTGGATCTCTTCCAAGAAGAATTCACTTTTCTTAGGATTGACAAGTAACATGTGACTGCGCAGCTCTTCGAACACAATGGTCAAGTGACGCATATGCTCCTCTTTATTCTTCGAATAGACTATCATGTCATCGAAGAATGTCCCAACAAATTGTTAATGCGAGCGGAAAATCCGGTCCATCATCCTATTGAACGTGGCAGGCGCATTGTTAGACCAAACGGCATCACTAGGAACTCATAAAGACCAAATGTCATTCTAAACGCAGTCTTGTGCACATCCTTTGCCCTTATACAAATTTGATGGTACCCACTCTTAAGGTCTATCCTGCTGAAAATTGCAGCACCCTCTAAACGATCGAGAATATCATCAATCCTTGGAATAGGAAACATATTCTTGATGGTATTCTTATTCAACGCACGGTAATCAATATACATGCGCCATGAGCCATCCTTTTTCTATACTAGGAGCACTGGGGAGCAAAAGGGTGAAGAACTAGGCTAGATCAGCCCCTTCTCTAATAACTCCTCAACCTGGCCCATAATCTCTTTCTGCTACGCCGCGCTAACCCTGTAGGGAGGTCTATTAGGTGGGCTACACCCTGGCACCAAAACTATCCGATAGTCCTCGGGGTCTCTCTGGCAGCAATTGCGACGGTAATGAATCAAAAAAACAGTCACTAAACTCTAGCAAAAATGCTGACCTTTCTTTGTCTAACACAGATAAATTTAATTGACAATTATTTGAGACATCACGCGCAAAAATCAAGTACACAGAAAGATGATTCTTTATTACAGAAATGATAGCCGAAGCAGATATAATAAGGACAGACTCCCCTTTGAGCTTTACATCCAAAACATCAGTTTTGCCCCTATGTTGAAGGGTGATCGTCTTGCCGAAGACATCTAGCACGCCATACATACTCTGAACATCCACGAAATTCCAAGTAGCGGATCGCACCCTTCCAATGGCGTTATATAAAATTCTTCTGTGTCTACATATGACTGAATATGCAGACGTAGCTTTCCAATAATGGGAGTAACACACTCTGAGTGGCCAAGACATGCAACTCTGCCTCTGTCGTGTACCCCATCTCTTCAGCTCTGATGCCCAGCTTCACAGCTAACTCTAGTGAGATAAAGTTTGGTTTGGCACCTGGATCAAAAAAGATGAGTGCCGTCTGCATTGTTTTTCCAAAAAGTGGCAGCTTTCCTGAGCTTAGAGGCCTCTGTAAAATTCCCTCTTGCATAAGCTATATCAAACTACTGGAGGAAAGTAAGAGCCTTTGCCTTATCCTCAAAGCTGCTGAAAGTGCTAAACTTTACAGTTGCACCACCTTCTTTGTAAGCTTTCGGCTTTTCCAATGCCTCCAAATTGTCATAAGGAATTGTCTGCAACATGGGCACTATAGTAGGAATCATCGGCGCGTCTTGGCCATTGACATTTTGTGTCATAGGTGCCATATCTCGCTGCTGTCCAAAAAAGACAGCCATGCCAAAATTACGTTGTGGCACCCCAAACTGGCCCTAGTTGCTCTGAAAACCTTGTTGCATGCCCTTGCTACCATACATGGGGTTTGGCATCATGCCTTGCATACCCCCAAACATTGTTCCTGGCATGTATGGCTGGCGTTCCGAGCGCATAACCAGCCATACTCTCGAACATAGATCCACCCCCGAAATACCCACGATGTACCGTGGGTGGTGGAAAAACTGGATGCATTGGCTCGTAACCAGTTCCATGTCCATTCATGACAGCATGCGGGCTCTGAAAGGTGGCGGGCATAGCCTGTGGAATAGGCGTCCTAACCACCTGTTCAAGGACGGGAGGAACCTGTTTTGGAGCCCCTGACTCTACAACATGCGAGTGTTCCCTATCCTGTTGAGACGCATAAAGTACTTGGGATTGAGCCTCAACAAGCTCTGTTCGCGGTGTAGGTTGCCTATTTTGTTGTGGCAATGGTGGCGCTTGCAAGAACTCCATTAACCTTGGGTTCTGCACCAATTGCAAAAACACATTCACCGCGGTAACTAACTAAGTCCTGAATGCATCATCCTTGTCACAAATTGCCGACGTGTCAAAGCCTTGAAGAAGGGAGCCGACTTGCAGATGCCGACTGAGGGGCCTAAACCTTAAGAGAACAAGTAACAGAAGAAGAAGTCCTACCAACTTATGGGGACCCCCCCTCCGATGGGGCCCCAGTGACATAAAGAAACTAAAATAAAGCAGGACCCGCACACACAAACTGATGACGTGGCAAATTTTTGAAAATTGCGCTGGCATGATGACGTGGCAGGCTGTACGGATTTTCGCGTTTGGCGTTGGCTGATGATGTGGCAGTTGTATTTCTGTAAATTACACTGGCAGCCAAACGCATTGCTTTTGGAACCAGAAGCTTTTGAGTTTTGAAGGCTTTTCACTGTAATTGCTTTTCAGGCCAAGGGCCTTTAAATATGAGGTTAGGGCTCATTCTCTGGCATGCTTCCTGGAGAAGGTGCAGCATCTCGAGTACCTGCTTGTACTGTATTGACGCAATATAAAGAAATACCGAAAGGGGCGCCAAGGTTTGGGGCCAATACTCTCTGGGGTGGAATTCCGCCACTCCGTGTCGCGTGTCGTCTCTCTCTCTCTCTCTCTCAGTTCAGTTGTTATTGAAGTGCTAAAAGTCTGTTCTTTTCTATTGGCACGCGGTGCCCGTCTTGTGACAGTGGTATCAGAGCTTCAGGCGTGTGCTACTCGGACTTATTAGCCACTCCCACCCTTACTTCATCGCACATCGGGCGCGCTCCCGTCTTCACCGCTCATGTCTTACAGGGCATAAGCCATTAAGATCACTTGCAAGAGAAGGATCCAAGATTTGTTTCGGGCGCGCTCCCGTCTTCACCGCTCATGTCTTACAGGGCATAAGCCATTAAGATCACTTGCAAGAGAAGGATCCAAGATTTGTTTCGGGCTGCTGTTTTTCTCAAAGACAGTACCATGCAGATGTCTATAGCTACCAAGCCGCACACTTCCAAGGACTTGGCAAGCTTTCAAGAAAAAAAAAATTTGCCCGAAGTTATATGGTTCCTGAAATTGTGCAACTTCTCGCAGAGTGGGGTATCCTGAAATGCTTGCCATGGAAACCCTAACAGATTATAACTTGAAGTTTCTCAACATCTCCCAATAGATGTCTCTTCACGATCAAATGACCTTGGAGGTCCAGTGCGATTGCTATCTTGGGACTACCATCGCCGCCAAAGAAACACTGTTTGTCCAAGAGCTTATGGACCGTGTTGTGCTCGGCTACGACCCTATGGAATGAACCTAACCCTAATTTTTTGGTGCAGGTTTCAGGATGGAAAGTCGGTCGACTTTTCGAGCTCGACTGATGTTGAGATTGCTTTTTGAGTTTGAAATTTGTTTGAGAACTTGTTTGGTGATCCTATTTGGAATTTGTTTGAAATGGATGGTATCTGTTTTGAACCTGTCTTGGTGCCGATTTGAATTGTTTGACTCTGGTTTTAATACTCATTTCAATGATTGGTGATTTTACTCCCGGGTAGAATAGTGAGAAATGATTGAAAAGTGTTGGTTTCTCGACATCTCCCAATAGATGTCTCTTCACGATCAAATGACCTTGGAGGTCCAGTGCGATTGCTATCTTGGGACTACCATCGCCGCCAAAGAAACACTGTTTGTCCAAGAGCTTATGGACCGTGTTGTGCTCGGCTACGACCCTATGGAATGAACCTAACCCTAATTTTTTGGTGCAGGTTTCAGGATGGAAAGTCGGTCGACTTTTCGAGCTCGACTGATGTTGAGATTGCTTTTTGAGTTTGAAATTTGTTTGAGAACTTGTTTGGTGATCCTATTTGGAATTTGTTTGAAATGGATGGTATCTGTTTTGAACCTGTCTTGGTGCCGATTTGAATTATTTGACTCTGGTTTTAATACTCATTTCAATGATTGGTGATTTTACTCCCGGGTGGAATAGTGAGAAATGATTGAAAAGTGCCCGGACCCTTGTGGTTATGTGCGGGGGGAGTATTGAGAATGATTGAAAAGTGCTGGTTTTTTTTACTCATGGCCCGGGGAGAGAGATGCGCGAGAGCAAATCATCGCCCTACATGAGACAAAGGAGAAGGCAAGCTTTCCATCAAAGCTGTGAACCTACACCCACTACTCACACACACTCTGTAAATGCACTTGTGTTGAAAATCAGCCTCCACTCTCAAAAATGGGCGTCCCCTCTTGGGATGGATCTGACAAAACATTGTGGAGCTGCCAAGTGTCCAGTTTGCCCCTTTGGTTCGATTCCCCTAGTTCCCACCAATTTATAAAGTTATAAGTGACTTGCCGAGTGGCCCAAATTCCATTTGGTGCGCACAGGCTTCCATTTGGTCAGAATTCAGTGCTAACTGGCCACACCAGTCCCAGACTGCTGACCGACCTAGACTCTCGATGTGAGAAACCCGTTCGCTTCCGCCGCAGCCATTTCACACTGGCCATGCAATGTCCACTTGCACCTTTTCAAGGGTTCCGGGGAAAACAAGTAAAAATAAAATAGATAAAAATATGTAGTACATATTTAAAGAAGGCAACATGAAAAATACACCTCCTGATGACACCCAACCCTTAAAATACTGCATGCGAGAAATACATGCTGATATCTCCTGATATCACATATAATTTATGATGGGAATCAAGGATATACATTTTCCGAAAATGTAGCATTGGACGATCAGACAATCCCACCAACCTAGCTACCACACATATATCAAGCATAGAAGTTTTCAAGTGTACTCTCAAGCACAAACTTCTCTTGCCAAATTCTATATGGAAAGAGTAGATACAATTGCTTAACTACTCCTTTGAGCATCATGAACCATGCTCTCACCTTGCTCCATAGGGCTACATCAAGTCACTATGGGTTCCATCTGAAAGGCTTCAAGATATAGTTGCAATAGTTGAGGTGAATCAACCAATTTAAACTCTTCCATCCATTTAGCATCCAAAGATGGATAGTTCTTGAACTTCACCAAATAGCGTCTTGCAACCTTTCCTCTAGCCTCATCCAATTCTTCCACTTCGGGTTGTTTCTCATCAAGCATATTCTCTGGCACATCACCAATAAAGGGCCTTAGAAGGATGACATGAAAAGCATTATGTATTTTCCAGCTTTCTGGTAGCTTCAACCAGTAAGCTACATCCCCGATCTTTTCTGAAATTTGAAAAGGATCATAATATTGCATGTTGAGCTTAGGAAACAAATGTTCCTTGCCTTTCCTTTTCCTGGACTTTTCAAAGCGCAAAAGTACCAAATCCCCAAGTGAAAATACAAGTTCACGACGGTCACGATCGGCAACTTTCTTTTGCTTAGCCTGAGTCTTCTCGAGAGCAATCTTTATCTTCCTATATGCTTCATCCATATCTTGCACATACTTGTCTGCCTCAAATATCTTGTTCTTAGTTTGCAAAATGCGTGGGACTTTCTTCCCTCCTTCCACTATCTCAAATGGTGGCTTGCCTATTGACGTATGCACAGTGCTATTGTAAGCATATTCAACCAATGGGAGATGGTGTGTGTTCCCAAGTTGCCTTGTGCTCTTAACACATAACATTTGAGCAGATCTAGGACATTAGAATTTGCCTCTTCTGACTGTCCATCAATTTGTGGATGTAACAAAGATGAGAACTTTAGCATAATGCCCATGTTCTCAAACAATGCCTTCGAGAAAAGACTCGTCATAGGTGGATCCTTGTCACTGACAATTGACTGAGGCATCCCGTGATACTTAAAGATATTACTCATGATTATCTTGACCATGTGTAGCTTTATCTTCTTCCCAACAGAGATGAAATGGGCCTGCTTACTGAACCTACAAATGATATTCCAAATCCCATCATTACTTGTTTGCGTTCTTGGAAGATCAAAGATAAGTCCATCGCTATGCTTTCCCATGGCCTATCGGGGATCGGCAATGGCTGCAACAATCCCAGTTGCTTTTGCCTGTCAAATTTAACTTTTTGACATACTAGGCATGATCTTACAAATGTGTCAACATCTTGAAGTAAAGTTGGCCAATAGAAAAATGCCTCAACCTCTGTCACTGTCGCATCAATTCCACGATGCCCAGCATATGGTGGGGCATGACTTTCCATCAAAACCTTTGGCCGTAACTGTTTGCTAACGCATAACTTTCCATGCATCATGAGAAAGTCATTCTTAAGCATATAGTGCTCATGATGTTGCCCATCAATAAGCTGATCATAGATCCTTGCAAAATCTGAATCTTTAGCATATTGTTTTTTTTTTTTTTTTTTTGTAAAATGATTACCGTTAGCTTCTCTTTCAAGTGTTTGAAGGCTAGAATTTCCTTGGCTGCCCACTTGAAATGACTGCTTTCCCTTGTAGTGCATGGAGTGGAGAAGCAATCTCAGCTAAATTTCGGATGAACCTCCTATAATAGGAACATAAGCCTCGAAAGCTTCAAATGTCATGTACGGACTTCAAGTCTGTGACCTAATTGCTTCCACTTTGGCGGGATCCATGTGTACCCCATCCTTTGAAACAATGTGCCCAAGGAAGTGAATCTCTTCCAAAAAAAAATCGCATTAAGGAGTAACCTGTCCTGCGTCGCTCATAGAAAACTGCCATCAAGTGATCCCTATGCTCCTCTTCAGACTTTGAGTAGACAATCATGTCATCAAAGAAAGTATCCACGAAGTTTCTATGTGGTTTGAATATTCTGTCCAACATTCTATTGAACGTGGCAGGAGCATTTGTGACACCGAATGGCTTAACAAAAAACTCATAGAGACCAAATGTTGTCTTGAATGCATGTTAGACATGCACCACTCTGCTGCTTCACAGGTCTAGGGCATGCATGTACAGCTAGTGCGCCTCCGGGCTGGCCACCCATAGCATATGCATATAGGCTGCATTGTCTTGCTGCCCACTTCTGGGCCGGCCGCCTTCCCTCTTGTTCGGCCGTTCGAGTTTGGGGCCGGCCGCCCACTTGAGTTGGGCGCCCACCTTGGGCACCTATATATGGGGCCAGGAGGGTACCCATTTCATAGATCACAAATCTCATCTGGCATTTGTACGGTCTTCAGGTTTATGGTAGTCATAGGGGTTGATCGCCCCCTCTTCCCCATACAAGCGTTAGTGTTCTCTATCTCTCTCTCTCTCCTCTCCTCTCTCACGCTTCCGCACACGCACACTCACATGGTATCAGCAGCTTTAGGCTCTCCATGGTCCTGGCGCATCACCCGCATATGGTACTCCTCCCAAGGGCTGGATCAGCCAGCGTTTTTGCAATAGCCAGCATTGGGGAGCCCATTCTACAGCGATCAGCCCACAAACAGCCACCGATCAGCCTTTAGAGCATTTCCATTGCGGAAAACTCTTCAAAAGGCAAGCAATCATCAGCACCCCATCAGCGATCATCAGCACCCCATCAGCGTTTTCACCTCAGCCCTAGCGTTTGGAGGTTCAGTAGCGTTTTTGGGGCAATTGGTTGCATTTCCATAAAGGACATCAGCGTTTTGTCCTCACGGGCCTCTACGATCCTATTGTGCTTGCGTTTTCAGCACTGGGGAGACCCATCGTCTGCATTTGGCAGAGTTACCTCTCCATCCCCTACCCCTCATTGCCTTGACATTGGCTAGGCATTTACCTCTTCTAGAGCAGAAATTTCTCCTTGCTGCGTTTTCCAGATTTTCTGTGTTCTCAGCATACGAGGTGAGGAACACATGATATTTCCTTTGCCTCGCCGGCTTGGCATCCGGTGCCTTGCCGGCAACAATCCTCTTCATCTGCTACAGTTTTTAGCCATATACACCTGCTGTTTTCTCTGTTTACAGCCCATCAGGGGCAGTGACTTTGATTCACCATCATCCCTACACCCTCTCACTGCTCCGGACCCTGCCAAGAGCGTATGAGCACACTGAAAATCGCTGGACAGAAGCGTTTTCATCACCTCGCAGTTACGTTTTTGGGTGGACAGCAGCCACTTGGCTTGTGTTCACAGAGGATGAAGTTACCTCCTGCTAGGACACCATCAGGTGGTGGTCCGTGCGGCCTCTCAGTGACTGCTACAGTACACGGTCTCTTCGACATCAGCTTGATCATCTACGGGCGTACGATCCTTGGGAGATCCATTCAATCCCATTCGGCGGTTGTGCACTCCAGAGGGACGGTGACTTGTGGTTTGCTATGGACACACCTATGCACTCATCAGAGGAGTTCACACGAGATATGGCCATGCTCATGGCATATGGGATTCCAACATTCCCAAAGAAGACACCACCATCTTGGATGGACAGACACTTATCACTTGACCTCAACACGTCAGATCACTTGCTTACCCAGGAGCATCTACATGGACTTAGGGAGAGGATCTTGGATCTCTTCTTGGACAGGTTCATGCTTGGATCTACAGACTGGAGTGGGACTTCAGTGCTCTTGGAGAGTTTACCTGTGAGATGCGAGAGATTAGGCATCCCGCTACTACATCTGGAGTAACCCGGAGCTTGGCTTGAATGGTAGTGCAGTTGCTCTCCTACATGATTAGGATTGCTACCTTCAGAGTTGCTTACACTCACCCTCGGTAACCTTACAACAAACTTATCCCCCAACCTGGGCAGTAGCCACTCCCAGCTCATTTACATTGAGAGCCACACCAAGATGCGGTTTGGTGGCGTTGTTGGCGCGGATTTTGCTTTGGAAGACACCGAAGGATTGGAGGCAGGAGAGACAAGCAAGACGGTGAAGACAGATTGGTCTGGCCTTTCCTCTTCTCAGAGGTTATTCACGACGCAGACTTCTCAGTCTGGCTTCCCTTCTTCATACAGGATGATTACAGTGTAGACAGTTTGGTCTGACCACACCTCTTCTCAGAGGTCCTTCACAGCGCAGACTGTTGAGTCCGGCCTTCCCCTCATCTCGGATTACCCTATCTACTGCCAGGACACCATCCGGTGGTGGTCCGTGCGGTCCCTCGGTGACTGCTGCAGCTTACAGTAGCTTCTACAGTGCACACTTCTTAGTCTGGCTTTCCTTGTTTCGGAGAACGTTTATGGCGCAGATTGCTACATCTGCCCTTTCCTCGAGTTTACACAGCTTAGCCACCTGGCCACACTGGGTTACAGGTTCATGCATTGACAGGCTTAGCTGCCTCACCACACTGGGTTACAGGTTCATGCATTGACAGGCTTTCGTTCATTCTCATGACGGTTCCTGAGCTTCTCCATTTTCTCCAAACGGTTTGACTACACACACCCAGATCTTATTGGGCAGGACACTTGCAGGTCTATTGGCACTTCTTTTACGACAAGGAGTTGTTTTCACACTAAGTTCGGGACCTTCACGCAGTATCTTCACCCTACATTGGTGGAGTACAGCAGTTTGCTACATTGCTCGTGGACGGAACTTTACCATGGAAATCTCTCGGAGGTTGGGACACCGCAGATTGCTGCTACACTCATGGGGTTCGTCGGAGTATTGTCCTTCAATGGACATCACAGCAAACATCTTCATCATTTGCCTCACATCCTCGGCTTCACCCGGTTTGTTCAGCATTCAGTGTTGAGAGGGGGTGTTAGACATACACCACTCTCCTGCTTCACACGTCTAGGGCATGCATGTACGGCAAGTGTGCCTCCGGGCTGGCCACCCATAGCATATGCATATAGGCTGCATTGTCTCGACGCCCACTTTTGGGCCAGCCACCTTCCCTCTTGTCCGACCGCCCGAGTTTGTGGCCGGCCGCCCACTTGAGTTGGGCGCCCACCTTGGGCACCTATATATGGAGCCAGGGGGGGTACTCATTTCATAGATCACAGATCTCATCTGGCATTTGTACGGGTCTTCATGGGGGGTTGATCACCCCCTCTTCCCCATACCAGTTCTCTCTCTCTCTCTCTCTCTCTCTCTCTCTCTCTCTCTCTCTCTCTCTCTCTCTCTCTCTCTCTCTCTCTCTCTCTCTCTCTCTCTCTCGCACTCTCACAACGCAGTCTTATGGACATGTTTTGGCCTAATGTGTATCTGGTGGTACCCACTCTTTAGGTCTATCCTGGTAAACAATCACGCTCCCTCAAGCCGATCAAGGATGTCATCTATCCTCGATATGGGGAACCTGTTCTTGATGGTATTTTTATTCAAGGGGCGATAGTCAATGCACATGCACCATCCTTCTTCTACACTAGGAGTACAGGCGAACAAAAAGGGGATTTACTGGGCTGAATCAACCCCTTCTCTAAAAGCTCGTTGACCTACCTCATAATCTCTTTCTGTTGGGCTGCACTAACCCTGTATGGTGGTCTATTCGGTGGACTAGAACCTGGCACAAGATCTATGGTATGATCCTCAAGTCTCTCAGGAGGTAACTCCCCTCGCAAAGAGTCCGAAAAACAATCATTGAAACTGCTCAGAAAAGTTGACCTATCTTTATCTAAGGTAAGACAAATTAGATACAACTTCAGGTAGTTCTTTTGCAAAGATCAAGTACGCAGAAAGATGATGGTTTATTACAGATGAAATAGCAGAAGCAGAAAAACTGGACCAGACTCGCCTTTAAACTTTACATCACTCTATGTACAACGGTAATCTTTTTGTTGTAAGTATCCACCATAGGATGTAACATGCAACATCATGGGAATCAGGATACCCAATAACACATCACAGCCCTCAAGTGGCATAATATGAAACTCTTCCGCATCCACATAACTCTGAATGTGCAAACGAAGCTTCCCCAAAATGGGAGTAACAGGCTCTGAATGACCTGGGCATGCCAAACCTGCTTCACAAGTCATACCCATCTCCTCTGCACAAATGCCCAACTTTGATGCCTATTCTGGTGATATGAAATTTGCAAGGGCTCCTGGATCAAAGAAAACCAAGACTGTATGGTCTCTAACTTTGCCCTGAGCTCTGCACAATTCCGTGGCATCTATGTTTGGCTGGTCACCAACCAAATCTGGGACAAGTCCTACACTCCGCTTTGACTTCTTTCCTTTATGCTCTTGACTTTTCATCCTTATCCAGTGACTTCTTTTGTGGACATTCATTCGCAGAATGTCCCCCCTCTTCACAAATGTAGCATTTCTTGGCCTCTCTTAGAGCTTTCCTTTCTTCAAAAGATTTACCAAAAAAATGCCTTTTTGTCCTTGTCCTCGCCCAGAAAAAGATTTAGACTGCTTCTTGGACATGTCAGCTCCATAAGTGGAGGGTTTCTTTGTGGGAGGCACAGAAGGCTTTGCTGCAGCATTGCCCTTGGCTGAAAACTATTTACCCTAGGACCCCTTCTTGTGACTATTAAATCCATCAAAACTTGACCCTAATTCAACAATGTGGACCACCATTAAAGCGCACAAGGGAGTGGCAGCCTTGCGTATCTTTGAAGACTCTATGAAGTTTCCTCCATCATAAGCTGCATCGAATTGCTATATGAAGATCAAAGCCTTCAGTTGATCCTCAGTTCCCTTGAAAGTCTCAAACTTCACTTTCTGCCCACCTTCCTTGTAATCCTTAGGCTGACTCAAAGGAGTCACTTTGTCATAAAGAAGTACCTGCAAAAGTGGTGCTCCACGATTGTCCATTCCAACACTCACATCGCCTGTTTTACCTGTCATACCTGCATTTTGGGCATATGGCTGCGAAAAACCAACCATACCAAATTGTGTTCTAGGCACTTTGAATTGACCATAGGCACCCTGAAAACCTGGTTGGACACCCATGTTCCCATACAGAGGGTTACCCATGCATGTTTGCATTGTCCCAAACACATTCCCTGACATATAACTTGTGGAAAGTGCAGCCATAGCTTGAAACACTGAACCACCTCAAAAATAGTCAAGATATGAAGTAGGTAACGGAAGGGTCTAACGCATAGCCTGCTCATTACTCCCTTGACCATTCACGAAGGGTTCTTGTCCTGGTAAAGCAAATTGCTTGGGATTAATGGACATTGCTGGTTGCTCAATCACATGGGCTTTCCCTCGAGCATCACGAGTCCTCTGTGCATTGGAAATCTCCTTTTCCTGCAAAAGCTCAGTCATGCCCTGTGTCGGAGCCTAAAATTCCTGTGTAGGAGCCTGTAAGAACTCCTGCATCCTTGGGTTGTTAGCCTACTGCTGAAACATTTCCATGCAGCTACGCAGTTGAGCTCTGAACAACCTGTCCTTTGCTTGAAGGGTTGAAGGAACCTGCTCTGTGCCATGTGAGGAAGATCCCTCTTCAGGTACTTGGTCTCTCTTCTCTGCCATAATGACAAGCTCTGTGTTGCTTTCACCCACAACAATCCACGCTACATTTCTTGAAGAAAAAGTGGCTATCCCGTCGATGGAACCATATAACCGACCTATACAACGTAGAGGGCAGCACTAATTCAATTACCTGTTAACTTTGCACATAGCACTGAGAAGAAAAGAGAACACTAATGCGTCCAGCGACTAGAATGTCACTGCGCACACAAAGACTGACACCCTGTAGGCCCCAAAGACTGGTGCCCCCTCCGGTATTTCTTTATTCAATTAAGAACACACGATCCAAACATGTAGATCAAAGTCTCACAAAGCTGTCCAAACCTGGCGAGGGCTGAAATTGCAGGTTTTTGACCCAATTTCGGCATTATAACCACGCCAAATCCCCTGTAGGTCAAAATTACCTGTCTTGGACAAATCCCCTCGCAATTTAGAAGCTTTCTGGTGAGCTGGAACAGAATTTCAGCGTGCTCTGATTCTCTGTTTTTCCACTGTCAAGTGCCCCAAACACATACACGCATCCCAAGGCTCCCTTGGGGTTCTCTTGCACTTTAAATGCGAAACCCTAAACCTGCAGAAAAACACAGCAGGCTGTAATTCTCTGTTTTGGATCTTTTTTAGCGGAGCGCACATCTACGCATGCCTCAATGACTCTCGCACGCAATGGAATAGTCCCCCTGTGATTCGGACAAGTTTTCACACGAGAAAACTCTTCAAATTCGCAATCTTTCGCGATGGAACTGTGCATATGTCACGTGACACATCTAACCCTATGTGTACGTGGATAAGCTACTTTATGACAAGGGTTCAATTAGCCTAGCTTAGGAAGTGTTCTGGCACTTTTGTGAGTCTGTTCGCAGACCGTGCATGTCCAAACACTTAGAGTAGATGCATATCCTCTGGTTGCACACAACGTGATCATCAGATTACAATCAAAATCCGTCAAGAGCATTTACAGTGCAAAAAACCTATTTTCCCTATTTTAGCCAATTTTCACTTATTATTTTTAAGTGACTTTGTTGGGAAACTGGGTAGGGCAATTTTGACAAGCATGTATATAAGAAACCCTAGCGCTAGCACTTTTTGGCAAAAGAGACAGCACGAACACCTTGTTCAATAGGCACCTTCTCAGGAAGACCCCCCCCCGACCGCAAGCCTGGCGTTTTTCATCAGCAAAGCCTAGCGTTTTCAGCCATCAACAAGAAGAGCCAGCGTTCTCCTTCCATTGCAGATCAGACCTAGCCTTTCGCATTTGCAGGCCAATCTGGCGACAGCAAGACATCAAGATCACTAGCGTTCTTGCATCAAGTACCAGATCAGCCCCAACGTTTTTGGAGCAGCATAGCAGCCCAACGTTTCCCAATTCCATCGCGACAAAACCCAGAATAGCATCAGCGTTTTCAGTTTCAGCATCAAGACTCCGCAGTAGAACCCTCGAACCTCGCAGATCTCACCTTCCCGCAGCAGATCCTCGCCGCACGGTCAGATCCAACGTAGTTTGCAGTTTCAGCCCGGAAAATGCAGATTTCAGCATCTGCGTTTTCAGCGCATCGTCGTCGCATTGTCATCATCGACATCGCCATCGACCTAGGGTCAGAATTCAACAGATAAAGGTTTGTAGATTTCAGCCCGTCTCGTCGTCCTCCTCGTCGTCGTCGACATCGTCGGCAAGTCCAAAGCATTGTAGAGATTTGTGCAATCAAAAGTAGACCGCTCTCGCCATAGAGAGTGGGGCCTTCGGAGGAGGGTTTGACAACATTCTGGTGTCGTATTCTTCTCTCTCTATCTCTCAGTCTCATGCACCTTCATTCACAGTGTTCATCCACTTTGTTTGTGTCCATTGCACCCTCTCACTAAAGGAACGGAAGGCTCTCCCTTCCATAAGTAAAAGGAACCCTTGAGCACAGTTCGGAGCACTCATCTTGAGCAAAGTTCAACATTCACTTCCACTGCACCTTACAGCGTACCTGTGGGGGATTAGCAATTAGCTAATCCAGTTCCGTCAGAAGGCTCTTGCCTTGGCAAACGCGCATAAAACCCCGAGAACTGTACATAGTCAACTGAGAAGCCCAACTAGTGGGGCATTACCATATGTGCAAAGGGTAGAGAGATGCACAAGAGCAAATCATCGCACTACATGAGACAAAGGAGCAGGCAAGCTTTCCATTAGAGCTACGAACCTACACCCACTACTCGCACACACTGTGTAAATGCACTTGTGTTAAAAATCAGTCTCCACTCCCAAAAAGATCCAATCTGGGGATGGATCTGACAAAACACTGTGGTGCCGCCAAGTGTCCAGTTTGCCCCTTTGGTTTAATTCCCCTAGTACCCACCAACTTATAAAGTTGTAAGTGACTTGCCAAGTTGCCCAAATTCCATTTGGCGCACACAGGCTTCCATACTCATCATAATTCAGTGCTAACTGGCACGACCAATCCCAGACTTGACCGACTAGACTCCCGATGTGAGAAACCAGTTCGGCCGCAACCATTTCACATTAGCCATGACGTCCACTTGCACCTTTTCAAGGGTTCCGGGGAAAACAAGTAAAAATAAAATAGATAAAAATATGCAGTACATATTTAAACAAGGCAACGGGGAAAATACACCTCCTGGTGACAATCAGCCCTTCATTCCAAATTTACCCTTTGGTGGCCATCTGCAACCCCTCATCGAGACTCCAAAGGTGCATCAAATCAGCCCCGAAGGTGCTTCATTTTTAAGGTTTACCGCGGCGACATTCCCCATTCAAGTCAGTAGAGTCTGCATGTTAGGTGCAGCAAAATGAATGTTTGTGCTTTGCTTAAGATGAGTGCTCCGAACTGTGCTCAAGGTTCCTTTTGTTCTTATGGAAGGGAGAGACTTCCGTTCTTAATGAGAGAATGCTATGATCACAAACAAAGTGAATGGATATTGTGCGTGCAAGTGTATGAGACTGAGAGATAGAGAGAGAAGAGAGATATGACACCAGAGACGTAAAACCCTCCTCCGAAGGCCCCACTCTCGTCGGCAAGAGTGGTCTCTTATGATTGCACAATCTGGTACAAATGGTATGCATGTGACTGATGCAAGTCTAGGCTATGATGACGACGGTGATGGCAAAGTCGACCTAAGGGCTGAAATCTGCAATCTTTCTATTGCTGTCCAAAAACGCTATGGGCTGAAATCTATGACTAGTCCAAAAACGCTGATTTTGGGGCTGTTTTCTGTGAGTCTTTGTCGTTGAAAATCTACAGGTTTAGGACTGAAAACAGAGGTCTCTTTAGGCTGAAAACTGATGGTCTTTCCGGCCCGAATCTGCTACCTTTTTAGGGCTGATCTTGCATGTCTTCTGATGATGAAAAACGCTGCCTTGCTGAATCTGAAAACGCTGAATCTGGGACCAAGAACGCTAGGGGCTGAAGTTGGACCAAAAACGCTAGGCTGATGTTTCTGCTGGCGAGGATGCTGATGCAAAAATGCTATATGCTGTGACTTGCTGGCGATGGTGCTGATGCAGAACGCCAAGCTAGTGCAGTTCCAAAAACGCTAGTGGAAGGGGTTTTCTGGCGATGGTCTTCATGCTTGGTGGGGGAAACCGCCAAGGTCTTGATGAGAAGTTGCATGCTGAGCTTGGCTCCTCTTGCCTCTTCTCCCAAATAGTGCTAGCTCTAGTTTGCTTATATACAAACTTAGCAAAATTGCCCTTCCTACTTTTGTTGGAAAGTCACTTAAATTAATAAGTGAAAAATGCCAAAAATAGGTAAAATGCACTGGAAAATTCCCCTGACTGATTCTGATGGATTCTGATGGGAATGCTTATAATCATGCTGTGTGCAACCAGAGGATATGCATCTATACTAAGTGACTAAGCATGCACGGTCTACGAATAGACTCACAAAAGTGCCAGATCACTTCTAAATCTAGACTGACTTGACTGACTGAACCCTGATCATACTGTAGCTTGTCCACGGACACATAGGGTTGGATGTGTCACGTGACATCCCCTCCTTTTCAAAATGAGGTACTGGTACCGAACTGTATGGCGTCGAGGGAGATCGCCAATAGCATCCGAAATCCTGGAAGGGACTCTTCGCCGGCCCACTCTGATGTGTGGGTCGTGCGGTACTTGAACTTCATAAAGGTCTGCAACGCTTGCTTCTTTGGGCCGCGCCGAAAGCGACACAAAGTCTTTTGTGGCTCCTTCGATGCTTCAACTTCGTCTAGAGTCATGCTTTTTTCTTCTTCAAGAATCTCCATGGCTGAAAATTCCTGAAACCATTTCCAACACAAAAACATGAACATACCTATTCCATGTAAGGTGAGTGGAAAAAATCTTGTCTTCCTAAAAGACTGTGCATGCAATGTAGATGAACCAATAGACGGAATGCCAAACCGTTCACCACATACACGCAAACAATGAGATCGAATCTTTCTCTTATGATCAAGAGCAATCAACTATGGCAATTCACAGCTGAAATGCCCATGCTTGGTGCTCATTCTGTCATGTGCTCTTTCTATAACTGTGTCAGGCCAAGGAAGAGACATGGAATGTGACTTCCTTGAATGCATACTTTTCAGCTTTTCATGAACAATCCGCATACATCCGTGCTCATTCATGAGTGGAACGTGCTCAACGTACATGTCATGCCTAGGAAAAGGGATCACAGAAAGACGTTGACCAAAATACAGGAAACGATCACGAATGAAACACTCGAACAATGCGTGCGTATCAATCATGCGAACACATAATACTTCATGTGAGGGTTCTTTGGACCTAGGCTCGAGAGCCAAGATCGGTTCTTCCTGAATGATCGAATCGTCCTGTGGGGGTTCTTTGGACCTCCACTCGGAAGCCAAGATCGGTCCTTCGTGATTGATCGAATCTACAACGAGGTTAGCTTCGCTAGAAAAAGCATCCACTAACACATCATCCTTGTGAACAATCACGTCATCTTTATGCAACTCATCATGCTTGTGAGAAATCACATCTTGATCATGCAAATCATCATGCTCATCATTATCATCCAAATCATCATGCAAATCATTGTCAATCAAATCATCATCATGCTTCTCATAATCATGCAAATCCTGTGTGTCATGCTTGGGAGAAGAAGAGACTGAGAGAGTCTCCTTTCCCCAAATCTCTTGCATCTGTGCCTGAACTTGAGAAAAGAGTCGCCACAACTCTTTGTTTTGTCGGTCGCTCTGTTCTTGTCTTGCTATGGCTTCCTTTCTTGTTGCTTCTCTTTCTACTTCTCTTTCTGCTCTTCTTTCTGCGTGTCTGTGTTCCATTTCTGCCATTCTTTCTGCATATCTTGCTTCGCGTTCTAACTTCCTTTCCATAAACATCTGATCCAAAGCCTCCATAGGAGTTAGGGCAATCCTTGATGTAGATGGGGAAGGGGGAGGGTCGGAAAAAACTCCTGGTGGGGAAAATTCTTCTTCGCCTCTCTCATGCTCATCACCTCCAAGCGAAGTATCCATTCCGCTTCGAGTGATGACCATTCTGAAGTCGTGGGTTCTTGTGGATTCTTGTGGTCTTGGGTTCTTGAGTTCACAAGGAACTTTGGTTCTTGCGGGTCTTGAGGTTCTTGAGGTTTTCTTTCGCTTGCAAACCGTGTTTGAGAAGGATCTTCTCTTCACCCGAGTTTCTGCTCTTTTCCGCGGGCGCACCCCTTGGCGGCCTTGCGCTCACACCAAGGTTGCTTTTTCCCACCTCACGTCGATTGGCCGGCCACTAAGTGCACAGTCCGCTCTTAATGAGTGAAAAAAGGCACAAGGGGAGGCTGGACAAGCCCTTCTTTCCTGGGCTTCCTATCACTCTTCAAAAACACGATTAGGACATGTGTCCCCCTTCTGACATGTGTCCCCCTTTCCCCTTTTGTGAGAGCTTTATGTAATTAATAAATGCAACTAAACTCTCATTGGACCCCTTTGCCTCCTGGCCAATAGGAATCAGGCAAGCCATGGGCTGCTGAATGCTCATTGGACCCCTTGGGAGACTGTCCAATAGTCTTCTAGAGAGCTTAATTCTCATTGGTTCTTTTATTAAGTGTTTTTAAATTAATTAAACTAGATTTACTCTAGCCTAATTCTCATTGGTCCACCTCCAAGGCCATCCAATAGGAATTGGGTACACCTTGTGGGCATCTGGGCTAGGGAGCTGACACGTGTCCCTCATTCCCTTTGTGTAAAGGGAGCTTGTGTGTGTGTGTGTGACTTTCTCTCTCATCCCCTACAAGCAAGGCTCGCCCCCTCCTATGTAGGGATTGCTAAAGACTTTTGGGGCACACACAAAGCATCCAATTTTCCCAAAGTTTGACCTTTGGACACAACCTTTGAATTTTGGAACCTTAGCATTTTGGAAGTCTTAATGGGCTGAACCTTAGGGTCTTTTAAGCCCATTGTTGCACATGGCTCTTTTGCAGATGGCCCCCCCCTTTAAATCCCTATTTTCCCTCCTTTGGATCCCTACTGTGGCCGGTCTGCTAGCTTAACCAATATTCTAGCTTTTTCTCCCCTGGCACTTCCCCATATTAAATGATCACTTTAACATGAGAAAATCATTTAGGAGAATTGGATATTGATTATTATGACACTATGGGCTGAAATCTGTGACTAGTCCAAAAATGCTAATTTTGAGGTTGTTTTCTGTGGGTTTTTGTCGTTGAAAATCTGCAGGTTTAGGGCTGAAAACAGAGGTCTCTTTAGGCTGAAAACTGATGGTCTTTCTAGCCCGAATCTGCTACCTTTTTAGGGCTGATCTTGCAGGTCTTCTGATGATGAAAAACGCTGCCTTGCTGAATCTGAAAACGCTGAATCTGGGACCAAAAACGCTAGGGGCTGAAGTTGGACCAAAAACGCTAGGCTGATGTTTCTGGTGGCGAGGATGCTGATGCAAAAACGCTATATGCTGTGACTTGCTGGCGATGGTGCTGATACATAACGCCAGGTTGGTGCAGTTCCAAAAACGCTAGTGGAAGAGGTTTTCTGGCGATGGTCTTCCTGCTTGGTGGGGAAAACCGCCATGGTCTTGATGAGAAGTTGCATGCTGAGCTTGGCTCGTGTTGCCTCTTCTATCAAAGTGCTAGCTCTAGTTTGCTTATATACAAACTTAGCAAAATTGCCCTACCTACTTTTGTTGGAAAGTCACTTAAATTAATAAGTGAAAAATGCCAAAAATAGGTAAAATAGGTAAAATGCACTGGAAAATTCCCCTAACTGATTCTGATGGATTCTTATGGGAATGCTTATGATCATGCTATGTGCAACAAGAGGATATGCATCTATATTAAGTGACTCGGCATGCACGGTCTACGAAATTCGAATAGACTCACAAAAGTGCCAGATCACTTCTAAATCTAGACTGACTTGACTGACTAAACCCTGATCATCCTGTAGCTTGTCCACGGACACATAGGGTTTGATGTGTCACGTGACACTGCATTTGAGGTATTGCATGTGTGTACAGTCCATTTACGCGATCAAAAGCAAATCCCACATCGGTAACAGTGGTGGGGGTCCTTGAGAGGGTTGGTTGGGACCCCATCGGGTGTCCTCTCTCTCTCTCTCTCTCTCTCTCTCTCTCTCTCTCTCTCTCTCTCTCTCTCTCTCTCTCTCTCTACACATCGCTATCTTTCTCCCATTCTCTCTCTAAAAGGAACCATCATTCGTGCTAAGTAGCACACATTCAAGCAAGGAAAGAAGTAAAGATTTGTGGAAGTGTAAAGTCCAGATCTTGTCAACCATTTCAATTCTGTTGCACCTGACATAGGAAATGGTCTTCTCAATTCTCCCAGTTTTGGTTCCACATTCCACATGTATATTTTCTTTCGGATTCACCTACCTCGGGTGATCCAGTTACACAAGTACAGATTGTTGGAGAGTTATTGCAGTTATCCATAGTCCGAGCGTTCTCCCTTCAGAGGGGGGTGTGGAGCCAGCTTGGGAGTCCAGTTTCTCCGAACTACATCCTTTCAGTTCTAGTGGTTCCATGTGTAGCGGGCAGGATTGACAGTCTATTTGGTGGCTTTCTATAGCACCTTGTTCTTCTCTGGCAGAGCTTGGGTGTACGATCTCTTGATCTTGCCGTATGAGCTGCAGTCCCAACATTGATGTGTGTTCCTTTTTGCTGGATGTTTATTCCCGAATCACTCTGAGAGTAGGGTGATAATCTCTCAGGATGTGTTCCAAAAGATAAAGATAAGTAGCAAGAGTTTTCACTCTCCGTTCCAATGAAGTTTCCTCGGATACAATTTGCTATTCATCATGATATTAGTGAATTTCTTTGGTTCTTTGTCATCGGAGGGTTGATTTCTCAATATCCTCGGTTGTCCGCATTCTTTGGACTTTCCGTAGCAAATTAGAGATTCTCGTATGTGGTATGTGAATGGAGGTGCAGGTTTCCAACTCATTCCTTGAGGTGGAGCACTTGAGAGGTGAAAAATGATCCGGACATCCATAATTTATGCGTACACACTCAATTTTGATGCATTCTATTGGAACGGTTAGCAGCACTACCTTCTGTAAATGCTGGTTGTGCAACTTGTGAGTCGGTTGCGTTGAGGAGATTTTTGTTAGAGATGGATTTACTTTCAACGAATAGCATTTTACCTCTTGGACGTCTTTCGGGGGTAGTTGCTGGATGATACTACGGCACCTTGTATTATTCGACCTTGAAGTTATGTGGCAGATATATTCGTGCACGAAACCCTCTCTTTACAATTGCCGATTGCTCACTCCAGCTTTCTGGTCCTCCTTTCCGAGAGTTGGGAGGGGGTGTTGGCATCTCTCTCAATTCGTTCACTCGGTCCCACTTTCTCCTACGGACAGGTGTTAGGGAGTGGGGGCTGTTTTGTGGCCGTGCCCGGCCAGGGTGATGTAGTTTTTTGATGTCAGGACATTCCAACCATGTTTAGCTCACGATTTTCGCTTGGTTCCATGGCCAACAAGAGCCTTGCCCCAGCCTCACCCCTAGCCCTACTTGGCTTTTGGTGCCTATTTTTCTCCTATTTTCCAGCATGTATATGAGTGGGTAGAGTACATAGGGAAGGGGTGTGCCAGCCTAGCGTTTTGGTCTCGGATGCAGCAAGGCAGCACCACCGACAATGATGGGCAATATTGTGATCTCTCCTTATTTCCTCCTCACGGCAACCCGTCCCGTGGGCATTCAATGCAGAGGGCAAAGCACCTAGTTCTTGATACAAGCCTAGGAGTGCACAGACCTACATGTCCTCTAGATGGCAGCCATGCTTGTAGCCTTGAGGCATGTCCCTCTCTTTCTCCATTTCTCCCTTGATGCCAGGAGGATCAATCCAGGAGTGATAGCCCATGTGGAGACCTTGTCAGTGGTCTCCTGTGCAGGAGCATATGGCAGTAGCAATCGCAATTGTGTATACCTCGGGTCTATCCAATGAGCCATGTCTGATCTATGCCGGACCACCCTTGGTCGCTTATATGAGCAGCTTTTTATCAGCATGGAGAGTCTTTCCCAGATCTCTCTCTCTCTCTCTCTCTCTCTCTCTCTCTCTCTCTCTCTCTCTCTCTCTCTCTCTCTCTCTCTCTCTCTCTCTCTCTCTCTCTCTCTCTCTCTCTCTCTCTCTCTCTCTCTCATTTCAGATGTCTTATCTCTTTCTGATCTCTCTTCTCCACATGTGCCTTGTTTCATGTATGTGGCATTGCAGGTGTTCTAGATCGGAGTCGAGGCGTCCACTGGATTGCGAGCCAGTTCTTGTCTTCATTGCATCTTCCGCTGCCTACTTTGACAAGAGAGAGGTAGAAGCTGTTTCGCACTAACCTAGGGTACACCTGCAGAAGGTACACACGCAAGACGCCTACCACGCTGCTAAAAGATTTAAGAGACAAAGCAAGACAAACCCATCACATCTGCCCACTAGCAACAACTCAATTGCAGTTTAAAAATTTGAGTTTATCATCTTTTGATTCCGCAAAGCCTCAAGCAAAAAAGTTGAGACAAACAGCAATGGAGTATTAAAGAGTTGTGGCTTTACTCAGGTTCATTATAGTATCATGGCTCGGATTCTCTAGACCGTACCCACGCCACTTTCCTTATTATCTATCCATCACTTCACTATCACAGCTCAGATTCTCTAGACCGTACCCACTCCACTTTCCTTAGTATCTATCCATCATTTGGCTCTCCTTATTTCCATGACCTTCTAACTAACAAGTCTGTTGTGACCTTCTGCCCTCGAATCTGTGTCTCTGTGTCCGTGCCTTGGGATGCTTATAAAGCAACTGTTAAAAGGGTTGGACGGGTTCTCTCAAAAATGGAAGAGATTCTAGCGCCAGATAGTACTTCATACATTAGAAGAACCAACCACATTTCATGAATTCAAACAGAATCTGAAAGCATCAACAACAAAAAACCACAAAAATGCAAGTAGCTGGCAAGTTGATTATGAGATGAGCAGCAAATTTGTCCATGCATTGTGAGAAAACCAAAAAAAAATTGCCTTGAGTATCTCCTGGCGCAATGTGTATGCAGGGAATGAATTGCTTGAAGTTTATGGTAAGGAAGCTTACTTGTTCGATTCGAATGCGGATAATTCCACTGTAAGTTTTGTTGCGAGGAGCAGAAGAAGGCTCGTCTGCACCAATCTTTCCTCTACTTGACACTGAAGCTTCGCGCTCAGTGTTCTTTCCGTGGCGAGACCTACCTGTAGAGACCTTCTGCCCCATTTTGCTTCCTCCCTGCAAAGCTCGTGTGTTCTATGCAGGAAACGAAAACAACGACTGAATGTCCTAGACTAACAAAGGCGTCAGAAACTGTCAACAGAGTCCCACATAAATATTCGTACACTCAATCCATTTTAGTTCCTGTAGAGACTTTCTGCCCCATTTTGCTTCCTCCCTGCAAAGCTCATGTGTTCTATGCAGGAAACGAAAACAACGACTGAATATCCTAGACTAACAAAGGCGTCAGAAACTGTCAACAGAGTCCCACATAAATATTCGTACACTCAATCCATTTTAGTTCCTGGTCTTCGGGGTCAAGAAGTGTAAGGCGAATATTTATTCCCCACTACGGGCATGGGGGGTTCAATCTTACACGGGCATGGGAGGTGGTGGGATGATTGAGCACCGTAGATCTCGAGCAAAGTAAAGTAAACTCGGGTATCCGACATCTGTCACCTTGCCCCTCCCACCTCAAAGGATTGAACCCACAACCTGGGGATGAGAGCCATGTGCCCTAATCACGTTGTCTCCTCATGCCGTTTGTGGGGAATATGGCCATCTTTCTCGACTTTTGACATGCAAACATATCGCAATGAAGAAGTAAACTCGGGTACAAAAGTAAATTAGGGGGTAGTTGCTTGTGTACCCGAGGTTACTACCACAACAAGGTGGACTAGGCATTCTCAACCCTGTCACTAATGATATGGCTTTATGTGCTAAATTTTTATGCACCCTTGCCAGTTCTGAAGAGAGTTGGGCATGTATGGCAAGGGATATGAAAATGGAAGCCTGCATGAGATCTAAAGGTGGCTCATGGTCCAACCTCAGCATTCACAATAGACTTCTCCCCCTACAGTGTAAGGTCTCAATTAGGGGGGTTTACTGGGAAATTTATTGAAAAATGTTGTAAAGCCGTTGAGGTGCTCATTTGGAAGGAAGAGACCAGGTACTGGAAGGGTACTCGGGTCGCCATGGGGTCCTATTGTGGAAGACTTGGGCCTTATCAACCATTGAATTGAAATAGCCAGGAATCTTAATAATAAGGGTATTGTCACCTTGGATTCCTTTTGGGACTCTCAAAAAGGGGATTGGCATTCCTTGGAGCATCTTAAGCTATGTTGCACTCACTCCACGAGGAGATCCTCATTGGTAGACTTCTTCGAAAAATCTCACACATGACCCTTCCTCCTTGCTCCACACCGTTGGATTGGAAAGCTTGGAGGTGGCCGGGAGAAAGACTATTTTGCTTGCCCAAAACTAAATCGATATATGAAAAGCTATGCTCTTCAGAGGCTTGGCTCAACAAGATCTAGGCCAAAAAATGGGCTGCAAGCAAATGGTCTCAAGTAGTTGGAAACATATTGAAAGCCAAATGTGATGAGAGAGGCAAAGTCTTCCTTTGGAAGGTTGTCTTTGAATTCATGCCAACCGGTGATAAAGCCAAAGCCAAGGAACTAGCCGAAGGTTCTTGTGTCAGATGCAAGCACCTGAATGAATCCCTCGCAGACTTATTATGGGATGTCCCAAAATCAGAAACTTCACGGGCACTGTCTGTAGGTGGGTATTCGTACATCCGAAAACTCTGTTCTTTAGTGCGACCTTGCTATGGGCTCTATATGCATTGACAATGAGGATCTATTGGCTGACATATGAATAATAAGAGCTACAGTATTGAGAACCATATGGCATCCCAGAAATGAGTTACTCTTTCAAAAGAAGTGTGAACCTCTGGACACAAACTCTGTTCTGGAATCATGTAAGTGGAATATCATTTTGAACCGACCACCTCAACTTCCTTACCCACATGCCTTAATAACATTGCTCGCTCACATTTTCTTGATGTAAATGTTGCGACGCTCGTTTTCTGTGTGTGAAACATTGCAAGGCAAAAGTAATCTTGAGTACCCAACATTACTTTCATGAAGAAGATCTATGGCGCATAATTATTAGTGGCACCCACTTTTAAAAGGAACCCCTCTCCCTTATGTTGGAGGTAATTACAGCTAGCGGGAAGGGGGGGGAGGTGTGTTTAAGAGATTTTATATTGACCTAATGTCACTTTGTGAATCTATGTCTAGTGAAGAATTTGCTCCAAAACTTTGATGAGCCTCCTTACATCATGATGATAACAAATAGTAGCTAAGATCATCCACCATATGGGGACGGTTATGGAGCGAGCTCAATGGAGCAAGCTTTTTTTTTTCTTTTAAGGGCATCCACCACTACCTCCCATTGCCGCCCCTTAGCACCCATCGCCACCACCACCTAAGTCCACCATTGGTGGTTAGTGGTGCTAGCTTACTGCCACCGTGAGCCGCCCCTAATCCTACCACCACCGCCCATTGCCACCCCTCCTCTCTCTCTCTCTCTCTCTCTCTCTCTCTCTCTCTCTCTCTCTCTCTCTCTCTCTCTCTCTCTCACACACACACACACACACACACACACACACACACACACACACACACACACAAATCCTTCAATTGTTGACATAGATTTCAACAAGATTATCCAAGAAAGCAGGGAAGTGATAGTGTCTATTGGAAAAAGGAGGAGCTTTGAGGAGTGGGTTCAAGCAGTAAAAGACATCTTACTCCCGTCTAGAAAACACCACAAATAATGATTGCAATGACTAGATGCAACCCCATCTTGGCCCGCCTATGCACCCAAAATTGGCCCATATACAACTCTGGAAGACCCGAGTGCTATTGCATCTTTGGAAAAAAAAACCTTGGTAGATGGCCTCTCAAAGATTAGACAAGAAAACAGGGATGTGCTCACATCGCCATGGGAAAACTCAAGAGCCCTGAAGTCTGGAATTAAGCTCGCAAAGCCATGTCGAGGGTGTTACCCTCCATTGTATCTATCTTAGTAACTCTCTTGTGTATGTAACCAAAATGGCCCTCTTTGGTAATGTTGTTCCCCCAAGGCACAAGATGTGCTTGATGTTCTTTGTACATTTTTCTATTGAGGTAGTATAACATCTCCACTCACAATTGTGAGTATGGCAAAAGAAAAAGATAACAAATGTAATAATGCTTCCTAAACGCTAGGGTGTGTGATGGGAGCATGGGCCTCTAATCAGTGTAGTTTGTGTTTGGCTTGCAAGGGGCTCGGAATGGGGAGGCTCATGGTGCTGCCTACGGCAAAAAACATGCCTTCTCATCATGGCCCAGGACTTGCACGGAGTTGGCATGTGCCAGAGGGACAGAGGTTTGTCGCGTGGAGGAGGGCATCTGGCTATCCCTCCCACATTGGTTCTTGCCCAATCTCCAACCCCCCTAATTTTACAATGGGAGAGGCAAACCCTCTTGCCTCTACTCGAGGAGGCAATGGTGGCCCATGACTTTCTTGGTACCGCTCGGCATGTTGCTGATACATAGCACATCCTAGCTCCATGGTGGCAACAATCAGCATCAATGGATGGGGCATGGCCCCCCCATGGCCTGTCTTTGCTCGTGCATGCTGGTTTGGAGACAGAGATCAATGGTTTGGTGTCCGGAGGCAACAACAACCATTGACCCTGTGTGTCATCCTCTTGGTATCCTCACTAGACAAGTCTTGAAGTTGCTCCAATGCACATTGTATTTCCCTCCTCCTTGCAAGCTCCTCCAAATAGAAGACATACAATCTCTTGCAATACTCGAGGAACCCATTCACCCATCACCAACGAGCAACACAAACATAAGTAATGTTATGAAAAGGTGGAGGGGCACCGAGGGTGGATGGGGCGGATAAGGATTCTCCTTTATCTAAAGCTCAATGGCCTTGGATTCTTGTATTTGGAGAAAATCATGTAGAAGACAAATACTGGGTAGAGTTGCAGATTTTGTATCCAAATCAATGTGTGCTATTTGAAGCCTTTTTGTTTCCCAGAGGCTCTGCGGATCCGGCTCCGCTTTGGAGGTGCATTAGGTTGTGGGTGGCAGGGACATTATGATAGGTGATGGAGACTTGGGTTCCCCCCTTGAAGCTATGGTATTTTCTTTCTCTGATTGTTGTATCTGTGGCATTTTGTGAGGTTTTTGATAGGGTGGCTGCCTTGTTAACCAAGATGGTTGACTTGCTATCTCTATGTTATGTGGATGCCATGGCTCGTTTGGAGCATGGCTTGTAATGTAATTCATTTTTAGATTTATATAACTATATTCATGGTTTGTGAGTATTGCAACAAAAAAAAAATCCACCATATTAGCAAGTGTGATGCAAAATTCTCGTGAAATAGTAAAGGCATTGATGAGGGCAGGTGGTCAAGGACTTCACTTACATCGTACCTTAACATTAAAGCTCATCAAACTATCCAAATTTTTAATTCTTTCTAGAACAAAAAAGTTGGGTTTTTCCATGACTTATACTTCAATCCCCGACCAACTCTCTGAAGGGGATCGGGGAGCACCACAGACGGAGAGTGAGAGAGAGAGAGAAGGAGACACACACACGATATGGGTGGGAAGACTCAAAGAGTGAGCAGCCCCCTATACACTTATGCTATGTATAAGGTATACAAGTCAGTGGGCGCCCAGACTCTGGGCGGCCAGGCAAGGCACAGGCGCCTATACCCCAACAACCTCTCACTTAAAGGCGACTGTGCCTTTAAGCAAGGGAACCTAGTCTAAAGACTACAAAAGGTGAGAGAAAACCGCTCTCAACCGATGCCCACTGGCTGGCTGTGATCGTGTGCATCCGGCTCTACTGATAGACAAACATCCCGCTGCGGAAGCCACATAGAGCTAGCTCCAAGCTCTGCAAATAGTCTATAAGAGCTCATGCACTCCTGCAAGTATCGGTCCAACACCTGCAAACCTCCCCTATGCTCTATGCCGAGATCAGTCATCGAACGACTGATCAACCCTGCTGCAAATGCTCCCACTACAGCTGCTATGTCGGGCCTCGAGATCAGCATCTCGTACATAAGGACACCGAACGTTGATGCAACCCTAGCAACCTCTGCCACCTCCAACTCAGAACTCAACTCATGGCAATCTTGTCCCCTATCATAGAGACCATGGCACTCTGACTCCGAGCTCTGGAGTGACTCCTCGAGTTGAACCCGCAATCTCTACTTAGATCGCATAAATGATACGCATAAAACTCCTGGGAAAATTTCGCCAGAGTTTCGTCAGTAAAACGGCCACAAAACCAGTAACCAAACTGACTGAACGCTCAAAACCATGAGCAACCAAATCGCATCAAACCGCACTCCAAATGCATGCACCAATCTCCACACTTTGCATACATCATTGCAAACACCTGCAAATCTAGTACACAAATATCTTCTCTACCTGTGACTGCCAAAAAACATGCTCGAGGCATACATTGCCGAGCTCAAAATGCAATCCCATTAGTCTCCCTGAGGATCAAACCACATAAGGCATACATCGTATCCTCCCACCTGTGAGGAAACTTGCAGCAAATATCACTCTCACATCTGAGAGCAAACCATGTGTGGAATCCTCGACACACAATAAACAACTGCTGCTGCAGAAAATTCAGCGTTCAGAATTTTAAAATTCTGATATGACGAGCGCGTCCGGAGCATGCCAAAACCCCAAGGTAGACTCCTAGATCACATGTATCCGAGTCCGGGTGTGAAAGCTATGTCAAAAAACCTCCGTTTCGACCCAAAAAACGCAGCATAAACTGCCAAAAGAGGGCTGAAAAATGCAGCTCCTCAACCGTAGCTCGAATGAAGTTTTTGATGGCTCGAATGGCTTCGAAAGGGGGGTAAAACGCCAGGAGATCTGGTGGAAACGCTTTCGGAAAGCTGTTTTTGGAAGTCGAAACCCTGTTTGCACTCTTGAAAATGCGAGCGCGCGGACGCGATTTCGGGAATGAAACTGGCTCTCCGCTGTCGTCGTGACTGTGCACACACGCGCTCCCTCCGCACCTACACTCTGATACCAATTGAAGGAGATCGGGGAGCACCACAGAAGGAGAGTGAGAGAGAGAGAAGGAGACACACACGATGTGGGTGGGAAGACTCAAAGAGTGAGCAGCCCCCTATACACTTATGCTATGTATAAGGTATACAAGTCAGTGGGCGCCCAGACTCTGGGCGGCCAGGCAAGGCACATGCGCCTATACCCCAACACTCTTAGCCATTTGGTAATGAATGGCTTTGCTAATGTTATTTTGCAAGCCCTTGAAGCAAAGACCCAACTACGCAACCAAACCTTAGTTCGCATGAGCCACCTTGAAAGATGTGTGGCTGCAAAAGAGAAGAAATGTGCAGAGAGAATGGTTGATCACGTTGAAGCCTTCCTTAAACCAATCCATTAATGGGAAGGCGAACTTTTGGATACATCAGAAGATCTTCTGGTTGAGCTTGACCTCATCCAAGAACACCTAAACAAAGTTGCTGCTATATATGTCTAGCTCTTTGAAAGTGTCAGAGCCAACCATTAAAAGTATATATTTCTATCATTTTGTATCCTCATTTGCGAGCAGTTGTATGTGAAAACAAGGAACAACTAAATAGCGATGAGCGTATGTTAATCCTAGTAGAGATGAGACCATTGATCCATACGCAAAGGTAATCTTTTAATTATAGTAAAGAATACATAATGTGGATACAATATTATGGTGACATCTATTAAGTAGCTTAGGAAGCAAACACACACACACACACACACACAATGATATATAAATAGATAGAGAGAGAGAGAGAATTGTTGCATGCGTTGCTAAAAATGCAGCCTACTCATGCACTGCACAGAGTAGCGAACAATGCTACTATGTGCAATACTGCTACCAATGTTGCTAACTCCACACCCAAAACCTCTCCACGCATATCATCATTGTCGTTGTCATTTGTAGTGAATTCGGCCTTGAGTGTGGCTTGATTACCACCCATTGAGGAATCTCGATCAGGTTCTTGCCCCCAAATGTGCTACTTCAAAACAATTGCCCAATAGTAAATAACTCCTCTCTCCTTATTGTTCTAAATTAATATAAGCCTCAGAAACCACTTGCTGGCCACTCATGTTGAGAGAGAGAGAGAGAGAGAGAGGACGGCTTTGCTTTGCCTCTCTTTGCCCTATTATAATAGGCCGATTGCTTCAACAACCAGGTCTCTCTATACGAGCTCAATCAATTCTTCTCTCTCCCTGTGTGTGTGTGTGTGTGTGTGTGTGTGTGTGTGTGTGTGTGGGGCATAACAATAGCCACCATCGGCCAGCGCTAACAGTGCATCTTGGGCATACACACTAGCTAGCGTCTACGGGAACCTTCATCTAATGATGGTGATTCATGCCTTATGTGCCCTCTTGGAAGTGCATGAGGCAATTGAGAGAGAAAGAGAATAAAAAGTTGTTAATGTGGTCATGAGAGAGAGAGAAAGAGAGAGATGATCTTGTGGCACACTTTGAAAGCACATCTTTGCACCCCTTAGTCTCTCTTAATTTGCACATCACCCTTTGCTTAAAAAGCCCCTTCCGTTCTTCACGCCACTTTGCTTCTAGAATCCATTATCTCCAAGGCTTCGTATCTTCCATCTTCTCGAGTTGCGAGGCTACATGGGCACTGGATAAGTCAGATGCATCGGGTTGTAAGGGCCCACTAATGCCTACAAATCCATGAGTCTATGCGACGTGGCTAGCTATGTGCTGACGTTGCTAGCTGCATGGTGACATGGCTGGCTGTCCGACGATGTCCGTGTATGCATGGCTTGGGCCATGTTGAATACAAGCAAGAAATACACGACTTAGATCCCGTGGCTGCAAACATCACATGGATCGTAGCTACTATATTTTTAATAGATCGTAGATAGATGTTATATTGCACATGAAACCAATTAGCTCAATTCATTTTGAATAAAGCCTGGAACAATACTAAAACGAATATTTTTTATGGAAAACTACACATCTTGCTTGTTCCATTGCATATCTAACCCGCTACGACACAAGTAAAATCCACACATTTGGGTGGTATATGTTCCTCTAGTATGTTCAACATGTATTTTAGGTTGGAAAATGAGACACACTAGAAGACAAAAGTATAGGATAATGATCATATCTTAAGAAACACTTTTTGTGATAGTTTACGGATGTTTGCAAAACATGTTTAGTATTGTGATTCCAAATCTTTGTCTTTGCGTGTGAAAGGGATTGCCAATTGCTTCTTTAGCTGAAACCAACTCCCACTTTTGTGAAGCCTCACTATTTTCCTTCTAGGTAAAATGATCCCAAATAGCACGCTTGAAGCAAAGTAGCAAGGGAAAGATTTGCTAATTTATATTATTCTCTTGTCGTAGGTGAGAGGCTCAATGGGATCACGAGATGGACTTAACGAATTTCCATTTAGTGGCGTGTTCCAAATGATAATCACTAATGCCTTAAAAAAATATATATATCTATCTATAAGAGTCCTCACCAACACTACCACTACAAGAGAATGAATCTTTTTCTTGGGTTTTGGAGAGAGAGAGAGAGAGAGAGAGAGAGAGAGAGTGTTAAAAGGAACTTACTACATGGCTATTGAAATCTTCTTTTGTTTAAAGCCCTTGTTGCCTATGTGTGTATGTGTGTGTGCGTGTGCGTGTGTGTGTGTGTGTGTGTGTGTGTGTGTGTGTGTGTGTGTGTGTGAGAGAGAGAGAGAGAGAGAGAGAGAGAGAGAGAGAGTTAAAAGGAACTTACTAAATGGCTATTGAAATCTTCTTTTGTTTAAGCCCTTGTTGCCTATGTGTGTGTGTGTGTGTGTGTGTGTGAGAGAGAGAGAGAGAGAGAGAGAGAGAGAGAGAGAGATAATTGTGTTGGCCTTGTGTGTGTGTGTGTGTTTGAGAGAGAGAGAGAGAGAGAGAGAGAGAGAATGTATCGTTGAGCTCTTGGGGACTCTCACTCACCATGGACACCCTTGCCCTTCAAATTTTCAAGATATTCTAATTTTCTTGGACATTTAAGGTATATTTTGAAGAAAAACTAACATTTTTACATGTAGAAAAAAGGCAAAATATCTTGAAACCTATAAAATTTCCAACAACAAAAAACTATGACATTGACACACTCTAATGGAGATAGAGAGAGTATCAAGTCTTTTACCATTTCTAGAGTATTTTGTCCATTTTATTTTTAGGAGTAATATTGTGAGCCACCCTCAAAAATCTATTCTACACACACACACACACACACACACACACACACACACACACACACACACATGCTTGGCTATTGCATATAGCTTTAAATTTGCCTCGTGACACACACAACTAATCACTTCATCCATCCAACTACACAACAAGCATCTTGGTTGCGATATAACCTAACCTATGAGTGGAAGCCTTGAATTCCACCCTAATCCAAACCACCCCAAAACCACCAATTTTCTCTCTCCCGCCCGCCCACACCACCATTGCACCCTTTCTGGAAGATGGATAGCCTATGGGCATTAGCCCTAGAATCCTTTTTATTTGGTAAATTTTACTTCTTTTGAGATTGGGTAGAGTGCCCTATGGGCACTAACCCTTGTGCCTGGAATATAATCGGGTTAAATTTTTTCACCATGTGTGGCACATGGACCTTTATGGTCACTCTCAATGGGCTATTGAGTAACTGCCCTCCTATTATACCTCTCCCATGTGGGTCGTAGGTTAATCCATAATTACTTACCCTGACTATTGATATTTCAAGTACACAATAATGACAAGACGACTGTTCATATGAGAGTCATCCATGACCCATCGAAATATGCAAGGATTATGGAACAAATTACACAATACTTAAAGGATCATCCTCCTAAAAAAACCCTGGCCCCTAGAACCACACTTCCTGCCTAGAAAAGCTAAAAGCAATATGAAATTGTATCCCAAATAAACCCCATATAATCTGTCAACTCTGTTTTACAAGCTTTATCCCTATCCCAAGGACTTGAGCTACCCTCTGAACCCCTTTTTGTCACCACTTCTTTTGTCCTTTGATGTATAAGCAATCTGGATGCTTCACAACTTATCTATGGATCATCCCTAACTGCTGACCAAAAGTCGTCTATTCTACATTTGCTCTCTTTCAATGACTGGGTAAAGATTTTGGCTACCTTGGATAAAGATTCAGAGGATGGTGTTGCTATGGCTTTGCAATATATAGCCCAACTCCCTATTTTAACTATTCATACAAGCAAGAACTTGCTCAATTCTCTTCCTCTGGTGCTGAACTTGCTAACTTTCTTAAAAAACTATGTGGACTTAACCCAGCTTTTATTAGTACTCCGGCTACCCTTGCTGTTAAAAGAGCTCCAAAGAAATCTTTGTACCCTCAGTGATTCCACCCTCTTGGAAATGGTGCCTAAAGTCTCTAAAGTCTTTCCTTTCTTGCCAATTAGGTAGATTGAAGTTTATCTGGCCAATCTTTCGACATCTACTGTGGAAGATTGCAGACTCAAAGTAGTAAAAGGTGGACAGTACTTGGATGAAGGGGAACTCATCAAAGCCCCTTTCAACCTCGACTTTATTGATCACACTAAATGTTCCTCTAATGTTAGCCTATATATCCGCACTAAAGGGAATATGGAGTTTGCCAAAAGCAACCCTGACTTTTATACTGAGTCAATTTAGAATGTTTTTCGACGTTACATAAAGTGTGCCTACAAATTCCTTGACCCTAAGGCCTCCTGTGAATCCAATATTATGTGGTTTGATCATGCTATTTGGTACATTCTCAACCATTTAGAACATCTATTTCCAGAAAAACCAATAAATTTCCATTTATCTTTAATTTGCTCATGGCTTGGTAGGCAAGCCAAACCCCTTGTTGTTACACATATTACTTTCAATGCCTTTAGAAACCTTATGCTAGATATTCCTAAGGAACTAAAATATGAGGATCCTGGCACTTATCTCACCACATATGCCAACTATAAAGGGATCAAGATTGCCACTGGTCTGCTCAAAATGTGCATCAAAGATGAGAACTCTTCATCTCTCAAAAGACCCAACTCTTTGACCACTCCTAATAACTTTTTCACATAATTTTTAACACCTAGCAGTTCAACTAGCTATAATAGGGGTAAATCTCGTAGTTTTACAAGAGGCAGAGGGAGAACGACCTCTGTTCTACATCTCCTTGACTTGTGACTTATTTTGATATGCAAGTGATCCCAGGCCTTGCGGAAGAAAAACCATTGTCTCGATTGTTTTTTCCCTAAATCTATCTTTTTTGAATGTTTTAAACTTCTTTTTGGTAATCATAACATGTTAGATAATATCATGTTTGGATGGACATATCATCAACCTATCAAGAATTTAGTTTACCACAATGAATTTTTGCAAGATAGAACTATTTTTTAGAATGCTTTTGTGAAGAATTTGATAACTTTTGTAAAGACTTTGGAGATCTAGGTAAACATGTGTATACATGTCACCTTAAAATTATTCATAATTCTGCAATTTAAAAAGTTATGGGTAAAGGCTTAAACCGCATCCCAATGTTTCCAAAGAACCCATACCTTGTTGTTTCAGCTTTACTAAGCTGCTTAATTGACCTTGTCAATACTCTCCAACTGGAGATGGCAGTCCTATTGGACTTAACCAATTTGGTTAAACAATGTTTCTTTCACAAAATTGCTCTCCTACCACTAAAATGGCTGTCTACTAATAGTGCTGGATTACTCCGGAGTTAGGATTAGAATCTCAAAGACTTTCACAAAAATGGTTCATTGTTGGTATTGGCAAAGCTGCTACCTGTCCAACCCTTATGTGTAAAAGTCTGGCTTGGATGGCGGGCCCAAGCCAGGCTCACTGGAAATGAGTTTTCACTACTTAAAATACCGCCTATGGAGACCACAAACCATATCATCAGGGACTGTGTAGATTTTGGCTATTCTATTGACTATGTCAAGCTAGTTGTACTCTTTCCAACCTACAAACATCACAAACATAAATTCAGATGGATTTTGGATGCCTCTAATTGCGTCTTTACTAATATCACTAAGGATATCAGTTCTTGCCTAGATCTTATATTATCCAAATTTGAACTAGTATGTGCAATCAAATAAAAGGTATGTCTGAATTTCTGTAAAAAAGTTTTGAAACATGGCTTTATATTAAGGGCTATACTTTACATTCTGTCTACTGGCTCACTAGCGATTACTTGGCCCGTTTACTTGGTTTTTTGCTGTTAACTGCTTACTAATGCTTAGGAAGGATTGTTTGAAAAAAAAAGAGATGGTTTACCATTTACATCACTATGGTATTGGTTGTCGCCATGATTACTTTTGTGATGGTTCCCTAAGGTCTAGTTGTTACACTGCCTTGTTGACTGCTGCATAAGAGCTATGATCTTGTAAATTATGGTGTAAATTGTGTCTAAACCTGCCACTTATGGGTGTTTGATGGTAACACCAGTTCTCTTGGTTATTAGTTAAATGGCTGAAACCAGCATGTGGAAATTTCTACAAATAATCTCCTGTTTACATTCTCATATAAGATTGCATATTGTGTAACATTAAAAAAAAAGTTAGATTCTGCAAGGGCTTCCTACTACTTGGGTTGGCTGAAAAGATGATTAAGGGGTGTTAACTTACAAAATATGGTAAGTGTTGGTAACATGATGGGCCTAAAAATTTTGCCCAAAAACAAACATGGGACTAGCCTATGGCTAGATTGTGACTACTAAAGGAGATTTTTTATTTAAAACCTACTGCACTAAAAAGATGAACTTTGACTAAATATGGGGGATTCTGACACTTGGATTAGAAGGGGTAATGGTCTTCTAATCAAAATGATGTTAAATTCTTCTATAAATGGAAAATTTTGGGTTCCTTTTCTTAAAACATTTATTATGGACTAAGCTTGTACAAAGTTGAATAAAAGTTTGTAAGATCGACTTGGATAACAACTGGTATAGTCCATTGATACTTGTAAAACACATCCAAGGCTAACATATATGTTGTCTTGTTTGGATGGATACAGGTAAGGACTCTATCTTGTCTTGGAAGGTTTTCTTTGGCTTTGGTTAGCTGTCCTACACTCGATTACACATTCACTTACTACTTGGGAAGTTCTTATGTCACCTTGTACAATGGAATGAGGCTTCGTTCTTACAAACATTGTACAAAATTAATTCTAAGACCGAGTTACTTTTGTACTTATCTTTTTATTTCTTCTAAAGCCAGATGCCTTTTGAATGTAAAAAGTTCAATTATGTCATATTAATTATGGTAAAACAGCTACACACACATCCCATACATAAGGTTTTTTCCTTTTTGGAAAACCCGGGATGCTGGCTTTGGAAACTTAGCTTGAAATTTAGCTCTAGGATTGACCCACGGTCTATAGTTCCTTCGTTGGTTGACTTGTGTTAGGTGGTCCTTCTTAGACTATTTTTTTGGTCTCCTGCTCATGGCTATTATAGTCTTTGACTTTGCCGGTTTTAGGTTTGCATGCCCAACTTACTGTAACATATCTTATTCATATTGTTATATTTCCTTTCAGGACCACAAACCTTTTAGAATGACAACTCGCATGAGTGTAAAACACAGCTCTGATAATTATACAAAGATTCTCAAAGAGATTAAGTTGTACCTTAAAGACCATAAACCAAAAAATGCGTTGGCAATTAGAACCAGACCCTTCCTTGCTAGAAAGACCAAGGATTGTATTACCCACTACTCTAAATAAATATTTCCTCACTTACCTTTTTTGGTATACTGCAGACTCTTGCTCTCTCACAAGGATTGGAATTGACCTCTGAGCCCCTCTCTATAGCCACATCTCTTGTTCTTAGATGTATTAACAGTTTGGATGCTTCTCAACTAATTTATGACTCAGCTCTTGATTCAGACAAGAAAATTTCTATCTTACACATGTTGTCTTTTAATGATTGGGTTAAAATTTTTGCTACCTAAGACAAGGACTCCTAGGAAGGAGTATTGATTACTTAGTACATTGCACAACTTCCCATACTCTCTCTACAATACCAACAGGAGCTTTCCCTTTTCTCCTCTTCTGGAGCTGAAAGGAAGCTGTGTGCCCTCAATCCATCCTTTGTCTGTACACCTGCTACCCCGACTATCCCTCAAACCGGTGGTATTTTTTGTAGGGATAGTGCTGCTCTTGAAGCAGTCAAACCATTCTAGAGTAATCTTTGTTCCCTCAATGACTCCAACCTCTTGGAAATGGTGCCAAAAATCTCTAAATGTTTTCTTTTCTTACCTGTTAGACAGACTAAACTCGAGTCCTTTGATGTAGACCATCAGCTTTGGGTTCTTCCCAACAAAGACTTTTTATCACCCATTTTGAGTGAAACCCGGGTGTACCTTGCCAACCTCCCTGCCTTAACTGTCGATTTTTAAATTCACAACTCATTTAAGACACTTAAATGAAAGGACTCAAATACACACTTGTGCTCACTAGCTTGGTTTGATCCAATGGTTCAAAATATGCATCAAGATTGCAGGCTAATAATCACACCAAGCAAGAGTCCAATGTGAAGTGCCTGCGTTTTGTTCATGGTAATATTTTATATATATATATATATATATATATATATATATATATATATATATATATATATATATATATATATATATATATATATATATGTACTACATTAATAGAAGTTGAATTTTAAAAAAGTATTAGATTACAATAAAAAATCTCTATATTTTAATACATTTTCCTTTCCCAAGAAATAAAGCAAAGAGGATAAACTTTTTATGTCCACAATAGTCTTTTATCCACCAATTGCAAAAAAATTCAATGCATGCAAGTTAGAAACACAAAGTGTTAAAAGGAACTTACTACATGCCTCTTGAAATCTTCTTTTGTTTAGATTCCTTGTTGCCTATGTGTGTATGCACATGCGAGAGAGAGAGAGAGAGAGAGAGAGAGAGAGAGAGAGAGAGAGAGAGAGAGAGAGAAAGAAAGTATCATTGAGTCATTGAGTCATGGGGACTCTGACTCACCATGGAAACCCTTGCCCTTCAAGTTTTCAAGATATTATGATTTTATTGGCCTTTTAGTGTATATTTTGAATTGTATCTAACATTTTTACCCCTAGAAAATAGGCAAAATATATTAAAAATTATAAATTCCCAACAAAAAACAACTTTGACATTGGCACCCTAATGGGAAGAGAGAGAGTATCAAGTTGACGGGCCTTCTACCAATTCTAGGGTATTTTGTTCTTTTTATTTTTAGAAGTAATAATGTGAGTCATCATTAAAAATCTATCGCTCGCACGCACACACGCACACACGCGTGCGCGCACACACACACACACACACACACATCAAGCAGAAGGGGAGAGAAAGAGAGAAAAATGGTTAAGGGTGTAGAAACAACCTAGAGAAACATTTAAGTTCTACACGGCAAGTTGTCAACAATTGATTACCTATGGGGAGGGACTTAGAGAAAAAGAAGAAGAGAATTTTTTAATGCCATAGAAACAATCTCAAAAAATCTATCTAAAAATTTGGGTGAGAATAAAGTTATTCCTATTTTGTCTTTTAACTCTCTCTCTCTCTCTCTCTCTCTCTCTCTCTCTCAACTCAAGATCTAGACCATCGAATATAACTCTGTGATCTCTTGCACACATCTTGATAAGAGGAGAATTTCAAACATTGCAAGAAAAATCTTATGAGCTCTCAAAGATATTTCAATGGTCTCAAGTTCAAGATCTGAGAGAGAGATAGATAGATAGATTTTATTATCGTCCTCAGAGGTCAAATATGACCTATAGGACCAAAGTTACATGTGATGTAGTATATGTGGGGCCGATGAGTGATTCTTGATGCTCCAAAACTGTGGTGATGAGAGCTACAATAGAGAGCCCACACTGTGGATGGGAGAGAAAACTGTGTAGGTCTAAGTCATGGCTAAAAATGTGAGGGAAGCAAGTTTGGAGGTGACCACTCTTGTAGTGTATGGTACTCAGACTCTCAAACTTGCAGTGAGCATAATGTGCACAATTGATTTGGCTCTTCTCCATTGCCCCAATGCCCAATTAAGTTGTTTATGCTTTTCTTTAAAGAGCTTGCAAAAGAGGAGGGCGATCGGTCTATGCATGCAACCTGGGGCCATCTCCTCAAGTGTAATGTCAATTTTTCAGCTACTATGCCATGATGGCAAGTCATATGTGTATACATACACAAGTTCCAAGCAAGCTGCTATCAACCCAACACGTGTGTGTGTGTGTGTGTGTGTGTGTGTGTGTGTGTGTGTGTGTCTGTGTGAGAGAGAGAGAGAGAGAGAGAGAGAGAGAGAGAGAGAGAGAGAGAGAGAGAGAGAGAGAGAGAGAGAGAGAGAGAGAGAGAGAGAGAGAGAGAGAGAGAGAGAGAGAGAGAGAGAGAGAGAGATGAATTGTTTATCATCCTCAAGATAATGACAAAAAGTCCACATCTTATCATCCTCAAGCTAATGGACAGCAGGTTGAAAGCACAAATAAGACCTTCGTGAATATATTGAAGAAAATTGTTCAAGACAACAAGAAGGATTGGGATCAAAAACTTGATTCAACATTGTGGTCCTTTAGGAAAGCTTTCAAGGTCCCCACAGGTATGACTCCATTCAAATTGGTGTATGATCTAGAAGCTGTGGTCCCTACGGAATTTGTGGTTCCAAGCCTTAGAGTAGCTGTAGAAAAAGATGAGTCCCAATTTGTCAGTCAGGTACATGACCAAATATTTGATGCAGTTAGAAGAGGACATGTTGATTAGTTCATATATATCTGAAGTGATTCAGAGAAGGAGTAAAGCTAGGGTGAATATAAATGTTTAGTTTAAAGTTTTCCAGGTTGGAGATTGGGTAATGTTGTATAACTCCTAATTAGGGCCACATCCAGGCACGTTAACTTTGAGGTATACTCTCTCTTTCTCTCTCTCTCTCTATTTGTTTGAATTGGATACTCTCTTGATAGCAATCTAACCATACATATAAACTGATCCAAGGACATCTGTGATGGAGAGTTTATCAATGCTTCAAACCAGTCCTTGTCATTTTTTTAAATCAAGGGTCTCTCATAGTGCTGTTGCAATTGATCCCCTTGAACATCTGAAGTAGTATCATCCACATTCCAATTCTTTTGGTCCTTTTGCATTGTTACCATATACATGTGGTAGTGATGTGTGTGAACACACTAGGACCGCCGGGCATTTTTTCCCTCTTTAGGAGGTTTTTTCCCCCGAGCATTGTATATACGCCCATCACTCTAGGGCTTTGTATCTTTCCATTACACACTAAGTAATACACTCTCTATTGTGTGCCTTGAGCTTCCTTCGTCTTCTCCAAGCTGTGTGTATTTCTCTGCAACCCTAATTCCAACAATTGGTATCAGAGCAGGTTGCATCCTCCCGGGCTTAGTCGCCAGTTGCTTCAGTACACGCCTGCTCACTTTCTCCAATTTTAGTGAGCTTTGGCGAGTGTTCGCAGATTGACAGGCAGTACTGCACAGGCTATTTCTTCATTTCGTGCAGAATTTCTGTCAGTGCGGTTTTCTGCATAACAGGTGCCTTACAGTCTTCTACGGTTTGTGCTATATAGCACGTGTTGTTCCCGCTCTGTTTCTTATATTTTCGAGCAGTTTTCACATCAGGTGCAGTATTTACCATGGTTGACAACAACAACACAGATGTGTTCAAGATGTTTGCTGCTGAGGACAGGTTGGATGGGGACAATTACCCTATGTGCGCTTATATGATGCAACATGTTCTTGTGTCAAAGGGCGTCTGGAACATTGTGCAGGGCATTGATGTACGTCCTGGTTCTGAGGATGTAGGCGATGTTGAGGATGTTGCAGGTCTTGCTGCAAGGATTACTGCTGTTAGGTTGTTTTGCCTACGCCAGAACAAGCTCGTTGGGATGTAAAGGATGCGCAGGCTCATGCATTGATTGCGTTGTTTGTGAAGCACACCATTGTTCCTCACATCCGTTCAGCAAAATCTGCAAAATAGGCTTGGGATATTTGGCTGGTCTTTATGCAAGTCGCAATGAGGCTAAAATTGCTTTGCAGCGTAAAGAGCTGGAGTCGAAGATTATGCATGAGAAAGATGATATGGACACTTTCCTTGCTAGTGTCAAGGATATCAATGAGCAGCTTATTTCTGTAGGTGAAGTCATTTCAGACAGTTCTCTTGTGCAGACTGTTCTTGATGCCTTACCAGATTCCTACAAGACTTTCGCTAGTACTTGGAGACTGATGACCCAAGGAAATCCTGACGTTGTCAACTTTGATGCATTATGCACGTTGCTATTGCAAGAGTCACTTTCCAAAAAAAACAGGACTAGGTAGTGTGCAGTTGAACAGGCTTTTATTGCTTCTAAAAGAAAGGGTGGTAACAGTAATGCAGCCACTTCTTATGGTTCTGCTACAAGTGGAAAAACTTATGTTCCTAATGCTTCTGCTGGCCGCACTTCGTGTGACAATTCTGGTGATAAGGGCTAAAAGAAGATGCGTTGCCATTATTGTAAAGCTAATGATCACTTGATTAAGTCGTGTCCTAAGTTGAAGGCCAAAGAGGCTAAGAAGAAAGAGGGTGGTTCCACTACAAATGCTGGTTCCACTACAAATGCAGCCATTGTTGAGTCTTCTGTGAAAGGAGACTGTGATGCTGATGTTGATGCAGAATGGGCTTTTAGCGTAGAGTGCACTTACAATCCTGCTATCCATGATGCATGCTTGCTCCATATTCACATGTGTGGTATTTCGACAGTGGTGCTACAAAGCACATTACCTCACATCGTGAATTGTTTACCTCTCTCGAGTCTGTCCCTCATGGGAATTCAGTCACTTGTGCCAACAATGCCTCTTATCCAGTTCAGGGAGTTGGAAAGATTGTGCTTACTGCTGCTAATGGCAGTTCTTTCACACTTGTAGATGCACTTTATGTACCTGGGATCAAGAAGAATCTCTTGTCTGTATCCACACTTGCTAGACTTGGACTTGTAGTCAAATTTGTGGATGACAGATGTACAATTCATGATCTCAGTTTTGGTGATGAAATTATTGCATCTGGCCTTTTGTGTCATGGGCTGTATAAGCTCACTTTTTATGACAAGTGTGGACAAAATTTTGCAAATGTTGTTGCATATTCAAGGGCTATTTCAGATGCAAAACTTTGGCATGCACGTTTTGGTCATCTGAATTTTGCCAGTTTGCTGCGTTTGCAGAAATCTGATATGGTTGCTTCTTTGCCGCCTCTTGAAGCACCTGTCAAACATGTTTGCGAAGGCTGTATTTTGGGTAAGATGTAGCATTCCAAGTTTCCAAAGGATGGTTCAGTTCGGGCCACATGCAGGTTGCAGCTTGTGCATAGTGATGTTTGTGGGCCCATGCAAACTCCGTCCTTGGGCAATTACCTGTACTTCATGACTTTTATTGATGATTACTCCAGGCATGCATGGGTACTTCCGCTTAAAGCGAAGTCCGAAGTTTTTATGTGCTTCAAACAATTACTAGCTATGGCTGAAAATGTCTCGAAATGTACTATGGGCACCCTCCGTTCCGATCGAGGGGGGGAGTATATGTCTCATGAATTTAATGCATTTCTGGCTAGTCGTGGGATAAAACACCAATGTACAATGCCTTATACACCTCAGCAAAATGGTATTTCTGAGAGAAAAAAAAGGTCACTGATGGAAATGGGACGATGTATGGTCAAAAGTCAAGCTTTGCCGCATTCTTTTTGGCTTGAGGCCATCATGTGTGCCACTTATGTACTTAACAGGTGTCCTACGAAAGCTTTGCAGTCTATTACTCCATATGAAGCATGGCATGATAGAAAGCCTTCTATTGAGCACATGCGTGTTTTTGGCTGTTTGGCATATGCTTTGGTGCCACAAGTGCAGCGTAGAAAATTGGATGATAAGGGTGCCAAATGTATTTTTGTTGGTTATAGTGCTGAAAGCAAAGATTACAGGTTGTATCATCAGCAAACAAAACGTATTCTGGTTTCTCGGGATGTAGTGTTTGTGGAAGATTCTATTCAGCCCTCGCTGTCATGTACTAGAGACAGTAATGTAAGCTCACATGACATTTATGACACTTTGTTGCCTCTTTTCAGTGGTGGAAATACGAATGTAAGTTCCAATGAGGCAAATGTACAACCTATGGGGGTTTCTGAAAATGAGCAGGCTAGAGGTATGCCAAAATGGATGGTGCACACTTTGCGTGACAGTAAATTGGATGCACCTTTGTCTAGCCGTACTCGTTCAGGCTCTCGCCATGCATCTTATGCATCAAATTGTTATGCTTTGGCTGTGTCTAGCTTAAATGATGTTGAGGAGCCTTTGTCTTTTGATGAAGCACATAATTCAGAAAATTGGATGGCTGCCATGCAATCAGAATATGATGCACTTATAGAAAAGGACACATGGACTTTATGTGATTTGCCTCCTAGCAAAAAGGCCATTGGTACGAAGTGGGTTTACAAGTTGAAACGCAAACTGGATGGTGAGATTGATCGCCATAAGGCTCGACTTGTTGCAAAGGGTTATGCACAACAAAAAGGCATAGATTATAAAGAGACTTTTGCTCCCACTTGTCGTATGACTACTGTGCGTTTTCTATGTGCATTGGCAGCTCATTTTGGTTGGGATGTACATCAATCAGACATTGTTACTGCTTTCTTGAATGGTGACATATTTGAGGAAGTTTATGTAACGCAGCCTCGCGATTTTGTCATAAAAGGACAAGAGGACAAAGTGTGCAAATGTAACAAGGCTTTGTATGGGTTGAAGAAATCTCCTCGTGCTTGGTATGAAAAAGCTCACACTCATTTGGTCAAACAAGGCTTTCGTAACAGTCCAACAGAAAGCACATTGTATGTAAAGAGTGAGAGTGATGTACTTCTCATTGTGGTTCTTTATGTCGATGATTTGCTGATCACTGGACCAAATGAGAGACATATTGCTGAATTTAAGGCTGATTTGAATGCTACTTTCAAGATGAAAGATTTGGGGCTGTTGCATCATTACTTGGGTATACAGTTTAAGCAGTGTGATGGTGGTGGTATTTCCTTGTGTCAGAAAAGTTACATAGAGACATTGCTATGTAAGTTTGGACTTGAGGATTGCAAACCTATTGCCACTCCATGGAAACAGGTTTGAAATTGAGTCTACATGATGCTGGCGATCCTGCTGATGCCACTCTTTATCAAATTGCTGTTGGCTGCCTCATTTATGTATGCAACACGAGGCCGGATATTCAGTTTGCAGTCTCAAAGGTCAGCAGATTTATGCATAGCCCACGGTCTAAGCATTGGCAGGCTGTCAAGAGGATTTTTCGCTACCTTAGTGGCACTTTACATCTCGGCTTGTTTTATCCCAAGGGGGGATCATTGCCGCCAGACTTACATGCTTTTTCAGACTCAGATTGGGCTGGTTGTTTTGACATGAGAGTGTCCACAAGTGGTTTTTGTTTCATGCTTGGCAGTTCATGTGTATCATGGTTGAGCAAGAAGCAACCTACTGTGGCCACTTCAAGTTGTGAGGCTGAGTACAGGGCAGTCTTCACAGCTACGGTTGAGTGTGTATGGCTCAGACGCCTTATGGCTGATTTGGGTGTTGGACAGGACACTGCCAACACTATCTACACCGACAGTCAGAGCGCATTGGCAGTTGCAAGGAACCCAATTTTTCATGCTCGCACAAAGCACATTGAGGTGCATTACCACTATGTCAGGGAGAGGCTCTCAGCAGGAGAGATCAGCTTGGCTTATGTGCCAACACAGGACAACCTTGCAGATCTTTTCAAAAAGGCATTGTCTCATGACAAGCTTGAAGCTTTCCGCAAAGCTTTAGGCTTACTCCCCTTTGTGGACTGATCATGTCCTTAGGGCATGGCACTTCCCTTTACTCATGTGCCAGCTCTCGTTCACCGCATCACTCCAGGGGGGACTTGTTACCATATACATGTGGTAGTGATGTGTGTGAACACACTAGGACTGCCGGGGCATTTTTTCCCTCTTTAGGAGGTTTTTCCCCCCGAGCATTGTATATACACCCATCACTCTAGGGCTATCTATCGTTCCATTGCACACTAAGTAATACACTCTCAATTGTGTGCCTTGAGCTTTCTTCCTCTTCTCCAAGCTGTGTGTATTTCTCTGCAACCCTAATTCCAACATGCACCTGTTTTTGAACCTGGTCTTTGATGCCTTTTTGTTCCTTCCAATCAATAGGACCTTTAGCCTTAGACCTTGTAACAGCCATGACATCTATCTCTTGGTTCTCCCCACACTAATTACAATCACAAGCCCATTCATCACAATGCTCTTGATATGGAAACTCCATATTCTTACCAAGGAACACATCTGATGTTTTTTTCTCATTAATGTCAATTATGATGACATTTGCTTGAGCTGGTGGTTGATGTTGGTGCTGTTGCTATGGGTTAGCCTGCTAATTATCTTGCTTGTAGGGTACAATTGTCATCCCTCTCTCCTCTCTATGCTTAACCCACAAAGCACAATTCAGACCAACCCAATGATCTCGTGCTGAACAATACACACATGGCATGATGCCTGGTGGTATTCTCTGATTATTATCCTCATTTCTCCAAGGTGGTCTTGGAGGTCTAGGAGGTCTCTGAAATGGTGGTCTCCCTCTAAATGGAGCTATTTGATTTGTTTCAGCATCTCCCTTTCACAAATGTGACAGTACTGCTTTTCCTTTGGAGCTACAACAGAATATCCGATTTTCTTTAACTCACTAATCAAATATTCTTCTTTGTATTTTTTATCCTTTTTCTTCTTACCACTCTGCTTCTTCTTCTTCTATTTTCCTTTATTGCTTTCAGCCTTACTTTCAGAGGATACCTCGGAATCACTATGTTCATCAGTTTGAGACTCAACAAGTGACTCTGCTTTTGATTCAAAGCTATGCTTGCTCCTTGATTTTAACTTGGTCATACCAAGTCTTTTTTCAACCTTTGCTGCAGCTATGACCAAATTGTTGAAGCCCCCTACAATGTCTATACTGACCACCGCATTCTTCAATCCCTTTCTTAGACCTTTCAAAAAATAACCTGCTAACATATGATCTATGGGTCTTTCATTACCCTGTAATCTCTCCACCAAAATTGTGAATTTTTGAGCATAATCTTCCACCAATATACTTCCCTGTCTACTGTCCCCAATTTTCTTTAGAATATCAATTGGAGTTTTCTCTTTTTTGAAGATCTGTAAGAATGCTACTATGAGTGCAACATAAGTTGCAAAATCTGCAATTCCATATTGGCTAAACCGACTCATTGCTTTACCTTCCAATGTTGCTGCAAATTGTTGCAATTTGATATCATCACCATACTTCGCTTGATGTCCACTAGCTTGCCACTTTGTCTCAAATTGAGCCACATGACAATCTGCATCTTCATCTAACTTGCCTCGGAATTTTGCTGCTTTAACCTTGAGATTAGGAGGTGGTTGAGCCATAGGGGGAGGCTGAGGTACTCTCCTAGGTCTTTGCCAGGTAGATACCTATAGTGGGTCAAAGTGGAGTCTTCTTCTACTTCTTGTAGATCTTGCTGTCAAGAGTAGAGCCCCGACAAATTGGCCCACCTGCCTTCCTGTTGATGATCCTGAACTCTCCTCTACCTGATTCCCTGGTTGCGCTTCCGAGACATCTACTTCTACTTCTTCCTCTATAGTATCTGCATAATGGAAAGGATCAATATTCCCTGCTTGGGTCTAAGCCCTTGTGTAATAGAACCTAGATACCCTTCTTGGTCGCTCTGACATACATCATTAATTAATGAAACAAGGATACCCGTAGCAATGCTGACACTGAGAGAATTCCGACCAAACCCTAACAAAGTTGTAAGCACAACAGAATCACCAAATGTGTTGGGGTTCAACAACACAATGATCTCTCTCAACAAACATGCTCTCAATATAGAATCAAGCTTCACTCCATACGCAGACTCATCAAAAAACACAATCATACAACTTCATACAGAGCAAAGTCAGAGCCAAGAGAAGAAGATCAAACACATCAAGAAAAATCCATTGATCAAAGCTTGGTTACATCTCGACTCATGTGTGTTTATGAACCTGAAAGTTTTCACAAACATCAATGATTGGAGTGTTTTGTGGCCAAAAAATGGATTTCTTGATGTTTTTGAGGGGGAATATGAGCAAGCCATCTTGGTGGTGTTTTTCATGTGTGAAGAGACTCCGATTTGTTTTTTGATGCCTTGAATCAAATCAGTTTGATGAAGAAGCAGATTAGTTTAGGTGTTTCTTGAATCAAGATTTTCAAGAAAATCAATTGTTTGGCATATGGAGTCTAAATCAGGTCTCCAAGTGTTTCATCTACATGCAAAGATGTTGGATGCATGCATAGAGAGATCGCTCTCCTTTTTCTCAAGCTCTTCAAAGAAAAGTATAGATAACTACGATGGGGCATTAGGACAATGGAGAAGAGTCAAATCGATCATGCACATTATGCTCACTCTCCAAGTTTGAAAGTCTCAATACCACAAACTACTAGAGTGCTCAGGCTTTGGTCACATCCAAACTTTTTTCCCTCACATGTTTAGTCATGAATTAGACCTACACACTTTCCTCTCCCAGCCACAGTGTGGGCTCTTCATTGCAACTCTAATCTCACCACAACTTTGGAGCATTGAGAATCACTCATCGGTCTTATGCATACTAAATCACATGTAACTTTGGTCCCATGGGTCATATTTGACCTCCAAGGACGATAAATTAAATGTATCCATCTATCTCTCTCTCACGATCTTGAACTTGAGACCCTTGAATAGATCATTGAGAGCTCATCATATCATTCCTACAATGTCCAAAAATCTCCTCTTTATCAAGACTTATGCGCAAGAGATCACAAGGATCATATTCGATGGTCTATATCTCAAGTTCAAGACATTAGAGAGAGAGAGAGAGAGAGAGAGAGAGAGAGAGAGAGAGAGAGAGAGAATCGAGAGACAAAACATGAATAACTTTATTCTCACCCAAACTTTCGGATAGATTTTTTGAGATTGTTTCTGTGAATTTATCTTCTTCTTCTTCTCTAACTCCCTCCCCATAGGTACTCAATTGTTAAAAACTTGCCATGTAGAACTTAAAAGTTTTTCTAGATTGTTTCTACACCCTTAAAAATTTTGCTCTCTCTTTCTCTCTCTCTTCTTCTCCTTGTGTGTGTGTGTGTGCGTATGTGTGTGTTGTTGTATTAAACTTAATATATATACACAAAAGAACATAATGTTCAAAAGACAACTTGCTTTAGATAATTGGACAGAGATTTGTACAAAATTGATTTAGTTTTAATTTCACTTTTGTACAATATAATAAGAATGAGGCATCATTCCAATGATCCTATACAAAAAAATGATAAAGTTGTGGAGGTCATCTAGGTTGAACCAGTAGGATTCTTCAAACTCACAGATAGCAACAAAGCCAAAAAAATCTTTAAGTAAAGATAGAATTCTCACTTGCATCCATACAAGACAACAGATTTGTTAGCCCTGTAACATATTACAGATGTCAACGAACCGATCAATTTTTATCCATGTCCTACTTAAATTTTTTTAAACTTAAACCAACTATCCATTTTAGAGTATCAAATAGTGCAAAGTATTTAACAGACACATAAATCTTCCAAAAGTGAGTAGATAAACCTAAAGAAGTGTATGTCAACATGTTTTCATTGTGATCAGAAGTCCACCACCCCTTTTGATCCATGTGTTGAAAAATCTCCATAATTTTAAAGTGTATTCATTGTGATTAGAAGGCCACCACCCCTTCTAATCCAAGTGTCAAAAGATCCCTTTAACATTTCATTTTTTTTTAAAATGTGACATATTCAAGATAGGATGTAACTTTTAGAATCATAAACCCATTATAAGGGCATCAAAAGACCATTACCCCTTTTGATGTAAGCGTCTTGACAAATATTCATTTCCTAGTATATTTTTCATGTTCTAGACATGCTTACTTTCATAAGTTATTCCAATAATGGAATCATTAATATGAAAAGCCAAAATGAGACCAAGCCAAGCATAACATTTCTTATCAGTATCAAACCAGCAAGTACCTACCAAAAGAAAGGAATCTAGCCAAACATCTTAAAGAGTTTCAATATTACCCACTTCTATTTGTAGGTCTCTACTGCTCGCTTTCCGTGTGATCCCTACGCTAGTTTTCGCGACAAAACAACAAAATGCATGAAAAGCTCAAGGTGGTGAGCCTACCTCTCATGTCTGGAGCCTGTCGGGTGGTCGTGCGCGTTGTAGAAGCTACTGGAAGTCCCGATCGCTCTAGGTGGCAAGAGCTCTCTCTCAAAAGGCAATAGTAGAAATGAGCTTAAAATGAAGTGAGAAATATCTTATAATGGGGGTCCCCAAACCACTTTCCATGAAATTTGACACGTGCTCCCAACTTTTTGCGAGATGCGGTTTAGGCTCAAAAATTTCTTGATTTGGACTCCATTTGCCCAGTTTTCGAGAAATTTGACGTTTCGGTCCATTTTGCTTTCTGCTCCATTCACATAATTGCACCCCCATTGTACCATAGGTTGTCCTATAGTCATTGATCATGCCCATATTTTTTGTTTTTCATTACGACTGTATTTCACTTACTTTTTGTATTTTTGAAGTTTTTTTGCCGATAATTAGTAAAATTAAAAAGAAAATAGCAAATCAAACCCAGAAAACCATAATAACTCAAAAAAACACTGCAAAACACTATATACACTCACATGCAATTTTTATGGCCGAATTTCTCCGTTTTACCAATATTTTACCCTAAAAATGGCTATTTTTACTTATATACACACACCTAGGGGCTTGATTTGGCGTTTGGCCCCATATACTTGTAGATTCATGCTGTATAAGGGCATATGTACTTGGGTTAGTCCAAAAATTTTCGCAATCAAACGACAACCTTTTAAAATAGTCGAAAAATATGGCCTTTTTTGCTCTTTTTTCCATTGGGTCCGCATATGAGAATGCCTCCCCCCCTCCTAGACAGAGTCCTCCCGGATGACAAGGTATCGCCTCGGTGTATGTGCCGTGCATGGGTTAAAAATTGTGCTAATTCTTGGCCGTGTAATGTGCCCCTATATAATGCATACTTGGTCAATGCATGGAAAAATTAATGCTGTGCAAGAGGAGGGTATAAGCAAGATGCTTATGGGATTTCGCCGTCGAGGTTTCCTGTTTGTTGTTGATTTGGTTGGCGGATTTTTTTTTCAAGTAAAAGTTGTAACTTTACCGCTCTCTGTTTGATCGTCTTTCTTGCAAAAGTCGCTTGGTTTGCCGCTACTGTCGATACGGGCCATGGTTGTCTCCTTGGAGAGAATTGTCGTGGTGGAATTGGCCATAGTCTTTGTCTCTTATGCTTTCCATTTGTAGCTTTGTTTTGCAGGTTTTTGTAGGTTTATTGCTACTTCTGCGGTTGTCATTGTTTTGCTGCTGATGGGCACCCACATAGATCGGTTTGCCGGTTTCATATGTAGTGTGTGTCTGCCTTCCGATGTTGCTTGTACTGAAGGGAGTTCCGGTTGCTTTGGTTTAGGGATCCAAATGCGAGTCGCATTTAAGTTATTGCTGAGCATTTTCTTTGGGATCCATATCTCTTTTATTCCCTTAGTTTTTGGTTGAACTGTCTGCTTCTGTCAACTTCTTCTATTGTATTGTGGTTTGTCTGCCATGTCACCTCTATCCTTCCGCACCCATACTTGTTTGTAGTGAACATGGTTGACAATTCCTTGTTTATTCGCCATGGGTATCGTCTTGTTTTTTAGTAGCACCCATCCTTTTGGTTCTTTCTCTAGTGATTGTGTTGCTGCCATCTGGTTCTTCTGGGGTTGCTGAGGAAAGGCTATCACCTGTTGTTCTTGTGCGTGCTGAATTTTGACTACATCCACATTCCAATCTATCTGCACATTATACTCTTTTTGCCAAGGTTGTCCCAACAACATGGGGTGTTGTGTGCTTTCATCCTCAACCACATAAAACTTGTGTGGGTAAATATATTGATGTACTTGGACATGCAATATAATCCAGCCCAATGTTGTCAACGAATGTGATGTACTACTTTCCAGCACTTGTGGAGTAGGATATAGTTGACCTTTGGGCTTGAGCTGTTTGTATAATTTGTAAGAGATTAGATTTGCTTGAGCTCCAGAATCAAGCAATGTCGTCGATTCAACTTGATTGCTACCCACTTTGATTGGAATTATTGGCTCCACTGTGTCTTCATCAAAATTCGTTAGTCGAATAGCATTTATTCGCAATGGTGATCCACATTGTTGTTGTTGTTGTTGTCGTAGAAGCCTTCTTTTTGCTTTTGCGTTCTTTTGCTTCTGCCTGGGTATCTTCTCGTACCCTGTGTTTCTCCTTCATTCATTGTTTTTCTTGATGGATTTGTTGAAGCATATCCTGTGTTAGTGGTAAATGATATTTTTTTAATCGACACCCACTAATCGAATTTGGCATTTCTTCACCTGCTAATGTCGCAAGCTTGACAGCTCCACTTTGTGATAAGTCACTAATCACAAAGGGTCCCATCCCTCACTTTTTAAGTTTCTTGGCATGTTGCTTCAAGGTATAAACAAGTACATAATCACCTGTTTTGAACTCTTTCGTGCGCACACATGCTTGTCAAAAAACTCTTTTTGTTGTCTCTTTTTAGCATAGATCGAAGCTACAACTCTCAATCGTAGTTCATCTAGCTTTTCAAGATCATCTATTCTTGAAGAGAGCTCGTGCCCTGTCCATTCTAAGTGTTTCGCTACTCGTAGAGTTGGAATTAAGAACTCTATGGATAATATAGCATTTAGGCCAAACACCATGTTGTACGGTGTTGTTCCTATGGATGTTTTGTAAGATACCCTGTATGCCCATAGTGTTGAGTGTAACTGCTGATCCCAATCTGTCCTTGATTCTGATACAATTTTAGTCAGAACAGTGCACAGTGTTTTATTCGTGGCCTCAGCTTGTCCATTTGCCTGTGGATGATGATATGGAGAAGATTTTCTATGTATGACCATGAATTCCTCTAGCAGATATTCAATGACTTCATTAAGAAAATGTGTTTCTCGATCACTGACAATTTCTATTGGTAATTCATATCGTACAAAGACATTCTCATACAAAAATTGTGCAGTGGTTCATGCGTCTGCTTTTTGTTTTGCCTTGGCTTCCGTCCATTTTGTGAGATAGTCCGTAGCCACAATGATATATTGGGTATGGGTGCGATATGCAGGGGGTGAAATAGGCCCTGCAAAATCAATGCCCCATTTTGCAAATGCCCTTGCTCCCATCATTGGTGATAGTGGCATCTCATCTCTCTTTATCGGTACTTTGGTGCACTGACATGCGTCATAACGCTTTACAAACTCCTCAGTATCCATATGCAATGTAGGCCACCATATTCCTGCGGTTAAGACAATTTTTATCGTCTTATCGCCTGAAAAATGGCCTCCACTTATTCGTCCATGTGCATGTTCTAGAATCAGCAGGTATTCACTTTCACTTGCACAGATTCTAAGTTGATTGTCCTTTCCTCGCTTATAGAGTTGATTCCCAATTAAATTAAAGTCGCGAGCCTCCAGCTCTATAGCCCTTTTCCGTGCTTTTGTTATGTTTTCAGAAAATGTCTTTGTGGTTAAGAAATCAATGATATATTGACTCCATGCAGGTGCAATGTTTACCTGAAACAATGTCGCGTGATCCACTGGTCGTTTGGCACTACATATAGTACAATTGTTAACATAAGCATGTGTGTCAGCATACATAGTTGGTCAATAAACCCCTAATTGTTTCAGTCTCTGGTGTGTTTTCATTGTCGAACAATGAAATGCACAATCCTGGACGTGTGCTTCTTCAAGATAACATTCGAATTCCTCCGGATTTATACATAATCGTAAAATTTGGTCCGAGCCTAAATGATACAGTCGTCCTGCAATCAACTGGAAGTTTTTTGTTTGTCGAATTGTTTGTTGTTTGGATCTGTCTTCCTTGTTATCAAATCTACCTCCAAAGGAAAGAATGCTAACAATTTCGTGAGACTATTTGGGTATCATTTCAATATTGAAAAGATAAGCATCAGGTATGTCATCATCTACTCCTTCAAGAGCTTCTCTGTTTTGCAGCCTTGAAAAATGATTAGCCTGTAGATAAGTTTTACCCTTTTTGACCACCACTGTGAAGTCAAACTCTAGAAATATAATAACCAACGCACAATCCTCCCAGTATTGCATGGTTTATTTACCAGATACAAACGAGCTTGATGATCTGTGAAGAACACACATTTGTTTGCGAGCAAATAATGCCGAAATTTCTTCACAGCATAAATCATCCCTAACCCCTCTCTTTCAGTGGTTGTGTAGTTCTTCTCTGCAGTATTTAACTGTCGGCTTGCATAACAAACTGGGAAATCCATTGTTCTGTCTCTAGGCTGAGCCAGAATACTCCCAATTGCATATGCAGAAGCATCAATGTGAACATGGAATATCTTTTTCCAATCTGGTGCTTTAAGTACATGTGCTGATACAAGGTTTTCCTTAAGCTTTTGGAATGAAGTTTCACACTCCTCAGTCCATTCAAAATTGACTAACAAACGATACAGACGTTGTGCAATGACTGCATACATATATATGAATCTTCGATAATATCTGCAGTGTCCTATGAAGGATTGCACTTGTTTCGCATTAGTAGGCCTGGGCAAGTCTACTATGACTTTGATTTTGTATAGGTCAGTGATTATGCCATTTCTTGAGACAATATGTCCTAAGATGCGGCCTTGCCTAACCATAAAAATGCACTTTTCCGGGTTGAGACAGATTCGATATGTTCTGCACTTCTCATACCTTCTGTAAATGGTCAATATGTTCCTCTCGTAGAAGAGAGTGTACACAAAGATCATCCATATATATTTGTAAGAAGATTCTCAGGTATTCTTTGAACGCATGCGTCATTAACCTCTGAAAGGTAGCTGGTGCATTGGTTAAGCCAAAAGGCATAACTCTATACGCATATATTCTCCATTCTGTGGCAAACGCTGTTTTGTGTTGATCCTCTATTGCAATTGTCAGTTGATTATACCCTGAAAATCCTTCTAGAAAGGAATAAGCCCGTTTCCCAGCCACCCTCTCAAGTACATGTTCTGTGATCGGCAAGGGATAATTATCCCTTATGGTGGATGCATTTACCTTTTTGAGGATTACACACACTCGTAGTTTTTCGTTCTTTTTGGGGACAACCACAATGGGTGACACCCAATCTGTATGTTCGATTTTGTAGATGAATTCAGCATTCATCAGCTTGTCAATTCCCTCTTTGATTCATTTAGCAAATGTGTCATTATATGTGTAAGGACACTGTTTGCTAGGTTTGGCATCCTATTTCAATGGAATTGTATGTTGGCATATCGATGGATCAACTCCTTTGAGGTCTTTGTAGGACCATGCAAACACATCTTTATACTTCTTGAGAAGTTGTGTTAACTGTTCCTCTTCTTCACGCTCTAAATCAGTTGCGATATAGACCGGTTGAGGCTTTTCACCTGGTTCAGCGAGGTCTATCCGTTTTGCATTTTCTGGCCCGTCATAAGATTCCTGGTTTGTTCTTTCTTTGACTGGTGGTGTCATTATGATTTTTCTATCCTGGATGGTGAATTTTCGATAGTGGGCTGGTACATTCATGTTTTCTTTTTCTGACTCCTCCTTACCATCACTTCTCCCTCAGTAGTCCATACCTCTCGTAATGACCGTTTTAGTTCTTGGTATTTCTTTTTACGCTCCAATTCGGTCCACTCTGGGTCTTTTGTTTTTTCGTGTTTTGATTGTTGAGATTTTTTTGATTTTGTTTCTACTTTGGTTTTTTGTACTAGTTTTATTTTTTCTTGCGTTCGTTCCCTTCGAACTTTTGAGAATCTGCCTGATATTTGGTCTTTTACACAATCCTCTACTTTGACAAGCATTAGATAGTGAGTTTTATCTTTTAGCCTGGGCATAAGGTTCTCTCTCATTTTGTTTTTTGCTCGTTTTTTCCTATAGCGTTCCTGGCATCTAGGGTGCTGATTGGCAAAATCATAGAACTTGATATTCGCTGTTTTCTCCCCACGCTCGCTTGAGGTGTCTGAACACTCGTTATTTGCATCGTTATTTATCTCCAGATGCTCAGAGGAGTTATAAAACTCTTCTTGTTCTGGTGGTTCTACAATCTCATCTCCTGCTGGTATAAGGCTTACCATGTAATAGGGTAACACATCATAGCTGTCCTTATCGCAAAATTTTGTCGTTGGGCTATCTGTAATGGTACAGACATCCAATGTAGCTAGTATGTGTTCCCATTCCAGAGGTTCTAGGGCATCTTCAGGAAAAGGTTCTGGAATATAATCCTTGTCCTCAATAGCTCTTTTTAAGACGCATTCCTCTCTTTTTAAACTCCCACAATGTGAAGCTCTGCACATCCATAACTCTTTTTGTTGCCCTAACCATGCTGGGAGTTCGGACCCTGCCAATGTAGCTGAATAAAACTCTTCCACTGGTGTCTGGTTAACATCCTTGTAACTATGGTCTTTTAGGTGTATTTTGGTTGTAGTCTCACCATGTCTGAGGTATATGTGGTCGTAGCCCCAATCCTGGACCATCTTTAATTGTCTCATGAATGGTCTTCCCAAGATGATCTCGTAATTGTTCTTTTTGTTGAAATCGACTATTACAAAAGTATGCTCATACTCGATTCCACACAAGGTGAAAATTACTTTTTCTAAAAGTCCTAGAGGATTTTCCATGAACCCATCTCCCAATTGCAATTTCATTCTGGTAGGTCTCAAAGCTGGTTTTCCCTATTTTTTCCAGATTTCCTTGGTGGCAATAGCGACTCCTGCTCCACTGTCAAGAATAGCTTTGGAAACTAATTGGAATTCTACTGGTAGCGTGGTATCTCCATCTTCTCCCTCGCAATATTCTCCAACCTTGTTTAAAGGTACTGGCCTAGTGTTTAGTTGAGGCTTGTCCAATTCTCTGATCCCTTCTTGAAGCTTCGAGGTGGGGTCTTTTACTCCAATTTTTCTACGCATTTGCCTACAGTGGTCCACATGTTTGGTCGTAACCTCAGGAGTTCGGCTAACGTGATTGTGCATGCCACAGGGGTGGACAATAACTCAATCAACCCTTGTGAATCTATCACTCTGTTAGAAGAAGGTCTTTGAGGTGGGATTTCTCTCACCTCAGACTTGGCTTCATACTCTCCTAGGTAAGAGGGTAGAGTTTTTAGCGAGTCTGGTTGGTTGTGCCCTGAACTAATTGATCCATGTTCTCCCCCTTGTGAATACATATCAAAGTTCATTTGTGATCTTGTCTCAAATTCTTCAATAGGAGGTAAGATCTCATTTTTCTCTTTTCTCGTGCTAGTTATGTGGTAACTCACCCTGTTAGCTTCGTTGGCATCACGGATTTGCTTCCACAGGTCATCTAGACCGTTACAATCCTTACCCATTTCTACCAATGTTTTAGGATGGAACCCATCGATTGTCTCATCTGTTGTATTTGGCACTATGATAAGCTCTCTCCTAGACTCAGAGGCATTCGTGAGTCTCTCCGTCGTGTCTACTTGTTTCTCTAAAGTTGGTTTGATAGGGGTTGGAGCTGGTACTTCGTGCCAACTTGCAGGTTTACTAAGCGGGTTTTCTATCAAGGATTGAGCTGTTTCAATCATCTTTCAACACATTTTCAACCTCTATTTTTCTATTTTGGCATATGGATAAGTCATCCATCTTTGCTCTTGGGTTTGGTTGTTTTTGAGTCTGGCTTCGTAGGCTTTTAAAAGTGCATCTAACTGCTCATTTACCTTTTCTGCCAACACTGATCCTCCTGATCCTGCACTTTTGGGTTTTGCTATTTCCTTGGGCGCTATGGTTGCCGCAGTGTGTGAGCTTAGACTAGCTAGATCCTCTAACCGCTCTAATCTTTCCTTGGTGTGTTTTAACTCCTCGAATAGAGCCGTTTGCTCTCGTTCTCTCTTAGCTTTCATACGTGCCTTTCTAGCTTTCCAAGTGCTTCTCTGATTTTTCATTTCTGAACTTGGGGCATCGGTTTTTGGCTCTTCAATTATGGGTTCATTCGTCATTCTTTGAGCTTGGGCTCGTGTCACTACCTCAATACGTATTATTGTCTCGTTTTTTGACCCTCCAGTGGAAGGCACTGCTTCCCGCATATTCAAGGTAGTTTTTACTCCTTTGCTCGGGTTCTTAGGACAATCAGGAATCAAATGAGTAATTCCACACTCGGTGCAATATGCGTTGACTCTAATGATTTCATCATGAGGACAGTCTCTTAGCCAATGGTCTCCACCACACTTGTAGCATGGTCCCTTAGGTTGTTGAGGTGCTCCTTGAGCTCCTCTTTGTTGGTATGCATGTCTCTGCCCGCCCATGCCTCCGTTGGCTATGAACAACAATGTTCGTTCATCCAAGCTATATCTTCCTTCTCGTGCTGCATGTGCAGCTGTTGGTGGTCCTGCACTTCCTATCATGCTCCATGGTTCTGGCGTTGGGGGTTCTTCCGGTGGATAATAGACAGGATTTGCAGCATATCCACTGGGATCTTCGTAATATGCATGCATAGGCACCAAAGACTTCTCTTCTGGTTCAGTTACGGTTGGTGTGTATCTTATGTGGACTGGTCGTAATCCTGGTAGGGGTGGTTGCTGTCCTAACACTGGTTGTGGTCTTTCTACACCTACAAGTCCTGGTAGGTTGCCTGCTTGATACCTAGGCATCGGTGGAAGTTGAGGAGATGCTACCTGAGCTTGAGGAGCATAAGGTCTCTCTCTCACATATCCCTTGTTATAATAACATTCCTCCGTCACATGGTTTGTCCATTTTTGTTCAATAGCACACCATTTTGGCTGTTTAGCCTGAGGTTTGGCATACAAGTTAATATTTTTTAGCACTTCCTCTACAAGCTGCTCCTGGCTCACAGCTACTTCTCCTTTCGGTGTTGTCTTAGCGAACTTGCTTCCACTTTGTTGTGAGGATGAATCGTCATCAAGATCCTTGAATTCACCCTCTTTGTAGACCGCACAATTGTCTACAAGGTAAAGAGCCTCTTTAGTTAGCTTAATTAACGTCGTGCTCCTCTTCATATGTAAGTCCTTATGGAGATCTGCATTCCTTAGTCCTTGAATGAATATAAGCATAAGTCTGGACTGAGTTGGCAGTTCTTCCACATGGCAGAAGTTAACATATCTTTTTAGTCTTAGGATTGCCTTTCGCACAGATTCCCCTTCTTTCTATTTGAATTTATGGATTTGTGAGACAGTATTATGAGCTATCCCCCTTTGTGAGAATTCCTCAATAAACTCGTCAAACACCTCCTCCATAGACTCAAAGTCTCTACGCTCCACAGAGTCAAACCAAGTAGCAACATCCTCCTCTAGGGTCAGTCCAAACCCTGCAAATTGGGTAGGGAAGTCTAACACCTCTTCAACTCTAATTACACACACAAAGGCTGCTACATGATCCCTAGGATCTCTATTTCTCTTGTATTTCTTGTTTACCCATTTTTGCACTTGAGAAGGTCTAATTCTACGATGGTCTACAAATCTCATCATTGGATCTCCTCGTCCCAATCTATATACCGCCTCTGGCCTTCGGTAGTGGGCAGGTTCCTCTCCCAATGGTGCTCCTAAGCCATAATTTCTGACGGTTTTTGCAAGAGATGCTTCATCTCGTTGAACTCGTTCTATGGGTGGTCTTTCAGACTCTGTTGACCCTTGAGTTTTTGGCTTACTCTCGCCTTGATACCGTGAATAGAGTGGTGGTTCTTGTAAATCCCGTAGCCCTCGTGCGGCTGGATAACCATCTCAATTTTGGTCTTGTTCTAATGTTGCACTCTGTCGAAGCCATGCCTGCAACGATGGCTGAGTTGCTGGTTGGTTCTGGTAGTTGAACGTCTGTTGTCGGGTAGAATGTGAGGTCGCGTCATATTTTTCTGAAAATGGATTTGTCAATTTTCTAGGGGTGTAGGTGACTCTTGGCACTTCTTTGGGGGCATATGTTGATGTTTCTGGAACTGTTGCTTTTTCTACCTCCTCTGGGAGAATACGTTTGTATTCTCGCCCGTACCTATCAAAAAAAACAATATCCTTCCCCATAGCAATTTCAGAAGAGAATAAGTAAAGAACCTTGTTCTTGCTTAATTCATTTGGGTAGGGTTCTTTGCAACAAAAATAAGAGACTATTCCCTCGCTCTCATGCTTGTAAATCCCCACATTCTCATTATAGGTTGAGACCCTGGTTGTTTTCTTATCATACATAAAAAGAGCTCCAGGTCGATCAATGTTTGGAGGCGGTTCTTGAGTTTCTGAAACCATTTGTCCTTTTGCTACGCTATTTCCATATCTATTGTAATCCTCAGGGTTACTAACTATCAGATAGTGGTTCCCCTTTTCGTCTCGGAATCTATCTCCATCATCATAGATTCGAATTATCTCTAGTCTCTAAGTAGGTCTTTCTTCAATACAAATACAATTGCGTCCTCGATAGTCATAATAAACTAGGGCTCCCCTCGAGTTTGTTCCTTCTAAGAAGATTATAGTGAACTTGGAATCGTTCAAAGGATTTAGGGAGGTGCTTCCTCCTAGCATTGGTCCTTCATTGGAGAAACCTCCTGGCTGTTGACTACCCATCATGAAGAAGGACTTGTCTGATGAAGTGTCAGTATCACTATCCTCCTCAATGATCGGTGCTAATGGATCTAACCTTGCCTAAGTTACACTCTCTTCGGTGGACACTAAGCTACGTCGATAACCTGTCAGCTTTTGGTCTCTAAAAATGTGTCTTCCTGATCCTAAATTCATGAAACTTAGCAATGCAATTTATCACAAATCCAACCACTCACGTGGTAAAGGATCAGTTTCCGCACAACTTCTTGCTTTCCAATGAATATACCTGTATACATTCATTTAATTTTGGCAATCGAATCAAAGCATTTAACCGCTAGAGGTGGTCTTAGTAATGATTGGTATAATTGGAGGGTTAACCTCAACCACTACTATATTTTATACACTTACGATGCTCTGGATTGGGTCTGCTAATCTGGAACTGTACTTCCCTCATATGTTGGTCAATTTACATGGAAAGTCTTAATTCAGCCTTTGCTCCATCAAAAGGTCAAAAAGGGTCCAAATTCACTTCTAAAAGAAGTTCTGGAACCCTCAAGTCAATTGGAACATCACCCTATGTCCTCAATCAAATTTTCTCTTCTAAGCCCTTGTAGACATCCTCCACGTAGGATGTCTCCTGCTCTGTTTTGCCTGGTTTTTGCACTGTAGATTCCCCTTGATGTGCTGAGTCCATAGCTGTTTTTACTTTTTGATTTGGACACCTACAAGCTGGTCAATGGATAAAAAATCTATTCCAGAAGCCTGATGCTGGTCTGACTAGTCAAATCAACTTCAATTTGGACCAAAATTGACTAGGAGGCTTGCCTCAGGCTAGACAACACCTTGCTATGCCTACAGTCAGTTTCTGGCTTTAATTTCATGCATTAGACATTCTACGCGTAGCATGTCTAACTGATCAAAATTGCTTCAGATGCAAAGCATAGACTTCCCTTAAGGTCCTGATCACTTTGGTATGCTCAAAGTTGGGTTTGGAGTGCCAAATCACACAGGACACATCCTACACATAGGATGTATATATGGCCTTTTTGACCCCAGACTTGAGCCACAGCTTCCCCTTGATGTTAGCAACCCAGTGCTATGCTTAGATTTTAGTTTGGATTTCAAAAGACCCCAATTTTAGTTGTTCTAGCCCTTTTTAGTAAAAAATGCTAAAATCTGTTTAAAACCCAATTTTCTCACCCAATTGAGATGAAACCCTTCTCAAGCACTAAATAAATCATGCAGATCATGCTCATGCAGCCACCCTATGGTTTTGGTCTTAAAATAATGCCTTGGCACAATTTGGATAGGATGTCTAGTAATTTCTGTCTATCCGGCCTTATCCTGTCAAGATATGGTCGAATTTACACTTTCCAGGTGAAAATAGGGTAAAACCTACCTTCTGAACACACCGGTCAACTCAAAATTTCATAATTTCCACTAGATCACCCTGTAGACATCTTACGCGTAGGATGTCTCCTGGCTTAAAATGTAATTTTTTCCTGACAGAAATATTCCTAATGCTCTGCAGCTCTCTCAGAAACACTCACAGCAACTTTTGAACTTCACTTCAGCTTTCAAATACTCTTTTGCGTCTTTTACAACCTTGTGAGGAACCTAACAACAAGTATATGCATCCACCGTGCCGTTGTCGCAATGCTCGATCACACACACACCCTCTCTCTCTCTCTCTCTCTCATGCATACACACACACAAGGAGATGTAGAAGAAGAAGATGGAGATGGAGCAAGAGCACTCTTCAATTGCAGAAATGAGAGAATAAGTGAATTTAAGGTTTAGTTGACTTTTATATGAGCCCGCCCCATTCACACTTGGGCACCCATGCTTAGCCAACTAATCCCTTGAATGGCCAGTTAGAGTGCGTCTCTCATCGGTGATCACTCTTACCCTTTTTCTATTGGACCGACAAGCCCGGTACCTGACTCTACCAAATAAATAATACAGTGTCCGTCGTAGGTGATAGGAATGTGCGTGAGGGTTAACATATAGAGAGGGGCTCAGAGGTCAATTCCAATCCTTGTGAGAGAGCAAGAGTCTGCAGTATACCAAAAAAGGTAAGTGGGAAAATATTTATATAGAGTAGTGGGTAATACAATCCTTGGCCTTTCTAGCAAGGAAGGGTCTGGTTCTAATTGCCAACACATTTTTTGGTTTATGGTCTTTAAGGTACAACTTAATATGTTGGAGAATCATTGTATGATTCTCAGGGCTGTGTTTTACACTCATGCGAGCTGTCATTCTAAAAGTTTTGTGGTCCTAAAAGGAAATATAACAATATGAATAAGATCAGTTACAGTAAGTTGGGCCTAAAAACCTAAAATCGGCAAAGTCAAAGACTATATTAGCCGTGAGCAAGAGACCAAAAAAACAGTCTAAGAAGGAACACCTAACACCAGTCAACCAACAAAGGGATTATAGACTATGGGTCAATCCTAGAGTTAAATTTCAAGCTAAGTTTCCAAAGCCAGCATCTCGATTTTTCCAAAAAGAAAAAACTTTATGTATAGGATGTGTGTGTATCTGTTTTACCATAATTAATATGACATAATTGAACTTCTTACATTCAAAAGGCATCCGGCTTTAGAAGAAATGAAAAGAATTTAGTCTTGGAATCAATTTTGTACAATGTTTGTAAGAATGAAGCCTCATTCCAGTATACAAGGTGACAGAAGAACTTCCCAAGTAGTAAGTGAATGTGTAATCCAGTGTAGGACAGCTAACCAAAGCCAAAGAAAACCTTTCAAGACAAGATAGAGTCCTTACCTACATCCATCCAAACAAGACAACATACATGTTAGCCTTGGATGTGTTTTATAGGTATCAATGGACTATACCAGTTGTTATCCATGTCGATGTTACAAACTTTTATTCAACTTTGTACAAGATTAGTGCATAACAAATGTTTTAAAAAAAGAGCCCAAAATTTTCCATTTATAGAAGAATTTTACATCATTTTGATTAGAAGGCCATTACCCTTTCTAACCCAAGTGTCAAAATTCCCCCATATTTAGTCACAGTTCGTCTTTTAGTGAAAGCACTAGTTAGTGTAGTAGGTTTTAAATAAAAAATCTCCTTTAGTAGTCACAATCCAGCCATAGGCTAGTCTAATGTTTGTCTTTGGGCAAAGTTTTTAGGCCCATCATGTTACCAACACTTACCATAGTTTGTAAGTTAACCAACCTTAATCATCCTTTCGGCCAACGTGGGTAGCAGGAAGCCCTTGCAGAATCTAAAAAAAAAATTAATGCTACACAATATGCAATCTTATATGAGAATAAAAACAGGAGATTATTTGTAGAAATTTCCACATGCTGGTTTCATCCATTTAACTAATAACCAAGAGAACTGGTGTTACCATCAAACACCCATAAGTGGAAAGTTTAGGCCCATTTTACAACATAATTTACAAGATCATAGCCCCGATGCAGTAGTCGACAAGGCAGTGTAACAACCAGACCTTAAGGAACCATCATAGAAGTAATCATGGCGACAACCAATACCATAGTGATGTAAATGGTAAACCATCTCTTTTATTTCAAACAATCCTTCCTAAGCTTTAGTCAACAGTTAACAACAAAAAACCAAGTAAACGGGCCAAGTAACCGCTAATGAGCCAATAGACAGAACGTAAAGTATAGCCCTTAATATAAATCCATGTCTTGAAACAATGACAGTATGCTTCCTGACCCATTAGGTGGAATCTTTAAAAAAAACCCAGTTATTAGCATTGACAGTAGTTTGTGAACCATCAGTAATCATGCGACGCAGAGCACCCCCATGTTTGGGATTAAAACTTTGCAGGAAGAAACAACCCATAGCTTCCTACTAAAGCTGTGAAAAAAATCATCATCCTGTTAGAGTAACAAACCCTCGTAGTATAAACATATAGCCATACAACAGGTAAAACAAACCATAAAATAATAGTGGCCGACCTGTGTTACTTGAGTTGAGAGCTCCATGCTTCGATGCAGTGGAGATTCAGATATGCAATCACTAACTTTATGCCAACAAATAGAGTACAACCAAAGCTAAGTGAGGGCCAGAGATGCACCCTCACCTTTTAAATAGAGAGAGAGGGAGGTCGCCATAACTCCATGTCGTGCAATTACCCGAGCACTAGGAGATCTCCACCAGAGAAGGTGAGGCCGCCTGCGAGGTGCAATGAAGAGGCCAGCAGGAGTATTCACGATTGGGTTTCACTCGAGGTTTATTCACTTAAGTACTAAGAAGGGCTAAAACCCATGGTAGTGCGCATAGGCGGTGGGTTTTACTAAAGTCCCAGGAGCCAAGTAAGCTCAGGAATACCCCCAAGTTAGGTGGTACAATAGGAGTATGTGTGTGCCATTTAATAAAAAAATACCAACCCCTTACCAAGCCTTTAGTAGTTATGAAGGGCTGAGTCCCATAGTGGAGAATCAAACACTTTGAAGTTAAAAAAAAAAAGAAGGAACAAATAAGTTAGGAATTTATTAAGTAACACAGTGTGTGTGTGTGTGTACCCACCCTGTCCAGGCACCAAACACAATGAGTCAATAGTAGGCCCATTGTGAATGGGTCTTTTTCTTTATTAGAGAAATGAGATTTTCTCGGTTAAAGTGTAACCCAGGCCAGTCATGCCGAGTAAGGGATTGTAAGATTGAGTTTAGAATCTCGTTTTTGTTAAAACCATCATGATAATATTTCCTTATTAATAGTTTAATATCTTCCCAGGCAAGGAGATAGTCGAAAGAGGAGTAGATGGTCACATACAACAAGCTGATACAAGAGCTAATAGCCGCCTTGTGAGGCCTATTACTATTCTTTTAATGAATTCCATAGGTGGCAGTTTCAGGAGATCCCTTTTCCATACAAACCTTAGGACATAACCTCCGACAAAAGGAATATGAAGAGAGATAAAAAGGTTAAGGAATTGTACCGACGTGAAAAAAGCCCCATTGGGTGTTATGAACCCATGTAAAGATATAGGTTCAATCCTTAGGTAGTGAGGATAAATCAGACAAATTTCTCTAAGGAAGGCTTTATGGTTGATGCTTAATAAGTCATCCATATACCTGTAGGTATGTCCGAACTGTGAAAGATTATCTTTGAAAATTTCCATGGCTTTGAGAAACCATTTGTATTCAAAGAAAGCAAGGTAGATATTACACACAAGTGGAGAACATGAGAACCTCACGGGGATGCCTAGGCATTGGTTAAAACATAGACCCCCAGAAATGATAGTACAGTTATTAAGCAACCATGAGATGTAAAGACAAAGCTTCTCTTCGTTGAAGTGTAAGGGGTGTATAGGGTAATCCACCTGGGTTTCTTGGAGAGTGAAATGTAAAAAAGGCCCTTATTTCTAGTATTGGAGAAGCCATTTTTATCACATTGGCTAGAACATTCTTTAGGCCAAGAACCCCGTCAAGGGGGATGTTTTCGTAGCAGTGTGATATCTGCAGAAAAAATGTGGAAAATTTGTTTTGGGAGGTTAAGAGAGACCTCAGTGGAGTTTTTGTTAACCAAAAGGGGTTGTACTGAATTTGTAAGAAGTCATGGCAAATTTTCTATTTTGTGGCACAAATAAGTTCTAACTCAGCTAGAACTAGTTCAAGGCAAAGTGTGGTATCCTTAGTGATATCAGTAAAGATACCGTTGGAAGCATCATATATCCATCTGAACTTATGCTTATGTAACATATAGGTGGGAAATAACACATGTAATTTAGTGTTATGTATGCAATACCCTAGATTCCCTAAGTGTCTAGAGATACAACTGGTAACAGTTTGTAATAAGGAGTTAATTCTAATGAACTCTTTCCCAGAGACATGATCATTGGCAGCCATCCATGCTAGGTTTTTGTAGATAAGAGTGGGACAATTAGAGCTTTCATCAAGCCCGACTACGAACCATTTGTTAGAGATCTTTTGAAAATCAAGAGCAAGTCGTGATGTTAGCCAGGAGTTATTAGTGGATAACCAATTTTTCCACCAATTTTTCCACCAATTTTGTTATGTCCAGTAGAACTGTCTTCTCCAGTCGGAGAGAACTGACGAGGTAAGTTAAGCAGCTTAGTAAGGCTAATAGAGCGAGATAAGGGTTTTTGGGAGAGCTAGGTATGTGATTGAGCCCATTGGCCAAGATTCTTTGTATTTTTTATTCTCAATAATGCTAAGATCACAAATACAAACATGCATACCATATGAATCAAAGTTCTTGTAGAATGTGGTAAATTGATAGCAAGTGCAATCGGGAATAGATTCATGTCGAAGAAAATCATTATTATAAACCAAGTTTTTGACGGGTTGTTGGTATATCCAACTAATGAGAACATTATCGAGTAATTTGTGATTGGCATAAAGTAAGTCAAAGCACTCACAAAAAAGAGCTTTAGACTGTATCCAATCGAGAAGTACATTGTGGAGAGACAATGTATGTAGATATAGTCATGGTTAGGAGCAGCTTTGCTGAGAGACCTTCGTCCGCAAGGGCTTGTAGTAACCTACAAATCATCAAGGTTTACAATTCAAGAAAATTCATGATTGGGAAGTTTCTTCCTCTTCCCCTAGTGTAGCTATGAGCCTTCCCTCAACTGGAGGAAGAGCTAGGAGTTAAAAAAGATGTAAAAGAGTCGGGGGTAGTAAAAGAATTGGGTCTTTTTAGAGCAAGGGAATCATCCTCATCAATACAAGGTTTGAGTAAGATTGAAATGATCTTTACACCTTGTAGTTAGCATAGGTAGTTAGGTAAATTCCTGGTTCATCAGATTTCAGTTCTTTCAAGATGTCCAACATTAATCCTCAAAAAATGTTAAAGGCAATCTGAGCAATTACAAATTTAGCTTGGCCACCCAACACCAGCTCTCTCATGATGCCTCCCAGTCTCAAGCTAGACCACCTTGGGGCTAATAGTTTGTCATGCACCTCAATCCCTTTACACTGCCCACATTTAGAGCCAAGTTTTTCCATGTCTACCATATCCTTGGGCATGATAGCCCAGGAATGGTCTTGTTTTGCAATTGAGACCACAAATTTGGCGCACAAGGCCTCAACATGCACAACTTGGCTGAGAATCCAAGGCCACCTTGTAACACCGGCGGAGCGATAACGTCCCACTTTGCCCATTGCCATGGAAAAAAGGCTTTAGTGTTGTTCCTTTGATCACCCACAATAGCACCCTTAGGGCCCCACCACCAATTTTCCACCCTCTCTCTTTTGCAGCTGCTCCATCCTCGAGTTCGGTCTTGTTATTGTTTTTTGTAGTTTCCTGTTTGCCCAGTCATCTTTGCAATGGTTTTATTTTCTAGTGATGCTCTTTCAAGGTCTACTTTGCAGCAATCTCATTTACAACAGTCTTAGCATGCCACCTACTCATTGGACCACTCACTGGGAAGGTGAGTGGAATAGTGGCGGGCATCTGTAGCAGAGCTATAGGGCTACACAGAGCTCAAATTGCATGGCGAACTTGGTGGACATGCTCTAGAGGACATCATCTTCGAGTTAGACCTTCCTTGGTCTTTGGATGTGTGGAGCCTCAAAAAATGGGAGTTTAAAATGAAAAGAATGTATCTTAGAAAGGGATTTCACAGATGAAGCATATATACCTGAACCCTTTCCGGAGCATTTGTTTGAGACATTTGAATGGACTCATATTCTAGCAACAATGGATGTGTGTGTGTGAATACGTCTATGCCTACTCAATTTTGCAATGAGGATGTTCATGACATAATTCCCATACAAATACTCAACCCTTCACATTGAAGATGAAGTTCAGGAACCCAAGGACTTACTGAAAGCTCAACAAGTCTTTGTAGACCTCTATTATGATGCTACTCATGAGTTTGAAGAACATTCAGGTACATTTGATGATTCAAGGTCAGAAAAAGAACATGTTAGAGCCCAAGTACTCCTAAAAGGAGAGAGGATTTTTTTTTTGATTTTTCGAATTAGAAAACAAGAAGAAAAAATTGGTATAGAAGAAAAAGAGACACAAAAGACTTGAAATCTAGACCTATGTCATCAATTTCTAGCAGGACATAGTTTTTGATGCAGATAGATGTACATGATTGTGTCAAAGACAAGATCATGGGTAGATATCCTTCAGAAAACAAACAAGGGACATCAAAAACATCAAGAAAAAAGAGAAAGGAAACTGAACCAAAACCTAAACACCAGGATGATGAATCATCCATGACATGGGTTGAACAAAAGAAAAAATATCAAGAGTTGAAGAAAACTCTAAAAGGAGATGTATACCACTAATATGGAAACAATCGAAGAAGGGAGTAAAGATGTAATGAGTGTTCCATCCCATTACAAAAAACATACTCTCCAAAATCGAAAGATCATAGTAAAAAAACCTGTAAAGGAATTAAGAAAACAGGGTGAGTCATATGAAGGACCTAAAAATGCAAAGAAAATAGATCTAGCCAAATCAGAGAAGAGCCTAGACATGCCTACATTGCAAATGACTTGACGAAAGAAGAAGAAGAGATTTTTCTAAGCTTACTAAAATAATAATGAGATATCTTTGCTTGGTCTTATAAAGATCTCAAGGGTGTTGATCCAAAAATTTGTCAACATACCATACTCATGAGAGATGATGCGAAGCCAAGTAGATAACGTCCATATACTAATAATGAAACATTTGCCAAAAAGATCAAGGAAGAAATAGAGAATCTCAAGGAAGCCAAATTCATTTATGAAATTGAACACACAAATTGGGTGTCTCCTATTGTGGTGGTACCTAAGAAAACTGGAAAATTAAGACTGTGTGTCAATCTCAAAAAAGTGAATGTAGCCACCATTAGAGATAGCTACCCTCTTCCAATAACTGAGCATGTTTTAGAACGAGTTGCAGGAAAAGAACCGTACAGCTTATAGTGTTATTCCTTTTGGGCTAATTATTGTTCCTTCCACCTTTCAAAGATTGATGAGTCATGCTTTCAAAGAATATCTTAAGAATTTCTTGGAGGTATATATGGATGATTTATGCGTACATTCATCAATCTGGGATGATCATTTTGAACATCTCAAAAAGTATTCAAAAAATGTAGACTTTATAGGATTTGCTTAAATCCTAAAAAGTGCACCTTTATGGGTAGACAAGGAAAAATTCTTGGACATGTAGTGCCTAAAAATAGCACAGCGACCGATATTGATAAAATTCATGTTATTGTTAAATTGCCTAGACCAACAACTATCAAAGGGATTCAAGCTTTCATGGGACATTGTGGATATTAGAGATGATTCATTTACATGTATTCTATAATCGCAAAACCCATGTATGGTATGATTACACTCTTTGTATGGACTGATGAGTGTGAAGAATATTTCAAGAAGCTTAAACAAGCTCTCACTTCAGCCTCAATATTGAAAGCACCAGATTGGAATAAGATATTTCATATACATGTTGATGCTTCCAATTTTTCCATTGGGTGTATATTAGCTCAACCAAGAGACGGAAAATTTGATTTTCCTAGCTAGTAGATAGCTGAATGTGGCAGAGAAGAATTATACAACCACCAAAAGAGAAGGATTACATATATTACCTATTAGCCAAAAAATTTGTGTTCTTTGTGGACCACCAAGCTTTATTGTACTTGGTCAACAATCTATTCAACACAGGGAGAATAGTGAGATGATTCATCATTCTTTTGGAATTTGATTTCACTGTAGTTGAAAAAGGCACCACACATCAAAGAGCATATCATTTATCAAGGATTATTCTAGGAGAACCACCAAAAGGGGTAGATGATGATCTACCAAATACATATTTTTTCTCTGTGAAAATGATACATCGTTGATCAAAAAATCCGGTTTCATTGATGACCATAGCTCAAGTGGGCTCTCAAATACCACTTTCAATTACACCAGGATTAATTGGGAAATCTGCTATGTATCAATTACTAGCTGGAAGGCTATACAAAAGAAATCGAGATGAAATGTTGCTTTTGTGTATTAATCCTGAGGAGAAAACCCAATACCTAAGTCAAGCACACATTACCGTAGTAGGAATTCACTTTGCAGAAGACCAAACTATGCAACGGATCTAGAGACTTGGAGTATTTTGGCCAACCATGAGATGTGATGTTCACTCATTTGTAAGAGTTTGTCCTCAATACCAGAAATAAACACCCATACTTCATGTGACATTATTTAAAATCTCACTCGTTCCTAAGTGGAGTAACTATCTAGTTACTTACTTATCAAGCATGACATTTCTAGAGGATATGAGTAAACACCACCAAAGAGCTATTAAAACTAAAGCAAGAGATATGCTCTTATTGGAAACCATTGTATCAAAGAGCAAAGGATCAACATTTGCATCTTTGAGCAATGACTCAGAAAGAAAAGCTGCAAGAATTGCCACCCTACCAACTGGAGCCAAGTTTAGTGAAAACGGCCAAGGTAACCTACCTATTAAAGGGATAGCTTGAAGAACATAATATGACAGTCTTCACCGACAGTTTCAAGAGTGAAGATGGAAATCAGGTAGAGTTGCAGATTCTACTAAAATAGATTTATGATGTAGCTGCAAAGCCATCCATAAAAGAAGCAAACAGAAGGTTACGGCTTCAAGAATTCTATGATCAAGAGCCACGTGGAGTAGATTTCTAGAGAGCCTATGAATTGAGCCCATGATTAGCTCAAATCATGGATGAGTAAGGCCAAAAACTCAAAGTGTTCATTAACAAGGACATAGTGACTGAGTCATTAAAGCTGCCAACTGAAGGAATGACAATAAGGACCAAAGATAGGAAAACAACGGGTACATTCACCAAGCATACAATTGTTGCCACCTTCTCTGACCTAATTCTAAAGCAAGTGGAGGATCCTGTCCGTCTCTATCACCAACACTTCCATTTCGGCTCAAAGAGAACGCCAAGATACACTACTCTGAATCATGCAGTTGCAACTACTTTCATGCAAGTGTTGAAATCAACAACAAGGCAAACAATAGATCACATGTTACATGCTTACAACACTCAAGAGCACAAAGAAAGAAGGAAAGATAACATATCTGGGTGCTTCAAAAGTTCTAACATGAATCGCATACCATGCTATTGGAATGGCCGACAACTTGCCGCCAGCCCCGGATCAGAATACATGGATAGTATCAGCTTAACCTTCTCGACAAACCATTAGATCAAAGAAGAAAAGGGTATATAAATCAGATGGAGAATCAATAGAAAGCTCGCCTGAAGCCCACAATAGTGAAAGCTCTGACAATGAAGAAACGAGGGCAAGGAGAGAAGAAAGTAGTGGCAGCACATCAAGAAGAACCACACCTAAAAATCAAGGTTGGAAAGAGAGAAAGAAACATTTAAAAGAAGTCGCCAAGCTACTGAGCAAACTCGGAGTCATGGATCCCCAGGGAAATCAAGGGTCCTAGGTCCTAGGACCAAGAACCCCGCGAAGAAGATCCAAAGGATATACCTGAGTGAATGTATGCAGAAGCCAAAGCCTTGAAGGTACAAGAAGCTCTAGAAGCACAAAGGAAAGCAAGAGAAGAGTCGACTGTGCAACAAAGGCAAGCAAAAGCTGAACAACAAATTGAGCCACATCATGAAGAAGGAGAGATGTCTCGAAGACCCACTTTACCCACTATGGAACCTAAAGACCATCCAATGCCAAGTCCAAGCCCTTCACCAGCTGGAAAATCCAATGAGAAGTGCATGCATGCGTGGACAAAAAAACGGCAAGCACAAACCTCGCTATGATACTAGTTGAATGTGCTGCAGGAAGCGTGTGCAAGTGCAAGTGAGAGAGTAGAGAGAGAGAGAGAGACTTGCTTTGGGTGGAGCACACAACAACGTTATCCTATTGCAGCTCCTTATTCTAATGTATTAAAGAATAAGTATATAATGGTTAAGTTAGTAGATGGGTTAGTAGTAAGTGGGATGTCTGGCTAGTTGGCTTGAATCCCAACACAACTCTTAGTCACAGTGCTAAAGTTAAAGAGTTGGAATAGCTAATCGATGCTCTCCAAGGTGAGCTTGAAGACTATTGCAATTAGGGTTGCAGGAAAACGCACACAACTTGGAGAAGATGAAGGAAGCTCAAGGCACACAAGAGAGAGTGTATTACTTAGTGTGCAATGAAAAGATCGATAGCCCTAGAGTGATGGGCATGTATACACCGGGGAAAAAACCTGCTAAAGAGGGAAAAAATGCCCCAATGGTCCTAGTGTGTTCACACACATCACTACCAAATGTATATGGTAACAAATACCCCGTGGAGTGATGCAGTGAACGTGAGTTGGCACTTGAGTAAAGGGAAGTGCCATGCCCTAAGGACATGATCAGTCCACAAAGGGGAGTAAGCCCAAAGCTTTGTGGAAAGCTTTGAGCTTCTCACGAGACAATGCCTTTGTGAAAAGACCTGCAAGGTTGTTATGTGTTGGCACATAAGCCAAGCTGATCTCTCCTGCTGAGAGCCTCCGCCTGACATAGTGGTAATGCACCTTAATGTGCTTCGTGCAAGCATGAAAAACTGGGTTCCTTGCAATTGCCAATGCACTCTGACTGTTAGTGTAGATAGTGTTGGCAGTGTCCTGTCCAACACCCAAATAAGCCATAAGGCGTCTGAGCCATACACACTCAATCGTAGCTATGAAGACTGCCTTGTACTCAGCCTCACAACTAGAAGTGGCCACATTAGGTTGCTTCTTGCTCAACCATGATATGAAACAAAACCCACTTGTGGACACTCGCGTGTCAAAACAAACAACCCAATCTGAGTTTGAAAAAGCATGTAAGTCTGGCGGCAATGATCCCCCTTTGGTATAAAACAAGCCAAGATGTAAAGTGCCACTAAGGTAGCAAAAAATCCTCTTAACAGCCTGCCAATGCTTAGACCCTGGGCTATGCATAAATCTATTGACCTATGAGACTAAAAATTAAATATTCAGCCTCATGTTGCATACATAAATGAGTCATCCAACAGCACTTTGGTAAAGAGTGACATCTGCAGGATCACCAGCATCATGAAGACTCAATTTTAAACCTATTTCCATGGGAGTGACAATAGGTTTGCAATCCTCAAATCCAAACTTACATAGCAATGTCTCTATGTAGCTTTTCTGACACAAGGCAATACCACCATCACATTGCTTAAACTGTATACCCAAGTAATGATGCAACATTCCCAAATCTTTGATATTGAAAGTAGCATTCAAATCAGTTTTAAATTCAGCAATATGTCTCTCATTTGGTCCAGTGATCAACAAATCATCTACATAAAGAACCACAATGAGAAGTACATCACCCTCATGCTTTACATACAATGTGCTTTCTATTGGACTGTTACAAAAGTCTTGTTTGACCAAATGAGTGTCAGCTTTCTCATAGCAAGCACGAGGAGATTGCTTCAACCCATACAAAGACTTCTTACATCTGCACAATTTGTCCTCTTTTCCTTTCTTGACAAAATCACGCGGCTGCGTTACATAAAATTCCTCAAAGATGTCACCATTCAAGAAAGGAGTAAAAATGTCTGATTGATGTACAACCCAACCAAAATGAGCTGCCAATGCACATGGAAAACGCACAATAGTCATACGACAAGTGGGAGCAAAAGTCTTTTCATAATCTATGCCTTTTTTTGTACATAACCCTTTGCAACAAGTCGAGCCTTATGGCGATCGATCTCACCATCCGGCTTGCGTTTCAACTTGTAAACCCACTTCGTACCAATGGCCTTTTGACAGGAGGCAAATCACATAAAGCCCATGTGTCATTTTCTAAAAGTGCATCATATTTTGATTGCATCGCAGCCATCCAATTTTTTGAATTCTGTGCTTCATCAAAAGACAGAGGTTCCTCAACATCATGTAAGCTTGACACAGCCAAAGCATAACAATCTGATGCATAAGATGCATGGCGAGAGCCTGAACGAGTACAACTAGACAAAGGTGCATCCAATTTATTGTCATGCAATGTATGCACCGGCCATTTGCCTCTAGCGTGCTCATTTTCAGCCCTCTCCTCATCAAGTACATCTGCATCAATAATAGGCTGATCTTTAACATTTTTGAAAATCCCCATAGGGTGTGTGCATTTGCCCCATTGGAATTTACATTCAAACTTTCACAACTAAAAAGAGGCAACAAAGTGTCATAAATGTCCTGTGAGCTTACATAATTTTCTCTATTACATGACAGCAAGGGCTCAACAAAATCTTCCACAAACACTACATCCCATGAAGCCAAAATACTCTTTGTTGGCGGAGAATACAACCTGTAACCTTTGCTTTCAGCACTATAACCAACAAAAATAGCTTTGACAGCCTTATCAATCATCAAATTTTCTGCATTGTGTTTGTGGCACTAAAGCATATGCCAAATAGCCAAAAACACGCATGTGCTCAATAGAAGGCTCATGCTATGATTCATATGGAGTAATAGACTGCAAAGCTTTCATAGGACACCCCTTAAGTACATAAGTGGCACACATGATGGCCTCAAGCCAAAAAGAATGCGGCAAAGCTTGACTTTTGACCATACATCGTGCCATTTCCATAATTGATTTGTTTTTCCTCTCAGCAACACCATTTTGTTGAGGCGTATAAGGCACTATACATTGATGTTTTATCCACAACTAGCCAAAAATGCATTAATTTCATGAGACATATACTCCGCCCTCGATTGGAACGAACGGTGCCCATAGTACATTTCGAGACATTTTCAGCCATAGCCAGAGATTGTTTGAAGCACATAAAAACTTCGAACTTCGCTTTAAGCGGAAATACCCATGCATGCCTAGAGTAATCATTAATGAAAGTCATGAAGTAAAGGTAATTGCCCAAGGACGGAGTTTGCATGGGCCCACAAACATCACTATGCACAAGATACAACCTACATGTGGCCCTAACTGAACCATCCTTTGGAAACTTCAAAGGATGCATCTTACCCAAAATACAGCCTTCACAAACATGGTTGACAGGTGTATCAAGAGGCGGCAAAGAAGCAACCATATCAAATTTCTGCAAACGCAGCAAACTGGCAAAATTCAAATGACCAAAACGTGCATGCCAAAGTTTTGCATCTTAAATAGCCCTTGAATCAACAAATGCATTTGCAAAATTTTGTCCACACTTGTCATACAAAGTGAGATTATATAGCCCACAACACAAAAGGCCATATGCAACAACTATATCACCAAAACTGAGATCATGAAGTATATATCTGTCATTCACAAATTTGACTACAAGTCCAAGTCTAGCAAGTGCAGATACAGACAAAAGATTCTTCTTGATCCCAGGTACATAGAGTGCATCAACAAGTGTGAAAGAACTGCCATTTGTAGCAGTAAGCACAATCTTTCCAACTCCCTGAACCGGATAAGAGGCATTGTTGGCACAAGTGACTGAATTCCCATCAGGGATAGACTCGAGAGAGGTGAACAATTCACAATGTGAGGTAATGTGCTTTGTAGCACCACTGTCGAAATCTGTAGCAATTGACATGCATGCATCATGGACAATAGGATTGTAAGTGCACTCTACACTGAAAGCCCATTCTACATCAACATCAACATCACAGTCTCCTTTCAAAAAAGACTCATCAATGGCTACATCTGTAGTGGAACTAGCATTTGCAATGGAACCACCCTCTTTCTTCTTAGCCTATTTGGCCTTCAACTTAGGACACTGCTTGATCAAGTGATCATTAGCTTTATAATAATGGCAATACATCTTCTTTTTGCCCTTATCATCAAAATCTCCAGGCAAATTGTTGCCAGCAGAAGCATTAGGAACATGTGATTTTCCACTCGCAGAAGAATCATAAGAAGTGGTTGCATTGCTGTTACCACCCTTTCTTTGAGAAGCAATAAAAGCCTGTTCCACACTAACATTGTCTTGTCCTTTTTTTTTTTTTGGGAAAGTGACTCTTGCAACAACAATGTGCACAATGCATCAAACTTGACAACTTTAGGATTTCTTTGGGTCATAAGTCTCCAAGTACTAGCAAAAGTCTGGTAAGAATATGGTAAGGCATCAAGAACAGTCTGCACAAGGGAACTGTCTAAAATGACTTCACTTGTAGAAATAAGTTGCTCATTGATATCCTTGACACCAGCAAGGAAAGTGTCCATATCATCTTCCTCATGCATAATCTTCCACTCCAGCTCTTTACGCAACAATGCAATTTTTGCCTCATTGCGGCTTGCATAAAGACAAGCCAAAATATCCCAAGCTTGTTTTGCAGATTTCGCTAAACAAATGTGAGAAGTAATGGTGCGCTTCACAGACAACACAATCAATGCATGAGCCTAGACATTCTTTACATCCCGACGAGCTTGTTCTACCGTAGGCAAAACAACTCTAACAACAAGAATCCTTGGACCAAGACCTGCCACATCCTCAACATCGCCTACATCCTCAGAGCCAGGACGTACATCAATGCCCTAATATTCTAGATGCCCTTTGACACAAGAACATGTTGCATCATGTAGGCCCACATAGGGTAATTGTCCCCATCCAAGCTGTCCTCAGCAGCAAAACATCTTGAACACATCTGTGTTGTTGTCAGCCATGGAACATGCCTGCACCTGATGTGAAAACTGCACAAAATGAGGAGAAATTGAGTGAGACTATCACGTGCTATATAGCACAACCCACAGTAGAATGTATGGGACCTGTTATGCAGTATTTGGCACTGATAGAAATTTTGCACAAAATGAAAAAATTGTATGTGCAGACCTGGCTGTAGTGGGAAACGGAGGCCGAAATGAGTCGGAATCAGAGATGTGAGCAGACTAGACTCTACGAGCTCACTTAAAATTTTTGTCGACGACCCGCGACGCTCGCCAAAGCTCACTGAAATCGAAGAAAATGTGCAGGCGTGTGCTGGAGCTGTTGGCGACTAAGCTTGGGAGGATACAACCTGCTCTAATACCAATTGTGGGAGTTAGGGTTGCAAGAAAACACACACAGCTTGGAGAAGATGAAGGAAGATCAAGGCACACAACAGAGAGTGTATTACTTAGTGTGCAATGAAAAGATCGATAGCTCTAGAGTGATGGGCGTATATACAATGCTCGGGGGAAAAAACCTCCTAAAGAGGGAAAAAATGCCCCTTTGGTCCTAGTGTGTTCACACACATCACTACCACATGTATATGGTAACAAAGACAGAATGATCTTCATCAAGAATCTTCAAGAACAGATCAAAGAGATCAAAAATGAAGAAGAGCAACACCAAAATGTCAAGGAGAAGCAACAAAAAGAAATGGAAGATTTAGGAGAGCTTCTCACAAAGCTGTCAAATGTGTGCAAAAGCAAGGATCAACAGCTGACAAAAGTGACCAACGAACTTTTAATCACTACTCAGTAAGTCCAAAATCTTCAAGTGCAATTAAACTTAGCAAATGCTTCATTGCAATACTCAGAGCAGAGGATGAATGACCAACTGGCATTCCTAAAGCAAATCAAGGAAAACCTAGCCGTAGCTTCACTCAAGGGGACAGATGAAGTCTACAAGACTTTGGAAAAGAGAACAAGGACCTGGAACTTGAGTTAAAACTGGAACAGACACAAAGACAAGACCTCGCCTTAATGCGGGTACAAAGAGAAGAGCAGTTTCTCAAGGAGATAGAGGAATTAAAGAGAGCTAACCAACTGCTGAGATAAGGGCATGGGGAAGCTCAAGAGGAGGCAGGTACCTCTGAACAGCCAATTATAGACATACTATCAATCTCCTTTGCAAATATACGGAAACACAGCCAACATAAGTGCAGATAGGAGAGTCTAAATTCCAAGTACCAATCATTGAAGAGAAACAAGTGCCAATGATACAGCTTTCTAAAGATGAAGAAGATGCACTTAAATAACAGATGGTCGATTAAGTGGATGCTAAGTGGATGCTAAATGGAAAGCGACAATGGATTGGGAGTTGAGAGTTCTTCACTCAATCAATGTAACACAGCTCACTCCCAACCAAATCAATGCTCAATGGCATCAACAATCGCTGCCCTACCCTTTGATAAAGGTGGAGCTACTGCAAGTCAAAAAAAGATTGTACAAGGATATGCAAGAAGAGGGTTCAGATGCTCTCCACCCCAAATGGAGAAAGAATTGGCTCAACAAAAGTCCAAGGTATCTCATTCTTTTTACAAGAGCACCTGTAGCAATACAAAAAGACTCTACATTATGTCATGTATCAAGGGTAAGGACATGGCCAGCACATGAAGTATTGAGGAAGAAGAGGCCGACTTGGCTAAATTACCCTAGACTGCCAGCTCTAGAGCAAGGACCTACGACTAAGGAATACATGGTGAAAACCCTAATGGATGCCATGAACTTCTTCAAGATCCTCCCTGATCTCTCATGTGCAATGCTATATGAACTCTACAAAATGCTCCTCAAATGCATTCAAGTTTTTCATGAGCCTGAGCAAGCAGGAGCCCCTTGGATGTCTTTGTTGACGGCTGGGTCAACAACACGACATAACTCAACAAAGCCTTATTCTCTGAGAGTTATGGAATGCTGCGGATTATGGTCATAAACATTTTTTGTAATAAGTAGGTAGTCTAGGTAGCAAAAGCCAGGGTCCAATGGCACTTCTAGATTGTAAATACAAAGCCATTTGACCCCTCAAACTCTATTTTAGGTTTAACCTAAGGTGACCTTAGTATGTAAGGTACCTAGGTCATTTTGTAAGAACAATTTTATCATAATTATAGTTTTAAGTTGCCGTCGACTGTGCATGAGAGAGGAAGAGAGAGAGCGTGAGCTTCATCCTGACGCAACACTCCGCTCGTTCTCATCACATTGTAGATCCAATTGCGCTATCGCCTAGCCTCAGCAAGAGCTACACGACAACGCCAAGCATTCATCGCGGAACAAAGTGAACGTGCTTGCGCTTATACGAGCTACTCGTGGCCGTAAGTATATCAAACAATATCTCTTTTCTACCTGCAAGTAGTCGTTAGAATTGCAGCGACATAAGCTACGCATAGGTACTCATAGATTTCAGTTTTGAGCACTTTTGAATTTCTACTTTGTCTTTATACGTGTTTTCCACATATGAGTTTAGAGCTAGGATTTTAAGTGTAAAGGCTTAGGGACAGGTGTATCCTAGTGAGGGGATGGTGTTCCTTAAGATTCATACGATTCTGGCATGGTTTAGTGAGTTTCCTTCCGTTTGTGTGTATGTGGGTAGGTGGTGTAGTTGAGAGTAGAGAGATACTAGATTGTGGTTTAGTTGGCCTGCCAGAGTATTGTATGTGTAGGATGGTCTCAACCTGACAAGCTAAAGAGATTTCCTTTGTGTGCCTATCGTGTCGTTTACGTCCTCGATTGACATTATGTTGATCTAGGTTGTGTTGCATGCACTTTATGGGTGGTGTGATTTGATCCCGCACCGCTGTGCCGGGGACACAAGGACTTAGGTAGGTATTCCTTCTAACACTCGTGTGATGGTTGCTTGCTTTAGTTTCCACTAAAGAAAGCATTTTTCTTAAGTGGATCCAAAAGAGGTTATTCCTAGATCAAGTGGATAGCCAGAAAGCGTTTGTCTTGCCGAGGGTCTGCGACTAGATAGGTTTAGTTAGGATTTGTAGATTAGAGTAGTTGTTGGGCGAGTGGTTTGTGAGGTGATGAAAGCGTTTGCTAGTCCGTGGCATTGAAGCGTTGTTCTACTCATAGATGTAAAACCCCATATGATTTGTAGGAGTAGCTTTAGGTAAGTGGTTTGGATTTGATCTAGAGCTATTCATCATTGATCTATTTGCTAAGTGCTTGTTTGCATTCATGATCTCTAAAAAGTTTGCTTTTGAGGAAAGAATGCAATAAAAAGAGTTATGTTGACATTTTTGCATGATTTTTTGGTGCTGAGCATATAAGAGGGCATGTGCAAGGGTTCTGGTGCTGACAAATTGTAATTTGTAAACTTAGACTTTATACACGTATAAAGTCTCAAGGGGCATCTGAAGACCAAATCTAAAAATTTTGACTCCACCAGTGTGTTTAAAAGGGGGGTTTTACCCTAAGTACACATTGAAACTAGAGTTTTGACCAACTCTTGACACCCAAAAGACAAAAGACGGAGTGTCTGAAACGAAAATAGAAAATTTGATGATTATGAGCAGGTTTTTGCATGAAAATTGGTAGAAGTGCTTGAAAACTAGTGCTAGATACTTGGAGATGCTTGTGAATGAAATCTGTCCAAAAAATCATCAGCAAATCATACGCGTATGAAGTCTAAAGGGTGATTTTGGCATCAATTTTGAACTTTTGACATTATACTCATCTTTTGCATGTTGTGTTGAGCACACCCACCAAATCTTATATTATTTGGATATAGATTGAGAGTTAAGGGGATTTTACTCTTTCAGAGGATTTCCTTATGAAAACTGATGATTTTGAGCAATTTTGACATCCAAAAATTGTTGTGAGCACATATTCCTATCTACACACTAAGGGGCTCCTCTGGTAGAAACATAACAAAAATCTGAGCAAAAGACTTTATACGCATATAAAGACTTAGAGGCCAGATATGAGGTCAAAATTTACGTCTGAGTGTACCCTTGTGATCTACAACATTTAGGAAGCACATAGGCCAAATTTCATCAAATTGCTTTTGGGCTTGCAAAGAGCAAAAGACAGAAAATTGCAAATTCAGGCTTGTATCGGTCAGTTGCCAGTATAGAGAGGGACCTCTGGAGTGAAATTCACTTCATTCTGACAAGTTAGACTTTATAAGCATATAATGTCTAAGGGGCACTTTTAGAGACCAAAATTCAAATCTGAGCTTACAAGGGTGTTAAGCACAACAAGAGAAGCTTACTCACCAAATTTGGGCCAAATCTGAGCACATAGATTTTATACGCGTATGAAGTCTCAAGGTCAGATCTGAAAGTCAAATTTCACTTTTGACCACATAGGGTGTTGGGAAATGAGGTGTTAAGCTTGCTTGCAAAATTTCATCTCATTTGAAGGTAAAGGTGAGAAAATGGTGATTTTGAGCAATTTTGACATCCAAAATTTACTGTAATCACATATTGTTGTTGTATGCATCAAGGAGTACCTTGGGTACAAATCTAAGTGAATTCTTAGCCAAAAGACTTTATATGCGTATAAAGTCTCATAGGCTAGATCTGGGTCAAGTATACCTCAGTGTCCTAGAGCATAAAAGAAGTCCCTAGCCAAAATTCATTGAATTTGGAGCTCATTTGGGCTTGCAAAGAGCAAAAGACAAAAAACTGCAGATTCAGGCTTATATTGGTCTTAACTTGCTAAAAAATGTTTAAATTGAATTCTGAAACTTGCTGAGAGTTGCTTGAGCGATAAGGAATCAGTGAAAGAAAAGTCACCTCATTCTGCCACAAAAGACTTTATACACGTATAATGTCTCAAGTGCCAAAATAAAGGTTAAATTTACAAACTAAAACTTGCAGTGGGTAGAGGACATCAAGGAGAGCCCACATACCAAATTTTGTCAAATTTTGAGCACATAGACATTATACGCGTATGATGTCTCAAGTGCCAAATTAGAGGTCAAAAGTTACATTTGAGCTCATATAAGTGTTTTTCAACATAAAACACACTAAGACACGGTGGATCCCAAAGGAGTCTCTTCAAACACAAACAAAGCAGGGACAAGTATGGGTTCCCAAACGAGCAACATCAACAAAACTGCCAAGAATCACAAATAAGTGGATCCCAAAGGAAACCAATAACATTGCTATCACTGCACTATCCCTTGAACTCTTTCAATTCCTTTTACAGTTACAATACAGTTAGAAGAGAACCCACTTTAAGGAACAATGCCAAATATGAAACCAACCACAGGGCTAAACTGGATTCCAAAGAAACATCGAACAGATAAGTAATCCTTCAAAAAAGCTCTACAACCTTCCATCAAGCAAACAACACAGGAGCTTCAAGACCAACACATTGCTTAGAATAGGAAGCTTTGCCAGCAAATGCCAATAAGCAAATTGCTTATACCCACATCTTGCACATCATAAATCTTTTCCATGCATTGACTGTGTATGTATAATAGGCTATATTACAAGGCCTGCATAGGCACAATTTTTGATTTCCCCAGCACAACACATACCCTTGGTGATACCCTGTCGTCGAGGAGGACTCCAAATAGGAGGGGGGGAGGCATTCTAAATGCTGACCTAATATATGAATATTAGAGGGCAATGTTTTGTGAGTTGTATTGAATTTTTGCGTTTGATTTTGATGATTTCTTGACAAAATTTAGAGTATATGTCCTCATAGTAGCATTACAAGAGCAGTACGGGGACAAAAGCCATATATGAGCCCCTAGGGACATTGTATAGTGTACATAGAGTTTATAATTCTGTTAAGATGATTTTGCTTTTTAGTTGACTTGATTTTTGGTTTTAATTTGTTACTTTTGAGATTAAAAAAAAAGCAAGAAAAATCCATAATCCAGATGAAGGAAAGACTGAAGAGATGTCGAGCCATACAAAGCAAGAAGGTCCAAGAAAATGACGACACTTTACGCGGCATGTCTCAAAAGCCATACGCACGATGGATAATGTCAAAGGTAAGAAAAGAATGCTGATCAACCTTCAACAACAACATGAGTCCAAACATGATTGAGAATGGTCATCAAACTCCAAGATGGACTACAAAGACAAATGAAGTTGGTGATGCGACTAAACAAAAGCAGCCATCAAGTGTAAAGCTGCCTATCAGCCACTTCATGCGTCTACAAGGCCATATACAGGAAGTAGATCTTTATACTGTAAATCTTCTATCTTGTATGTGACTTAATGAAGCCTAACAAACAAAAGGGACTAACCATACTCACAAGAAAAAAAGGGGCAAAAATGGCAGTTCATACATCTATTGTGATAGATGTCTGCAAGAGCAACCAATGATCAAGCCCAATTCTGATGATCGTCATTGGTTCTACATGTGTTTGATATCCAAAAGGTGTCCAAGATGCCCATCAGTCATTCTCGAGATTGAAATTCAAAGATGAAGCTTTAAAAGCCAAATACAAGTCCAAATCAAGCCAAGCTTTGCTCGGAGGCTATGAATAGAGGTTACAAGCTAAGGGTTATTATTTTAAAAAAGAAAAAAAAAGGTATAACCCCTAGCTAGTCAAACATGCAATTTTTTCAAATCTGAAGCCATGATAGCCATCTACATATCCTGTACATCATGTATATGAATTTTTGGGACAAATGAACAATGATAGCTCATTGATAGTAATGCCCTTTTGATGCAAGTTACTAACTTGGGAAATTAAGTGGAGTTTGTCAGGCTTTAATTAAGTCATGTATGAAGTAGAAGTAGTATAATGATTTACACATTACACAAAAGCTAACAGTGGCAAATGAGACTTTGATCACCTTGATGCAAGAACAAAGAAGTCACCAATAAAGAAGAGCATACACAAAAGTAATTAGAGGATCTGAAAAGATTGTCCTTGATGAGGCGGATTGAATGTTGAATATGGGTGAAATACCTCAAATTAGAAATTATCTCTCAGGTTTGGCCTGAGAGACAGACCTTGTATTGGAGTACAACTTGGCCTAAAGAAGTTGAAGATTTAGCCAGACAATTTCTACAGAATCCTTACAAAGTTGTTATTGGTCACAAGGTCTAAAAGCCAATCACTCAATTCTACAGATTGTAGAAGTCGTTTTTGAGAATCACATATACTCAAAGTGACAGATTTGTTGGAGCAAGTGATGGATGGAGATTTCTCTATCCATGATGATAAGAGTCAAGCTGAACGAGATTGGGTTCTTTCTGGATTTAGATCTGGCAATAGACCTATAATGACAAAAACGACATAAATTTTTCCATCAATTATGATTTTCTTGAATCATCTGAAGACTATGTACATCGGATTGCACAAACATGACAAGCTAGTACAAAGGCTACATCCTATACTTTCTTCAGGACAACAAAACGACAACAAAGACCGAACCAACATCGACAACCAGGTCATGTCAGGGACGATATGATCACGAAGGGGGCGAGTGTTGACGGTTGGGTCAACAAAATGACATAACTCAACAAAACCTTATTATCTGAGAGTATGGCATGCTGCAGATTATGGTCATAAACATCATTTGTAATAAGTAGGTCTAGTCTAGTAGCAGAAGCCGAGGTGCAATGGCACTTCTAGATTGTAAATACAAAGCCATTTGACCCCTCAAACTCTATTTTAGGTTTAGCCTAACGTGACCTTTGTATATAAGGTACCTAGATCATTTTGTAAGAACAACTTTATTATAATCATAGTTTTAAGCTACCATCGACTGTGCGTGAGAGAGGAAGAGAGAGAGTGTGAGCTTCATCCTAACACAACTCCCCACTCGTTCATCACATTGTAGATGCAATTGCACCATTGCGCTAGCCTCGGCAAGAGCTACACGACAACGCCAAGCATTCCTCGCGGAACGGAGCGAACGCGCTTGCACATCTACGAGCTACTCCTGGCCGTAAGTATATCAAATGATGTCTGTTTTTTGCCTGCAAGTAGTCAGTAGAATCGTAGCGACATAAGCTACGCATAGGCACTCATAGATTTCAGTTTTGAGCACTTTTGAATTTCCACTTTGTCTTTATACGTGTTTTCCACAAATGAGTTTATAGCTAGGATTTTGAGTGTAGAGGCTTAGGGACAGGTTATTCCTAGTGAGGGGATGGTGCTCCTTAAGTTTCGTACGATTCTAGCATGGTTTAGTGAGTTTCCTTCCGTTTGTGTGTATGTGGGTAGGTGGTGTAGTTGAGAGTAGTGAGATACTAGATTGTGGTTTAGTTGGCCTTCCAGAGTGTTGTATGTGTAGGATGGTCTCAGCCTGTCAAGCTAAAGAGATTTCCTTCGTGTGCCTATCATGTCATCTGCATCCTCGATTGACATTATGTTGATCTAGGTTGTGTTGCATGCACTTTATGGGTGGTGTGATTCTCTCCTGCAACAGTCTTTCTTAGAAGGTAACAAAGGCTTGTGCTACCATTTGAGTGGACAGCCGTCAGAAGAAGTCCTCTAAGGCTTCTATGCCAGATGTATGTTTTTTTCATCCAGCAATATGTCGGCATTTGAAGAGGTTTTTTACACGAGATTCTTCACATGGAATACAAAGATATTCGGGCCAATGATCAGCAATGTGACAACAAGATTTGTTGGCTATTCTTCGATAGAACTTAGGAATACAATCACTATTTAGTTTCTGCAAGTCTCTGAGAAAGAAGGACGCATCAGATATCAGAAAGCACTACAAGCCCTTAAAGACCTTCTCGCCAGCCGTCGGCCAAAAGACTATTTTAGTCCATGAAATTGTGTCAAGGGACGACACAATCGAGGAGGGGGGGAATGTTAGCAGCAAGATAACCCATGTAACATTTTTCGGGAGCTTTTATTGTAAAAACACTTATTCTTTTGATAAATCGGGGATATTGTAACTCCTATTTTCTAAGTGGATATTGTAATTGATGAGCCAGGGCTATAAGCTTCTAGATTGTATGAATTTAGCCTTAGTTAGAGCTCCCAGACTATTAGTTTTTGACCAAAGAAGCTTTGGCTAAGGTATAAAAGCCAATTTTTGTAAGTTAATATCAAGTTTTGGATAAGAAATACACATCGTGAGAAACGACGCTCACTTCTCTCCTTCTCATGCTTCCTACTCCCTTGTCGTTTGTCACATTGCAGTGTCGTATGTTGTATTGCAACCGCAGGTAAGAGCTCTACGCATTGACGTAAACATATCATGGTAAACCATAGCTTTGGCGTTGCCAACCTGCGGCTTAATTTCATCATAAGTAGGAATTTAAGCTAGGAAATCACAAAGTAAGCATAGGCAGGGTATTGGGACATCATTGCTAAGCATTTAGATGCATTCGGAGTAAAGAACGACTAGGTCAAAAACTCACTGCTATTAATAATCGTGTTTTTTGCACTTCATCAAAAGTGAGGTTTGAGACCATAATCATGTGTTCTTAGGTCTTATATACTTGCCGTAAAAGTTTTGTAATGTTCGGATGTCGTTTGATGCTGTAACGGTCATGTTTTGTGTGCCGATTACTTCTGCAAATCTTCCACCCCTTGGAGTCCAAGTCTTCTAGCCCTTGGCTTCCATGACCACTTGGGTCAGCAAGATTGCAACACCAAATTTTTTTCCAACAATCCTCATACTATTCTTGGATTTTGGGATTTATTTTTCAACATTTTGGTGTTCATTATTGAATGAAAACTTTCTTGTAGTTAGGATATGATGTAGACATTGTCCTTAAAACTCATATATGTCTTCCTCTATATGTTGCATTCGACGACTCCCTATAGTCTTTGGAAAAAATGCTATTGGTATAATATACAGGTGGTAGTGATGTGTGTGAACACATCCTAAGTGTGTTCACAGTCCTAAGTGTGAACACACTTAGGACTGAACTAGGACATTTTTTCCTTCACTAGGAAGGTCCCCCCTCCCCCCCCCCCCCCCCCCCCCCCCCCCCGTGCATTGTATATATGCCCATCACTCTAGGGCTATCTTATCTTTCTATTGCACACTAAGTAATATACTCTCTTCTGTGTGCCTTGAGCTTTATGCATCTTCTCCAAGCTGTGTGTATTTCCCTGAAACCCTGTTTCCAACAATTGGTATCATAGCACGTTGTATTCTCCCGGGCATAATCGCCAACATCGCCAACACACGCCTGCTCACTTTCTTCGATTTTTGTGAGATTTGGTGAGCATCAGCAGGTTGAAAATTTCTTTAGGAGAGGTCGTAGAGCTCAGTTTGCTCAAATTTTTCATTTGAGCTCATTCCGGCCTCCGTTTCCAGTACAAGCAGTGACGTGCAGGCAATTTTGTCGTTTTTTGCAAAATTTTCGTAAGTGTCATTTTCTGCATAACAAGTCCCTTACAGTCTTCTACGGGAGGATTGATAGACCTATCTAAAAGTGTCAAAATCGCAAACTGAGACTTGGAGGAGAGTCTACATTTAAAGTTTGGAGAAATTCTATGTCAGTAGACATTGTATGTGTATTAAGTCTCCAGGCATAGATCGACTGTTTTGGCCAGAACTTGAGCTACTGGTACCAGATTCATAAACTTTTTTTATCAAAACAAAGCTCCAGACTAGCTCTACAAGATTCGGTGTCAACCTTGAACAACTATAAAAGACCCTACGGGTCATTTATTGTTGGTCAGCGTCCAAAGAAACGTCGTTTAAGGCCTCAAAATTTATCCGGAAGCTAGGGATGTCTAAAATTTGACAAAATTGTGACAAAACTCTTTATCTGGTGGATAACTGTGAGGAATATAAAGAAACGATTGTAAGAGTCAAGAAGATGACACATCCTCTCAACACAGTGATTCACAAATGAGTGAATCCATTGCAAAACTAGCAGCACCTATCGATCAAGAAAATTTTATCAACAAAATGGTCAAGAGGTAGATTGTCACAAAAGTTGTGGCAACCACTTGGTCAGACAATGTCCTCAGACGAAGATCACACAAGTGAATGCCTATTGTCTTGACTGTGGTGTCATTCACTTGATCCCCAACTATTCTAAAAACCCAAACAGAGTCAGGAAGATCACAATGAATGTCTCAGGGATTGTTCAGCTACCCATGCTAAAAAAATGAAAACATCGTACCAGTTCAAGTAGTTATGAGAGTGCAAGCTCAAAAGGAAGCTAATGAGAACCAAGAGATAGAGAAAACAAAAATTGAGGTGAGTCTAGAGACGGGTGAACCAAAGATCGATGCACCTAGCTAAAAAACCAAGAGCAAACGAAATAGTTGGAAAGCTAGAAAGGCTAGGATGAAAGCATGTAGGGAATGAGAGCAAAAGTTCCCTAGCTGAGGAGCTTACCCAAGCTAAAGAGAAGATAAGACAACATGAGAAAATGGTTGCATCTTCTCTTACGTAGATGTCTCAACCTCTAGAAGAACCATCCACATATGAGAAATTGAGAAGTGCTAGTTCAGGAGGATTGGTGTTGGTTGAAAAGGTTAATGAGCCAGCCTATGAAGTGCGGCTTAAAAACAACCAAACCCAAGAACAGAGGTGGATGACATATCCATATGCAAAATTAGAAAAAGACAGACTTGAAATGTGTCAAAAAATGATTCTAACAGCCCAAACTTTACTAGAACCAGTAGTTGGAAAACCTGAGGGTGTGGTCTTTGTTCCACCTACACCAGTAATCCCACCAAACCAGGAACAGAAAGGGATAGATTCCAGTCACGAGAACGGACCAAAGCTGAAGGACCCAACATTAGAACCAAGTATAGTGGTGAATACCACGGATAACTTTTCCGAGGGATCTCACATAGCTATACCTGACAGCTGCAAAGAAATAGATGGTCTTGACAAATTGTGGAAACAAGTCATAGAGGCCAATGAAGCGAGTGAGCTAAGCAGACTAGTAAACCAAACGGGTGATGGAAGAGGAGTGTCTCTTCCACCAATAGAGGAATTTGAGGCTGGATTGCACATGAATCTAGAAGTGGAATCGTATTGGGGAGACAAAGGATCTGTACAGTCTCAACCTCATTTGCTAAGAACACTACCATCCTATCTGGGAGAGTACGAGGCCAAGTCAGAGGTTGTTAAGATCCCATCATAGAGACTGTCTTCCAACAAGGTCATGGATTCAAAGGGATTGATAGACATTTTTCAACATCAGCTACTTGTACGATAATGTTATTTGAGTTGCTCAGGATACGAACAAACATGTGAGCTACTGTAGGAAAACTCCTAGAGAAATTTGGTGTTAAAAAACCAATGACTCAAATCGAGGGCTTAATTTACGTATGATTTTGGTATGGTTTCGTGTTTTTCCTTCTGTTTGTGTGTATGTGGGTTGAGTGGTGTAGTTGAGAGCAGTGAGATTCTAAGTTCTGATTTAGTTAGCCTTCTAGAGTGTTGTATGCATGGGATGGTCTCAATCTAACAAGATAAAGAGATTGCCTCAGTGCGCCTATAGTGTCATCTGTGTACTTGATTGACATTATGTTGATATAGGTTGTGTTACATCCGCTTTATGGGTGGTGTGCTTCGCTCTTGCAACATTGGCACCGTTGCTGGAGAATGGAGCGAAAACGCCCACTCATCTACGAGCTATTTGCGATTGTAAGTATATCAAATGATGTCTATTTTTTGCTTGCAATTAGTCATTAGAATCTTGGTGACATAAGCTATGCATAGGAACTCATAGACTTCAGTTTTGGGCACTTTCAAAATCTAGCTCTGTGTTCATACACATTTTCTGCAGATGGGTTTAGAGCAAGGATGTTGAGTGTAGAGGCTTAGGGACAGGTGTATCCTAGTGAAGGGACGGTGTTCCTTAAGTTTTGTATGATTCTGGTATGGTTTGATGAGTTTTCTTCCGTTTGTGTGTATGTGGGTTGAATGGTGTAGTTGAGAGCAGTGAGATTCTAGGTTGTGGTTTAGTTAGCCTTCTAGAGTGTTGTATGTGTGCGATGGTCTCAATATGACAAGCTAAAGAGATTACCTTCGTGCACCTATCGTGTCATATGTGTCCTTGATCGACATTATGTTGATCTAGGTTGTGCTGCATGCACTTTATGGGTGGTGTGATTCGCTCCCGCAACAAAAGAATTTGAAGTCACAAACTTGTGTCATTAGAAATGGTGCCGGTATTGAGCTTTCACATTTTCAGAAATGTTCCATCAAATGTGGAAAAGTGAATGTCATTTTTGTTTCCAATCTCTTTGAGAACCTACTAAACATTACCATTATGTATGACCCACCATTAAGAATCCCAAATGCACGATTTTGAAAACACCTTTTGGTACTAGAGCAAGGATAAGTATGCAAATAAATAACGATTCTTATTCTCTCATGCACAATTATCTAGCTGTAGGAAAAGATCCTCATGCAGTTTCCAAATGCAAAAGTGGGCATGATACCCATAACATATTGAAAGGAGGTTGATTGTAGATTAGTAATCTCTTTCATTACATCCTTCAATAGCTAACAATGGTGTGAGTATTAATGTAGTCCTCTCATGCTCACGCTTCGTTCTGTTTTAGCGGTCTAGAACCGTCCTTGAGTTCAATGCATTGAACGATGTTACGTCGTTGTGTGGCATACCATCATGGCAAAATTTCCTAGTCTATCTTTTTCTCCTCTTTCCAAATTCCGTAATCATAATGTAAGGGAACTAATTGTAGTATTTAATATATGAAGGCCATAGACCATGAAGCGAGAAATGATCATACATCCCATGACCATGTCCATTCATTATCATTCTTTTTTATCATTACTTGCAATTGATATGAATTATTATGCTTGTTATTGATACTTGCAATTGATATTCATTCACATAGACTTTTGAGTTCACACGCAATCTCAATATTGCTATCTTCTTTGGGTCCACTTTATCATGTATAATGCATAGATACTAATATTTTTGTAATTGTGAGAAATTATGCCATGTGTACTACAAATTCCTACAATTTTGTTATTGCATCATGTGAATTCTACGTTCATCCTTCAAACACATAATCATTTCATCATCCTCTTTTGACTCTAGTTGAGACTTTATCCTACTACATACAACACCTTTGGAGAACTCCCTTATTTTTTACAAGGTCACATTAGCAAGCTCTATATTCTAAGTCCTATTGAATGTAGTGCTAGACATTGTCTTGAGAGTCATACTCACAAGTGTTTTATTGACATCATGTAAAATGTCTATTTGCTTGTACATGTTTTGTATTACAATCAAGGTTTCCCTAGTTCGATCTTCCATAGTTCTACTCTTATGTGGCATTCTCTTTGAGATTTCCTCTACAAAAGAGTACATCAATGCCATAACCATGTTTTATATGGTTTTTCCTTTATTATGACACCATCATTACTATGCATTGAGCAACAAACACCATTTTCAAATTGTTCATGATAACGATAAAATGATGTTTTTGGAATGCCATGAATTTCATTCCAGGCTCTGTTGTAAACTTCATTTCCATTAAAATAAACTACATAGCAAGTCTTTGCAGCTACTGTGGTGTCACATCAAAGAGTCAACATTGTATCATACATATAGTTGGTCCTATTTTGCAAGCTCTATCCCCAAAACTCATTGCACATAGTCATGACCTTATCCTAGTTTGCATATTGACAACACCTTTTGGAACAATAATCTATGGTTGAAACAAGCTGGACAGATGATAGTAACACTTGATTGGATTCTTAGAAGGTCTCATAGACATTTTTGGCTTCCTATTTATAAAGCAATACTTTCATTTTTTAAAAATATTCTCTACCAAACGCATTTATCTTGTAATGCATCTATAGCATGTAAATCCTCATATCGTAACAACATTTTTCCATCCATAGTTGTCACTCTCTTGATAGGACAACAAACAAGATTGATGTTGCATACATCAGATTTTTGCAAAAATACTAGCCTCACCAACATAGGATGTTTCAATACCAATACTGATGGTATCTTCACCTAACTCATCAAAGTTTCCAGAATCTACCTACCTTGCTATGCGTTAGATTTGACGATGTTTGTTGAGCTCGTGTTGCTAGTGCTACTACATTATGCTCACTTTGTGTTACTTCTAAAGCAATCTTCGAAGCTAGTTTCGTTACCAATGCTAGTATAAGTTATGAGCTCGATATACTCCTATTGTGCTTCAAGGTTCTCAAGCTCTAGTTCATAGAGATCCAAAAGTTGCAAAGTCAATTTTCTGCTCCAAGGTGCAAACCGTAGCTCGGTATGAATTCCTCATGCACATGAATACAATGAAGGCACTCCCCTTGCTTTGATACCAATTGTAGAGTACGTGTGCAGGAATGATGTGTATGTAGTGAGTTTTGGTGAGTTTATGTATAGATTTGGGAGTCACATATATAAGGGCTATTAAGACGGTGGTGCAACCAAAGTTGGTCCAAGCTGGAAAGTGTGCTAAACCACTACTATGTACAAGAAACAGGTGATAGACTCTCTTAACCTATACCCAGTGGCTCGCTCAACCGATTTGCATGCAGTCGTATTGGCTCTAATGGTAGGGGATGTGCGTACTCACAGTAGAGCCCGCATTCTGCAAAACTCCACTATGCATCATGCTAGTGTCAGCAATCGTACGACTGACAATCCATGCTGCAAATGCTCCCACTGTAGGTACTAGGTCGGGCCTCGACACTAATAAGGCAAACATGAGACACCCGAATGCTGACAAAATCTATGCAAACCTGGCTGTACTCACCTCCCATGCGCTATCTATGTAGTATAGAGGGTGCATACAGGTGTTGGATAAAGTGTTAAAGAAAGTGCAAAAGAACAAGGTAGGAAAGTGATTGCTGAAGGGTATGCTTGGTGGGGTTTTTTAGGCCAAAAGGGCTCAAAAAGTGGTCTTTGGGGGCTCTCTAGTAGACCACGTGCGTGGATTCTATACGAGGTCCTATGGCTGCAAAAGTCCCCTCTGTCTCACATTGGTATGAGAGCTCATAGGGAGGGAAGAGCTATGGAGGAGGGGAGAAGGAGGTTTCTCATGGTGATGCATGGCCTCTCTCTCTCTCTCTCTCTCTCTCTCTCTCTCTCTCTCTCTCTCTCTCTCTCTCTCTCTCTCTCTCTCTCTCTCTCTCTCTCTCTCTCCCCCCCCCCCGGTCCCCCCCCGTTCAAGAAGGAGGAAAAGATAAGGGCAAGCTTGCATGATTTGCATAGTGAATAATAGGATGAAGAAAAGGTCATGGAGGTCTTGGCATGCAATTGCATGTTCCATGCAAACCTTGACCAGGAGAAGGCAAAGCTCGATGTGTGCAGGCTTCCTAAAACAAGACATGTGACTGTGGTGTTCACACAAGAGTGAACCCTTACAAGGAGGGGGAAGCTAGGCAATGGTTGCCCGATTGCAGCACAACTACAACCAAATAGGTGTGTGCAGGCCTGCTAGAATTTTTTTGATTCATAACGGTCTTTGATCGAGCCCTGCATCAAGCATGACGAGTACATCTTCATCCTGCTGCACTGCAAATTAAAACTCATCGCCGTGGCTTGAGCTTCAATTCACATTGGTTTTTTTTTTAATTTAAATGGGTGCCCTAAGTATGCTCAAGACTACCCTAGGGGATTTTCCCACACAAACAACACCACAATCATAGCCACATGCATGTCGCTCAAGGCGTGAAAAAGGCAAACGAAGGCAAGGCTTTCTACTCATGATTTTCTATTGCAGCAAAATTCCATCAGTAAATTATAATTAACAAACACTGGAGGGAATTCAAGGAGGATTATTACTTGAAATCAATTGGGAGCAAGAGTGAAGACTACATGTAATCCTACAACAAATTCTTAGTGTTTGGAGAGCAAGCCTCCATAAATTAGCAAATCTTCAATCATCTGTATGTGGCAAGATTGGGAATGAAGGAAAGTAGTCGATATCTGTACAAGGTTTCCCAAATGCAAGGTAGTCAACTTACTAAGGACTTTTCCATAGCGGCATGGAAGGCATTGGGCCGCATATACCACCAACGATGGTCGGTCGGCATGCCCAACTGTTTGTTACATTTCAGGAAAATTTTCAGTCAAGACAATGCTAAAGGGAGAAGCATGGCTTCTATACTTATACACCATTAAACCACACCATGTGGTGATACAAATCCTAGTGCTAAGGGTGGCACATGTCAAAGACATCAGCAATAAGATCTAGTAAGTATGAGCCACATTAACTGAAAATATTCTTTTGCTTCTCAATAAGATGTATAAGTCAAACACGTCCATTACCTGTACATGCTCGACAAGGTCAACTTTATTTTGCTATGACATCTATATGTGTGCTAGAGTATCTGTAGCTATGAGCAATGGTAGCATCCAAAGTGGGGCTATTGAGATGTATCATGCAAAGATAAGACTTCAAGTTTGGAATATTCTGCAAGCATATGAACTTGGGGATACTTGGCAAGTGCCTGCAGGTTATTTCACTATGTGCTAAGATGATGTATATGGTGCATACGACAACTCTCTCTTGCACAATATATATAGATAAGAGCCAGATTCAAGCAAGTTTTATTTCAAAAACTTGAGAAAACTGGACAAAGTAGAGCAACAAGGTTAGACAATTTCAAGCTTCTTGTTTTTCCAACCTTTTAACCTTTAAGTTGGCAAGGACTGCCTATCGTGCAAAGCAAAGTGCTTTGACGATTTCACATGAAGCAAGGCTTCTAGCTTGTGATAAGATATTGCTTATTGACTGGTCATCAAGGGCATTGGCACACAGATTGAATTTAGAAAAGTAAGGATATAAGCTTACAATTTGCGTATGACAGCAAAAAAGTGTGATGTATCCATGTCCACTTGTGCAAGTCACTTTTGGTATTGGCTCAATCTGTAGGGGCCATTATTGTCGCCAAGGGCAACACCTCTACATGCATGGCATGCCAGTGAGGTAGATAAAATTTCACCTCAATAGTATTTACACTTTTGCTATAATGTCAACTACCCTGTTAAGGACACAATAACTTATTGATGTTTACAAACACTTTTTATTTATCTTTATTCACAGGAAAAGTGTCATACTTAAGTCAGTCTCGTACAGTCATGACCGCATACAAGGTAGATGGGTCAAGATGTGACTTATGTTACCTCTCTACAAGAGCATGTACAAGCACATTACTGTATGCTTATAAGATAAGCTATGCCATACAAATTGTCTGCACCGATCCAGACATAGGGGGCACACAACACAGTTGAATAAGGGATTTTCCTCAATCAAGAACTCTCTCTCTCTCTCTCTCTCTCTCTCTCTCTCTCTCTCTCTTTCCTCCCTCTTTCTCCATGGAAAAAGTGAAATTAGACATGATTTTACAAAAATCTTTCTATGTCAATATGGTAACAAGAAGGGCTAAGATCCATCTATTTTCAAAAGGCTAAGAGCCATTTCTTTTTGAAGGGCTACGAGCCATTTGTTTTGGAATGGCAGTTCAATACCCATTGATTCTAATGAACAAGCAAGAGTCTTGCCATTATTGATTTTTTGGGTGTTATTTTAGCACGCCACACTTAAAGTGTGAAGATTAAGTTGATTTTTTGAACATATTAAACTTGTAAGGGCTTATCTCTACCGAGGTGTATCAATGAAGACAACATTTTAGATAGCCCGGATGTTCACAAAAACCCAAGATTATGGATTTTTGGGTCTAGAAAAGATCGAGTTGTAAATACGATTCCAACTTCAAAGTGGATCTTCTATTTTATCTATAGCACTAAAAGTGTCTATACGAGTACGATTTTGGGGTAAGACCCAGCTTGTGATTACTAAATCACTTATTAAGTGTTGATGGGTCAGTTCTTGGAATCTTCACACTTGCAATTGCAAGGAAAGAAGTCCACAAGCTGCCAAGGGGTAGTGGAAATTTCAACTTTCAAAGTTGACTTCAATTACTATTGGCTACTCGTTGAGTAGTTCTTTAGCAAAGTCTAACCAAGGGGTTTGATAATGTAGATTTTAGCCAAGGGATTTGGATTGCAAAGGCAGCACCTAAGGTTACAGGTGCAATACTACTTGGAACTCACTGATTTTCAATTATTGTTCCTAGGCCTTTGTAGGCGGGAAATTTGGGTAGGTGCCTTTGACTACAGGTAAGTGAACACTATGTTCAATCTCTAGGTATACATCTAATTTGGTTTTATTTATTTTTTTCTCTTTACAAGCATGAAAAGGTCATGTAGGAGCATGCAGTTTTGGCACATGTTGTCACATGGGATACAACATGGTATGGGAACTCAAGGAGTTCAATTTAGCCAATGTGAAGCAAGGTAAATGAGGGTCCCTCTTACTCATGTCGTAGAGTGTTTGCAGTTACCTCCACACACCAGTACATCTCGTACTGTCGAGTTGAGACATATTCTACATGTGGAGAATATGAGTCTCTGGGACTGACACCAGCGCCGCTATTTCAATTATGTGTCACAAAAAAGTCCTTAGGTGTTGGTCGAATCCATTTTATAGACCATTTTCCATATGTCATATCAGGAACAATTTTAGTGGCCAAAAATTGTCAGATACCTAGTCAGACTTGTTAAGGTACAAGTAAAACAACTTTAACGGATATTGGTTTATACATGTAGCAAGTCTATGTTTTGTTAATGAAAATGTTTTATTGTTTGTACTTAGAAGCGACTTATGTTTCACATTCTATTATGGTTCAAATGTTTCAGCAAGGCTTGCAAATGATTGTAGTAGAAAGTATTTATTTTCTTTTCAGAACTATTTGCACTCCTCTTTCATGTGTGCTAGGAGCATCACATTTGCCATAAGTATAGTGTAATCTTGTGCTAAAGGATTTGCGAAGAGCATACGTTAGCACCAAGAAGTTCAATTAGAAAGCATGTAATTCTCTACTTGGAATTTGCTTACCACAAGGTAACTCATGTTTGTGACTAGGTTTAGTCTCTTCATGCATAAGTCAAGTTCTCAACCTTGAACACTACTTACGGTGGGGTTGTTTACTAATATGAGAAGATAACAAGTCAAGGAATTAAGCTTGGCTCTGATGAGTTATATCAGCATGTTAATTTCATGAAAAGTGAAAAGAGGCACTCTTTTGAGTACATCTTTGTTTTGATAACTCATTTAGCATGTTCACGTGCGTTCTAAATGGAGTCTACACGCTATGTTGGATATATGCCGATTATACAATACGGTTGCAAAGGGACAACAATGTGAACAATCAAGATGTTAATATTGGTTTCATTGAGTCTCCTTTTGAATTGTATTATGGTCAAATGAACAAATGGATCCATGAAGATCGATGCCATTGTGGAAAACATTAGTGCTCTTATAAAGATATAACCAAATAAAAACGCTTCTCCAGGGGGAAATAATGTCAAGCCTAGGGTAGGACCGGACAAGCCAAAGGCCAAGACGGAGCCATGCGGTCAAGGCGGCCCTATTATTAGCAAGCCAGGGCCTTTATAAGGCATGGCTGGGTAGAGAGTTGCATGCTTGAGTCCCCTCTATCTCACATCCAAGCTTTCCAAGGAGGTTAGTGTGTTGTGATTGAAAGGGATGCTGGTAAGTATAGTTGTGCAATGGGTTGTCAGGTAGGTACAAAGTCTGCTTGGAGAGGATCTTGCTTTATAAGGTTGGGGGGGAGGGCCAAGTTTGTCCAATAAGAATGATGGTGTATTTGGTGATGCTTGGTTTGAAGTGGGCAGTTTGCCGACAAGTGCTTTGAATGGTGAGGATATGCTATTGGTAGTTTTTGTGTGTGGTTGGCTATGTGCCTTGGTGTGGCACTATGGGAAGTTTGCTGCAGGTGGATGGAGGTGATCAATGTCAGGTGTTTGACCCAGGTGGAAGCTAAGTTGTAATACAGGGGGTTGGGCAACCCGGTTGAGTAGAGGTGGCGGGTAATAGGAGCCAGGTCTTGCACATATGGTAGGTGTTTTGTGGTGTACAGAGTGCTTGTTTGGTGATGCAATTTTTTAAGGTCAGTAAGCATGTGTGTGATTGAACATAAATGTTTAACAAGGGGGCTGGGCAATGATGGTGCAACCAAAGTTGGTCCAAGCTGGGAAGTGTGCTATGTAGTACAGAGGGTGCATACATGTGCTGGACAAAGTATTGAAGCAAGTGCAAAAGACCAAGGCAGGCAAGTGATTGTTAGGGCTTCAAAAGGGGTCTTTGGAGGCTCTTTAGTAGACCACGGGTCTTTTTGGGGAGTCCAAAAGAGGTGTTTTTTTGAAGCCGATTCTCACGGAGTCGAGCTCACTGTGGAAGCACTGGAGCAGCGGGGAGCCAACGAGGGCCCGTCCCCATGAAGTTATTTTGCAAAGTGAAGCTTGGGATGTGTATTGTGTGCTAAGCTGGCCATGGTTTTGGTGGTCGTGCCTATGTAAAGGGTTCTTTCTTATGAAATGAAGCCTACATTTCCCCATCTTGGTGTCGCTTCTCCCCTTTCCCCCTTCTCTTTCTCCTGCTCTCGTCTCTTGCCCGTGATGGTGTCAGCTTTGTGGAGGTGTGTACCCACCCAAACCGGCTATGCTTGTGTGTGGAGAGAGTGAGTCAGAGTGTTGGTGTGTGTGGTGAGAGGGTTGAGATGGACATCGGTGGAATGTGAGTGCGGTGTGGTGTTCCGTCTGAACGTGTGTGCATCGTGTTGTGCACAAACGGACGTTTGCTTGTGCGAGTGTGTCGGGTTTTGAAGGTGAACTCTAGTGGATTGGGGTGCTGTGTATATCCTGTGCTATAGAGAGGCATCTGTTTGTGTTCCAGGTGTGTTCCCCATTCCCCCTCTCCAACAATGTTAAGCTTGCAACTTAAATGCTTATAAGTGTAGAGGTTTTCCGTAATTTTTCTTTGGTTTATTTCCCAAAGTTTAGTATCCATTTTGCATCCTTGAGTACAATTGATCATAGCTAGGGCTATGGCAGTGTACAGGGAAGCTAATCAAGTGTAGGCACGGTTAAAAATGTGCAAGAGAGAAAAAATATTGTGATTGAAGATCGGCCCATATCCTCTCGTAAGTGCTTATTTTTTGTATGTCTACCATGTGAATATGGAGATGTTAAAGCGGTCAGGGGAGGCAATGTGCTAGCTCTCTGCCATACTTTTGTATCACTCACTTAATTTTTACACTAAATGCTTTGTCATTATTTTTATAGAATTTTCATAGTATCAAAATTTAGCCGTGGCCCATATACAAGTACATCTTACAATAGTCTATGGTTGAATAAAACATAAACTTCCATGAGAAGGCTAGCCAAGCATGGCTAGTTTTGAGCTCCAATGGAGTACTCAAAATCTAATATAATAATGTCTCTACTTGCCTAAGATAATATGGTAGACTCCAAGTTTGCAAAGAGTGACCACTTCCAAAGAGAGCTCCTCATCTTATATGGTTCGTGGGTGTTTTATATTACCAAAAACTGAGATTTGCCTCTTTTCAGCTAAAATTCAAAAGGGTGTTTTTTTGAAGGACTCCATCACTTAGCATGGAAAGCACCATGTGATTGGGAGAAAGAGTTTTTGAGATTGGCAAGGATGGCCATGTCCCAGACCATCCACACGCCCCTTCTTTTGTTTCAAGGCAACTGCAGGAGGCTTGCAAGAATCCATGCATCGATCTAGATAGTTTAGAGCATAGACCAGGAGGCGAGGATTAGGTCACTACAAGATCACGCAGTGATATGACAATAGCTTAAGTGCTTGTAAATGTGTGGCAGCCCCTTGGGACTAAGTGGCATGGGCATGGGAGGGTGGGATCTACAACGGGGGGGATCGCGGGCCGTAGATCTGGAATGTGGGTACCTTAATTTACTTTTGTAATCTAGGGTAAAAAGTAACCTAGGGTATCTATGTTTTGAAAGTAATCTAGGGTACCCCATTTTGCGCACGTGAGGTTTGAACCTGTGACCTCACCCATGAGAGACGCATGACCTAACCACTTCGCCGTGCGCGCGTTGTACAACGTGGGGGACCCTAATTTACTTAAAACATGTATGCAAAACGACGACAATCGAAAGTGATTTAGGTACCCTAAATTATAAAAAATAATCTAAGGTATCCTAGATTACTTTCGATGCCGCCACTCAGATCTACGACGCACAATCTCCTCACCATAGATCTCAGCCTCCCATGTCCGTGCCACTTAGTCCCGAGGGTGGCAATCCGTGGCACAATAAATAATGTTATTCATCGAGTCTTCTTTGAACTTTCGCTTCAAATGGGAGAGCAAGAGGTACTTTCGAGATAAAGAGTAGTACAAGAACGTAGTACAAGGAGGTAGAAACATTGGGAACTCAAGACACACTACTCATGTACTACTAGCCTACGTTACGTGCGTCGCTACTTGGAGGAGCTTGGAGCGCAGGGAGTCGGGACTACTACAAAAGCGACTAGGCCTATGCGCTGTGGTCAGTTACCGTCTCTCTCTCTCTCTCTCTCTCTCACACACACACACACACACACACACACACACACATGCCAGAAAGCGTGCGGCTGTTTGCTGTTTAGTAGCAAGCCCGAGAGAAGCTATGGGAGGCGATTTGTGATGACCCAGGGCGAGGCAAAGCACGCAGCCTGCTCTCCCTCTGTCTTCGGCCCCTTGATCGTCCAAGAAACGAGAGGTTGCTTGCACTGCCTCTTCCCTGGCTCTGCACATTTCGCTCCTCTTTGCTTCTCTCGCTGCCTTGTGGCCCAACTCCAACCGTCATCTCTCCGCAAACCTCTGTTGCCATCGGCCTCAATGGTAAATGTATGTGTGTGTGTGTGTGAGAGAGAGAGAGAGAGAGAGAGAGCTTGAGCTTCTAACAGTGTGCTTGTGGATGTCAATCATATGAGATCCAAGTTGAGCGATCCGATCAGATTTGACCTCAAGACCCAATCGGCTTTCAAGTGAAGGATGTGGGAGTTGAACTCGGAGTCCGGACTCTCTCTCTACTTATGCACAGCCAATTTAGTCTAAAGATTATAGAAATTTGTAGCCTAAAGTTTACAATGTTGGATTCTAGTTTGGACCTTTTGAGCTCTTTTTATGTTTATGTCTTTAAAAGACTTTTTTTTTTCCCGGAGTACGAGAGGGTCCGTTTCTAATGAGGGTAAATGTCCTTCGGTAAATTTGTACTCTGCATCTAATGAGGTTTGTTATGAGACACTAAGCCTTGCTTAACAGAGTACATTTGATTTTCAACATCGTTCCAAGAAATGGTGATCCATTTTTTAATGGCGTATAACATGTGAGAATTTGAAACACCCGTGACCCCATGCAAACTTTTGTATCTCGCAACTCATTGTGATCAAATGCATGACGCACAATGTGTAAATGGCACGATGTAACATCTCTACATTTGATGGTAGAAACTTAAAACTGAGAGTGCCCTCAAGCAACCCTTTGAGCATGCATTCATCTTTTAGAGGTCTTTTCGCGTCCAAAGGCATAGAGCCAAGCTCGAATGTGCTCAAACTAGATCAACTCTCCCAATTTTTCTTTAGAGACTACACTTATGATACAGTGTTAGAGAATTGGATTTAAAGTGCAACAAAAATTATAAGATAATTAGAATAGTTAATCAATTGTGTAACGTTGAGTATATTTGAGCATGATAATTTCAAGGCAAGCATTAACTTAAATTCAAATCACACTTCACATACATGTGATGAGAGAGAGAGAGAGAGAGAGAGTTAGTTCTACACGAGTTGAGGATTAGGAATTTTTGATATGACTAGTTGAACTCATTCCCAAGACCCTAAATACCTCGCAGATGATAGGATCTGCAGGGATTGAGCAAGAATCGGATTGATTGAAAAGAAGATATGCAGTAGTAACCTATATAATTAATTATACACAAGCTTGAGAAGCTATAGCTATGGAGATCGGTGTGTGTGTGTGTGTGTGTGTGTGTGTGTGTGAGAGAGAGAGAGAGAGAGAGAGAGAGAGAGAGAGAGAGAGAAGATGATGAGCTTTGAGAAGAGCATGGACCTTTCTTTTGGCTAAGGATCGTATGGAGCTTCAAGAGACAAGAAGACAAAAGTAACTCTGCTCTCTCTAGTGCAATCCCGCAAAAAATAAAAAATAAAAAAAAAATCTCCCTTTTGCGATCCTCAAGTAAAAAAACTTTGAACGTTCATCTCGCCACTTCTAAGACTGTTCATTTTTTTCAAAAACGCTTTCGTTTTCGAGTTATTCTTGAAATACTCACACTAAATCCATTAGACACATTTTTCTATTTTAGAACTACTCCTTTTACCTTCTCTCTTGCATGGGAGGCTTCTAGACCACATCTCTTATCTCCACATAGCTTTAAGTTGGCATGTGTGGATAATAACACCTTGGCTCCCATTCTCATTTATTAATTAGTCATATTACCTACTTTCTGAGGATTTTGGGGTCTGTTTGGAATCTTTTGGACTTGCAAATATCTCCTCTTCATCCCATAAAATCTCGGTTGAGCCCTTATCGAATTCTGTTGTCGAGTCCTTGTTGAATTCTGTTGGCATTTTTGAAAAATACATTTAGATTCTAGAATTCTCTAGTTCACAAACACATTCCTCTCTCCATTACACATAATTGACCCTTCTACTATTTTTATTTTCTCTCACTAGAATGGTCAATTTTAGAGAGAAATTTAAATTCGAAAACTAGAAATGAAATTTGGTAACATACATCCCATGAAAAATCTATCTATACTTACTACTTAACTTGCTATATATAATGGACCTTCAAAATTTTCAAGCAAGAAGAAACCCTCCACGTGGCATCCATTGGTTCACTTCAAAGAAAAACTTTGCTCATAAGGTGGTTAGTGGAAAGGGATCTTGGTACACGACAACTTTTAGCCCTAGGATGGGTTAGCCTAAGACTAAGTGGAATCACAGGAGAGCTTATGCGAAAGTGCAATAGAGCTACAGGGGCACTGGGATGGGGTGAATTAACTAGATACTTCTAGAACTCCATCTTCACTGGTTTCCCTGGCTGTTTAAAGCTGCTTGGGTTTTATTGAACCCTTATTGGAGAGCAATTGCAAGAAGGATGAACAATAAAGGACGTCAACGACTGAGCCACTGGGATAGAAATAGCAAGTGTTAGAAATCCTCAGACCAGATGGTTGCCCAAGTTCAACCCAATGACATTGAGAAGTTACAACAGGGTTGTTGAAGGCATGGACAATGTTCCGATGCTGATCTGTTTATCTACTTTTGAGTGGAAGGCTTGGAAATGGCCCATGAGTAGCCGATTCTCTAAACCCCATACCAAGGGCATTTACCAGGAGATAATCCATGAGGTTGATTGGTTTGCCCCTTTAAACAAGCAGTGGAAGATGCAATGGTCGGAGGCTCGTTGGGTAGAGGTCACAAAGAACATTTGGAATCCACAATGGCCTCAATTTATGAAGATATTTCTGTGGAAGGTGCTTTGGGTGCCTTGCAAGTTGCTCTCCACCCAACACATAGGGGAGAGAGAGAGAGAGAGAGAGAGAGAGAGAGAGAGAGAGAGAGAGAGAGAGACACACGAGGGGAGCATAGAAACTTTGAATGTCATACTTACTATATTAGAGCAAAAGCCTCAAAACCTATGTGACAGAGCTTCGATTCACACACACACACACACACACACACACACACACACACACACACACACACACACACACACACACAACTATCATACACACAATAGCATAAGAAACTTATACGTGGGATCTTATACTTGTTACTCTTAAGTAAACTTTTGCAAGATTTGCTTTAAACCAAAAAAGGCATATCATCATGGGTGAAGATGGAACCGGAGTGGTACGAGCTGACAGCTCCACATGAGTGATATAGATGTTCAAGCTAAAGTATATCAAAATAGTCAAAGAAGAATTCACCGCCGATAATGTTTGAGCCAAGAAATACCAAAACCTATATAGTGTGGGAGCAACATACCCCATTATTAGTAAATGATGTTCAAGTTTAGTATACCAATTCGTTAGAGACATAAATTTGCCTACAATGTCTGATCCAAGAAATGCCAACATCTATACAATATGGGAACAACATAGCCCATCCACTAATATAAGTATTTTCATGTGCCATTTATGGTAATTATTGTAGCAAAATTCAAAGAAACTCGGGCAATCCTTTTGTTGTTTGTTGTGGGACAAGAATATGGAATGTATTGACTTTCTCAAAATCAATAAAATCTATTGTCAAACAGTGCATGATAAGGTATAGTGTGCTTAGGAAAGTATTGAGAGAACTAGAAAAAGGCCTATTGCTTTTCTGTTTTACAAACTCATCTATGTCCCTGTTTTAGCAAAATCTAACATCAAATGCTCCTGTGAGAGGAATGATCAAGATAATTTTTATATTGATGTAGACCACTCTGGTTGGGAAGGCATGACTGTTAATCTTGAACTGTGGTGTGAAAGATGGTTCAATATTATGACAATCATGATAGATATGATTAAGCTCATCCTTAAATAGAGGTCATCCACATACTTTAAAGTATGGTTAATACGTATTTAACCTATTTGTCAACTCAGATGAGGCAACATGTTTTTGATATCATTCATATTCAAAGAAGGCAAGGTAAAGGTTACATGACTGGTGGTCGGTAAAAGAATCCCATAGGGATTCCTAGAAGTTTCTTGAACACAGAACTACCAGGATGGACAAAAATATGATCAAGAAATCATGCAATCCTCTTACAAATTTCAAATTTATCTAGGTGAAAAGGTGCCTTCTTCTTTGGAGTTTTAATCCATTTAGGTTCTTGATTCAAGGATATGACTGTATATCCCTTTCCAATCATAGATTGGAAAACAAGATGCACAAGTTCATCCAAGACACTCGTGATGCCAAAGCATCTAGCTAACGGGATGTTTTCATAACATTGAGTGATGTCAGCAAAAAATACGAAGTACATTTGTAATGGAGGTTGATGAAGATCTCCGAGGCATTTTTGATGAGCCAAATGGTGTTGATAGAAAAATTGAGGTATCATTTGATTATTACCTATTTTTCTTCCAAGAGTGAATAATTTATGTTAGGATAAGGTTAAGACAAGTAGTGATATCCTCAGTGATTTTTGAAAATATTCACTTAGATGCATCAAATATCCAACAAAACTTTTGTTTGTGACTTCTATAAATAGTGAAGAAAACTGGTACTTTAGTGGCTGAGATGGAGTATGCCAAAGATGCAAGCTCTTCAACTAGTAGCGTAGTAATGGATGGCTTTGAGCAATTACGATATCCAAACGTAAAGACATTGAGTCTCTTCTTTGCAAGGTTCCAAACTAGTTTCCAACATAGAACTGAAGCATCGTTAGGGGCTTTATCAATACTATAAATTTAGTAATGTCCAATCCAACCTTGTAATGCAAGCATTGTTTTTGGTGTAACCCAATCTGTTTCCAGGGAAAAGCCAAAATTGGGGTAACCCAATCCGTTTCAAGGCAGATGCAAGAAACAAGGCAAATTTAGGTACTTATGGGTGAAAATATCACAGTTAATGTGAATTATGTCAAGTTTGATATTTTTCCTCCGGTTGGAGTTCGTTAGCTAATTTTTCAAAAGACTTTAGTAACACAATTAGTGCTAGATTAGGGCTCAGAGGTTATTGAGGTATATGGTAGAGTCCCATAGAAATTAAGGATCAGATGAAGATATCTTCAATGAAATTAAGACACACGGTTCATAAGTGATGGTTAAGTCTCTCAAAGTCTTTACAAAGCCGATTATGATCCGGGTATGATCCCCGCAAAGGCAAGGAGGGCAAACATCACTTTTTTAGAAAATTTGTTCGACAAAAGTTACCCTTGATAGGAGCTTGATGCCTCCATCCTAGCAATTCATTGACCAAAATATGTTGCATTCAAAACTTAGCATTAAAAGCATTTGCAATAAAAAACAATGGGTGGGTATACATCAAAATGTTTCTTGATAGGAAAACAATGTACCCAAAGTACTAGGGTTTGGAGAGTGGTTGAACGATCTTCTCCCAAAGTAGTTGACAAATGCCTACCAATGATCAAAGGTCTAGCAAATTTCTAACTTGAGGGATTCTTCCTCTCCCTTAGTAAAAATCCTAGCTTTATCCATTACAAATTTAAAGTTAGATCAGGTTGGAGTTAGTACCCACTAGGAGAAGTAAGAGAATTAGGTCTCTCTAGAAAAGGGGTAATTTCTTCCTCCAAACAAGGGTTAATCATGCTTTGGATAACCTTATCCCCCAAAAAGGTACTACAAGAAGCAAGAAAAGTATCAAAATCATCTGCTTTAATTTCTTTGAGTACTTCCAAAATCATGTTCCAAAAGTGTATAAAGGCAATTTGTGTCTATGGGGCCTCTGGCCCTTGAAAAAAGGTGTACAAATAGGTCTTAAACCATAATAGTGTGCACTAATCCCTAGTCCTTAAACTAAGTTTGTGTGGGAGCATTCAAGGGTTGCCTAGGTAGAGGCACCAAGGGGCATGGAAAGTTATAAAAGAATGCTTTTATGTTTTAATTGATGGATCAATGAATGAGCACATTACTGCAATCCTTATACTTGGAACTACAAACTCCATTGGCACAATAGCCTCTAGTCCATACACCATCTTAAATGGTGTCATCCTTGTACTGAGTTTGAGAGCTGTCTTGAATGTAGGTAGAGCAAAATCCAATTTTGTATCCCAATCCTTCCTATTTTTGAAACCATTCTTCGTAAAATCCTGATCAAAGTTCTATTTGTTGACTTTGCCTAACCATTTACTTGAGGATAATACATTGTAGAGTTCTTGTGGATAATCGAATGATATTCAGTCAACTTCTTGATTACTTTGATATTGAAACGACCTCAGTCATAATGTCCTTGTACAAAAACTTTGCCACACTCTGTGTTCTATTATCCTTCATTTCTTGTGCTTACACCCATTTGGCGCAATAATCTATTGCCACCAAAATATATTTTGTACATGTATAATTTATAGTCGGTTTAACAAGTCCCACAAAAGAACCTACTTTTGAAAGGACTCAAGTGGAAGTATTGGTTGCAGTGGTTCTCTATTTACATCCAATGGTCTATCATCTCTTTGGCAAGTCAAACAAGGATTCTTATACTCATGAGAATCCTTGAAAATTGAGGGCCACCACAAACGAGCCTGAAAAATCTTGTTTGTAGTAATGTCCCCTAAAAAGTTACCACATGCATCACTTGCATGTGCTACAACCAATATCACCTCTTTTTCAAACTTCTGAACACAGCTTCTTAAAATTTGATTTATCTCCCCCTTGTTGAGGACCCCCATGATAACTATAAATGTTCTGCTTCTACATGCCAACTTTTTCCTCTTCACTACTGGCATGTTTTTTAGAATCTCCCTAAAGCAAGAAATGCAGCATGTCTTCATACCAAGAATATTCATCATCAACCAACTCTATTGGATACAAACTTGCATCATGCGATTCATCTATGTCTTCAATATGGGCTTCTCATATAGATAGCCTTCTTAGGTAATCTTCTATCACTTACTCTTGACCTGGCCTGTAAATCACTTTATGATCAAATTTTTGGATTAGCAACACCCACCTAACCAATCTTCTTCAACGATGGGGCTTGTTAACCAGGTATATCAAAGCTTGATGATCCACATAAATGACTACTTTATTTGACAATAAGTAGTGCCTGAATTTTTGCAGTCCAAAAATCATCTCCAAGATGGAACATGTACCTCAAGAACTTTCTATGCCACTTCACTTGACCAATGAACCTCATTAGTTGCTTCACTATCTTTTGTGGTGAAGCTTTTACAATTGCTTCCATTTTTCTTGGATCCATTGCAATCCCTTTTTTATTGATGATATGCCCCAACAAAATGTCTCTTTTCACAGCAAAGGAAAATTTTATAGGGTTTAATGAAAATTTGGACTCTTTGCATTTCTCAAATCACAACCTCAAATCCTTCAAGTGATCTTCCTTTTTCCTTGAAACATTGAATTCATAATACCTTCATGAAGGTAGTCATATAAGGATAAAACATCTCCATGACCCACTTCTAAAAAGTAGATTGTACATTCTTCAGACCAAAATTTATGATTGTGGAAGCATACACTCCCCATCCAGTTATAAAACTTGTTTTATCCTTGTCCTTTAGGTCCATCTTGATTTGATCATATCCATTGAAACCATCCAAAAACTATACATCCATTGAAACCATCCAAAAACTATACATCTCCTCACCAGCATTGTGTCACAGTATGGTAAAGGCAATTGATCAGTGATTGTTGCAACATTCAATTTCTTATTATCTACACAAACCGTGATTTTCCCATTCTTCTTTGGGACAACAACAATTGGTGATATCCAAGTCACCTTATCCACTACGTAAATGAAGCCAACTTCCAACAATTTATTGATCTCATCTTTCACTTATTTAGCATAATTGGGGTTCATCATGTGCCTCTGTTACTAATCTTGCCCCTTCTAAGGATCTCATTCCTAGATTTCCCCACAATGCCTGCATTGTCCCTGCTGGACATGGATTTGTAGATCCTTCAGTGTCTTGGTTTAAGTGAATTTCCTTCAGTGCCCCCATTCTGATCTTATCATGGGCTTCCCAATCAATGGGACCTTTAGGACTATTCCCTTAATCATCTTGTTCCTCATTCAGTTTGCCTTTTGACCTTGTAATTGCTAAAATTTCCACCTCTAGAGGTTTCTCCAACACTTTCTCAAACTAGATACATGTAGAACAATCACATTGAAAGTAGTGATTTCTATCACCTTTGACACTTGTCAATCCCATTGAGAACATTTTAGGAGACTTGTTCATTCTCTTCTTTTTGGCTAGCTTTGCTATTTTTCAACTTTAAGAGAAATCTCTATCAAGAGAACTGCATTTAGGATTATAATTCACAATTGTGATGCCCCTCTCATTCTTATGCTTGCACCACAATACAGAACTAGGGCCCTGCTTGTGTCCCAAAGTTCCACAATAAGTGCAGGGTTGTAATGGATTGTTTTGTTGTTGTCATTCCTCTCCACATTCTTCTAGTTCCCTTGCTGAAATATCCTAGGTGAGATTGTGTTCTGAAATTTGGTCCTGAAGGGTTGTGGTGCTACCACATTTACCCTTGATTCCATGTTGGAAAGAATATGTCTTGGTCTCCTTCCCCTGAAATTAGGGTTATAATAGCAATTCTCATAATCATGCACAGGTCTCTAACATACTTGGCAAAATGGTGGTTTGTACGGATTTGTAAAAGGTGAAGGTTGGATCTCTTTTAGCTTCTCTAGAATCAACTTGATATTAGAGGTGCCTTCAGAATTTGATTTACCATTTTTCTTCCTTCCTTTGCTCTTCTACGTATTTTTTTTGAGATCCTTCTTTTTCTTTGAACTCTTTTTCTTCGTTTCTTTCCATGTATTTTTCATCTTGATCAATGTCTGACTCTTCATCTAAATGAGTACCTAAATCTTCATCCTCATCTTCATCTAAATCTTCCTCTTCTGAATCTAAATCCTATCGGGATTTCTTCTTCTTAATTTTCTTATGTTCACTTGTTCCATATCTCCTTTCAACTCTCATTGCTGCACCCACCAGATTACCAAAGTCATGTTGTTGAGTAAGGTGTGCATGATTACAGCAGCACTTTGAGCTTCTTTCTTAGTCCCTTGCAAAAATAATCCCCTAATTGCTCCCAAGATGGTCTTTGATTTCCTTGTAGTCTATTTATCAAATTCCTAAACTGTTGTGCATATTCATCTACTAGCAAATATTTTTGCTTGATTTTCATGATTTTTTTCAAGACATCTTCAAGGGTTTTTCCAACCTTGAACATTGCCAAAATCTAAACATCAAAGTATCATAATCTAGGAAGGTATGCCATATTGCATGAACCATGTCATGGCCTTTCCCTGTAGTGTGGCTATAAAATTCTTCTTTTTAACTGCATCATTATACAACACATCATACCCACTTGCAGACCACCTAGTCTCAAACTGCCCCACATGAATGTTAGCATCCTAGGATTCTTTCCCACTGAATTTTGATGCCCCTTTTTTTTTTAGGGTTGATTGAGCCTTTATTGGTGGTTGATGGGTGTTTGGCCTCCCAACGGCTTGAATGTGAATTTTGGTAATGGGGGTAATTGAGATGGGTGTGGTTGAAGCTTTAATTGTCTCGTGGCACTCAAAAATTGGTGGACAACCTGAACTCCAGGTGCTTCTAGGGTTCTTCCTTGCTCTTTTGGCTTGCCTGAGACGTTACTCTGAAGGTGTGATGGATTCATGTTGCATAGAGAGTAGCAAAACATAGGGGCCACAGGCAAAAGAGAGGGGGGGAGGAAATTGCGAGCTGTAAGCCATCCCTCAATTGGAGATCACTAGGTTGCCCAGGTGGAGAATATCTCGGCACAATAGCCACCCACCTCTGACGACGACTCTCTTTACTATCCACAAAGAAGGAAGTCGAGGAAAAAGGATTATGTTGCTTCTCCTTTGCCCTGCAAAAGGGTGAAGATATTTGAATCCCAAGGATCCCCAATGCTAAAGAACATGCATGCAGGGAAGGGGAAGAAAGACTCAAATCCCGGACTTAGATACTCTCTCTCTCTCTCTCTACCATTGAATGACACCAGCTACAACTTACATTACACCAAGCCTCTATGTGTGTGTGTGTGTGTCAACTGAGAAGTTATGGTTCAAGTCCCAATGTACATACAACTACTCACAAGTATACACACACACCACAGAAGCACATAGTATCAATGATAAGTGAGCATGGAAGCTCACCTTTTTATAGGGTTTGGTGCCAGTGGTCACATTCCTTCATAGTAGTATGCCGGGTCCGGCTTCAAGAGGGGGGAAGATACAGCAGCGCCGCCTTGGAGAGAGAGAGAGAGAGAGAGAGAGAGAGAGAGAGAGAGAGAGAGAGAGAGAGAGAGAGAGAGAGAGAGAGAGAGAGAGAGAGAGAGAGAGAGAGAGAGAGAGAGAGAGAGAGAGAGAAAGAGAGAACACTGAGAGCACTATGGCATAGACCCGCCAGGGGGGAGCCACCTTGATATTAAGCAGAAGAGGATAGAGTTCGCAGAGCCAGGCAACCCGCCAAAACCACATAACCCCATTTAACATATAAGGGTTAGCATTAAGATACCATCTACTAAAAAAAAACTACCTAGTGAACTCAAGCCTCTTATTCACCAAAGGCTCCCCAGACCACCAGTCTTTGCAAATTATACCAAGGAAATAGCAACACGGCACTCCTATATGCTGGAAGGATTTTGTACTTCGTATAACTTGCCCCGTGTGTGTGTGTGTGAACTGAGCAGCTATGGTTCAATCTTGTGCACAAATTACTTGAGAGTTCTTTTCTAGTGAGATTGCAAGTTAAAGAAGCTCTGTAAGGTGTTAATTGTTTCTTTGTGTTTGGCTATTTTCTGTATGCATGAAATGTGAGATACATATTATTTCCCAATAAATAGAAAAGTTGCCCTTTGTAACATTTAATGGTCCAATAACTTGTGTGTAGTGGAACATAGCATGAACATAGTGAGCATTTCATTAGAATAGCTTCCTAATGAGAATAACAACAATGCTTGGGTGGAGAAAGCAACCAAAAGTATAACACCTGGTTAGATAGCATGAACAATACTTCAAAAGAGAGAGAAATTAAGCAATTGACAACAGTTGAGGACCGGATTTGCATAGAGCCAGTCCCCCCTCCAAAAGGCTTTGTATAATGGTTTCTCCCATCAAGAGACACATTTTACAATACAATCCTTTGTGTTCCTTCAATACTAGCTAGTGCAATGAAGATGGAAACTTCATGCACTAAGCAAAACACTTATCAAACACAACATCAATTCCCTCACGGTCTCAGAACCAAGACCTCACACACCTTCAAAGATGGTGAGAGCTAGCGGGGTATGAGAGTAGATTGAGAGGAAGAAGGAGTTTTCTTACGAGAAAGATGTACATCTTCTCACATAATCACTCATACTAGCATAGCTTAGCTTAGTAATTAGCATGGTAGAGGAGATGAGCATGCATTGAAGCTTGGCTCTTGGTTGGATTTGCATCACAAAGCCAAGAGTTGTTGGTGTAGGCCTCCCTTCTCACAACCTTGGAGTAGGTGTTAAGCTTTCCATTAAAGCTTGACAAGGAGAGAGAGTCTTCTTTGCTTCACACATGAGATTGTGTGAGTGTGTGTGTGATAATGCCTTCCAAAAATCAGCCCCCTCTCTCTCTTGGTCGACCCCTCTTGCTATTTGCTCATCCTCACACCTCATTGGACCTCCCTAGGCCTAGTCGATGGAAATTAAGCAGCATAAGTGATAGTCTTCTGACATGTGTTCCCCTTTCCCCTTTTGTGAGAGCTTTAGGTAATTACCTAATTCAACTAAACACTTATTGGACCTCTTTTGCCTCCTGGCCAATAGGAATCAGGCAAGCCACTGATGAATGCTCATTGGACCCCTTGGGAGACTATCCAATAGTCTTCTAGAGAGCTTAATTCTTATTGGTTCTTTTATTAAGTTTTTTTAAATTAATTAAACTAGATTTACTCAAGCTTAATTCTCATTGGTCCACCTCCAAGGACATCCAATAGGAACTGAGTACACCTTGTGGGCAGTTGGGCTAGGGAGCTGACATGTGTCCCTCATTCCCTTTGTGTAAAGGGACCTTGTGTTTGCGTGTGTGAGTTTCTCTCTCATCTCCTTCTTCTAGGGCTCGCCCCCTCCTATGTAGGAATGGTTGAAGTCTTTCGCGATACACACAAAGCATCCAATCTCCCTAGGCTTTTGACCTTTGGACAGAACCTTAGCATTTTGGAAGTCTTAATGGGCTGAACCTTAGGGTCTTTTAAGCCCATTGGTGCACATTGCTCTTTTGCAGATGGCCCCCCTTTCGGGTCCCTATTTTCCCTCCTTTGGATCCCTACTGTGGCCGGTCTCCTAGCTTAACCAATATTCTAGCTTTTTCTTTCGTGGCACTTCCCCATATTAAATGATCAGTTTAATATGAGAAAATCATTTAGAAGAATTAGATACCGGATATTATGACATTACCTCTCTCTTGAAATCATAGTCGTCCTGGACTATGGGTTAGAGAAGATAGATCAAATTCATTAGTCCTTTTTCCTAGCGGGTAGAGGATCCCTATGTTACCCTACGACATCGTTTCAAAATGGATGACTAGTCCATTTGGCACTTGAGAGCCTAAGCTGCCACAAGCATGTCTGCACATTAGTCCTATCAATCTTCCATAGTAGAGTGGCAAGCTCTACTTGGTGTTTAGGAGAAGTCGTCTCCGCAAACTTGACCTAAGCATGCATACTACTTCATTTTTGTGCTCAATAAAGAAAAAGAGAGTCTTATAAGACAAAAAATTTGTTCACTTTTAACATTTGTACATTTGGTTACTCCAGGGAAGCATTGTAAGCATTGACAAGGTTTAGGTTATCCTTTAATTGTATGCCTTGCATCCATCTAGCATCTTCAAAAGGATAATTCTCAAACTTAATAAGATCTTTTTGGATAGTCTTACCGCCTCTTAGTACCTTGTCTTCATGTCGGAGAATGGACTCAGTCTGCAACACCTCTTCTTGGTCCTCAATCTCCGGTGGGTCTTCAATAGTTGGTTCTTGAGGTGGCTCTCCTTTGTAAGGCTTTAGTAGGGTCACATGGAAAGCATTGTGTATGAGCCAATGTTTGGGCAACTTGAGTTGATAGGCCATCTCTTTGATTGGCCTAAGAATTTGGATGGGACCATAGTACCTAGCATAGTACTTTTGGTGTCTCGTAGGATTCTTGCCCGTCGTGTGCCTTAATCCAGCCTTGGGAAATTTGAGTAAGACCCAATCATTTTCTTTAAAGTCTTGGGCTCTTCTGTGCTTGTCCGCTGCGCAGCCTTTTGCCTTTGCTGTGAGATAGAGATAGCATCCTTAATCTTGTGGAAAGATTCTTGTAGGTTTTGGCTATACTCATCTGCAACGAAGATCTTCCCGTGTACCTTAAGTAGCAAGGGACTTTTTGATCTGCCCTCAATTACCTCAAAAGGTGCTTTTCCCGTGGAAGTATGTATAGTGTTATTGTAGGCATACTCCACTAAGGGTAAGTACTTCTCCCATTGGGTACTTTGATCTACTTCCGTTACATAGGCTTTTAGTAGATCGAGAATTGTTATGTTAGCTATTTCACTTTGGCCATTTGTTTGCGGGTGATAGGCCGAAGAGAAGTTTAGCCTTGTTCCTAAATTCTCAAAGAGACCCTTCCAAAAATTACTTGTCGTTCTAGGATCTCTATCCGACACTATGGACATTGGCAAGCCATGGTACTTGAAGATTTGTGAAATGAAGAGGGTTGCCATTTGATGGGCTTTGATAGTCTTGCTGACAGGTATAAAATGAGTTTGTTTACTGAACCTGTCTACTATCGTCCATATTCCCATATTCCCATGGATAGACTTAGGCAATCCAAAGATAAAATCCATGGATATGCTCTCCCATGGTGAATTAGGGATTGGCAGAGGTTGAAGCAATCCAGGTTGCTTCCCTCTATCAAACTTCGTCTTTTGGCATACCACACATTTAGAAACATACTCTTGTATGTTTTCTTTCATGGTAGACCAATAGAAATTTGTTTCAATCCCCTTTAGGGTAGACTGAGTCCCTCAATGCCCTGCATAAGGAGGAGCATGAGATTCATACATTACTTTCTCACGTAGTGAGCTAGTAACGCATAGTCTATTGCCATAGAAAAGATAACCATCTTGTAAAGTAAATGGTTCCTCTTTCTTCCCTAGTGCAAGAGCTGAAATCACATCTCTAAACTCGGGATTAATAGCATACTCATCTATCATAGAAGATAGATCATTGTGAGTTTCTATGGAAACCGCATTCACTCTTGGCCATCTTGAGAGTGCATCGGCTACTTGATTATGCTTGCCAACAATGTGAGCAATATGAAAATGAAATTGCGAAAGAAAGTTTGCCCACCTCAATGTTTGTTGGAGAGCTTGGTTTAAGTCCTGAAGTACTTAAGACTTTGGTGATCCGTTTGCAGAATGAAAGGAGTCCCCAATAAATAGTGCTTCCATGAGTCTAAGGCATGTAGAACTGCAAGGAGTTCCTTTTTATATAAAAGCCTAGATCTTGCTCAACAGGGTCGAGCCTTTGACTTTCATAGCCTATGGCGTGCCCTTCTTGAAGCAATACAGCTCCAAGGCAATCACCACAAGTATCACATTGGACCTCAAATGGCTTTGAGAGATCCGGTAGTGTAAGCGCAAGTTGAGAGAAAAGCTTTTCTTTAAGATCTTCAAAAGCATTGTTCTCCTTGGTAGACCATGTGTACCTAACGTTTTTCTTTGTTAGGTCATGTAATGGTCCTGCTATTAGTGAGAACTTTTCTATGAAGCATCTATAGTATGCGCACATACCTATAAAGCTTCTTAATTCATGAAGATTCCTTGGTTTAGGCCATCCTTTTATTACCTCTAACTTTGATGGATCCATTTGGATGCCATCTTGAGAGATAATGTGACCTAAATACTGAATCTCTTGTAAGAAAAATTCACTTTTCTTTCGATTAACATAAAGTTTATTCTCTCTTAGAACTTGAAATATTACCTGGAGGTGTTGCTTGTGTTTGTCTAATGAATTAGAGTAGATGATGATATTATCAAAGAACACTCCAATAAAGGTTCGGTGAGGCCTGAATAGCTTCTCTATCAAGTGGTTGAATGTGGCTGGTGCATTGGTCAAGCCAAAAGGCATGACAATGTATTCGTAAAGACCAAACGTAGTGTGAAATGTGGTCTTTACAATGTCTTGATCAACTATCCTTATTTGATGATAGCCACTTTTTAGGTCAATCCTACTGAAATAGGTGGATCCTTGTAGCTTCTCAAATAGGTCTTCTACCCGTGGAACAGGAAACCTATTCTTGCTAGTGATCCTATTTAGTGCTCTATAGTCGATACAAATACGATATGTGCCGTCTTTCTTTTGCACTAGTAGCACAGAAGAACAGAATGGAGATGAGCTAGGCCTAACCATGCCCTTCTCAACTAACTTATGCACTTGCCGCATCATCTCCTCTTGTTGAGATTGAGAAACTCTATAAGGAGGTTTGTTAGGCGGTGAACTTCCTGGAAGAAGTTCAATTGCATGGTCATCATTGCCTCGTTTAGGAGGTAGCTCAGAAGGGATGTCGTCAATAAAGTCATTTTGAAACCCCTTGAGAAAATTGGATAACTCTAATCCCTTTTAATTGTGTATATTTTATTTTGCTAAAACATTAGGTTCATTTTGAGAATCTTTAACAAAAATCATGTACATGGAAATAGAGCTCTTTATTGACTTGTTGAAAGCTTGTGTATGTACAATGGGTATAGTGTTACCCATTTTCTTAGCATCTATATACATATCTTTTTCCCTGAACTTAATGGAGATTCTCCTTTCAAGGAATTTAACATTGGCAACCATGCAATCAAACCTAGGTACCCCTAGGATTACATCCTCTTTGTCCACATAGAGTTGGACATGGAGCCTCAATTTTTCCATCAAGGAAGTGAATGAAGCTTCTTGTCCCTTGAAAGCACCGTTTGCGGGTAGGACATCTCCCATCTCGTAGGCTTGTATGCCTAGCTTGGTGGACAACTCTATAGATATAAAATTGTGAGTAGAACCAGTGTCAAAGAGAATAAAAGCATCATGTTCTCTTACCTTTCCCCAAGCATGGCATAGAGGAGATCCTTTGTGGTGAATTTCCTCCTCTTGGATTTCGACCAAGGTAGCTCTAGGAGGTTCATGGCGGGTGTTCTTTTGGGGACAAGCACGGTACGCATGCCTTTGCTCGCTGCACTTGAAACAATGGTTATCCTTGTGAGAACGCTCAAGATCTTCAGGAGAGAGTTTATTTTTGCCTTTATAAACTCCCTTCTCTTTAGCTTTGTTGGAGTTGCCCTTAGGAGACTTTTGGACATTGTCCTTCCCCTTAGGCTCATTGAAACCCTTGTTTTTCGTGGGCTTAGAATTTCTTTTAGCCCCCATTTGGAAGTTGATTCGAGAGGCCACCATAGTATGGTGTATAATTTCTTCAGTTAAGTCCGCACAAAATTGTTGCTTTTGCTCTCCAAAACCCAACTTCTTGAGGATAGTGGCTTTGAGTTGTAAATCCCAAAACTTGTCTACATATTTGTGAATGGATTCGTAGGGAGAGAGCTTCAAGCTTCGCCATTGGGTGAGTACTTTGTCTTTGGCATCGGTGGCCAAAAATTGCTTCATAATGGAAGCTCTTAAAGCTTTCCATGTTTGTGGAGCTTCACCGTTGGCCCATAGGCTAGACCACCATTGCCTGGCGGTGCATAGCTACATGGTGTAGCTTAAAAGACTCTGTGAAGCCCTCATCTCCAAACGCCGTATCGAATTATTGGATAAAGGCCAAGACTTTGTCCGTAGCACCAAAAGTGCCATCATAGGTAAGGAAAGAGATGCTCTTCCCTCCCTCTTTGAATTTCTTGAGCTTGGACGACCTCTTCCACGTGGCATAGGATTTCCTATGGCCTCTTCTTTTTGATGATTCAAAGGTTGCACCATCACTTTCTTTAGAAGATGAAGAATTTGAGGAAGATGGAGAAGAGGGTGACCTCTTTCTCGCCTTTTTCTTTCCTTGATCTTCTTTGTCTTCACCATCACTTTCATAAGAGGAAGAGGATGAAGAAGATGGAGAAGAGGGTGTCCTCTTTCTTGCCTTTTTCTTCTCTTGCTTTTTGTCATCCCTCTTTGAAGTATAGTGTGGAGAAGTATGCGATGGTCTTCTCCGTTTTGGAGGTTATGGAGAGTGTTTAGCCCGCCGTCTTCGTGGAGCCATCTCCACCGAGGTGGCAGGAGACTCACTTCTTTCTCGTTCCTTCAGTGGAGGCTCTTGAATTCTCCTTTGAGAAGGAGATGCGTCATCAAGGAGAAAATTTCTGAGCCCTTCATATGGATCCTCTTCTTCTTCCCGAATCAAAGAGAGGCCTCTTTTGGAAGTCTCGTAAGGAGGCTTCCTAGGTGCTCTCTCATCATGGTGGGGAGCTTGGAGAATCCCATGAGCACAAAGCTACCATTGCACTTCACTTTGGAGGGATGGATTGCCCATGGCTTGTTGCAGCCTAGAAACAAGATAGTCAACAAGCATTGGGGCATCATTAGTAGCTTGCTCATGAGCAAAATCAAAGTTATCAACATTAATTTAACTTTCTTTACTATTGTCAGCCATTCTAACAACTTTTAGGTGTACTTTGGCACTTCAAGCCCTAGTTGATACTCCTCTTTACCCCTTTAGAAAAAGCACTCAAGCTACTGTACCCATGGCTCGAATACCATTAACTGCAAGGAATAGAAGAGAGGGTCGTTCAACACCAAAACAACACCGACTCCTGTCAAGCTTCTAATAGCTCAATAGTGGTTAAGCCGTAGGCAAGCCCCATAGGACTCCACTATTAAGACCATAGCTCTCGACGGTGATGCCCCGTTAACTGCACAAAGGCAAGCACACTGCAAGGTTGAAAAATCCCTATTCTACTTACTCACATGCAATTAATAGTACCAACCATTTATAGCTAGCTTGAGGACGTCCCTTCTTAAGCAAGAAAACAGAAACCTTGTGCTCTGATACCAATGTAACATTTAATGGTCTAATAACTTGTATGTAGCGGAAAATAGCATGAACATAGTGAGACTTTCATTAGAATAGCTTCCTAACGAGAATAACAAGAGTGCTTGGGTGGAGAGAGCAATAATAAGTATAACACCTAGTTAGATAGCATGAACAATACTTCAAAAGAGAGAGAAATTAAGCAATTGACAACAGTTGAGAACCGGGTTTTCATGGAGCCGGTCCCCCCTCCAAAAGGCTTTGTATTATGGTTTTCCTATCAAGAGAGACATTTTACAATACAATTCTTTGTGTTCCTTCAATACTAGCTAGTGCAATGAAGATGGAAACTTCATGCACTAAGCAAAACACTTATCAAACAGAACATCAATTCCCTCACAGTCTCAGACCCAAGACCTCACACACCTTTGAAGATGGTGAGAGCTAGCGGGGTATGAGAGTAGATTGAGAGGAAGAAGGAGTTTTCTTACGAGAAAGATGTACATCTCCTCACATAATCACTCATACTAGCATAACTTAGCTTAGTAATTAGCATGGTAGAGGAGATGAGCATGCATTGAAGCTTGGCTCTTGCTTGGATTTGCATCACAAAGCCAAGAGTTGTTGGTGTAGGCCTCCCTTCTCACAAGCTTGGAGTAGGTGGTAAGATTTCCATTAAATCTTGACAAGGAGAGAGAGTCTTCTTTGCTTCACACATGAGATTGTGTGAGTGTGTGTGTGTGTGTGTGTGTGTGTGTGTGTGTGTGTGATAATGCCTTCCAAAAATCAGCCCCCTCTCTCTCTCTTGGTCAACCCCTCTTGCTATTTTCTCATCCTGACACCTCATTGGACCTCCCTAGGCCTAGCTAATGGAAATTAAGCAGCATAAGTGATAGTCTTCTGACATGTGTCCCCCTTTCCCCTTTTGTGAGAGCTTTAGGCAATTACTTAATTCAACTAAACTCTTATTGGACCCCTTTGACTCTTGGCCAATAGGAATCAGGCAAGCCACTAGTGAATGCTCATTGGACCCCTTGGGAGACTGTCCAATAGTCTTCTAGAGAGCTTAATTCTTATTGGTTCTTTTATTAAGTGTTTTACTCTAGCTTAATTCTCATTGGTCCACCTCCAAGGCCATCCAATAGGAACTGAGTACACCTTGTGGGCATCTGGGCTAGGGAGCTGACATGTGTCCCTCATTCCCTTTGTGTAAAGGGAGCTTGTGTTTGTGTGTATGAGTTTCTCTCTCATCTCCAACTTCTATGGCTCGCCCCCTCCTATGTAGGGATGGTTGAAGACTTTTGGGACACATACAAAGCATCCAATTTCCCTAGGCTTTTGACCTTTGGACAGAACCTTTGAATTTTGGAACCTTAGCATTTTGGAAGTCTCAATGGGCTGAACCTTAGGGTCTTTTAAGCCCATTGGTGCACATGGTTCTTTTGTAGATGGCCCCCCTTTTGGATCCCTATTTTCCCTCCTTTGGATCCCTAGTATGGCCGGTCTACTAGCTTAACCAATATTCTAGCTTTTTCTCCCCTGACACTTCCCCATATTAAATGATTAGTTTAACATGAGAAAATCATTTAGGAGAATCAGATATTGATTATTATGACACCCTTTGCCATGGATAGCCTTGCATCATAATATCTTGTGACATTGGGGGTTTGCATGCCAATGGAAAACTACCAAGATCAACATCCAAAATCATAGATGTGGAGTGGTTTAGTTTATTCTTAGAGCTGAAGGATCACAATCAGCACTAAATGAGATTGCATACATAGCGATATGTTTGACCTGGTGATGCAATTGCACTGTAGGGTGTACCAGAAGTCCCGAACCAACAAGGAAATCAACTCTACATTTGCGAAGGGTTTGTAAAAGAATTCGGTTTGGCATGCAGGAAGCAAAGGTGCACGCCTATGAAAGCTACTCATGCATACAAGCAAGAAGCTACAAGGCTCCTTCTTCCCCACTGCACTCTATAAATTAGCTATGGACACTTTTATGGAAAGTATAGGAGGGGTATGCGATGAGAGGATGATCAACCAGTGTATTGGCTATGATCTGCCATTAGAAGTGCAGGAAATAACTGTAGCGGTCAAGATGCCCTTTGTGCATAGCCTTATCATCTTCTCTGATTTGATTTTGCATGCTCCTTGGGAATAGAATGTAGAGCTTCCACCTGCCACAGCAGAGGATACCAATAGAATGGTGTTGCAAGCTCATAGGGCAAGGACATCCAATCACACCAATCACTGGTAAGATCATCATAAATGGAAACATGTTAATCAGTAAACCGGTATAACAAGAAACTGTTGGTATGCTAGTTAGCATACTGTGAATGCTAGCTAGCATATTGTGTGTGCTAGTTAGCACAATGGGCATGGTGGTTAGCATAGTTTGTATTCTAGTTAGCATACCTAGTTAGGATAGTGGGTATGGTGGCTAGCATACTTAGTTCAGCTAGTTAGCATACATAACAAGCTAGTTATCATACCCAGTTGTGCTAGCAAGCATACATGCTATTGTGTATGCTCGTAAGCAAACCCAAGTAAGAAAAAAATGATACTGTGTATGCTAGTTAGCATATTGAGTTTTGCTAGTTAGCATACTGAGTTGTGCTACTTAGCATACCTAGTTATGCTAGTTACTATATAGAGCTATGCTAGTAAGCATATATGCTAGTGTGTATGTTAGATAGCATACCTAGTTTTACTAGTTAGCATACACAACTATGCTAGTAAGAATACATGCTATTGTGTATGCTAGTTAGCATACTCAATTTTGATAGTAAGAAACATGGTACTATATATGCTAGTAAGCATACCCAATTATGCTAGTTAACATACCTAGTCATGCTTATTAGCATACATGGTGTATGATAGTTAACAAAACCAATTATCTAGCTACCATAGATGGTACTTTGTATGCTAGCTAGCATACCTAGTTATGCTAGTCGACTGCCATGCTTCTGTGTATGCTAGTCAGCTTACATCCTAATTATGCTGTATATGCTAGTTAAGAGAGTCTGTATGCTAGTTAGCATAGGGGTATGGTGGCTAGCATTTTGTGTTTATTTAGCATATCACTTATGCTATTTAGCTTACCTACTTATACTTGTTAGCATAAATGCTATTGTGTATACTAGTTAGCATACATGCTAGCTATGCTATGTATGCTAGTTAGCATATTGGCTATGGTGGCTAGCACACCCACTTATGCTAGCTAGCGTACACGGTACTCTATATGCTAGCTAGCATACCCAATTATGCTAGCTAGCATAAATGCTACCGTGTATGCCAGTCAACATAGTCTGTATGCAAGTTATCATACACAGTTATGCTTGTTAGCATCTATTCTATCGTGTATGCTAGTCAACATACATGCTTATTATGCTATGTATGCTAGTCAGCATAGTCTGTATGCTAGCTAGCATACTAGGTATGCTAGCTAGCACACCCAGTTATGCTAGTTAACATACATGTTAGTTATTCTCTATATGCTTGTTAGAATAGTCGGTATGCTAGTTAGCATAGTGTGTATGCTTCCTAGCATACTATGTATGCTAGTCTCAAGGGGGGGCGGGAAGGTCACTTGATAATTATAAGACTTAGTCTATCACTTGAGTGCATCAAAAGGGGTTATCAAATTTCATTTTTTCTCATAGTTTCACATACAAAAGGGTATTATAAAGAGAAATTGGGGAAAAAAATACAGATTGAATAAGAAAAGGGTATATTGTATTTGTAAAAAATTTATAGATAAGGAGTTTTATAAATAGTCCTTGAATGTACGCAGTATACACAATTTATACTTAGTGACCCCCCCAAGATGCTAGTTAGCATACCCACTTATGCTAGGTAGCATACTGAGTTATGTTAGTCATGACATTGTATGCTTGTTGGCATATTGTGAGAGACTAAAATCATGCTCTTTTTGCTCGTTAGATTAGTTTGTCTGTTAATTAGCATAGTGGGTATGGTGGCTAGCAAACATAGTATGCTAGTTAGCATTCCAAGTACATGGAATGAAAAACATGGAATGCTTATTGGCACACTAAGTATACAAGAAATCATAATGATATGCTACCTAGCGTAATGTATATATGTACATAGTCATTATGTCAATTACCACACATTCCATGCTTAACAACACTTTTAGTATGCTAACTATTGTGTTAACAATCCAGCTTTGCATTTTTACTACCATTTTGGATACGATAATTAATGTTTGAAAGGAATACACAAGAATCAATGATGTGGGAAGCACGCATGACAAGAAGCATGTCAAGCAAAGGATTGAAGAAAAGAAGCCCTGTAATGATAACTTGGATGAGCTGGATAGAATGCATGAAGGGGTAAATGTGACACAAGTGAAATCACCTGGGGGTGTTGTAGATAGTAAATAAATGGATGACAATGATGACTTCATCATGATTACTCATGAGAAACCCAAGCCGCTGCAGCTAATGAAATAAGTGCTTCAAAGGAAACAGTCAGGAGTGTGCAAGAGGAAGCTATGAGGGCTGACAGCAGGTAGAATGTGCAAGACGCCGATGATGTCAACCCTCTCCTAGATATTGTAAACAAAGTGAAGCTGAAGAGTAAAGGTGGCCTGGAACAAAATCTAGAAGAACTTGGAGAGGATACTTTGGTTGCCCTGAAGAGCGCCCAGGATGACATAACCAACCTTACCAAAGGTGAAAAGAAAGCCACTCCCTCACGTGCTTGCAAGAAATTATGTTGAACATGTTCTCTGTGTTGAGCCCCACTTTTGTAGTGCTAGCAAGATGCACATCTTAAGGCATGTATTTCTCTAAATGTTTATAATGGAGAAAATATTGTTTCGTAATGATGTCTCTGTACAATAGTTCAATAGTTTTTCCTTGTCCTTTATGATGTCTTCATTTGATACCTTTACTATGTTGCAGGGAAAGAGAAACTACAATTTATTGCCTTGGATGATATGAGTGTTGCCATTGCATTGGAAACGATACAAAAAAGGAGTATCACCAAGACCAAACCGCTAAGAAAAGAAAACACTATAAGAGACTGAGGTCTTTGCTGCACATGACAACCATGCCAGGATGAGAGAGTAGAGGGAAGAGGCTGGGGGAAGAGAGAGAAAAAACTTCTGTTTTGCCGCAGTTATTGCCTCACAAATTGCCACGCTAATAGCTTCAGATATTGCCGCGCAGATAGCATTGATATTTGCCTCCATTATAGCCTCATAGATACCCTGAAATGAATATAATATACTCCTAGTGATATAATTGTCCATATCTTCCTTTATAGAATACAAAATATATAATAAAAAATACTTTCATTTTGTATCCTCTCTATATACTATAGTTACTTACTGGTTCTCCTCAAAAGAAATCCATTAAATTTTAGCATTCCCTTGGAATATTCTATCCCAAGCCCCTCCCACACTGCTCGCCTCGTCGTCCTCACCAGTTATATGCAGTGCATTCCCTTCCAACCCTCTGCGGTAGCTTAGTTCTTTGTGAGCCACCCCCCCACCCCCCCCCACCCTCCTCTTTGTGGGCATGCCTTTTCCATCCACATCCTCCCTCGTTTGTCCACACATACATCCTAACACATTCATCCCTCTGCAAAGACCACCTCACCTTAGATCGCCTTGTTGCTGCTTGTCGCGTCTACAAATGAACGAGCCATAGAGAGAAGAAGAAGATGAAGGGTATTTTAACGTCGTAGGAAACTATCCCAAGAGACCTTAAAGATCTACCTGATGGGGAGAGTTGAACTTCGGACTTGTTATTCAAGAGGGAAATGGCATAACCAATCTACCACACTTGGGTGATAGAAAGGTTATACCATTTTCCTATTTTTATTAGCACACACACACACACACACACACACACACACACACACACACACGAAGAAGAGTATTTTAACGTCGTACAAAACTATCCCAAGAGACCTTAAAGACCTATCCGACAGGAGAGAGAGAGAGAGAGAGAGAGAGAGAGAGAGAGAGAGAGAGAGAGAGAGAGAGAGAGAGAGAGAGAGAGAGAGAGAGAGAGAGAGAGAGAGAGAGAGAGAGAGAGAGAGAGAGAGAGAGAGAGAGAGAGAGAGAGAGAGAGAGAGAGAGAGAGAGAGAGATCAAAAAAATGTGCTACAATGTATGCTAGAAGAAGATAATTAGCAAAGCATTCACAAAAGCAAGTGATCGACATTAGCTACAACATCCTTATTATGATGCATTAAAACATGGACTTAAATAATCATGCACTACATCATCATCTGCTAGTTCCATAGCCATGACGCGGTCTATGTGGAGTCCCAGTTCATCAAAATCAGCAATAGGGATCAAAACGATCATCCTCATCATCATTCTCTTCTTCTAGCTCTTCATCCTCTTCTTCATCTTCTATATAGGTTTTTTCTTCTTCATCGACATCATTTTCATTCGCTTCGTCAAGCGTTCATGTTGGAAGTTCTTCACCTCCTATGTCTGCTTCATCATCATCATTGTGTTCATCCACAGTGGCTCCTATGTTGGCTGCATCATCTACCATACATCTTGCTCTTGGAGTGACTTGTATGACAAAACCAAAACCTTCGTTTGTAAATACTTGGAAGATAGATCCCTTGCTCACAACGTTTTGGAGAGATGTAGATATCACTTGTGCCCATATGGAATCTTGTAGAGTCCACCATGCAGATACCACTTGCATGTTTAGATGAAACGCCTGCAAATCAATTCACATCAAACACATACTTTCGAAAAGTTTAAAGATCTACTCGGTATATTCTTTGGATAACTTCACAATATCTATTTTCCATATCGTTTGGAGTTTGTGCATCAAGAATTCCCATAACTCCACTATCATTTGTCATTCATTTTTTGTCTACGTTATCAGTTCAAAAGTGCCTTCCTTCATGCCACATCAAGTTGAACATCGTCCGTAGCCAGGCCTTGGACTCCAACGGTGTGAATCATTCTATTTTCCCACTCCAAGGCTGCTTTTTGGTCCTTCGTCGTGGATTGTTCAATTAAAGTCTGGAGGCATGCCTCCTCTTTTGTTGTCAAGGGAAGACTTTCTACGGATTCATATGATGCGCACAAAACACCAATTGGTGCCAAATATGAGAGGTAGGCTCCCCACCATGTGCCCTCCATGTTGTATGCTTACTTCATTGTGAGAAACTGACAAAACCGGCAATGTGGCATCATGGGGAAGAAACCAAAATGGGGCTACAATGGAACAACCACAAACTCGATAGCTATGAGACTTGATAGGGGGTTAACCCTAGGCTAGAAGAACACGTCTATGACCACCTATGTTGAATTAGACCAATCAAAAAACCCTAACTTTCTGGAGCCTGCAGAAGCCGACCTAGAAGAAAGTTGCTAGAATGCTACCAAATTTCAGGAATAGGTGCTCGTCAAGGGTGCCTACAAGCCTATGTAATTGCCTCCACAGTCAAGCTACCAGAGTTGGTCAAAACATCAACCTAGACTTCAGACACGCAAAGCGTCATTTGGATTTCACGACCAAATAGTGTGTCAGTTTTCCACCAAACTTCACAAGCATCATCGACATATCACCAACAACCAACACATATGGTCAGACAACAAGAAAAATTGTTGCCGACCATCTCCTCCCAAAATTACACTATTTGAGCGACAAAAAGGGTATCCGTTAGGCCAAATGCTACACCAAATCCATCGGAAGGTGCCCATCTACATCGAAAAGCCTGGGAGATTGATCTCAAGAGGAATCACTGCAGAAGTCATCTCCAGGTGAAGGAATCCCTTTCAGAGACTGAAATGCCAAATAAGGAGTTTCTAAGCTAAACATCTGACTTTTTAAGTTGAAAACTAGCTATTAGGGCTTAGGACACAAGCACAAAACACCCCTAGGCATCAAACACACTTTTAACCAAGGTAGACATCATACGCGTATGACGTCTCACAGTCAAATTTTGCAGAAAAATCACTTACTTGACTTCACAGACACATTGTGCATACCCTTAACATAAAGCACACAAAATCTCATAAGACTTGGAGCTGATTAGGATACTCAAGACCCAAAAATTCAAAGTCTCGGCCTAATCCCATAATTTGGCTTTGGACTTACCAAAAGTGCTCCAAATCAAGTGAAATTTTACATAAAGCAAGCACATAGCCTATACATCAAACCCCTATGTCAAAAGGTCGTGTCCTTGTGCATAATGTGTTTTTATGATTTTGTGTTATGTATAGAACTTGTAAGTTTCCAGATTATTGTTTGGTGGCTCTTGCTTTTTTACTTTTTTATCTTGTTTTTGTGAGTATAAGACTTTATATGTACATTCCCTAAGATTGGGAGATTGAGAGGTTAGCGAGGAAGGTTGAGAGGTGAATGATGAATGTCAGAAAACAATCCCCCCTTCCTTGGGTAGATTATACCTTTTGGAATGATGTCATCACCTTTTGAAACAAATTATTCTAAGTTGTTATGTGTGAAGACTTTGACCAATAGTTTTCAACCGCCCTAAGCATATTATCTAGTTGCAAGGGTGGTAAGGTACTGTCCCATGATATTTTTTGCAACATTGTTGTAGGTGGTGAACTTACAACGGGAGGTGCAAACTCTTTCTTGTTTGTATGGATATGTACAATGGTAGGTGGAGGTTGTATCGAAGCTTCTATTTTTGTAAAGGAACTACATGAAGAGCAAGAAGCTTCATTTGACTTCCCTGTTCCTGAGCTAGGTGGAACAAATCGTTCTTTCTTCGATATCCAAACTAGCTCTGGAGCAGGTGTGTAACATTCCGTGATTTTTTCCGTTTTGCAATCTTCAATTCATTTTGGAGCTATAGGATTGGGCTCATATGGGTCAAGTGATAGATACGAGCACAATTTACGTTTTGACACCCAGATTTGGTCATTTCCTTCATAGTAGCCTTGGGCTTCCAATAGTTTTTTATGAATCCAACACAACATTTCTTTACATTTCTTGGGGCGAGTGGACATCTCTTACCAGGTTCCTATTTTTTAGCACTAGCAATGGTCGCTAAAGAAGCTTTAGGGACCCACTTGTATGTTTTCTTTGTTATATTAGGATGGGTTTTGTGTGTCTCTTTATTTCAACTACAAAAGTTGAAGCTCTATAGAGTTGGGCTGTAGGGACATATGGTTCAACCTCCTGGACATGCAATGTTTTGGGTTTTATTTCCTTAAGAGACAATATATCAGGGACTATGGCTTGAGTGGCAGGGCTAAGAGTTGGTTTCTGCGCTGTGACACTCCCAGTCCCCCAGTCAATAGTGCATTTGGTTGCTATCATCCACGTGCGTCCTAGGTTTATATGACCTTCCATAGTTCCAACATGCATGAATCAAAAGTCTTGAGTTACAACTTCGTTGTCATAACTGACAGAAGTGTGCCAGATTCCTAAAATCGTATTGTTTTTCTTGTTGACCCCCTTGACTTGGATAGTACTCTTAGATAGGGATGGCTTTCCTAACTGACACCATACCCCATATGATAGCAGATTATACTTAGCACTCGTGTTTAATAAGGTGTTATATAGCACTTTTTCATAGGCGCTATTTAGCTCAATAGGGTATCGTAGAGGTGTGTCAGAGTCCAACCAATCCTCCTCTATTTGAACGTGAAATGCATGTGTAACTCCAAGGTTGGCCTCTTGTTGGCGTCTTATGCGTTGTTGTTTCTCCTAGCCTTAGCTTGAGCTTGTATCTTTTTCAATTCTGTTTGTGCCTTGACTGCCTTTTTTTGATGGATGACACATAGATCCTCTTGGCTTAAAGGATCATAATATCTTTTATATTTGATCCCATTGAGGAATCCAATAGTTTCAACTCCATCAAGAGACTCCACACGAATGGTACCTTGTGGGGTGATTTCACATACTGTATATGGTCCTTTTCTCGCATATTTCAACTTTTTCTTTTCGTTATGCACTCCATACATAAGGACTTTATCACCAACATTGATATTTCAACTTTTTCTTTTCGTTACGCACTCCATACATAAGGACTTTATCACCAACATTTATATCTTTGTCCTTTAGATGACGATCAAATCATTTTTCCTCCTATCTTTCTCCACAAATGCGTTTTGCAAAGCCAATTGTCTTTCTTCATCTAACCTCTCAAGGATATATAAGCGCTCAACTAAAGGGTTACCATTCCAAGCTTCTTGTAAATCTATGCGCAGACTGGGAATTACAAACTCCCATGGCATAACTGCTTCTTGGCCATATACCATTTTAAATGGTGTACAATTAATAGCCACTTTGTAAGAAGTACGATAAGCCCATAGGGCTGAAGTCAACTTCAAATCCCAATCTGTGCAATGAGCTTCCACTGTTTTGGTCAAGATAGAAATTAAGGTGTTGTTAGTGCTCTCAGCTTTTGGCCATTGCTTGTGGATAATATGCTGTGGTCTTATGGTAGGCTATCATGAAATTGGTAGTGAGTTCTTTTATCACCCCATTTATAAAATGAGTACCATTGTCACTCACAATCTCAAAGGGACAACAAAATCTTGTAATAATGTTCTCAAAGAGAAACTTGGCAATTGACCTTGCATCAACTTTACGTGTCACCCTGGCTTCCGCCCACTTTGTTACATAGTCAGTGGAAACGATAATATATCAAGATTGAGTGGTACGAGCTGCCAGACTAATTGGGCCTACAAAGTCTAAACCCCATTTTTCAAATGGTTGAGTCACTTTAATAGGATGTAAGGGCATCTTATCCTTTCATTGTGTGAGCTTGTAACGTTGAAATTCATCACATCCTTTTGCAAAAAGTGATCCATCCTTGAATAAGGTAGGCCACCAATAGCCTGATTGCAACACCTTTCTAGCAGTTAGTTCCAATGAGAAATGTCCTTCCGCTATACCCATGTGGGATTCTTGCAGTTTGTATAAATATTTATCCTCACGGGCACTTCTAAGAATATCGTCCTTCCCTAGCTTGTAGAGAGTTCCTACAATGAGAGAATAAGGTTCACATTTAGTTTTCGAGCTATATCCTTATGAATCTCTTTGGGTGGATAACCATTAACTAGAAAGTTCCCAATCTTCTCACTCCATTGAGGCACGGTCTCAACTAGAAATAAGGAAGTATTGAGCAATTCATCATCGACTCCTGTAGAGGATTAACCATTAGCTATGTGAGACAAATGATCCACCATGACATGTTTTTTACCAAGTCTCACCACAACGATAAAATCAAACTCAAGGAGAATTAACAACCATCATGTAATTCTTCCCGTGGAACAAGGTTTATTTACTAGATACAACAAAGCTTGATGATCCACATAGAAAACAAACTTATTGAAAAGAAGGTAGTAGCGAAACTTCTTCACTGCGAAAATCATAGCTAAACCTTCCCGCTCTGTAGTGGTGTATTTTCTCTTGGCATCATTCAATTGACGACTTGCAAAGCTAATTGGGTAGTCAATTTATGTTCCTATGGTTCAGCTAGAACACCCAATAGCGAAATTCGATGCATCAATATGCACATGAAAAATTACATTCCAATCCGGCACTCGTAGAATAGGAGTGCTAGTCAAGGTCTTTTTCAATGACTCATAAGCATGTTCACACTCCGCGGTCCAGTGGAATTCAATAAGAAGTTTGTACAATGGACGATCTATATTGGCAAGGTTTAAAATAAACCGCCGATAATAACCAACATGGCCCATGAACCTGTGAAATCCTTTATAGTTTGCAGGTGGTGGCAATTCAGCAATGGCTTTAATTTTTCTCTCGTTTGTGGAAATCCCATTTTTAGACACTATATGCCCTAAAATGAGTCCATGTTTAACCCAGAATTGGCATTTGAAAGGGGTTAAGGAGATGCGATACAATCTGCACTTCTCAAACAATTTCCATAAACATGATAGATGTTCTTTCCAAGAAGAATAAACACAAAGGTCATCTAAGAAAGCTTCACAAAACTCCCTCAAATATTCTCTAAAAGTGGTGTTTATTAATCTTAGAAAGGTAGCAGGGGCATTGGTTAAGCCAAAAGCCATAACACGAAATGCGAACACTCCAAATTCGATTATAAAGTCTGTTTTAACTTGGTTCTCTAGCGCAATTGTGATTTGATTGTAGCTAGAGTACCCATCTAAAAAGCTATAAGCTTCCTTTCCTGCAACTCTTTCAAGCACATGTTCTGAATATGGCAAGGGGTAATGATCCCTCCTAGTGGCGGCATTGACCTTCTTGAGATCCACACACACTCTGAGTTTCTCATTATTTTTCGGCACAATCACTATTGGAGACACCCATTCTGAATCCGCATATGAATCCGCATTTCACAAGCTTTTCAATCTCTTCTTGAACGATCTTTGCATACTTAGGATTCATTGGGTAGGGTCGTTGCTGAACTAGTTTAGCCATGCTATTCATGGGGATTGTGTGTTGCACCACGGAAGGTGGAACACCTTTCATATCATGAGATGTCTAAGCAAATATATTTTTGAATTCCTTGAGAAGTTCTTTAAGTACATACTCCTCAGTCTGCAATAAAGACAGGTTTGGACTCCTCACCTGGGTGTGCTAACTCTATCTCCTTAACTATTGGTGGACCATCATAGACTCCATTGCTTCCATCCATAGGTTTTCTTTGAGCCTTTGTATACACAACCTTACGCTCCTCGTGGTGTAGGATTTGAAATGATCGGGTGCAGAGTGTAAGTTTGCGGGGTCTTGTTGTTCTGTGGACTGTGATCTCACTTCTGCTTTCTTTTGTTGTTGAGATAACTCTCGATTTTGTCGTCTCCTTACGGTACGGCTCAACTTTGGCTTCTTTGTAGCCTCTAGCTGTGTGACGTCAATGGATTGTTGACTACACCACATAATGCTTTGAACGTATTCACCCCAGTTATCTACCAACTTTCGATGAGCATCACATGCCCGTATATAATTAAGCCATTCTACGGTAGATTTCTTTTCATTTATTCTAGCACACATTTGCTTGATATCGTTGCCTCTTATATCTCTTACTCTTCTTGTCTAATTTTCGATTACCACTAATCTCTAATGAAGAGTCACTAGATGAATCGCTACTTGTGTCTTCTGCTCTCTTGGATAGATGGTCATCTAGGGTACACTGGGCCCTGAATGGTTTGTCCCCACATTTGCATCAGATTTAACTCAGATTTTGTTGGGGTATAAAGCCCAATGTGGTCGCCCAGGTAAGTGGGCGGGCCGCCAGGTATGTACACATATTCTTTTGTAAAAACCTAATAAGAACTCACTATGCTCTACACATTACAGTAGAGCGAGTTCACCATATCGTCGTGCTCTTCTTCTCACACTCTCTCTCGCGTCACACTTCCGCTCGTACTCCTTCAACTGGTATCAGAGCTCAGATCGAGGCTCGGGGCAGCACTGCAGGAAGCTAGAGTCACCAGCTCAGATTGGAGTGAAATTCGACAGGCAAAGACACATCCCCAAATGTCGTGGTCATCTCGGCCACCGTTTGGCTTCGACAAAGGTCTGTGCAAGCCATTTTCGACTACGTGGTCTCGACGGGTGCAGATCCGACTCTGCAAATTTGGGGTTTTCGGCCTACGACTACAGGTGTTGAGGATATCGACACTCCCAGAGTGTTGATTTGTGGCTGTCTACACATCGAAGGACGGCTCACAGTTCTTGGAGGCATGTCACATACAACACGGGCACATCTACACACAGACTGTAGGCGACATCCACTAGTTCATCAGGTAGCTTGTGTTTGCTGCTTGATATTCCAGATTTCATCCTGACATTGCAGGTACTTCCACATGGGATGTATTGTCAGAGATGATGTACGTCTGTTGAGGGTTTGCTGGCTGTGAGTCACGCAGCAAACAACCGCCGCAGCGGTTACAACATACAGTGGGAAATTTATGGATGTATGACTTTGTGGGAAGTCTATGTACTGTCAGATTTACTGCAGCCTTTGTTGAGGGTCGAGTGAGGTTTTATTGAGCTGGGGGATTCTCGAATGTTGAGATCCTTTCGGTGATACAGGTCTTGGAGCGATCCCTCGAGCACCCTTAGATAGGCAGCTAGGATGTATTGATTGTGAGTTAGACAGTTGGGATTGCATCTTTGCTTTACTGCCGTTGAGGCATTGTCGCAGTCTATGCTTACAGGACAGTGACAGGACAGTACAGGTGCAGGACAGGTTTACCCACAGCTTACAGTGTCAGAGAGACAGTGTTTTTGAGCTGTTTTTTGGTATGTTTTTGAGTACACCACAGCCATTTTACAAAGGAGACTCTGCCGAAATTTATGCAGAATCTGAAGCTTTATTGGTTCATTTGACAGGTTGATATTGGTTCAGAGGTCAGTTTACACGGGAAACTCTGCCGAATTTTTCCCAGGAAAGTAAACTACTGTGAAGCGTAGCTATGGCTAGATCACAGGACATTGCTCTTTACAATATCAAGAAGCTGGATGGAACCAATTTCCCTTTGTGGAAGCAATAGATTTGGCATGTGTTGGTACAAAAGAAGCAGATAAAACCTATAAAGCTCAAGGGGATAAAACCAGAAGATATGGACGAAGATGAATGGAGCGAAATGGATGAATTGACACTTTCTACCATTATGCTGACTTTGGCAGAAAGCGTTTACTTCAATGTAGCAGACGAGATGTCGGCTTATCAAGCATGGTTAAAGCTGAGTGATCTTTATGAGAAGCAGAGTGCAGCTTCACAGGTATACTGGCTTAAGAAGCTTGTTGACTCGAAGATGAAAGAAGGGACACCTATGTCCAATCATCTGAATGAATTCAACACAATCTACAGTCAGTTGTCAGCTCAAGGTGTCAAGTTTGATGAACTTGTTAGAGCTATGTTTCTGTTGATCACATTGCCGGAAAGTTGGGACACTTTTTGCACAGCTTTGAGTAATTCTGCACCTCCAGATGGTTTGAACATAGCAGGTGTAGAACAAAGTCTGCTTACTGAAGAAACCAATAGAAAGACAATGGACAAAGGCAAAGGAACAGCCGTAGTTGTCACGGGAAGGACCAAAGAAAAGTACAAAGGTGGAAAGAGGAATCAGCCTCGTAGCAAGTCCCGCAGTGCTAAAGGCAAGAGTGACATAGAATGCTACCATTGTGGCAAGAAGGGTCACATGAAAAGAGACTGCAGAGAATGGAAATCAGAAAAAGGCAAAGAGAAAGCTGAAGACCATGGTGAGAAGAACAAGTCCTCAGTGAAGATTCAAGAAATAAATGTGACAAACACTGTTGCAGAGGATGACAGCCTAGTGTCGGGAGACATCTACTTCTTGAAGAATACAATGGACTCAACTCTTCTTACAGCATGTGATGGAAATGCACTGAGTGACTGGATTATAGACTCAGGAGCATCACCACATGTGTCTCCAAACAAGGAGTGGTTTACTTCTTATGTGACCACTAAAGATCATGTTCGGCTAGGCAATGGGCAGACACGTGAGATCTTAGGTGTTGGAGATGTTCAATTGAAGTTTCAGAATGGCTCTTCTTTCACGCTGAAGAATGTGAGACATGTTCTTGCAATTACAAAGAGCTTGATCAGCACATGTTTACTTGATGATGCTGGCTACGTCACCACTTTTGGACAGAACATGTGGAAGATATCCAAGGGTTCTATGACAGTAGCACATGGAGTAAAGTCTGGAGGACTTTACATGATTTATGTATCAAATGTCTCTAAAAATGTAATCAATGTAACCGAGCAGCCGAACGTTTCTTTGTGGCATAGCCGGTTAGGACATATGTCCAAGAAGGGAATGGAAATCTTGTCTCGTTCTGGTTATTTGCCTAGCTTTTCATTTAATGATTTTGAATTCTGTGAACATTGTCTGTATGGTAAGCAAACACAGCGGCCACATAAGCATAGAAGCAGTAGAAGAGATACATAGTTGGCACTTGTTCATAGTGATTTGTGTGGACCTATGCCTAACCTATCTCTAGGGGGAGCTTCTTACTTTATGACATTTATAGATGATTACTCGAGGAAAGGATGGGTTTACTTTCTCAAGCACAAGGATGAAGCGTTTAGTGTTTTCAAAACGTTTGTGACACTTGTGGAGAATCAGAGTGGCAAGAAGCTTAAATGCTTACGCACTGACAATGGTGGAGAGTATGTTTCAAAGCCCTTTCAGGACTTTTGTGAGTTAAAAGGTATAAAACGTGAACTTATTGCTCCTTACAATCCTCCTCAAAATGGTGTTGCTGAGAGGATGAATAAGACCATACAAGAGAAGGTCAGAAGTATGTTGTCTAAATGCACAACTGCCAAATGGGTTTTGGGCTGAAGCTGTATCAACAGCTGTTCATCTTGTAAATAGATCTCCTAGTAAGGTTTTGCAGAAGGATTCAATGCCAGAGATGGTATGGTCAGGCAAAATGCCCTCATACAAGCATCTCAGAGTCTTTGGCTTTGAGGCATATACTCACGTTCCAAAGGAATTTAGGAACAAACTTGAGCCAAAGAGTAGAAAGTGCATCTTTCTAGGCTATGGTAATTCTGGTGAGATGGGGTACAGACTTTGGGATCCCGAATCCAGAAAGGTTGTCCGCAGCAATGATGTTCACTTTAATGAATCCAAATATCATTCTAAACCAGAGAGGGTTGAGGAGATTAGAAGAGTTGTCTTCCAAGAAGATGGACCTGCACGTGCAAGACAAAATGTCAGGGCTCAAGAGGAGCAAGGACATGATAGAGTGGAACCACAGGTTGTGGCTGAGCCTAAGCCACCTATTGTGCGTAGATCTGGACGTATCACGCGACCTCCTGATAGGTTTGTTCCATCTATGAACTATGTCATGTTGACTGATTGCAATGAACCTTCATGTTACAAGGAAGCAGTGCAAATGAAGGACTCCGGGAATTGGCAATTGGCCATGCAGTCAGAGATGACAGCTCTGCATAAAAACAAGACATGGAAGCTAGTTAAATTACCACATGGCAAAAAGGCTTTACCTTGTAAATGGGTTTACAGGTATAAGATCACCGCTCATGATAGTCAGCCAAAGTACAAAGCAAGGCTTTTTGCCAAGGGCTTTAAGCAATAACAAGGCATTGACTTTGATGAAGTCTTCTCTCCGGTGGTCAAGATGACTACATTGAGATGCTTTCTTGCATTGGTTGCTATATTAGATTTGGTGTTGCACCAAATGGATGTCAAGACAACGTTCTTGCATGGTGATTTAGATGTGGAAATTTACATGCAGAAGCCAGAAGGGTTTGTTGAGAAAGGCAAGGAAGATTGGGTATGCCAGTTGTTAAAGAGTCTTTATGGCTTAAAACAATCACCGAGGGCATGGTACCATAAATTCCACAAGTTTATGCTTTCTCAAGGCTACAAACGTAGTGAGTTCGATCACTGTCTATATACAAAGAAGGCTAAGGATGGCAGTTGGCTGATCCTTATTTTGTATGTGGATGACATGTTGATTGCTGGCAAGCACTTGGAAGAAATTTCAGCTTTGAAGTCAAAGATGGCAAAATCGTTTGACATGAAAGACATGGGTGAGGCAAGTCATATACTTGGTATGCGCATTGAGAGAGACAAATCAAAGAAGTTGATTTGGTTATCTCAAACAGAGTATATTGACAAGGTTTTGCAACGTTTCAATATGGAGAAGGGAAAGGCATTGAGTGTTCCATTGCCACCATATGTGAAACTTAACAAACAAGATTGTCCTGTGTTTGAGGAAGAAAAGGCTGAAATGGATAAGATTCCATATGCGTCTGCAGTGGGTAGTTTGATGTATGCAATGATTGCTACTCGCCCAGACATTGCATTTGCAGTGGGAGTAGTAAGTCGATACATGTCAAACCCAGGCAAGAAACATTGGGAGGCAGTGAAAGGAATATTGAGATACCTGAAAGCTACAAAGAGTATGCGTATATGCTATGGGAGTCAGGAGCTAAGTGTAAAGGGTTTTAGAGACTCAGATTATGCAGGTGACTTAGACAACCGAAGGTCTACATCAGGGTATGTCTTTACATTGGCTGGTGGAGCAGTATCATGGCGTTCTAGATTACAAGATTGTGTTACTCAGTCTACTACAGAGGATGAATATGTTGCAGCATCAGAGGCATGCAAAGAATCAATTTGGCTTAATCGACTAGTAACAGATTTGGGAATCAAAGAAGAGATGCCTATGTTATATTGTGATAGTCAAAGTGCTATACAATTGGCTCGCAATCCAGTTTATCACTCAAAGACAAAGCATGTGGATGTGAAGTATCATTTCATCAGGGAAATGCTCGAGGATAAGCAACTTCAGCTTGTCAAAGTTCACACCACAGAAAATCCTGCTGATCTACTTACAAAAGGACTTCCCTCAGAGAGCTTTGCGCATTTTCGCAAGCAGTTAGGTGTAGGGTAGTACATCACTTCTCTACATCTCTTGTATATTAGCTTGTATAGTAGCTTCTCTCACACTTAAAGTACCACATTGGACTTTAAGTGGGAGGTTGTTGGGGTACAAAGCCCAATGTGGTCGCCCAGGTAAGTGGGCGGGCCGCCACGTATGTACACATATTCTTTTGTAAAAACCTAATAAGAACTCACTATGCTCTACACATTACAGTAGAGCGAGTTCACCATATCGTCGTGCTCTTCTTCTCACACTCTCTCTCGTGTCGCACTTCCGCTCGTACTCCTTCAGATTCTTTGTACTCGGATTCAGTTTCAATTGATGATTCTGATTCCGAATCGTGTGGGCTATAGTCTTGTGAGACGCTACTGGTTCCAATGTTAGTCAAGCCTTCACTTGGTAGGTCATCGGAAGCTATATGCATTGCTTCTTTCATATTTAAAGGCACATGTGGTGGAATTTCATCTCCCTCAGGTGTTACCCAGGTCGTCCCCCTATTTCCCCAAGTATCTATGGTTGTTGCTAGGTGGACCCAATCCACATTGTCAGATTCAGTCATCCCAGGTAGAACATCCATATAAGGAGAATATTCCCCAACATCAGTGTCCATTTTACATGTGTAACAATACTGCAATGGGGCCAAGTGAACTGTGGTGTCAGATCTATGGTCAATTATAAATCTGTTTCCTAGAGGATGTGCTCGGCCAGTTATAAGATCTACTCGAATAACAGAGTCTTGGAACTACAAGTAGACATGGTTTTTAGACCAGTCATGCACCATTTTGCTTCCCTCATGAAAGGACTTCCTAAGGTCATCTTAGATGCCATAGTGTGCTTGGAGAGATCCCTAAGAATGAAGGTATTTCTTATTTTATGTCCAAAGACCTTGATCTTGATATCTTCTAGCATCCCAATAGATTTTACAATAGATCCATAGGCCATCTTTACTACCATGGTTATGGTCCCAAGGTGAGGTCTTCCGATAGTTTCCCATCAATTTTTAATCACAATGCTAACCCCAGTGCCACCATCAAGGATTCCCTTCATAGTTAATCCCTTGGTAGTGATTTGTATGGTTGCATTGGATTCATTGCCCTCAAAGTATTATCTGACCTTGTTAACATGTATTTTTACAACAGGGTTCTCATTGTGCGCGTATGTCGCACGTGTCAATGCAAGGAACTTGCTGATACACCGTGTGCGAACCACAAATGGCTCCAAGCACACAACAAGCCTAAACTAGTAAGCTCAAAGATGATGATGGTGTGTCACTCACTGCTCTACGCTTGCTTCGTGGATAATTCCTCGCCGCGAAGAAGGGGGAGACGCCGCTATGCCGCATGTTTACCCTCATGGCTCACGGACACCCTATCACCTACGATACGGACGTTGTAACCTAAGGTGGGCATTGTATTATTTATTTGGTAGAGTCAGGTACCGGGCTTGTCGGTCCAATAGGAAAAGGGTAAGAGTGATCGCCGATGAGAGGCGCACTCTAACTGGGACATTCAAGGGACTAGTTGGCTAAGCATGGGCGCCCAAGTGTGAATGAGGTGAGCTCATATAAAAGCCAACTAAACCTAAAATTCACTTATTCTCTCATTTGTGCAATAGAAGAGTGCTCTTGCTCCATCTCCATCTCCATCTTCTTCCTCTTCACCTCCTTGTGTGTGTGTGTGTATGAGAGAGAGAGAGAGAGAGAGAGAGAGAGAGAGAGAGAGAGAGAGAGAGAGAGCATTGCGGCGGCATGACAGCGGTGAAGCGGTTGAGCGCGACGTAGTGGCGTCTCCTTCTTCTTCGCGGTGAGGAATCCTTCACGGCAGGAGCATAGAGCGGTGAGTGACACACCATTGCCCTCTTTTGAGCTTACTAGTTAAGCTAGTTGTGTGCTTGGAGCCGTCTATGGCTCGCACACAGTGTAAGGCAAGGCCCTTGCTAAATGATCGGGATCATTTCCCCAGGCCCAGGCCCAGGCCCAAGCCTCAGTCCTCAGTCTTATGATATATACTAGACTCACTCTTATATATATACCCTACCCCCTCAAGAGGGAATGAGAGCATGTGGGGCAAGTCCTCCACTCTCCTCCCTTCTCTTCCCACTTGCACCCTTAGACTTTCTAATTTGGGCCTAGTTCCCTACTAAAAATTGACGGTTTTAGGGATTCCGAGGGCATAAAGTGACCAAATGGAGGGCTGTAAAGCACGGCATGTCTCTCTGACCGAGACGCTCGTTTTGAGCTATCATACGTTCTATTTTATAGCTGGGTCAGAAAAAAAAGACCAAAAAATAAAAAAAAAATTAAGAAAAAACTTGGGTTGCAAAACACCCAAAAATACTAGGTGAACAGCCTTCACAGGCACTCACTGACACTTCTAGGGGGTCCAAGTCATATGAACCTACGCTCTGGACGAGTGTTAGAGCACGAGCATATTGGTAGTGCCTCCATTTATGCGGGTACCCATTATTCCTCCACCCTAGGTTTTGGACCTTCGGCCGGGACTCAAGGTACTAGACCCAAGATCCTCATATCGCGTCTAATGATTCTTCCTCTGACTACGAAGTCATGGAGGGGTATCCTACACCAAACCGTGATAGTTCAAGTCAAGACATGCATGCCATGGGCCCACGGCCCGGGTCCAGCGTGTTTAGCCGCTTAAAAGAGACCCTTAGTAGAGCTACTCGCTCCGAACATGCGGTTAATGAAATAAATGAAGGGAGTGGGGAAGTAAATTCGTCATTCATGCCTAAAATAGACCCTATGCTTCTTGAGAGTGTGCATGTGAATGTTCCATCCACTGCACCTCCTGATCCTTTAGGACTATCTCCCTCTGAGGTTTTACTACCCGATGGTAGGAGTCTTGCCGAAGTACAAGAGATCGAACGCTATATGCAAGCAATAAGGGAGAGGGAAATTGAGAACCTACGAAGGCTAGAACAAAGTCGAGCCCTGAAAGCAAAGGCTCCTATGACAACAATCATGCCGGCCGAGCAACCGAGTGCTCCCAAGGTAGTAGTCACATAGGGGCAAGCAATGGGGAGCAATAATGCTTCCATTTCGAGGGAAACCTCCAGCACGCAAGGCCTAGATGTGATATTCCTAAACAAAAATTGGGAGTATGACCTACAAGCAGAAGCTTTAACTGATCGGTACACAGGACACACCTATCATGTGGGTTGGTTAGATGTTCTACAATCCACATCGGGTGCTACTAGCATAGATGAGCAACAACATAAAGTCTATGATGTCCTCCATAGGATTGTCGAGTTAGAAAGACAGAACACAGGGATCAACATGCCTTCAACAGGCCTAATGAGATTCTTGGATACGGGAAAGGCCAACCAACCAACCCTATCACAAATGGAGACTCCCTCAGTGAGCCCCATTGATCCTCCATATGTTGTTTCGCCAGGAGCCTCAATACAATCTGAGCCCACAAGTGGCAGCTTTACCTTCCCAGATCTAGCTCATCTTTCTCTTAATGACACTATGGCTACCATGCATATCCTAGTGGTGAGCATGACAAGAAGTACACCATGGAGTTCATTTGTTAACACTGCACCGATGCCTAGTAGCACAATGCCCCCAACTATACCTACATGTATGTATCAATCGTGTGCACCTGTCGTACCTCAGCCTCATGTAGCTCCTACACCTCCAATTAATCCAAGAGCTTACAATCCACAATGGCATTATCCAAGCTCTTATACAAGTGGAGCCATGCCATTTAATAATAACATGCCATATTAGGCACCCCCTATGCCTAGGGCCACGCTTGTAAACTTTGGACCACCGTCTGGTACACCACCATACGAAATATGGGACCCAAGAGCCACGCGTATGCCAAGGCCAAGGCCAAATCCCATCTCACATGTGGTTCCAGGAGCACATACACCCATTATACCTGCTCAAATAGGAGATTTGGCAGCATTTGCTCAAACTATCGGTCGCTCTATTGCGGAAAACATGCGTAGTGCACCTGATAGAGAGCCTAGGAGCAAGGCAGTTCAAGTAGCTAAGCTCACATAGAAATTCAGTGGAGACGGAGATGCTAGAAAGCATATGGAAGTCTTTGAACATGTGTGCGATTCCTTGGAAGAGCACAATGAGCTACATAAGTGTAAGGCTTTGAGTTTGACCCTAAGCGGAAAGGCTGGAGATTGGTATAGAACCTTAAGAGTAGAAGAGAAAACGATCACTCTTAGGAGACTGTTCTTAAAAGAATACATACGAGAGGGAGTACTTTGGGGTGTAGCCTCTCAGCTCCAGAAAGCCCAACGAGAAGAAGGTGAATCCGTGAGAGACTTCATTAGTCGCCTAAAGAATTTGAATTCTCGATGCAATCCAAACGAGCAATTCAACAACAACCAATTGCTCGATAGATTCATTAGGGGACTACGACATGAAAGTATCTATACTGGCCTAGTCATTAGAGGTATCACTACTTGGGAAGTAGTAACCATGAATGCAATCCAATTGGAGGATAATTTAATGATTGTAGGAGAAAGAGTGTCCGCCGAGCCGAAGTCTAGTAGCTCGCAAGCGTCAGGGCATGAGACAATGAAGATAAAGCCAATCGTGAAAGAGCAAACGATATCTGAGATGACTTTGGCAGATCTCACCAAGGCCATCCAAGAAAGCCTTAGGGGTAATCGTGCTCCACAAAACACTCATATGTATCCAAGAAAGGAGCAACAATGGTGCTCAATTTGCTTGGGCCCACATACTACGAGTGAATGCCCTACTTTCAGAGTAAAGTTTAACGGGACTTGTAACGCGTGTTGTAGGTATGGCCATCAAGCAAAGGATTGCCTAATGCTTAAACGCATCATGGAAAATAGACCGCCTATAGCTTGGGCAGACTCAACTCGAGTTCGTGCATTGATGCCTACCCCACCCATGGAGCAACAATTGCCATTACAGCACATGGTCCCTAGAACCCAAAATGTGGTCCAAACCACACCGTTGCCACCTCCAGTGCTAGGACCGCAACCCCCTCATCCAAGAGTTACACCTATGAACCAAATAGGTTGCGAGTCATCTAGTACTTATGTAGATTGCGAAGAGGACATAGACTCTAGTATCACCTATGGAGTCGACATGCTTGAGGAGTGAAACAACTTAATTGACCACAGAAAATTAAGAAGCTTACCCATGGTATTAATATTCGATCTCTAGTGCCTTTCGACCGTCAAATTAGCGACCCCAGACTTGTTTAATTTTTTACCTTTAAATTTTTTTATGCATTTGATTACATTGCAATTTAATGTTCATTGCTGACAAATTGTTTGAAATTCTTTTACCAATCAATTTGTCTACCTAAAACTGCATATGCTTTTTAATCACTTATGAGAATGCAATTATTGTGCCAATGTTGTTTGATTTTGCAGTGACTGAAGAAGGCTAAGGACATTCATCTCAAATGCTCTTCCACCTCGACGAACGAACTTCAACTCAATAGCTTCCGAGGACGGAATCTACATCAGGAAGGGGGGCATGTTAACCCTCACGGCTCACGGACACCCCATCACCTACGACGGACGTGTATTATGTATTTGGTAGAGTCAGGTACCGGGCTTGTCGGACCAATAGGAAAAGGGTAAGAGTGATCGCTGATGAGAGGTGCACTCTAACTGGGAAATTCAAGGGATTAGTTGACTAAGCATGGGCGCCCAAGTGTGAATGGGGTGAGCTCATGTAAAAGCCAACTAAACCTAAAATTTACTCATTCTCTCATTTGTGCAATAGAAGAGTGCTCTTGCTCCATCTCCATCTCCATCTTCTTCTTCTTCACCTCCTTGTGTGTGTGTGTATGTGTGTGTGTGTGTGTGTGTGTGTGTGAGAGAGAGAGAGAGAGAGAGAGAGAGAGAGAGAGAGAGAGAGAGAGAGAGAGAGAGAGGGAGAGTATGTGTGCGATCGAGCATTACGAAGGCACGACGGCGACGAAGCGGTTGAGCGCGGCACGACTGCAGCTTCTTCTTCATCGCGGCGAGGAATCCACCACGAAGGCGAGCGTAGAGCGGTGAGTGACACACCCTTTGCTCTCTTGAGCTTGCTAGATTAGTCTTGTTGTGTGCTTGGAGCCATTTGTGTCTCGCACACGGTGTATCGGCAAGTCCCTTGCTTCGACAGTGCGGGAAGGAGCGCACAATGTGTGTTGTTGTATTAAACTTAATATATATACACAAAAAAACATAATGTTCAAAAGACAACTGGCTTTAGATAATTGAACAGAGATTTGTACAAAATTGATTTAGTTTTAATTTCACTTTTGTACAATATAATAAGATTGAGGCATCATTCCAAAGATCCTATACAAAAAAATGATAAAGTTGTGGAGGTCATCTAGGTTGAACCAGTAGGATTCTTCAAACTCGCGGATAGCAACAAAGCCAAAAAAATCTTTAAGTATAGATAGAATTCTCACTTGCGTCCATACAAGACAACATATTTGTTAGCCTTGAATACATATTACAGATGTCAACGAACCGATCAATTTTTATCCATGTCCTACTTAAATTTTTTTAAACTTAAACCAACTATCCATTTTAGAGTATCAAATAGTGCAAAGTATTTAACAGACACATAAATCTTCCAAAAGTGAGTAAATAAACCTAAAGAAGTGTATGTCAACATGTTTTCATTGTGATCAGAAGTCCACCACCCCTTCTGATCCATGTGTTGAAAAATCTCCATAATTTTAAAGTGTATTCATTGTGATCAGAAGGCCACCACCCCTTCTAATCCAAGTGTCAAAAGATCCCTTTAACATTTCATTTTTTTAAAAAAAATGTGACATATTCAAGATAAGATGTAACTTTTTGAATCATAAACCCATTATAAGGGCATCAAAAGACCATTACCCCTTTTGATGTAAGTGTCTTGACAAATATTCATTTCCTAGTATATTTTTCATGTTCTAGACATGCTTACTTTCATAAGTTATTCCAATAATGGAATCATTAATATGAAAAAGCCAAAATGAGACCAAGCCAAGCATAACATTTCTTATCAGTAACAAACCAGCAAGTACCTACCAAAAGAAAGGAATCTAGCCAAACATCTTAAAGAGTTTCAATATTACCCACTTCTATTTGTAGGTCTCTACTACTCGCTTTTCGTGTGATCCCTACGCTAGTTTTCGCGACAAAACAACAAACATGCGCGAAAAGCTCAAGGTGGTGAGCCTACCTCTCATGTCTGGAGCCTGTCGGGTGGTCGTGCGCGTTGTAGAAGCTGCTAGAAGTTCCGATCGCTCTAGGTGGCAAGAGATCTCTCTCAAAAGGAAATAGTAGAAATGAGCTTAAAATGAAGTGAGAAAAATCTTATAATGGGGGTCCCCAAACCACTTTCCATGAAATTTGACATGTGCTCCCAACTTTTTGCGAGATGCGGTTTAGGCTCAAAAATTTCTTGATTTGGACTCCATTTGCCCAGTTTTCGAGAAATTTGACGTTTCGGTCCATTCTGCTTTCTGCTCCAGTCACATAATTGCACCCCCATTGTACCATAGGTTGTCCTATAGTCATTAATCATCCCCATATTTTTTGTTTTTCATTACGACCGTATTTCACTTGCTTTTTGTATTTTTGAAGTTTTTTTGCCGATAATTAGTAAAATTAAAAAGAAAATTTCAAATCAAACCCAGAAAGTCATAATAACTCAAAAACATCACTGCAAAACACTATATACACTCACATGCAATTTTTATGGCCGGATTTCTCCGTTTTACCAATATTTTACCCTAAAAATGGCTATTTTTACTTATATACACACACCTAGGGGCTTGATTTGGCGTTTGGCCCCATATACTTGTAGATTCATGCTGTATAAGGGCATATGTACTAGGGTTAGTCCAAATTTTTTGGTAATCAAACGACAACCCTTGAAAATAGTCAAAAATAATGGTCTTTTTTGCTCTTTTTTCCATTGGGTCCGCATATGAGAATGCCTTCCCCCCTCCTAGCCAGAGTCCTCCCGGATGACAAGGTATCGCCTCAGTGTATGTGCCGTGCATGGGTTAAAAATTGTGCTAATGCTTGGCCGTGTAATGTGCCCCTATATAATGCATACTTGGTCAATGCATGGAAAAATTAATGCTATGCAAGAGGAGGGTATAAGCAAGATGCTTATGGGATTTCGCCGTCGAGGTTTCCTGTTTGTTGTTGATTTGGTTGGTGGATTTTTTTGCAAGTAAAAGTTGTAACTCTACCGCTCTCTGTTTGATCTTCTTTTTTGCAAAAGTCGCTTGGTTTGCCGCTACTGTCGATACGGCCATGGTTGTCTCCTTGGAGAGAATTGTTGTGGTGGAATTGGCCATAGTCTTTGTCTCTTATGCTTTCCATTTGTAGCTTTGTTTTGTAGGTTTTTGTAGGTTTATTGCTACTTCTGCGGTTGTCATTATTTTGCTGCTGATGGGCACCCATGTAGATCGGTTTGCCGGTTTCATATGTAGTGTGTGTCTGCCTTCCGATGTTGCTTGTACTGAAGGGAGTTCCGGTTGCTTTGGTTTAGGGATCCAAATGCGAGTCGCATTTAAGTTGTTGCTGAGCATTTTCTTTGGGATCCATATCTTTTTTATTCCCTTAGTTTTTGGTTGAACTGTCTGCTTCTGTCGACTTCTTCTATTGTATTGTGGTTTGTCTGCCATGTCACCTCTATCCTTCCGCACCCATACTTGTTTGTAGTGAACATGGTTGGGAATTCCCTGTTTGTTCGCCATGGGTATCGTCTTGTTTTTTAGTAGCACCCATCCTTTTGGTTCTTTCTCTAGTGATTGTGTTGCTGCCATCTGGTTCTTCCGGGGTTGCTGAGCAAAGGCTATCACCCGTTGTTCTTGTGCGTGCTGAATTTTGACTGCATCCACATTCCAATCTATCTGCACATGATACTCTTTTTCCCAAGGTTGTCCCAACAACATGGGGTGTTGTGTGCTTTCATCCTCAACCAGATAAAACTTGTGTGGGTAAATATATTGATGTACTTGGACATGCAATATAATCCAGCCCAATGTTGTCAACGAATGTGATGTACAGCTTTCCAGCACTTGTGGAGTAGGATATAGTTGACCTTTGGGCTTGAGCTGTTTGTATAATTTGTAAGAGATTAGATTTTCTTGAGCTCCAGAATCAAGCAATGTCGTCGATTCAGCTTGATTACTACCCACTTTGATTGCAATTATTGGCTCCACTGTGTCTTCATCAAAATTCGTTAGTCGAATAGCATTTATTCGCAACGGTGATCCACATTGTTGTTGTTGTCGTAGAAGCTTTCTTTTTGCTTTTGCGTTCTTTTGCTTCTGCCTGGGCTTCTTCTCGTACCCTCTGTTTCTCCTTCATTCGTTGTTTTTCTTGATGGATTTGTTGAAGCATATCCTGTGTTAGTGGTAAATGATATTTTTTTAATCGACACCCACTAATCCAATTTGGCATTTCTTCACCTGCTAATGTCGCAAGCTTGACAGCTCCACTTTGTGATAAGTCACTAATCACAAAGGGTCCCATCCCTCGCTTTTTAAGTTTCTTGGCATGTTGCTTCAAGGTATAAACAAGTACATAATCACCTGTTTTGAACTCTTTCGTGCGCACATGCTTGTCCAAAAACTCTTTTTGTCGTCTCTTTTTAGCATAGATCGAAGCTACAGCTCTCAATCGTAGTTCATCTAGCTTTTCAAGATCATCTATTATTGAAGAGAGCTCGTGCCCTGTCCATTCTAAGCGTTTCGTTACTCGTAGAGTTGGAATTAAGAACTCTATGGATAATATAGCATTTAGGCCAAACACCATGTTGTACGGTGTTGTTCCTATGGATGTTTTGTAAGATACCCTGCATGCCCATAGTGTTGAGTGTAACTGCTGATCCCAATCTGTCCTTGATTCTGATACAATTTTAGTCAGAACAGTGCACAGTGTTTTATTTGTGGCCTCAGCTTGTCCATTTGCCTGTGGATGATGATATGGAGCAGATTTTCTATGTTTGACCATGAATTCCTCTAGCAGATATTCAATGACTTCATTAAGAAAATGTGTTTCTCGATCACTGACAATTTGTATTGGTAATTCGTATCTTACAAAGACATTCTCATACAAAAATTGTGCACTGGTTCGTGCGCCTGCTTTTTGTTTTGCCTTGGCTTCTGTCCATTTTGTGAGATAGTCCGTAGCCACAATGATATATTGGGTATGGGTGCGATATGCAGGGGGTGAAATAGGCCCTGCAAAATCAATGCCCCATTTTGCAAATGCCCTTGCTCCCATCATTGGCCATAGTGGCATCTCATCTCTCTTTATCGGCACTTTGGTGCACTGACATGTGTCATAACGCTTTACAAAATCCTCAGTATCCATATGCAATGTAGGCCACCATATTCCTGCGGTTAATACAATTTTTGTCGTCTTATCGCCTGAAAAATGGCCTCCATTTATTCGTCCATGTGCATGTTCTAGAATTAGCAGGTATTCACTTTCACTTGCACAGATTCTAAGTTGATTGTCCTTTCCTCGCTTATAGAGTTGATTCCCAATTAAATTAAAGTCGCGAGCCTCCATCTCTATAGCCCTTTTCCGTGCTTTTGTTATGTTTTCAGCAAATGTCCTTGTGGTTAAGAAATCAATGATATATTGACTCCATGTAGGTGCAATGTTTACCTGAAACAATGTCGCGTGATCCACTGGTCGTTTGGCACTACATATAGTACAATTGTTAACATAAGCATGTGTGTCAGCATACATAGTTGGCCAATAAACCCCTAATTGTTTCAGTCTTTGGTGTGTTTTCATTGTCGAACAATGAAATGCAGAATCCTGGACGTGTGGTTCTTCAAGATAACATTCGAATTCCTCCGGATTTATACATAATCGTAAAATTTGGTCCGAGCCTAGATGATACAGTCGTCCTGCAATCAACTGAATGTTTTTTGTTTGTCGAATTGTTTGTTGTTTGGATCTGTCTTCCTTGTTATCAAATCTACCTCCAAAGGAAAGAATGCTAACAATTTCGTGAGACCATTTGGGTATCATTTCAATATTGAAAAGATAAGCATCAGGTATGTCATCATCTACTCCTTCAAGAGCTTCTCAGTTTTGCAGCCTTGAAAAATGATTAGCCTGTAGATAAGTTTTACCCTTTTTGACCACCACTGTGAAGTCAAACTCTAGCAATATAATAACCAACGCACAATCCTCCCAGTATTGCATGGTTTATTTACCAGATACAAAAGAGCTTGATGATCTGTGAAGAACACAAATTTGTTTGCGAGCAAATAATGCCAAAATTTCTTCACAGCATAAATCATCCCTAACCCCTCTCTTTCACTGGTTGTGTAGTTCTTCTCTGCATTATTTAGCTGTCGGCTTGCATAACAAACTGGGAAATCCATTGTTCTGTCTCTAGGCTGAGCCAGAATACTCCCAATTGCATATGCAGAAGCATCAATGTGAACATGGAATATCTTTTCCCAATCTGGTGCTTTAAGTACAGGTGCTGATACAAGGTTTTCCTTAAGCTTTTGGAATGAAGTTTCACACTCCTCACTCCATTCGAAAATGACTAACAAACGATAGAGAGGTTGTGCAATGACTGCATACATATATATGAATCTTCGATAATATCTGCAGTGTCCTATGAAGGATTGCACTTGTTTCGCATTAGTAGGCCTGGGCAAGTCTACTATGACTTTGATTTTGTCTAGGTCAGTGATTATGCCATTTCTTGAGACAATATGTCCTAAGATGCGGCCTTGCCTAACCATAAAAATGCACTTTTCCGGGTTGAGACAGATTCAATATGTTGTGCACTTCTCATACCTTCTGTAAATGGTCAATATGTTCCTCTCGTAGAAGAGAGTGTACACAAAGATCATCCAAATATATTTCTAAGAAGATTCTCAGGTATTCTTTGAACGCATGCGTCATTAACCTCTGAAAGGTAGCTAGTGCATTGGTTAAGCCAAAAGGCATAACTCTATACGCATAGATTCTCCATTATGTGGCAAACGCTGTTTTGTGTTGATCCTCTATTGCAATTGCCAGTTGATTATACCCCGAAAACCCTTTTAGAAAGGAATAAGCCCGTTTCCCAGCCACCCTCTCAAGTACATGTTCTGTGATCGGCAAGGGATAATTATCCCTTATGGTGGCTGCATTTACCTTTTTGAGGTTCACACACACTCGCAGTTTTTCGTTCTTTTTGGGGACAACCACAATGGGTGACACCCAATCTGTATGTTCGATTTTGTAGATGAATTCAGCATCCATCAGCTTGTCAATTTCCTCTTTGATTCGTTTAGAAAATGTGTCATTATATGTGTAAGGACGCTGTTTGCTAGGTTTGGCATCTGATTTCAATGGAATTGTATGTTGGCATATCGATGGATCAACTCCTTTGAGGTCTTTGTAGGACCATGCAAACACATCTTTATACTTCTTGAGAAGTTGTGTTAACTGTTCCTCTTCTTCAGGCTCTAAATCAGTTGTGATATAGACCGGCTGAGGCTTTTCACCTGGTTCAGCGAGGTCTATCCGTTTTGCATTTTCTGGCCCGTCATAAGATTCCTGGTTTGTTCTTTCCCTGACTGGTGGTGTCATTATGATTTTTTAATCCTGGATGGTGAATTTTTGATAGTGGGATGGTACATTCATGTTTCCTTTTTCTGACTCCTCCTTACCATCACGTTCTCCCTCAGTAGTCCATACCTCTCGTAATGACCGTTTTAGTTCTTGGTATTTCTTTTTACGCTCTAATTTGGTCCACTGTGGGTCTTTTGTTTTTTCGTGTTTTGATTGTTGAGATTTTTTTGATTTTGTTTCTGTTTTGGCTTTCCGTACTAGTTTTATTTTTTCTTGCGTTCGTTCCCTTCAAAATTTTGAGAATCTGCCTGATATTTGGTCTTTTACACAATCCTCTACTTTGACAAGCATTAGATAGTGAGTTTTATCTTTTAGCATGGGCATAGGGTTCTATCTCATTTTGTTTTCCGCTCGTTTTCTCCTATAGCGTTCCTGGCATCTAGGGTGCTGATTGGCAAAATCATAGAACTTGATATTCGCTGTTTTCTCCCCACGCTCGATTGAGGTGTCTGAACACTCGTTATTTGCATCGTTATTTATCTCTAGATGCTCAGAGGAGTTATAAAACTCTTCTTGTTCTGGTGGTTCTACAATCTCATCTCCTGATGGTATAAGGCTTACCATGTAATAGGGTAACACATCATAGCTGTCCTTATCGCAAAATTTTATCGTTGGGCTATCTGTAATGGTATAGACATCCAATGTTGCTAGTATGTGTTCCCATTCCAGAGGTTCTAGGGCATCTTCAGGAAAAGGTTCTGGAATATAATCCTTGTCCTCAATAGCTCTTTTTAAGACGCATTCCTCTCTTTTTAAACTCCCACAATGTGAAGCTCTGCACATCCATAACTCTTTTTGTTGCCCTAACCATGCTGGGAGTTCGGACCCTGCCAATGTAGCTGAATCAAACTCTTCCACTGGTGTCTGGTTAACATCCTTGTAACTATGGTCTTTTAGGTGTATTTTGGTTGTAGTCTCACCATGTCTGAGGTATATGTGGTCGTAACCCCAATCTTGGACCATCTTTAATTGTCTCATGAATGGTCTTCCCAAGATGATCTCGTAATTGTTCTTTTTGTTGAAATCGACTATTGCAAAAGTATGCTCATACTCAATTCCGCACAAGGTGACAAATACTTTTTCTAAAAGTCCTAGAGGATTTTCCATGAACCCATCTGCCAATTGCAATTTCATTCTGGTAGCTCTCAAAGCTGGTTTTCCCTATTTTTTTCCAGATTTCCTTGGTGGCAATAGCGACTCCTACTCCACTATCAAGAATAGCTTTTGAAACTAATCGGAATTCTACTGGTAGCGTGGTATTTCCATCTTCTCCCTCGCAATATTCTCCAACCTTGTTTAAAGGTACTGGCCTAGTGTTTAGTTGAGGCTTGTCCAATTCTCTGATCCCTTCTTGAAGCTTCGAGGTGGGGTCTTTTACTCCAAATTTTTCAAAGCATTTGCCTACAGTGGTCCACATGTTTGGTCGTAACCTCATGAATTCGGCTAACGTGATTGTGCATGCCACAGGGGTGGACAATAACTCAATCAACCCTTATGAATCTATCACTCTGTTAGAAGAAGGTCTTTGAGGTGGGATTGCTCTCACCTCAGACTTGGCTTCATACTCTCCTAGGTAAGAGGGTAGAGTTTTTAGCGAGTCTGGTTGGCTGTGCCCTGAACTAATTGATCCCCATTCTCCCCCTTGTGAATACATATCAAAGTTCATTTGTGACCTTGTCTCAAATTTTTCAATAGGAGGTAAGATCTAGTTTTTCTCTTTTCTCGTGCTATTTATGTGGTAACTCACCCTGTTAGCTTCGTTGGCATCACGGATTTGCTTCCACAGGTCATCTAGACCGTTACAATCCTTACCCATTTCTACCAATGTTTTAGGATGGAACCCATCGATTGTCTCATCTGTTGTATTTGGCACTATGATAGGCTCTCTCCTAGACTCAGAGGCATTCGTGAGTCTCTCCGTCATGTCTACTTGTTTCTCTAAAGTTGGCTTGATAGGGGTTGGAGCTGGTACTTTGTGCCAACTTGCAGGTTTACCAAGCGTGTTTTCTATCAAGGATTGAGCTGTTTCAATCATCTTTCGACACATTTTCAACCTCTATTTTTCTATTTCGGCATATAGATAAGTCATCCATCTTTACTCTTGGGTTTGGTTGTTTTTGAGTCTGGCTTCGTAGGCTTTTAAAAGTGCATCTAACTGCTCATTTACCTTTTCTGCAAACAATGATCCTCCTAATCCTGCACTTTTGGGTTCTGCTATTTCCTTGGGCGCTATGGTTGCCGCAGTGTGTGAGCTTAGACTAGCTAGTTCCTCTAACCGCTCTAATCTTTCCTTGGTGTGTTTTAACTCCTCGAATAGAGCCGTTTGCTCTCGTTCTCTCCTGGCTTTCATATGTGCCTTTTTAGCTTTCCAAGTGCTTCTCTGATTTTTCATTTCTGAACTTGGGGCATCGGTTTTTGGCTCTTCAATTATCGGTTCATTCGTCATTCTTTGAGCTTGGGCTCGTGTCACTACCTCAATAGGTATTATTGTCTCGTTTTTTGATCCTCCACTGGAAGGCACTGATTCCAGCATATTCAAGGTAGTTTTTACTCCTTTGCTCGGGTTCTTAGGGCAATCAGGAATCAAATGAGTAATTCCACACTCGGTGCAATATGCGTTGACTCTAATGATTTCATCATGAGGACAGTCTCTAAGCCAATGGTCTCCACCACACTTGTAGCAGGGTCCCTTAGGTTGTTGAGGTGCTCCTTGAGCTCCTCTTTGTTGGTATGCATGTCTCTGCCCGCCCATGCCTCCATTGGCTATGAACAACAATGTTCGTTCATCCAAGCTATATCTTCCTTCTCCTGCTGTATGTGCAGCTGTTGGTGGTCCTGCACTTCCTATCATGCTCCATGGTTCTGGCGTTGGGGGTTCTTCCGGTGGATAATAGACAAGATTTGCAGCATATCCACTGGGATGTTCGTAATATGCATGCATAGGCACCAAAGCCTTCTCTTCTGGTTCAATTACGGTTGGTGTGTATCTTATGTCGAATGGTCGTAATCCTGGTAGGGGTGGTTGCTGTCCCAACACTGGTTGTGGTCTTTTTACACCTACAAGTCCTGGTAGGTTGCCTGCTTGATACCTAGGCATCGGTGGAAGTTGAGGAGATGCTACCTGAGCTTGAGGAGCATAAGGTCTCTCTCTCACATATCCCTTGTTATAATAACATTCCTCCGTCACATGGTTTGTCCATTTTTGTTCAATAGCACACCATTTTGGCTGTTTAGCCTGAGGTTTGGCGTACAAGTTAATATTTTTTAGAACTTCCTCTACAAGCTGCTCCTGGCTCACAGCTACTTCTCCTTTCGATGTTGTCTTAGCGAACTTGCTTCCACTTTGTTGTGAGGATGAATCGTCATAAAGATCCTTGAATTCACCCTCTTTGTAGACCGCACAATTGTCTACAAGGTAAAGAGCCTCTTTAGTTAACTTAATTAACGTCGTGCTCCTCTTCATATGTAAGTCCTTATGGAGATCTGCATTCCTCAGTCCTTGAAGAAATATAAGCATAACTCTGGACTGAGTTGGCAGTTCTTCCACAGGGCAGAGCTTAACATATCTTTTTAGTCTTAGGATTGCCTTTCGCACAGATTCGCCTTCTTTCTATTTGAATTTATGGATTTGTGAGACAGTATTATGAGATATCTCCCTTTGTGAGAATTCCTCAATAAACTCGTCAAACACCTCCTCCATAGACTCAAAGTCTCTACGCTCCACAGAGTCAAACCAAGTAGCATCCTCCTCCTCTAGGGTCAGTCCAAACCCTGCAAATTGGGTAGGGAAGTCTAACACCTCTTCAACTCTAATTACACGCACAAAGGCTTCTACATGATCCCTAGGATCTCTGTTTCTCTTGTATTTCTTGTTTACCCATTTTTGCACTTGAGAAGGTCTAATTCTACGATGGTCTACAAATCTCATCATTGGATCTCCTCGTCCCAATCTATATACCTCCTCTGGCCTTCGGTAGTGGGCAGGTTCCTCTCCCAATGGTGCTCCTAAGCCATAATTTTTGACCGTTTTTGCAAGAGATGGTTCATCTCGTTGAACTCGTCTATGGGTGGTCTTCCAGGCTCTGTTGACCCTTGAGTTTTTGGCTTACTCTCGCCTTGATACCGTGAATAGAGTGGTGGTTCTTGTAAATCCCGTAGTCCTCGTGTGGCTGGATAACCATCTCGATTTTGGTCTTGTGCTAATGTTGCACTCTGTCGAAGCCATGCCTGCAACGATGGCTGAGTTGCTGGTTGGTTCTGATACTTGAACGTCTGTTGTCGGGTAGAATGTGAGGTCGCGTCATATTCTTCTGAAAATGGATTTGTCAATTTGCTAGGGGTGTAGGTGACTCTTGGCACTTCTTTGGGGGCATATGTTGATGTTTCTGGAACTGTTGCTTTTTCTACCTCCTCTGGGAGAATACGTTTGTATTCTCGCCCGTACCTATCAACAAAAACAATATCCTTCCCCATAGCAATTTCATAAGAGAATAAGTAAAGAACCTTGTTCTTGCTTAATTCATTTGGGTAGGGTTCTTTGCAACAAAAATAAGAGACTATTCCCTCGCTCTCATGCTTGTAAATCCCCAGATTCTCATTATAGGTTGAGACCCTGGTTGTTTTCTTATCATACATAAAAAGAGCTCCAGGTCGATCAATGTTTGGAGGCGGTTCTTGAGTTTCTAAAACCGTTTTTCCTTTTGCCACATTATCTCCATATCTATTGTAATCCTCAGGGTTACTAACTATTAGATAGTGGTTCCCCTTTTCGTCTCGGAATCTATCTCTATCATCATAGACTCGAATTATCTCTAGTCTCTAAGTAGGCCTTTCTTCAATACAAATACACTTGCGTCCTCAATAGTCATAATAAACTAGGGCTCCCCTCGAGTTTGTTCCTTCTAAGAAGATTATAGTGAACTTGGAATCGTTCAAAGGATTTAGGGAGGTGCTTCCTCCTAGCATTGGTCCTTCATTGGAGAAACCTCCTGGCTGTTGACTACCCATCATGAAGAAGGACTTGTCTGATGAAGTGTCAGTATCACTACTCTCCTCAATGATCGGTGCTAATGGATCTAACCTTGCCTAAGTTACACTCTCTTCGGTGGACACTAAGCTACCCTGATCACCTGTCACCTTTTGGTCTCTAAAAATGTGTCTTCCTGATCTTAAATTCATCAAACTTAGCAATGCAATTTATCACAAATCCAACCACTCACCTGGTAAAGGATCAGTTTCCACACAACTTCTTGCTTTCCAATGAATATACCTGTATACAAGCATTTAATTTCGGCAATCGAATCAAAGCATTTAACCGCTAGAGGTGGTCTTAGTAATGATTGCTATAATTGGAGGGTTAACCTCAACCACTACTGTATTTTATACACTTATGATGTTCTGGATTGGGTCTGCTAATCTGGAACTGTACTTCCCTCGGATGTTGGTCAATTTACATGGAAAGTTTTAATTCAGCCTTTGCTCCATCAAAAGGTCAAAAAGGGTCCAAATTCACTTCTAAAAGAAGTTCTGGAACCCTCAAGTCAATTGGAACATCACCCTATGTCTTCAGTCAAATTTTCTCTTCTAAGCCCCTGTAGACATCCTCCGCGTAGGATGTCTCCTGCTGAGTCCATAACTGTTTTTACTTTTTGATTTGGACACCTACAAGCTGGTCAATGGATAAAAAATCTATTCCAGAAGCATGATGTTGGTCTGACTAGTCAAATCAACTTCAATTTGGACCAAAATCAGGCTAGACAACACCTTGCTATGCCTACAGTCAGTTTCTGGCTTTAATTTCATGTATTAGACATTCTACGCGTAGCATGTCTAACTGATCAAAATTGCTTCAGATGCAAAGCATAGACTTCCCTTAAGGTCCTGATCACTTTGGTATGCTCAAAGCTGGGTTTGGAGTGCCAAATCACACAGAACACATCCTACACGTAGGATGTCTATATGGCCTTTTTGACCCCAGACTTGAGCCACAGCTTCCCCTTGATGTCAGCAACCCAGTGCTATGCTTAGATTTTAGTTTGGATTTCAAAAGACCCCAATTTTAGTTGTTCTAGCCCTTTTTAGTAAAAAATGCTAAAATCTGTTTAAAACCCAATTTTCTCACCCAATTGAGATGAAACCCTTCTCAAGCACTCAATAAATCATGCAGATCATGCTCATGCAGCCACCCTATGGTTTTGGTCTTAAAATAATGCCTTGGCACAATTTGGATAGGATGTCTAGCAATTTCTGTCTATCTGGCCTTATCCTGTCAAGATATGGTCAAATTTCCACTTTCCAAGTGAAAATAGGGTAAAACCTACCTTCTGAACACACTGGTCAACTCAAAATTTCATACTTTCCACTAGATCACCCTGTAGACATCTTACGCGTAGGATGTCTCCTGGCTTAAAATGTAATTTTTTCCTAACAGAAATATTCCTGATGCTCTGCAGCTCTCTCACAAACACTCACAGCAACTTTTGAACTTCACTTCAGTTTTGCGTCTTTTACAACCTTGTGATGAACCTAACAACAAGTATAACATGCATGAAGTGCTCTAGATCATAAATCATGATGTCCTACTTACCCTACTCCTACTCATCACGTGAAATGGTGATAATGGTGTCTTGGTTGCTTCTTGGCCTCTCCGGACTCTCAAGATCTCCTCCCACCGCTTCTACCACTCAAACTCCTACTCTCTACACCACAACTCAACTAATACCTAAGTCTACCTACGTCGAAGGATCTAGGCCAGACACTCGCTCCCTAAACTCCTCCTAAGACCTAGAGAGTCCTCCACCCTATGATCCTATCTAAATGTAAAACGAGACTCTAGCAAGCCAGAGAATCCCTATCCTCAAGGACTAGTCTCGGTCACCTACCTAAGGTTTTCGTCCCCGGCAGCGGCGCCAATGTTGGCGAATACGCCGGGACGGACGTCAGCACAGTGGGAACTCACCTAACAAGATTTGTCAGCTAAGGACGAAGCTCGACCCGCAGGCACGTGGAAGCAAGCATAAGGTGTCAACCCTACCCTCGACCGACTCTTGACTAATTCCTATAGAGGTCTATACCCAATGTCTAAGCTACAACCTTCAAGAGTGCATAAGAGGAGGTTTCCTACAACGCTTCCAAGAGCCAAATACCCATCAAACGTTCTTGAAACGCCATAGAACTGGAATGAGACCCTACTAACACCAATAGGTCGCTCTCCCTAAGGTCCATGAACCAAAATCCCAACCCTAAACACCTGGTGCAAAATCACGTAGGATGTCTCGTTGAAATTTGCAGGTCGTCGTTTCTGAAAACTAAAGTGACTAATGTGTAGCTCTACTCAATGCGCACGTGTGGATATGTTGAAATGCGAAAACGGATAACGTATGCTCACCGAATCACCAGATGAAGCTCGTAGATCGAGCTCGCAAAACCAGACCGTACACCCGCAATGTAGGTATCGACGCGTAGCTCTCGTCGGGGGCAACAACTGCACTTCTCCGTACTCGATTCCGACCATCGGTGGATGCGTAGCGTCAAGATGAAACTCTCACTCTCTGTCGTACACAGTACGCTCACTCACAGACAGAACTTTTTAAAAAATAACAAAGGTTTTTTTTCATTAAGGTCAAAAGTGGTATAAATACCTTACAATCTCAAACCCTAATGTTCCAATTTAACCATCTACTCAATCTAAATATCAAAAATGGGATACAATCTACTGGAAACTTCTGTAAGCCCCAATATTTACAAAGGTGAAATGTCGGGTTTTCTCAAGTAAAGAATAATTACAAAAAATAATATTCCACCGAGAAATCTTTCTCCGTTGGGTGTGTCTAGCTGCTAACAAACACACACACCTTCCTTCCCTACCTTTGCTACAATTGAATTGCACCACAAAGAAGCAAAGAGTGCCACTCAAGTTTAGTGTATGGCATTCCTCGGCAACGGTGCCAAAAATGTGCGCGTTTGTCGCACGTGTCAATGTAAGGAACTTGTCGGTACACTGTGTGCGAGCCACAAATGGCCCCAAGCATGCAACTAGCCTAAACTAAAAAGCTCAAAGATGGCGATGGTGTGTCACTCACTGCTCTACGCTTGCTGTCATGGAGGATTCCTCGCCGCGAAGAAGAGGGAGCCGCCGCTGCACTGTGCTCAACCGCTTCGCATCCGCCGTGCCGTCGTCGCAATGCTCGATCACAAACACACCCTCTCTCTCTCTCTCTCACGCATACACACACACAAGGAGATGCAGAAGAAGAAGATGGAGATGGAGCAAGAGCACTCTTCAATTGCAGAAATGAGAGAATAAGTGAATTTAAGGTTTAGTTGACTTTTATATGAGCCTGCCCCATTCACACTTGGGCACCCATGCTTAGCCAACTAATCCCTTGAATGGCCAGTTAGAGTGCGCCTCTCATCGGCGATCACTCTTACCCTTTTCCTATTGGACCGACAAGCCCGGTACCTGACTCTACCAAATAAATAATACAGCATCCGTCGTAGGTGATAGGAATGTGCGTGAGGGTTAACATATAGAGAGGGGCTCAGAGGTCAATTCCAATCCTTGTGAGAGAGCAAGAGTCTACAATATACCAAAAAAGGTAAGCGAGAAAATATTTATATAGAGTAGTGGGTAATACAATCCTTGGCCTTTCTAGCAAGGAAGGGTCTGGTTCTAATTGCCAACACATTTTTTGGTTTATGGTCTTTAAGGTACAACTTAATCTGTTGGAGAATCATTGTATGATTCTCAGGGCTGTGTTTTTCACTCATGCGAGCTGTCATTCTAAAATTTTTGTGGTCCTAAAAGGAAATATAACAATATGAATAAGATCAGTTACAGTAAGTTGGGCCTACAAACCTAAAATCGGCAAAGTCAAAGACTATATTAGCCGTGAGCAAGAGACCAAAAAAACAGTCTAAGAAGGAACACCTAGCACCAGTCAACCAACAAAGGGATTATAGACTATGGGTCAATCCTAGAGCTAAATTTCAAGCTAAGTTTCCAAAGCCAGCAGATTTTTCCAAAAAGAAAAAACTTTATGTATAGGATGTGTGTGTATCTGTTTTACCATAATTAATATGACATAATTGAACTTCTTACATTCAAAAGGCAACCAGCTTTAGAAGAAATGAAAAGAATTTAGTCTTGGAATCAATTTTGTACAATGTTTGTAAGAATGAAGCCTCATTCCAGTATACAAGGTGACAGAAGAACTTCCCAAGTAGTAAGTGAATGTGTAATCTAGTGTAGGACAGCTAACCAAAGCCAAAGAAAACCTTCCAAGACAAGATAGAGTCCTTTCTTACATCCATCCAAACAAGACAACATACATGTTAGCCTTGGATGTGTTTTATAGGTATCAATGGACTATACCAGTTGTTATCCGTGTCGATCTTACAAACTTTTATTCAACTTTGTACAAGATTAGTGCATAACAAATGTTTAAAAAAAAGAGCCCAAAATTTTCCATTTATAGAAGAATTTTACATCATTTTGATTAGAAGGCCATTACCCTTTCTAACCCAAGTGTCAAAATCCCCCCATATTTAGTCACAGTTCATCTTGTAGTGAAAGCACTAGTTAGTGTAGTAGGTTTTAAATAAAAAATCTCCTTTAGTAGTCACAATCCAGCCATAGGCTAGTCTAATGTTTGTCTTTGGGCAAAGTTTTTAGGCCCATCATGTTACCAACACTTACCATATTTTGTAAGTTAACCAACCTTAATCATCCTTTCGGCCAACGTGGGTAGCAGGAAGCCCTTGCAGAATCTAAAAAGAAGATTAATGCTACACAATATGCAATCTTATATGAGAATGTAAACAGGAGATTATTTGTAGAAATTTCCACATGCTGGTTTCATCCATTTAACGAGATTAGTAGGCAAGAAAAACAATATATATCCCTGTTAGTACCGGTTTCCAGGGCAGAAAAACAATAGCCCTAGCCAACCCAGTGATCATATCACCGACCCATTAGGTGGATTCTTTAAAAAAAAACCAGTTATTAGCATTGATAGTAGTTTGTGAACCATCAGTAATCACGCGACGCAGAGCACCCCCATGTTTGGGATTAAAACTTTGCAGGAAGAAACAACCCATAGCTTCCTACTAAATTTGTGAAAAAAATCATCATCCTCTCAGAGTAACAAACCCTCGCAGTATAAACATATAGCCATACAACAGGTAAAACAAACCATAAAATGATAGTGGCCGACCTGTGTTACTTGAGTTGAGAGCTCCATGCTTCGATGCAGTGGAGATTCAGATATGCAATCACTAACTTTATGCCAACAAATAGAGTACAACCAAAGCTAAGTGAGGGCCAGAGATGCACCCTCACCTTTTAAATAGAGAAGGGAGGGAGGTCGTCATATTTCCATGTCGTGCAATTACCCAAGCGCTAGGAGATCTCCACCAGAGAAGGTGAGGCCACCTGCGAGGTGCAATGAAGAGGCCAGCAGGAGTATTCACGATTGGGTTTCACTCGAGGTTTATTCACTTAAGTACTAAGAAGGGCTAAAACCCATGGTAGTGCACATAGGCGGTGGGTTTTACTAAAGTCCCAGGAGCCAAGTAAGCTCAGGAATACCCCCAATTTAGGTGGTACAATAGGAGTGTGTGTGTGCCATTTAATAAAAAAAATACCAACCCCTTACCAAGCCTTTAGTAGTTATGAAGGGCCGAGTCCCATAGTGGAGAATCAAACACTTTGAAGTTAAAAAAAAAAAAGAAGGAACAAATAAGTTAGGAATTTATTAAGTAACACAGTGTGTGTGTGTGTACCCACCCTGTCCGGGCACCAAACACAATGAGTCAATAGTAGGCCCATTGTGAATGGGTCTTTTTCTTTATTAGAGAAATGAGATTTTCTCGGTTAAAGTGTAACCCAGGCCAGTCATGCCGAGTAAGGGATTGTAAGATTGAGTTTAGAATCTCGTTTTTGTTAAAACCATCATGATAATATTTCCTTATTAATAGTTTAATATCTTCCCAGGCAAGGAGATAGTCGAAAGAGGAGTAGATGGTCAAATACAACAGGCTGATACAAGAGCTAATAGCCACATTGTGAGGCCTATTACTATTCTTTTAATGAATTCCATAGGTGGCAGTTTCAAGAGATCCCTTTTCCATACAAACCTTAGGACATAACCTCCGACAAAAGGAATATGAAGAGAGATAAAAAGGTTAAGGAATTGTACCGACGTGAAAAAAGCCCCATTGGGTGTTATGAACCCATGTAAAGATATAGGTTCAATCCTTAGGTAGTGAGGATAAATCAGACAAATTTCTCTAAGGAAGGCTTTATGGTTGATGCTTAATAAGTCATCCATATACCTGTAGGTATGTCCGAACTGTGAAAGATTATCTTTGAAAATTTCCATGGCTTTGAGAAACCATTTGTATTCAAAGAAAGCAAGGTAGATATTACACACAAGTGGAGAACATGAGAACCTCACGGGGATGCCTAGGCATTGGTTAAAACATAGACCCCCAGAAATGATAGTACAGTTATTAAGCAACCATGAGATGTAAAGACAAAGCTTCTCTTCGTTGAAGTGTAAGGGGTGTATAGGGTAATCCACCTGGGTTTCTTGGAGAGTGAAATGTAAAAAAGGCCCTTATTTCTAGTATTGGAGAAGGCCATTTTTATCACATTGGCTAGAACATTCTTTAGGCCAAGAACCCCGTCAAGGGGGATGTTTTCGTAGCAGTGTGATATCTGCAGAAAAAATGTGGAAAATTTGTTTTGGGAGGTTAAGAGAGACCTCAGTGGAGTTTTTGTTAACCAAAAGGGGTTGTACTGAATTTGTAAGAAGTCATGGCAAATTTTCTATTTTGTGGCACAAATAAGTTCTAACTCAGCTAGAACTAGTTCAAGGCAAAGTGTGGTATCCTTAGTGATATCAGTAAAGATACCGTTGGAAGCATCATATATCCATCTGAACTTATGCTTATGTAACATATAGGTGGGAAATAACACATGTAATTTAGTGTTATGTATGCAATACCCTAGATTCCCTAAGTGTCTAGAGATACAACTGGTAACAGTTTGTAATAAGGAGTTAATTCTAATGAACTCTTTCCCAGAGACATGATCATTGGCAGCCATCCATGCTAGGTTTTTGTAGATAAGAGTGGGACAATTAGAGCTTTCATCAAAGCCCGACTACGATCCATTTGTTAGAGATCTTTTGAAAATCAAGAGCAAGTCGTGATGTTAGCCAGGAGTTATTAGTGGATAACCAATTTTTCCACCAATTCTTCCACCAATTTTGTTATGTCCAGTAGAACTGTCTTCTCCAGTCGGAGAGAACTGACGAGGTAAGTTAAGCAGCTTAGTAAGGCTAATAGAGCGAGATAAGGGTTTTTGGGAGAGCTAGGTATGTGATTGAGCCCATTGGCCAAGATTCTTTGTATTTTTTATTCTCAATAATGCTAAGATCACAAATACAAACATGCATACCATATGAATCAAAGTTCAAGTGCAATCGGGAATAGATTCATGTCGAAGAAAATCATTATTATAAACCAAGTTTTTGATAGGTTGTTGGTATATCCAACTATTGAGAACATTATCGAGTAATTTGTGATTGGCATAAAGTAAGTCAAAGCACTCACAAAAAAGAGCTTTAGACTGTATCCAATCGAGAAGTACATTGTGGAGAGACAGTGTCATGGTTAGGAGCAGCTTTGCTGAGAGACCTTCGTCCGCAAGGGCTTGTAGTAACCTACAAATCATCAAGGTTTACAATTCAAGAAAATTCCTGATGGGGGAGTTTCTTCCTCTTCCCCTAGTGTATCTATGAGCCTTCCCTCAAGTGGAGGAAGAGCTAGGAGTTAAAAAAGATGTAAAAGAGTTGGGGGTAGTAAAAGAATTGGGTCTTTTTAGAGCAAGGGAATCATCCTCATCAATACAAGGTTTGAGTAAGATTGAAATGATCTTTACACCTTGTTGTTAGCATAGGTAGTTAGGTAAATTCCTGTTTCATCAGATTTCAGTTCTTTCAAGATGTCCAACATTAATCCTCAAAAAATGTTAAAGGCAATCTGAGCAATTACAAATTTAGCTTGGCCACCCAACCAAGAGCAAATAAGTGAGAGGTGAAAATCCACTGGATTTTCTAGGAAGAGTAGGTCAGGATGGTTGAGAATAAACTAAATGGTATGATCAAACCACATGATCTAGATTCGCAGGAGGCTTTAGGGTCGAGAAACTTGCAGGCACATTTAACATAGGGCCAAAAAACATTCCAAACAGATTCAGTGTAGAAGTCCGGGTTACTTTTAGCAAACTCCATGTTCCCTTTAGTACGGATGTATAGGCCAGTATTGGAAGGGCATTTAGAATGGTCAATCAGATTGATATTGAAGGGTGCTTTGATGAGCTCTCCTTTGCCAAGAAATTGTCCACCTTTTAAGATCTTGAGTCTACATTCTTTTTTTTTTTAATAAATATTTTGCAAAAATCACAATTCTGAGTGATTGTATTAGATTTTTACCAAGAAATATACAAGCTTATGCCACACTTTGAGGGGCAGAAGGTTACATCAGAGCCTAGCAAGGACCTATTACTAATCCTTCACACATGATGGCTCGATCAAATGGAGAGAGTCACCCTAAGCCAGTCATCCAAGTTTTTCCCTTTGCCTAATACATAAATCATATTCTTACTTTCTCGTACAATCTCTGAGAAGCTAGCCATAGAGAGTTCATTCCAAAAGACACAAATATTCCTAGCCTTTGAGATATTACTAAAGAAATAGTATCTCACGATTTGAGTGCAGATTAGAAGCGCAGGCTTTCAAAAATGTTTTCCACCAAGGCACAAATCCTTCTTGAAGAATACTATCTTCCACGGTCTTTGTATCCATTTGTAGACCTTCCTTGCCAGGCATCTAATTGTCGGGCATTCTATGAACAGGTGTGCGAGGTATTCACTAGCCAATCTACACCCTGAACATATATCAGACCCGATACCATGTGCTTGAATCTTGACACCTGTCCCCGGGGCGGTCACTTTTTAGAATGTGTATGATATCACGTGTGTTAACCGGAGAGGATTATTAAAAGACCAAAATGTATAAAAATGTATACATACAGAGGGGGGTGGGGGTTTTTTAAATAGGCTCACAGTGTAAGTATAGTATGTATATTGGGGTATTATTAATTACCTCTTGAACGCACATGATATAGGGGTCTTTTGATAAGTGACCGCCCCGGGCACCTGTTGGCGGCAAAGCCCCTCATAGCACCTTCCATAGAAAAACCTTCATAAATTGAGGCCACTTTGGATTCCAAACATTCTTTGTGACCTCAAGCCATCGAGCTTCCTACCATTGTATCTTTCATTGTTTGTTCAAGGGTTCGAACCAATCATCCTCGTTCATGAACACTTGGTGAATTCGCTAGGTATGTGGTTTAAAAAAATGGCTATTCTTGGGCCATTTCCAAGCTTTTTACTTGAAAATAGAATCCCAAATTGGCATTAGAATATTGCCCATGCCTTCTACAACTATGCTGACAAGTAGCTTCTCAATGCCATTGAGCTGAAACTAGGCAGTCTGTTGGTCAGAGTTTTTCCATCACTTACTGTTTACATCCCAGAAGTTGGTCAACCACTGTAGTCCTTTATTGTTCACCCTTCTTGCACTTTCTCTCCAACAGTAAGGATTTAAGATTATATCAACAACTTTACATAGCCAAGGGGACTAGTGCGAGATAAAGTTCTGGAAATATCTGGTTTATTCTCCCCATTACAGTACCCATGCTACTTTATTGCACTTTCACACCAGCTCTCTCATGATGCCGCCCAGTCTCAAGCTAGACCACCTTGGGGCTAATAGTTTGTCATGCACCTCAATCCCTTTACACTGCCCACATTTAGAGCCAAGTTTTTCCATGTCTACCATATCCTTGGTCATGATAGCCCAGGAATGGTCTTGTTTTGCAATTGAGACCACAAATTTGGCGCACAAGGCCTCAACATGCACAACTTGGCTGAGAATCCAAGGCCACCTTGTAACACCGGCGGAGCGATAACGTCCCACTTTGCCCTTTGCCATGGAAAAAAGGCTTTAGTGTTGTTCCTTTGATCACCCACAATAGCACCCTTAGGGCCCCACCACCAATTTTCCACCCTCTCTCTTTTGCAGCTGCTCCATCCTCGAGTTCGGTCTTGTTATTGTTTTTTGTAGTTTCCTGTTTGCCCAGTCATCTTTGCAATGGTTTTATTTTCTAGTGATGCTCTTTCAAGGTCTACTTTGCAGCAATCTCATTTACAACAGTCTTAGCATGCCACCTACTCATTGGACCACTCACTGGGAAGGTGCGTGGAATAGTGGCGGGCATCTGTAGCAGAGCTATAGGGCTACATAGAGCTCAAATTGCATGGCCAACTTGGTGGACATGCTCTAGAGGACATCATCTTCGAGTTAGACCTTCCTTGGTCTTTGGATGTGTGGAGCCTCAGAAAATGGGAGTTTAAAATGAAAAGAATGTATCTTAGAAAGGGATTTCACAGATGAAGCATATATACCTGAACCCTTTCCGGACCATTTGTTTGAGCCATTTGAATGGACTCATATTCTAACAACAATGGATGTGTGTGTGTGAATACGTCTATGCCTACTCAATTTTGCAATGAGGATGTTCATGACATAATTTCCATACAAATAATCAACCCTTCACATTGAAGATGAAGTTCAGGAACCCAAGGACTTACTGAAAGCTCAACAAGTCTTTGCAGACCTCTATTATGATGCTACTCATGAGTTTGAAGAACATTCAGGTACATTTGATGATTCAAGGTCAGAAAAAGAACATGTTAGAGCCCAAGTACTCCTAAAAGGAGAAGAGGAAAAGTTTTTTGATTTTTCAAATTAGAAAACAAGAAGAAAAAATTGGTATAGAATAAAAAGAGACACAAAAGACTTGAAATCTAGACCTATGTCATCAATTTCTAGCAGGACATAGTTTTTGATGCAGATAGATGTACATGATTGTGTCAAAGACAAGATCATGGGTAGATATCCTTCAGAAAACAAACAAGGGACATCAAAAACATCAAGAAAAAAGAGAAAGGAAACTGAACCAAAACCTAAACACCTGGATGATGAATCATCCATGACATGGGTTGAACGAAAGAAAAAATATCAAGAGTTGAAGAAAACTCTAAAAGGAGATGTATACCACTAATATGGAAACAATCGAAGAAGGGAGTAAAGATGTAATGAGTGTTCCATCCCATTACAAGAAACATACTCTCCAAAATCGAAAGATCATAGTAGAAAAACCTGTAAAGGAATTAAGAAAACAGGGTGAGTCATATGAAGGACCTGAAAATGCAAAGAAAATAGATCTAGCCAAATCAGAGAAGAGCCTAGACATGCCTACATTGCAAATGACTTGACGAAAGAAGAAGAAGAGATTTTTCTAAGCTTACTAAAATAATAATGAGATATCTTTGCTTGGTCTTATAAAGATCTCAAGGGTGTTGATCCAAAAATTTGTCAACATACCATACCCATGAGAGATGATGCGAAGCCAAGTAGACAACGTCCATATACTAATAATGAAACATTTGCCAAAAAGATCAAGGAAGAAATAGAGAATCTCAAGGAAGCCAAATTCATTTATGAAATTGAACACACAAATTGGGTGTCTCCTATTGTGGTGGTACCCAAGAAAACTGGAAAATTAAGACTGTGTGTCAATCTCAAAAAAGTGAATGTAGCCACCATTAGAGACAGCTACCCTATTCCAATAGCTAAGCATGTTTTAGAACGAGTTGCAGGAAAAGAAGCTTACAACTTTTTAGATGGCTTTTTAGGGTACACTCAAATTTTTGGTTGATCCCAAAGAAAAGCATAAAACTGCCTTTGCAGTTGAATGGGGTATTTTTGCATATAGTGTTATTCCTTTTGGGCTAATTATTGTTCCTTCCACCTTTCAAAGATTGATGAGTCATGCTTTCAAAGAATATCTTAGGAATTTCTTGGAGGTATATATGGATGATTTATGCGTATATTCATCAATCTGGGATGATCATTTTGAACATCTCAAAAAGTATTCAAAAAATGTAGACTTTATAGGATTTGCTTAAATCCTAAAAAGTGCACCTTTATGGGTAGACAAGGAAAAATTCTTGGACATGTAGTGCCTAAAAATAGCACAACGACCGATATTGATAAAATTCATGTTATTGTTAAATTGCCTAGACCAACAACTATCAAAGGGATTCAAGCTTTCATGGGACATTGTGGATATTAGAGATGATTCATTTACATGTATGCTATAATCGCAAAACCCATGTATGGTATGATTACACTCTTTGTATGGACTGATGAGTGTGAAGAATATTTCAAGAAGCTTAAACAAGCTCTCACTTCAGCCTCAATATTGAAAGCACCAGATTGGAATAAGATATTTCATATACATGTTGATGCTTCCAATTTTGCCATTGGGTGTATATTAGCTCAACCAAGAGACGGAAAATTTGATTTTCCTAGCTAGTAGATAGCTGAATGTGGCAGAGAAGAATTATACAACCACCAAAAGAGAAGGATTACATATATTACCTATTAGCCAAAAAAATTGTGTTCTTTGTGGACCACCAAGCTTTATTGTACTTGGTCAACAATCTATTCAACACAGGGAGAATAGTGAGATGATTCATCATTCTTTTGGAATTTGATTTCACTGTAGTTGAAAAAGGCACCACACATCAAAGAGCATATCATTTATCAAGGATTATTCTAGGAGAACCACCAAAAGGGGTAGATGATGATATACCAAATACATATTTGTTCTCCGTGAAAATGATACATCGTTGATAAAAAAATCCGGTTTCATTGATGACCATAGCTCAAGTGGTCTCTCAAATACCACTTTCTATTACACCAGGATTAATTGGGAAATCTGCTATGTATCAATTACTAGCTGGAAGGCTATACAAAAGAAATCGAGATGGAATGCTGCTTTTGTGTATTAATCCTGAGGAGAAAACCCAATACCTAAGTCAAGCACACATTACCGTAGTAGGAATTCACTTTGCAGAAGACCAAACTATGCAACGGATCTAGAGACTTGGAGTATTTTGGCCAACCATGAGATGTGATGTTCACTCATTTGTAAGAGTTTGTCCTCAATACCAGAAACAAACACCCATACTTCATGTGACATTATTTCAAATCTCACTCGTTCCTAAGTGGAGTAACTATCTAGTTACTTACTAATCAAGCATGACATTTCTAGAGGATATGAGTAAACACCACCAAAGAGCTATTAAAACTAAAGCAAGAGATATGCTCTTATTGGAAACCATTGTATCAAAGAGCAAAGGATCAACATTTGCATCTTTGAGCAATGACTCAGAAAGAAAAGCTGCAAGAATTTCCACCCTACCAACTGGAGCCGAATTTAGTGAAAACGGCCAAGGTAACCTACCTATTAAAGGGATAGCTTGAAGAACATAATATGACATTCTTCACCGACAGTTTCAAGAGCGAAGATGGAAATCAAGTAGAATTTCATATGCTACTAAAATAGATTTATGATGTAGCCGCAAAGCCATCCATAAAAGAAGCAGACATAAGGTTACGGCTTCAAGAATTCTATGATCAAGAGCCATGTGGAGTAGATTTCTAGAGAGCCTATGAATTGAGCCCATGATTAGCTCAAATCATGGATGAGTAAGGCCAAAAACTCAAAGTGTTCATTAACGAGGACATAGTGACCGAGTCATTAAAGCTGCCAACTGAAGGAATGACAATAAGGACCAAAGATAGGAAAACGATGGGTACATTCACCAAGGATACAACTGTTGCCACCTTCTCTGACCTAATTATAAAGCAAGTGGAGGATCCTGCCCGTCTCTATCACCAACACTTCCATTTCCGCTCAAAGAGAACGCCAAGATACACTACTCTGAATCATGCAGTTACAACTACTTTCATGCAAGTGTTGAAATCAACAACAAGGCAAACAATAGATCACATGTTACATGCTTACAACACTCAAGAGCACAAAGAAAGAAGGAAAGATAACATATCTGGGTGCTTCAAAAGTTCTAACATGAATCGCATACCATGCTATTGGAACGGCCGGCAACTTGCCGCCAGCCCCGGATCAGAATACATGGATAGTATCAGCTTAACCTTCTCGACAAACCATTAGATCAAAGAAGAAAAGGGTATATAAATCAGATGGAGAATCAGTAGAAAGCTCTCCTGAAGCCCACAATAGTGAAAGCTCTGACAATGAAGAAACGAGGGCAAGGAGAGAAGAAAGTAGTGGCAGCACATTAAGAAGAACCACACCAAAAAAATCAAGGCTGGAAAGAGAGAAAGAAACATTTAAAAGAAGTCGCCAAGCTGTTGAGCAAACCCGGAGTCATGGATCCCCAGGGAAATCAAGGGTCCTAGGTCCTAGGACCAAGAACCCCACGAAGAAGATCCAAAGGATATACCTGAGTGAATGTATGCAAGAGAAGAGTCGACTGCGCAACAAAGGCAAGCAAAAGCTGAACAACAAATTGAGCCACATCATGAAGAAGGAGAGATGTCTCGAAGACCCACTTTACCCACTATGGAACCTAAAGACCATCCAATGCCGAGTCCAAGCCCTTCACCAGCTGGAAAATCCAATGAGAAGTGCACGCATGCGTGGACAAGAAAAAGGCAAGCACAAACCTTGCTATGATACTAGTTGAATGTGCTGCAGGAAGCGTGTGCAAGTGCAAGTGAGAGAGCAGAGAGAGAGAGAGACCTGCTTTGGGTGGAGCACACAACAACGTTATCCTATTGCAGCTCCTTATTCTAATGTATTAAAGAATAATTATATAATGGTTAAGTTAGTAGATGGGTTAGTAGTAAGTGGGATGTCTGGCCAGTTGGCTTGAATCCCAACACAACTATTAGTCACAGTGCTAAAGCTAAAGAGTTGGAATAGGTAATCGATGCTCTCCAAGGTGAGCTTGAAGACTGTTGCAATTAGGGTTGCAGGAAAACGCACACAACTTGGAGAAGATGAAGGAAGCTCAAGGCACACAAGAGAGAGTGTATTACTTAGTGTGCAATGAAAAGATCGATAGCCCTAGAGTGATGGGCATGTATACACCGGGGAAAAACCCTGCTAAAGAGGGAAAAAATGACCCAATGGTCCTAGTGTGTTCACACACATCACTACCAAATGTATATGGTAACAAATACCCCATGGAGTGATGCAGTGAACGTGAGTTGGCACTTGAGTAAAGGGAAGTGCCATGCCCTAAGGACATGATCAGTCCACAAAGGGGAGTAAGCCCAAAGCTTTGAGCTTCTCACGAGACAATGCCTTTGTGAAAAGACCTGCAAGGTTGCTATGTGTTGGCACATAAGCCAAGCTGATCTCTCCTGCTGAGAGCCTCCGCCTGACATAGTGGTAATGCACCTTAATGTGCTTCGTGCGAGCATGAAAAACTGGGTTCCTTGCAATTTCCAATGCACTCTGACTGTTAGTGTAGATAGTGTTGGCAGTGTCCTGTCCAACACCCAAATAATCCATAAGGCGTCTGAGCCATACACACTCAATCGTAGCTATGAAGACTGCCTTGTACTCAGCCTCACAACTAGAAGTGGCCACATTAGGTTGCTTCTTGCTCAACCATGATATGAAACAAAAACCACTTGTGAACACTCGCGTGTCAAAACAACCAACCCAATCTGAGTTTGAAAAAGCATGTAAGTTTGGCGGCAATGATCCCCCTTTGGGATAAAACAAGCCAAGATGTAAAGTGCCACTAAGGTAGCAAAAAATCCTCTTAACAGCCTGCCAATTCTTAGACCCTGGGCTATGCATAAATCTATTGACCTATGAGACTAAAAATTAAATATTCAGCCTCGTGTTGCATACATAAATGAGTCATCCAATAGCAGTTTGGTAAAGAGTGACATCTGCAGGATCACCAGCATCATGAAGACTCAATTTTAAACCTATTTCCATGGGAGTGACAACAGGTTTGCAATCCTCAAATCCAAACTTACATAGCAATGTCTCTATGTAGATTTTCTGACACAAGGCAATACCACCATCACATTGCTTAAACTGTATACCCAAGTAATGATGCAACATTCCCAAATCTTTGATATTGAAAGTAGCATTCAAATCAGTTTTAAATTCAGCAATATGTCTCTCATTTGGTCCAGTGATTAGCAAATCATCTACATAAAGAACCACAATGAGAAGTACATCACCCTCATGCTTTACATACAATGTGCTTTCTATTGGACTGTTACGAAAGCCTTGTTTGACCAAATGAGTGTCAGATTTCTCATACCAAGCACGAGGAGATTGCTTCAACCCATACAAAGCCTTCTTACATCTGCACAATTTGTCCTCTTGTCCTTTCTTGACAAAACCACGAGGCTGCGTTACATAAAATTCCTCAAACATGTCACCATTCAAGAAAGCAGTAAAAATGTCTGATTGATGTACAACCCAACCAAAATGAGCTGCCAATGCACATGGAAAACGCACAATAGTCATACGACGAGTGGGAGAAAAAGTCTTTTCATAATCTATGCCTTTTTTTGTACATAACCCTTTGCAACAAGTCGAGCCTTATGGCGATCGATCTCACCATCCGGCTTGCGTTTCAACTTGTAAACCCACTTCGTACCAATGGCCTTTTGACAGGAGGCAAATCACATAAAGTCCATGTGTCATTTTCTAAAAGTGCATCATATTTTGATTGCATGGCAGCCATCCAATTTTTTGAATTCTGTGCTTCATCAAAAGATAGAGGTTCCTCAACATCATGTAAGCTAGACACAGCCAAAGCATAACAATCTGATGCATAAGATGCATGGCGAGAGCCTGAACGAGTACAACTAGACAAAGGTGCATCCAATTTATTGTCATGCAATGTATGCACCGGCCATTTGCCTCTAGCGTGCTCATTTTCAGCCCTCTCCTCATCAAGTACATCTGCATCAATAATAGGCTGATCTGTAACATTTTTGGAAATCCCCATAGGGTGTGTGCATTTGCCCATTGGAATTTACATTCAAACTTTCACCACTAAAAAGAGGCAACAAAGTGTCATAAATGTCCTGTGAGCTTACATAATTTTCTCTAGTACATGACAGCAAGGGCTCAACAAAATCTTCCACAAACACTACATCCCATGAAGCCAAAATACGCTTTGTTGGAGGATAATACAACCTGTAACCTTTGCTTTCAGCACTATAACCAACAAAAATAGCTTTGACAGCCTTATCAATCATTAAATTTTCTGCGTTGTGTTTGTGGCACTAAAGCATATGCCAAATAGCCAAAAACACGCATGTGCTCAATAGAAGGCTTTCTACCATGCCATGCTTCATATGGAGTAATAGACTGCAAATCTTTCATAGGACACCCCTTAAGTACATAAGTGGCACACATGATGGCCTCAAGCCAAAAAGAATGTGGCAAAGCTTGACTTTTGACCATACATCGTGCCATTTCCATAATTGATTTGTTTTTCCTCTCAGCAACACCATTTTGTTGAGGCGTATAAGGCACTATACATTGATGTTTTATCCACAACTAGCCAAAAATGCATTAATTTCATGAGACATATACTCCGCCCACGATTGGAACGAACGGTGCCCATTGTACATTTCGAGACATTTTCAGCCATAGCCAGATATTGTTTGAAGCACATAAAAACTTCGGACTTCACTTTAAGCGGAAATACCCATGCATGCCTAGAGTAATCATCAATGAAAGTCACGAAGTAAAGGTAATTGCCCAAGGGCGGAGTTTGCATGGGCCCACAAACATCACTATGCACAAGATACAACCTACATGTGGTCCTAACTGAACCATCCTTTGGAAAATTCAAAGGATGCATCTTACCCAAAATACAGCCTTCACAAACATGTTTGACAGGTGTATCAAGAGGTGGCAAAGAAGCAACCATATCAAATTTCTGCAAACGCAGCAAACTGGCAAAATTCAAATGACCAAAACATTTGAGTATACCTCAGTGTCCTAGAGCATAAAAGAAGTCCCTAGCCAAAATTCATTGAATTTGGAGCTCATTTGGGCTTGCAAAGAGCAAAAGACAAAAAACTGCAGATTCAGGCTTATATTGGTCTTAACTTGCTAAAAAATGTCCAAATTGAATTCTGAAACTTGCTGAGAGTTGCTTGAGCGATAAGGAATTAGTGAAAGAAAAGTCACCTCATTCTGCCACAAAAGACTTTATACACGTATAATGTCTCAAGTGCCAAAATAAAGGTTAAATTTACAAACTAAAACTTGCAGTGGGTAGAGGACATCAAGGAGAGCCCACATACCAAATTTTGTCAAATTTTGAGCACATAGACATTATACGCGTATGATGTCTCAAGTGCCAAATTAGAGGTCAAAAGTTACATTTGAGCTCTCATAAGTGTTTTTCAACATAAAACACACTAAGACAAGGTGGATCCCAAAGGAGTCTCTTCAAACACAAACAAAGCAGGGACAAGTATGGGTTCCCAAACAAGCAGCATCAACAAAACTGCCAAGAATCACAAAGAAGTGGATCCCAAAGGAAACCAATAACACTGCTATCACTGCACTATCCCTTGAACTCTTTCAATTCCTTTTACAGTTTCAATACAGTTAGAAGAGAACCCACTCTGAGGAACAATGCCAAATATGAAACCAACCATAGGGCTAAACTGGATTCCAAAGAAACATCGAACAGATAAGTAATCCTTCAAAAAAGCTCTACAACCTTTCATCAAGCAAACAACACAGGAGCTTCAAGGACCAACACATTGCTTAGAATAGGAAGCTTTGCTAGCAAATGCCAATAAGAAAATTGCTTATACCCACATCTTGCACATCATAAATCTTTTCCATGCATTGACTGTGTATGTATAATAGGGCTATATTACAAGGCCTGCATAGGCACAATTTTTGATTGCCCCAGCACAACACATACCCTTGGTGATACCCTGTCGTCGAGGAGGACTCCAAATAGGAGGGGGGGAGGCATTCTAAATGCTGACCTAATATATGAATATTAGAGGGAAATGTCTTGTGAGTTGTATTGAATTTCTGCGTTTGATTTTGATGATTTCTTGACAAAATTTAGAGTATATGTCCTCATAGTAGCATTACAAGAGCAGTACGGGGAAAAAATCCATATATGAGCCCCTAGGGACATTGTATAGTGTACATAGAGTTTATAATTCTGTTAAGATGATTTTGCTTTTTAGTTGACTTGATTTTTGGTTTAATTTGTTACTTTTGAGATTAAAAAAAAAAAGCAAGAAAAATCCATAATCCAGATGAAGGAAAGACTGAAGAGATGTGGAGCCATACAAAGCAAGAAGGTCCAAGAAAATGACGACACTTTACGCGGCATGTCTCAAAAGCCATACGCACGATGGATAATGTCAAAGGTAAGAAAAGAATGTTGATCAACCTTCAACAACAACATGTGTCCAAACATGATTGAGAATGGTCATCAAACTCCAAGATGGACTACAAAGACAAATGAAGTTGGTGATGCGACTAAACAAAAGCAGCCATCAAGTGTAAAGCTGCCTATCAGCCACTTCATGCGTCTACAAGGCCATATACAGGAAGTAGATCTTTATACTGTAAATCTTCTATCTTGTATGTGACTTAATGAAGCCTAACAAACAAAAGGGACTAACCATACTCACAAGAAAAAAAGGGGCAAAAATGGCAGTTCATTCATCTATTGTGATAGATGTCTGCAAGAGCAACCAATGATCAAGCCCAATTCTGATGATCGTCATTGGTTCTACATGTGTTTGATAGCCAAAAGGTGTCCAAGATGCCCATCAGTCATTCTCGAGATTGAAATTCAAAGATGAAGCTTTAAAAGCCAAATACAAGTCCAAATCAAGCCAAGCTTTGCTCGGAGGCTATGAATAGAGGTTACAAGCTAAGGGTTATTATTTTAAAAAAGAAAAAAAAAGGTATAACCCCTAGCTAGTCAAACATGCAATTTTTTCAAATCTGAAGCCATGATAGCCATCTACATATCCTGTACATCATGTATATGAATTTTTGGGACAAATGAACAATGATAGCTCATTGATAGTAATGCCCTTTTGATGCAAGTTACTAACTTGGGAAATTAAGTGGAGTTTGTCAGGCTTTAATTAAGTCATGTATGAAGTAGAAGTAGTATAATGATTTACACATTACACAAAAGCTAATAGTGGCAAATGCGACTTTGATCACCTTGATGCAAGAACAAAGAAGTCACCAATAAAGAAGAGCATACACAAAAGTAATTAGAGGATCTGAAAAGATTGTCCTTGATGAGGCGGATTGAATGTTGAATATGGGTGAAATAGCTCAAATTAGAAATTATCTCTCAGATTTGGCGTAGAGACAGACCCTGTATTGGAGTACAACTTGGCCTAAAGAAGTTGAAGATTTAGCTAGACAATTTCTACAGAATCCTTACAAAGTTGTTATTGGTCACAAGGTCTAAAAGCCAATCACTCAATTCTACAGATTGTAGAAGTCGTTTTTGAGAATCACATATACTCAAGGTGACAGATTTGTTGGAGCAAGTGATGGATGGAGATTTCTCTATCCATGATGATAAGAGTCAAGCTGAACGAGATTGGGTTCTTTCTGGATTTAGATCTGGCAATAGATCTATAATGACAAAAATGACATAAAGTTTTCCATCAATTATGATTTTCTTGAATCATCTGAAGACTATGTACATCGGATTGCACAAACATGACAAGCTTGTACAAAGGCTACATCCTATACTTTCTTCAGGACAACAAAACAACAACAAAGACCGAACCAACATCGACAACCAGGTCATGTCAGGGACGACATGATCACGAAGGGGGGGAGTGTTGACGACTGGGTCAACAAAATGCCATAACTCAACAAAGACTTATTTTCTGAGAGTATGGAATGCTGCAAATTATGGTCATAAACATCATTTGTAATAAGTCGGTCTAGTCTAGTAGCAGAAGCCGAGGTGCAATGGCACTTCTAGATTGTAAATACAAAGCCATTTGACCCCTCAAACTCTATTTTAGGTTTAGCCTAACGTGACCTTAGTATATAAGGTACCTAGATCATTTTGTAAGAACAACTTTATTATAATCATAGTTTTAAGCTACCATCGACTCTGCGTGAGAGAGGAAGAGAGAGAGCGTGAGCTTCATCCTGACGCAACTCCCCACTCGTTCATCACATTGTAGATGCAATTGCACCATTGCGCTAGCCTCGGCAAGAGCTACACGACAACGCCAAGCATTCCTCGCAAACGGAGCGAACGCGCTTGCACATCTACGAGCTACTCCTGGCCGTAAGTATATCAAACGATGTCTGTTTTCTGCCTGCAAGTAGTCAGTAGAATCGTAGCGACATAAGCTACGCATAGGTACTCATAGATTTCATTTTTGAGCACTTTTGAATTTCTACTCTGTCTTTATACGCGTTTTCCACAAATGAGTTTATAGCTAGGATTTTGAGTGTAGAGGCTTAGGGACAGGTTATTCCTAGTGAGGGGATGGTGCTCCTTAAGTTTCCTACGATTCTAGCATGGTTTAGTGAGTTTCCTTCCGTTTGTGTGTATGTGGGTAGGTGGTGTAGTTGAGAGTAGTGAGATACTAGATTGTGGTTTAGTTGGCCTTCCAGAGTGTTGTATGTGTAGGATGGTCTCAGCCTGTCAAGCTAAAGAGATTTCCTTCGTGTGCCTATCATGTCATCTGCGTCCTCGATTGACATTATGTTGATCTAGGTTGTGTTGCATGCACTTTATGGGTGGTGTGATTCTCTCCTGCAACAGTCTTTCTTAGAAGGTAACAAAGGCTTGTGCTATGATTTGAGTGGATAGCCGTCAGAAGAAGTCCTCTAAGGCTTCTATGCCAGATGTATGTTTTTTTCATCCAGCAATATGTCAACATTTGAAGAGGTTTTTTACACGGGATTCTGCAATCTGACAGCAAGATTTGTTGGCTCTTCTTCCATAGAACTTAGGAATACAGTCACTATTTAGTTTCTGCAAGTCTCTGAGAAAGAAGGACGCATCAGATATCAGAAATCACTACAAGCCCTTAAATACCTTCTCGCCAGCCGTCAGCCAAAAGACTATTTTAGTCCATGAAATTGTGTCAAGGGACGACACAATCGAGGAGGGGGGGAATGTTAGCAGCAAGATAACCCATGTAACATTTTTCGGGAGCTTTTATTGTAAAAACACTTATTCTTTTGATAAATCGGGGATATTGTAACTCCTATTTTCCAAGTGGATATTGTAATCGATGAGCCAGGGCTATAAGCTTCTAGATTGTATCAATTTAGCCTTAGTTAGAGCTCCCAGACTATTAGTTTTTGACCAAAGAAGCTTTGGCTAAGGTATAAAAGCCAATTTTTGTAAGTTATTATCAAGTTTTGGATAAGAAATACACATCGTGAGAAACGATGCTCACTTCTCTCCTTCTCATGCTTCCTACTCCCTTGTCGGTTGTCACATTGCAGTGTCGTATGTTGCATTGCAACCGCAGGTAAGAGCTCTACGCATTGACGTAAACATATCATGGTAAACCATAGCTTTGGCGTTGCCAACCTGCGGCATAATTTCATCATAAGTAGGAATTTAAGCTAGGAAATCACAAAGTAAGCATAGGCAGGGTATTGGGACATCATTGCTAAGCATTTAGATGCATTCGGGATAAAGAACGACTAGGTCAAAAACTCACTGCTATTACTAATCGTGTTTTTTGCACTTCATCAAAAGTGAGGTTTGATACCATAATCATGTGTTCTTAGGTCTTATATACTTGCCGTAAAAGTTTTGTAATGTTCGAATGTCGTTTGATGCTGTAACGGTCATGTTTTGTGTGCCGATTACTTCTGCAAATCTTCCACCCCTTGGAGTCCAAGTCTTCTAGCCCTTGGCTTCCATGACCACTTGGGTCAGCAAGATTGCAGCACCAAATTTTTTTCCAACAATCCTCATACTATTCTTGGATTTTGGGATTTATTTTTCAACATTTTGGTGTTCATTATTGAATGAAAACTTTCTTGTAGTTAGGATATGATGTAGACATTGTCCTTAAAACTAATATATGTCTTCCTCTATATGTTGCATTCGATGACTCCCTATAGTCTTTGGCCAAAATGCTATTGGTACAATATACAGGTGGTAGTGATGTATGCGAACACATCCTAAGTGTGTTCACAGTCCTAAGTGTGAACACACTTAGGACTGAACTAGGACATTTTTTCCTTCACTAGGAAGGTCCCCCCCCCCCCCCCCCCCCCCCCGCGTGCATTGTATATATGCCCATCACTCTAGGGCTATCTTATCTTTCTATTGCACACTAAGTAATATACTCTCTACTGTGTGCCTTGAGAGCTTTATGCATCTTCTCCAAGCTGTGCATAAAAAGTCCCTTACAGTCTTCTACGGGTTGTGCTACATAGCATGTTTTGGTCCCACCTCTTTTTGGGAGGATTTCACATCAGGTACATGCATTCACCACCATGGTTGACAACAACACAAATGTGTTCAAGATGTTTTCTACTGATGATAGATGGATGCGAAAATTACCCTACATGGGGTTACATGATGGAAAATGTCCTTTTGTCAAAGGGTGTTTGAAATATTTTCTAGGGCATTGATGTACATCTTGGTTCTGAGGATGTAGATGATGTTGAGGATGTTGTAGGTTTTGGTGGCAGGGTTGCTGCTGCTAGAGCTATTTTGCATATGGCTGAGCAAGATCGTTAAGATATAAGAGATGCACATGCTCATGCATCGATTGTGTTGTCTGTGAAGAGCACTATTACTCCTCATATTTGTTCCAAAAAACCTACAAACTAGGCTTGGGATATTCTAGCCGGTCTTTATGCAAGTCGCAATGATGCTGAAACTTCATTGTTACGTAAAGAGCTGGAGTCGAAGATTATGCATGAGGAAGATGAGATGGACACTTTCCTTGCTGGTGTCAAAGATATTAATGAGCGACTTATTTTTGCAAGCGAAGTCATTTCTGACAGTTCCCTTGTGCAAACTATTCTTGATGCTTTGTCAGATTCTTTCTAGACTTTTGCTAGTACTTGGAGACTTATGACCCAAGGAAATCCAAAATTTTTCAAGTGTGATGCAGTTTGCACATTGTTGTAAGAATCAGTTTCCAAAAAAAACAGGGCTAAACAGCATGCAGCTTTTTGTGATGCTCAAAGAAAAGGTAGTAATAGTAATGTAGCCACTTCTCATGGTTCTTTTGCAAGTAGAAAATCACTTGTTCCTAATGCTCCTGCTGCCAAAAATTCATCTGAGACTTCTGGTGAAAAGGGTAAAAAGAAGACGCGTTGCCATTATTGTAAAGCTAATGATCACTTGATCAAGCAATGTCTTATGTTGAAGGAAAAAGAGGCTAGTTCCACTACAAATGCAGTTATCATTGAGGCTTCTATGAAAGAAGATTGTGATGCTCACATTGATGCAAAATGGGCTTTTAGTGCAGAGTGCACTTATGATCCTTTCGTCCATGATGCATGTATGCTAGTTGCTATAGATGCTCATGAGTGATACTTTGACAATGGTACTAAAACTCACAATACATCTCATTGTGATTGTTTACCTCCCTCAAGGATGTCCCTCATGGGAATTCAGTCACTTGTGCCAACAATGCCTCTTATCTGATCAAGGGAGTTGGAAAGATTGTGCTGATTGTTACGAATGGAAGTTCTTTCACACTTGTTGATGCGCTTTATGTACCTGGGATCAAGAAGAACCTTTTGTCTATATCTGCACTTGCTAGACTTGGTCTTGTTGTGAAATTTGTGGATGACAAATGTACAATTCATGATCTCAGTTTTGGTGATGAGATTGTTGCATCAGACATTTTATTTCATGGGTTGTATAGGCTCGCTTTCTATGACAAGTGTGGGTCGAAATTTGCAGATGCGGTTGTGGTTTCTAAGGCTATTTCAAGTGCAAAATTTTGGCATGCATGTTTTGGACATGTGAATTTTTCCAGTTTGTTGCGTTTGCAAACATCTGATGTGGTTGCTTCTTTGCCGGCTCTTGAAGCACCTGTTAAGCATGTTTGTGAAGGTTGTATTTTGGGTAAGATGCAATGTTTGAAGTTTCCAAAGCATGGTTCAGTTAGGGCTACATGTAGGTTGCAGCATGTGCGTAGTGATGTTTATGGACCCATGCATGGGTGTATCCACTTGAGGCAAAGTCTAAAGTGTTTATGTGCTTCAAGCAATTTCTGGCTATGGCTGAAAATGTCTCAAAATGTACTATGGGCACCCTCCCTTCTGATCGAGGGGGGGGGGGGGGGTATATGTCTCATGAATTTAATGCATTTCTAGCTAGTCATGGGATAAAACACCAATGTATGGTGCCGTATACACCTCAACAAAATGGTGTTGCTAAAAGGAAGAACGGGTCGCTTACGGAGATGGCAAGATGTATGGTCAAAATTCAAGATTTTCCACATTCATAGGCCATCATGTGTGCCATTTATGTACTTAATAAGTGTCCTATGAAAGCTTTGCAGTCTATGAATCCATATGAAGAATGGCATGATAGAAAGACATCTATTGATCATATGCACATTTTTGGTTATTTGGCTTATGCTTTGGTGCCACAAATGTAGCAGTGCAAAAAATTGCACGACAAGTATATCAAACGTATGTTTGTTGGTTATACTAATGAAAGCAAAGGTTACAAGTTGTACCATCCGCAAACAAAGCGTATCTTTGTTTCATGGGATGTTGTGTTTGTGGAAGATTTTGTTTAGACCTTGTTTTGATGTACTAGAGACAATAATGTAAAATCACAGGACATTTATGACAGTTTATTGCCTCTTCTTCAGTGGTGGAAGTTTGAATGTAAATTCCAATGAGGCAAATGTACAACCTATGGGGTTTTTGAGAATGTTACATAGATCAACTAATTTATGATGCAGATATACATGATGTACTTGATGCGAAAAAGGGCTAATAATGAGTAGGCTATAGGTATCCCAAAATGGTTGGATCATACTTTGCGTGATAGTAAATTGTATGCACTTTTCTCTAGTCAAACTCGTTCAAGTTCTTCCCATGCATCTTATACATCAGATTGCTATGCTTTGGTAGTTTCCAGTTTATGTGATGTTGAGGAATCTCTGTATTTTAATGAAGCACTTAATTCAAAAAGTTGGATGGCTACCATGCAATCTGAATAAGATGCACTTATGGAAAACAACACATAAACTTTATGTGATTTGACTCTTGGCAAAAAGTCCATCGGTACAAAGTGGGTTACAAATTGAAACACAAGCCAGATGGTGAGATTGATTGCTATAAGGCTCGACCTGTTGCAAAGGGTTATGCACAACAAAAAGACATGGATTATGAAGAGACTTTTTCTTCCACTTGTCATATGACTACTGTGCATTTTCTATGTGCATTGGTAGCTCATTTTGGTTGGGATTTACATCAATAGACATTGTTATTGCTTCCTTGAATGGTGACATATTTGAGGAAGTTTATGTAACGTAGCCTCGTGGTTTTTGTGAGTGCACGAATGCGGTGCGTGTGCGGAGAGTGACAAGGAGAGAGAGAGAGAGAGAGAGAGAGAGAGAAAGAGAGAGAGAGAGAGAGAGAGAGAGAGAGAGAGAGAGAGAGAGAGAGAGAGAGAGAGAGAGAGAGAGAGAGAGTACACAGAATGTGGGTGGAGCTCCCAAATCTCACTGTATGAGCACAATGTGAGAATGTGAGTGAGAGCTTCTTATTCTTTGTATGTATAAAGAGTAAGGAGATAAATGTGGGTGGCTGGACATTGTCCGACAAACACGGGCAATGCACGGTGAGGCACACCGCCTTTACCTAACATTCTCCCACTAAAGGCTATGTGCCAATAAGTGGCGAGGAGACTAGCCTATAACTAGTATATACAAGAGGTGAGAGAAGACGGCTCTCAACCTGTGCCCACTGGCTCACTCCAAACATGCTCTAGTATAGATGCAACATGCATACCACTAGGGCTAGAGCTACGATGAGACTCTTGATGTAAGTATCGAGTGATGACCTGCATAGATCCACAATGCACAATGCCTGTGTCAGTCATCGCACGACTGACAACTCCCACTACAAATGCACCAACCGCATAAGCAAGATCAGGTCTCAAGACCAAAAGGTCAGACATGAGAGACCCAAAAGCCAACAAAACATGCACTATGTGTGCCAACCTATTCCTATCAACAACCTTAGTGCCATATGCATCCTCATTAGGAACCACCTGACTATGCATCACCATATCAGCATCGTCTGGCAAAGGCATATCGGCTGAGAATGACTGCAAAACCAAAAAATCAGCACCACTGCAATCACACACAGCTGTTTAAAGGACACTGTCGCCCTCAAAAGTATCAGATGCATCTTAGAACAATCCATTGGTCTCCGACTCAATTAATGTCATCTCAATTGATTATTGAAAAAGTTGTGCATCCCCAGAGATACTAGTGTCTGTGTGAACATCACCACAAGACACATGTACAACCTGCTCTCCATGCAGTATCACATCCGCAAAAGAGACATGCCTCGTCTCTCGCTCTAAACATGGCTGCAAGTACAAAGAGACTACATCGCCTTGTGTGTCAAAAATATGCAAAGGGTATACCATACCACTCCTAGCACCTTTGGCTATCACCAGTGATCCCCTATGCATCTGAAATGACCGCTCTCCAAGCAATACACAATATCCACTACTCTGCAATTGCAGCATTGAAATGAGACTCTGGCTGAGTCCTAGTACATAACATACATCTCGTATCATAAGCAATGCACCACTAGGTAAAGACATGCATACATTTCCAGCACCCTCTATGTCATATGCTAAACCATCAGCAAACTGCAAGAACCAAGTCTCCCACTAAAGAAAGACCAAAACAAATCACGACTTGGCGTCACCTGAAAGACTGCATGCTCCTCTAGTAGAAAACGTGTAGACAATGTGCTATCCCAAGACACAAAGTAGTCTGAAGGCAAGCTAGACTCAAAAGTGACATGCTTGTCACATGCATACTCTCTAGCATCTATCCTCATAGTAGCACCATGCATCTGCCTCTTCTGCTGCCTCGTATGCCTGAAACAATGACACCTAATATGCCCATCATGGCTATAGTTTCAACATGTCAGTCGCAATCGTCGTGAGCGAGAACCGCCTCTAACTTGAAGCGTCTCCATATGCATGCCAAAACTATGGCAAACAATGCTCAAGATCACAAGACTCTCCCACTCGAGAGCAAACCACTATCTCAAGCAAAGAAGGATACACAACTCCTCACTCCTGCGAGAGTGGATACAAGAACTAAATTGTGTCCAAACTGACAAAACCTGTCAAAAGTGAGAGCTAAGCTCAATCACAAACTATGGCGAGTAAACTCTAGCCACTATCCCACAAAAGCATACACAAAGCAAAAGCTCAAGACACCTACTGTGTCAAAACCGGTATGCAAGCCAAAACACTACGAAGATGTCCTCAACTACAAATGGCAACACCTGTGGAAGTACTAGACTCAACCCGTAGCTGGGAGTCAAAACTGGAAGCTCCAAATGGCTGCTCACTCACAGCTCAAGATAAAAAAATGTAGAGCGAAACACGCTCGCTATGCACCACCCAAAAGGGAAAACACTACACGCAAATCTTGAGTGCTACAAGCAATCGCAATCTTGATTGCACCAACGATGTCTAAAATTGAGTCTTCATGATGCTGGTGATCTTGCCAATGTCACTGTTTACCAAATTGATGTTCGATGCCTTATTATGTATGCAACACAGGGCCAGATATTCAGTTTGCAGTCTCACAGGTCAACAAATTTATGCATAGCCCAAGGTCTAAGCATTGGCAAGCTGTCAAGCGGATCTTTTGCTACTTGAGTGGCACTTTACATCTTGGGTTGTTTTATCCCAATGGGGGATCATTATTGCTAGATCAACATGCTTTTTTGGACTTAGATTGGGTTGGTTATTTTGACATGTGAGTTTCCATGAGTGGTTTTTGTTTCATGCTTGACAGTTCATGTATCCCATGATTGAGCAAGAAGTAACCTACTATGGACACTTCTAGTTGTGGGGATGATTACAAAGCAGTCTTGATAGCTACGGTTGAGTGTGTATGGCTCAGACGCCTTATGGATGATTTGGGTGTTGGACAAGACACTGCAAACAGTCTACGCTGACTATCAGAGCGCATTGGCAGTTGCAAGGAACCTAGTTTTTCATGCTCACACAAAGCACATTGAGGTGAATTACCAGTGTGTCAGGGAGAGGCTCTCAGCAGGATAGATTATCTTGGCTTATGTGCCAACACAACGCAACCTTGTAGATCTTTTTACAAACACATTGTCTCATGAGAAGTTTGAAGCTTTTTGTAAAGCTCTGGGCTTACTCCCTTTTGTGGACTGATCATGTCCTCAGGGCATGGAACTTCCCTATACTCTATGTGACAATTCTCATTCACCGCATCACTCCCAAGGGGGATTTGTTACCATATACATGTGGTAGTGATGTGTGTGAACACACTTAGGACCGTCGAGGCATTTTTCCCCTCACTATGAGGTTTTTCCCCACGTGCATTTCATATATGGACATCACTCTAGGGCTATCTTATCTTTCCATTGCACACTAAGTAATACACTCTCTGATGTGTGCCTTGAGCTTCTTTCATCTTCTCCAAGCTGTGTGTGTTTCCCTGCAACCCTATTTTCAAAAGCTATATATTTGCCTGTTTGTTTTTTGGTTGGTTTTTCAAGCTCAATTATTATGTTTTACCAATAAATAAATATCGGCTCCCTGTATTTATTAAAGTTGTGGTCCTTTCTCTTTAATACAAAACATCTTTTCCAAGAATCAAGATACGTCTTAACCCCTTGAATAACTAGTGGACTATCCCTCACATAGTATACTATAAGTACCACATTTAAGTAGCATATTTATAATTTTGGTTTCCCTCGATCATCTTTTTTCCATAACTCAATTTTCCACTCCCTTTGCATCCAATTAGGCGATTTGGGATGAATTTTGTACTGCATTACTCATATTTACTTCGCATATAGAAAAAAATTTGAAGTGGTCTAGAGTGTCCAACTAAAGCATCTAGTCCATCACACATGTATCCTTTAACAAAGGTGTTGACTTGTGGGTCAACTACATGACGTAAATCAACAAAGCCTATTTTTTTAGAGTTATGAAATGATGTGGATTATGCTTATAAACATCATTTGTAATAAGTAGCTAGTCTAGTTGCAGAAGCCGGGGTGCAATGGCACTTCCAGATTGTAAATACAAAGACATTTGACCCCTTGAACTCTATTTTAGGTTTAACCTATGGTAGCCTTAGTATATAAGGTACCTAGGTCATTTTGTAAAGAAAAATTTTATCATAATCAAGCTTTAAGCTACCGTTGACTGTGTGTGAGAGAGAAAGAGAGAGCGTGAGCTTCTTCCTGACGCAACTGCCCGCTCGCTCATCACATTGGAGATTCGACAACACCATTGCGCTAGCCTCGGCAAGAGCTATGTGACAAAGCCAAGCATTTCTTGCCGAATAGAGCGAACACGCTCGCTGATCTATGAGCTATTTGCAGTTGTAAGTGTATCAAATGGTGTCTGTTTTCTACTTGCAAGTAGTCATTAGAATTGTGGTGGCAACATAAGCTACTCATTGGAACTCATAGACTTCATTTTCAGACACTCTTGAAATTCGGCTCTGTCTTTATATGCGTTTTTTGTATATGGGTTTAGAGCGAGGATTTGAGTGTACAGGCTTAGGGACATGTGTATCCTAGTGAGGGGATGGTGTTCCTTAAGTTTTGTATGATTCTTGTATGGTTTGGTCAGTTTCCATTCCTTTGTGTGTATGTGGGTTGAGTGGTGTAGTTGAGAGCAGTGAGATTCTATGTTGTGGTTTATTTAGCCTTCCAAAGTGTTGTATGCATGGGATGGTCTCAGCCTGACAAGCTAAATAGATTGCCTCCGTGCGCCTATCATGTCATCTGTATCCTCGATTGACATCATGTTGATCTAGGTCGTGTTGCATGCACTTTATTGGTGGTGTGATTCGGTCCCGCAACATTGGCGTCATTGCCGGGGATACAAGGACTTAGGTAGGTATTCCTACTAGCACTCCTGTGATGGTTGCTTGCTTTAGTTTTGGCTTAAGAAAGCATTTTCCTTAAGTGGATCCGGAAGAGTTTATGCCAAGATCAAGTGGATAGCTAGGAAGCGTGTGTCTTGTCGAGGTTCTGCGATTATGTACATTTAGTTAGGACTTGTAGATTAGAGTAGTTGATGGTGGTCAAGTGATTTGTGAGGTTATAAAAGTGTTTGCTAGTCTGTGTGTGGCATTGAAGTATTTTTCTACTCTACTCATAAATGCAAAACCCCATATGATTTGTAGGAGTAGCTTTAGGTAAGTTATCTGATTTTGATCTAAAGCTATTCAATCATTGAATTATTTGCTGAAGTGCTTGTTTGCATTTAGAATCTTTGAAAAGTCTGCTTTTGAGGAAAAAATGCAATAAACAGCTCTTTGTGAATAGTTTTGCATGACTGATTGATGCTGAGCATATAAGAGGGCATGTGCAAGAGTTTTGTGTACAAAAATTGAAATTTTGTAAACTTGAACATCATACACGTATGATTTCTCAAGGGGCATTTGGAGACAAAATTTGAAAATTTTAACTACACTAAAGTGTTTATAAGGGGGATTTTACCCTTAGTACACCTTGAGACTAATGTTTTGACCCACCCATGATACCCAAAAGACAAAGGACGAAGTGTCAAACACGAAAAAAAAGAAAAACTAGTGATTCTAAGCACATTTTTGCATGAAAATTGATAGAAGTGCTTGAAAACTAGTGCTAGAGACTTGGGGATGCTTGTGAATGAATTCTGTCCAAAAATTCATCAGCAGACATCATACGCGTATGATGTTTGAGGGGTGATTCTGGCAGCAAAATTGAGCTTTTGACATTATACCCATCTTTTGCATGTTGTGTTGAACACATACATCAAGTTTCATTTCATTTGGGCTTATATATTGAGAGTTAAGGGTACTTTACTCTTTCAAGAAATTTCCTTGTCAAAAAGTGGTGATTTCATGCATTTTTTATGTCCAAATTTTATTGTGAGCACATATTCGTGTTGTACACACAAAAGGGCACCTCTAGTAGAAACAAAACTAAATTTTGACCACTTGCACATCATATGCATATGATGTCTTAGAGGCCGGATCTAAGGTCAAAAGTTGCATCTGAGTACACCCTTGTGATCTAGAGCATCTAGGAAGCATATAGGCCAAATTCCATTATGTTTGAAGCATTTTTGAGCTTGCAAAGACCACAGACGATGGATCTAGGCAAAGTGATTGCTTGAATTGATCATATCTAGCACAAAAAGTGTTAGCTTTGAATTCTAAAACTTGTTGTGAGTTGCTAGTGTAGTGAGGAACCTCTGGAGTGAATTTCACTTCATTATGACTAGTTAGACACCATACAGGTATGATGTCCAAAGGGCACTTTAATTGAAATCTGAGCTTACCAGGGTGCTAAGCACAATAAAACAAGCTTAGAGACCAAGTTTGGGCCAATTTTGAGCACATAGACATCATACGTGTATGATGTCTCAAGGCCAGATCTGACAATCCAGTTGCACTTTTAACCACACAAGGGGTTGAGAAATGATGTGTTAAGCTTGCTTGCAAAATTTCATCTCATTTGACACGTACTTTTGTATGTAAAGATATTTTTGCAGATACAAGAAGGTAAAGATGAAAAAGTGGCGATTTTGAGCAATCTTGTTATCCAAAATTTGTTGTGATCACATATTCTTGTTGTATGCATCAAGGAGTACCTTGGGTAGAAGCATAAGTGAAATCTGAGCAAAAAGACATCATACACATTTGATGTCTTAGAGGCCAGATTTGGGTCAAATCAGACATTTGAGTATACCATAGTGTCCTAGAGCATAAAAGAAGTCCCTAGCCAAAATTTCATTGCATTTGGAGCACATTTGGACTAAAACTTGCCAAAAGACAGAATTCGACAAGTTTTATGCTTGTAATGATCATAACTTACACAAAAAATGTTCAAATTGAATTCTGAAAGTTGCTGAGAGTTGCTTGAATGAGAAGGAGCCAGTGGGACAAAACTCACTTCCTTTTGTCACAAAAGATATCATACATGTATGATGTCTCAAGTGCCAATTTAGAAGTCAAAACCTGCATCTGAGCTTACAGAAGTGTTTAACATCACAAAATAGGCCTAGAGACTAAGTTTCATTCAATTTGGATCACTTTTATCTTAGTAAAGCTTCCTGAGAAGTTACAGGCAACCTAACAGAAAAAGGATTGATAGACCTATCTAAAAGTGTCAAAATCGCAAACTGAGACTTGGAGGAGAGTCTACATTTAAAGTTTGGAGAAATTCTATGTCAGTAGACATTGTATGCGTATTAAGTCTCCAGGCATAGATCGACCGTTTTGGCCAGAACTTGAGCTACTGGTACCAGATTCATAAACTTTTTTTATCAAAACAAAGCTCCAGACTAGCACTACAAGATTCAGTGTCAACCTTGAACAACTATAAAAGACCCTACGGGTCATTTATTGTTGGTCATCGTCCGAAGAAACGTCGTTTAAGGCCTCAAAATTCATCCGGAAGTTAGGGATGTCTAAAATTGACAATTTGACAAAATTGTGACAAAACGATTACGGTTTTGGACATAGTTTCGACTTTTCCCTAACCAAAGCACTTGAACACATTGTTCCAAGCCTTCTTACATCAAGCTCAAGCTGTTAAGCCCAAAGATCATGTCTACTTTGCATTCAAAATCAGCTTACACATGCTTCGGAATCCCAACAATAGAGGAGCATCCGGCCATAATAGATCTTTCAAAATTGCAATTGATAAAGACCAATTTTGTTGAAAGAGTTTGGATAACATATCATAAGAGTGAAGGACTATATAGATATATTGACGAGAGTGATTTCAACCTTTATAGGTGCTCAAAGGCCTACCCAAAAGAGCTGACAAATTACAACCTCTTATACATCTATACTTGCAGAGTCGACTATCAATGGAAGTCTACTAAGTTGTTGACAAGTATGGATGAGAATACAAAGCTCTAGAAAGCACAAATCCATGGATTGCATCAGACATAGGTGGATATTTGGTCAATGGAGGACCAGAAATACCTCCACCAAACACGAGAATTCCAAAAAGGGAGCCACCTAGATTCCCTTCTAGAGCGATAACAAGAGATGAAGTGATCACAGAGATGACAGACATGCCTTCTCAAGGAACAATCTCCAGCAGAACGACTAATCTCTTTGAAGAAGAACCAGCTAGGCATAGTAGAAGACCTAAAGCAAGAGAAGGATTGGGAAATTCTATGGATATACTTGTAGACAATCAACGAGTTAGACCATCTCATATCCAAAAATGGGTAAATAGAAAATACTCCATACATAAATATCCAAGAGATCACGTAGTGTCTTTTAGAAGAGTAATTAGAGCAGAGGAAGTTTCAAATTTTGCAACACAACTTTCACGATTTGGACTTACTCTAGAAGATGATGCAGCTACATGGTTCGACTCAGTGAAAAGATGTGATTTTGAGACTCTAGACAAGTTGTTTGAGAAATTCATCGAAGAACTCTCGCAAATTCACTGATTCAAACAAAAAGAGGATGAATCAGTACGCAAAGCGGCGTTACGGCTCAAGAGATATGTCAAGTTCTGTCCAAGAGCGGAACTTCCTATGCAAGCACGGTTAATGTTGATCTTTATCCAGGAGATGAGACATGCGGGTCTTCAAAATCATGTGATGAGGAGCATGACACTAAATAAATTAATCAAATAAACTCTTTATTTCGTGGATAACTCTGAGGAATATAAAGAAACGATTGTAAGAGTCAAGAGGATGACACATCCTCTCAACACAGTGATTCACAAATGAGTGAGTCCATTGCAAAACTAGCAGCACCTATCGATCAAGAAAATTTTATCAACAAAATGGTCAAGAGGTTAGCTCCTCTTGTAAATGCTGATCCAAGGGAGCTTAAGTGGTGCAAAATTGAGAGAAAATGGACAAACCATACAAAGAAAGAGTATTACTATAGCATGAAATATGCTAGTAGAGGTATAAACAACCTAATCCAGTAGCACATACTCCACCTAGATACGCTAGGGGGAATGTTCCAGGTCCATTAGGAGTTTTAAGGACACATCCTGTTGTCTTAGGAAAAAAACCTCCACTGCCAAGTGCTAGAATGCCTGTAGACATAAGATACACGCCAATGATGGAAGCATCTAATAAACAAGCGCTAGTACCAATTGCAATGTATTATAACAACCAAAGCGGGTACTACCCTTCAAAGCGACAGAAGATGAGGGAAACACATGGAGTGGTGAGGTCGGTACAATATCCACCTCCTATGATTTGACCTGAAGAAAGAAGGTATGAGATGGATGAATGGACATTGCGGTTCATTGTGAATAGAGGCTTAGCTAGGTTAGAGCCTGTTTACAGCCAAGAGGAAATGCAAGAAGATCCTCCTCAACCAGAGGTAGATTGTCACAAAAATTGTGGCAACCACTTGGTCAGACAATGTCCTCAGACGAAGATCACACAAGTGAATGCCTATTGTCTTGACTATGGTGTCATTCACTTGATCCCCAACTATTCTAAAAACCCAAACAGAGTCAGGAAGATCACAATGAATGTCTTAGGGATTTTTCAGCTACCCATGCTCAAAAAATGAAAACATCGTACCAGTTCAAGTAGTTATGAGAGTGCAAGCTCAAAAGGAAGCTAATGAGAACCAAGAGATAGAGAAAACAAAATTTGAGGTGAGTCTAGAGACGGGTGAATCAAAGATCGATGCACCTAGCTAAAAAACCAAGAGCAAACGAAATAGTTGGAAAGCTAGAAAGGCTAGGATGAAAGCATGTAGGGAATGAGAGCAAAAGTTCCCTAGTTGAGGAGCTTACCCAAGCTAAAGAGAAGATAAGACAACATGAGAAAATGGTTGCATCTTCTCTTACGTAGATGTCTCAACCTCTAGAAGAACCATCCACATATGAGACATTGAGAAGTGCTAGTTCAGGACGATTGGTGTTGGTTGAAAAGGTTAATGAGCCACCCTATGAAGTAGAGCTTAAAAACAACCAAACCCAAGAACAGAGGTGGATGACATATCCATATGCAAAATTAGAAAAAGACAGACTTGAAATGTGTCAAAAAATGATTCAAACAACCCAAACTTTACTAGAACCAGTAGTTGGAAAACCTGAGGGTGTGGTCTTTGTTCCACCTACACCAGTAATCCCACCAAACCAGGAATAGAAAGGGATAGATTCCAGTCACGAGAACGGACCAAAGCTGAAGGACCCAACATTAGAACCAAGGATAGTGGTGAATACCACGGATAACTTTTCCGAGGGATCTCACATAGCTATACCTGACAGCTGCAAAGAAATAGATGGTCTTGACAAATTGTGGAAACAAGTCATAGAGGCCAATGAAGCGAGTGAGCTAAGCAGACGAGTAAACCAAATGGGTGATGGAAGAGGAGTGTCTCTTCCACCAATAGAGGAATTTGAGGCTGGATTGCACATGAATCTAGAAGTGGAATCGTATTGGGGAGACAAAGGGTCTGTACAGTCTCAACCTCATTCGCTAAGAACACTACCATCCTATATGGGAGAGTACGAGGCCAAGTTAGAGGTTGTTAAGATCCCATCATAGAGACTATCTTCCAACAAGGTCATGGATTCAAAGGGATTGATAGACATTTTGTCAACATCAGCTACTTGTACGATAATGTTATTTGAGTTGCTCAGGATACGAACAAACATGTGAGCTACTGTAGGAAAATTCCTAGAGAAATTTGGTGTTAAAAAACCAATGACTCAAATCGAGGGCTTAAGTAACGTATGATTTTGGTATGGTTTCGTGATTTTCCTTCTGTTTGTGTGTATGTGGGTTGAGTGGTGTAGTTGAGAGCAGTGAGATTCTAAGTTCTGATTTAGTTAGCCTTCTAGAGTGTTGTATGCATGGGATGGTCTCAATCTAACAAGATAAAGAGATTGCCTCAGTGCGCCTATAGTGTCATCTGTGTACTTGATTGACATTATGTTGATATAGGTTGTGTTGCATCCACTTTATGGGTGGTGTGCTTCGCTCTTGCAACATTGGCACCGTTGCTGGGGAACGGAGCGAACACGCCCACTCATCTACGAGCTATTTGTGATTGTAAGTATATCAAATGATGTCTATTTTTTGCTTGCAATTAGTCATTAGAATCTTGGCGACATAAGCTATGCATAGGAACTCATAGACTTCAGTTTTGGGCACTTTCAAAATCTAGCTCTGTGTTCATACACATTTTCTGCAGATGGGTTTAGAGCAAGGATTTTGAGTGTAGAGGCTTAGGGACAGGTGTATCCTAGTGAGGGGATGGTGTTCCTTAAGTTTTGTATGATTCTGGTATGGTTTGATGAGTGTGTATGTGGGTTGAATGGTGTAGTTGAGAGCACTGAGATTCTAGGTTGTGGTTTAGTTAGCCTTCTAGAGTGTTGTATGTGTGGGATGGTCTCAGTATGACAAGCTAAAGAGATTACCTTCGTGCACCTATCGTGTCATATGTGTCCTCGATCGACATTATGTTGATCTAGGTTGTGCTGCATGCACTTTATGGGTGGTGTGATTCGCTCCCGAAATGGTGCCGGTATTGAGCTTTCACATTTTCAGAAATGTTCCATCAAATGTGGAAAAGTGAATTTCATTTTTGTTTCCAATCTCTTTGAAAACCTACTAAACATTACCATTATGTATGACCCACCATTAAGAATCCCAAATGCACGATTTTGAAAACACCTTTTGGTACTAGAGCAAGGATAAGTATGCAAATAAATAACGATTCTTATTCTCTCATGCACAATTATCTAGCTGTAGGAAAAGATCCTCATGCAGTTTCCAAAATGCAAAAGTGGGCATGATACCTATAACATATTGAAAGGAGGTTGATTGTAGATTAGTAATCTCTTTCATTACATCCTTCAATAGCTAACAACGGTGTGAGTATTAATGTACCCCTCTCATGCTCACTCTTCGTTCTGTTTTAGTGGTCTAGAACCGTCCTTGAGTTCAATGCATTGAACGATGTTACGTCGTTGTGTGGCATACCGTCATGGCAAAATTTCCTAGTCTATCTTTTTCTCCTCTTTCCAAATTCCGTAAGCATAATGTAAGGGAACTAATTGTAGTATTTAATATATGAAGGCCATAGACCATGAAGCGAGAAATGATCATACATCCCATGACCATGTCCATTCATTATCATTCTTTTTTATCATTACTTGCAATTGATATGCATTATTATGCTTGTTATTGATACTTGCAATTGATATTCATTCACATAGTCTTTTGAGTTCACACGCAATCTCAATATTGCTATCTTCTTTGGGTCCACTTTATCATGTATAATGCATAGATACTAATATTTTTGTAATTGTGAGAAATTATGCCATGTGTACTACAAATTCCTACAATTTTGTTATTGCATCATGTGAATTCTACGTTCATCCTTCAAACACATAATCATTTCATCATCCTCTTTTGACTCTAGTTGAGACTTTATCCTACTACATACAACACCTTTGGAGAACTCCCTTATTTTTTACAAGGTCACATTAGCAAGCTCTATAGTCTAAGTCCTATTGAATGTAGTGCTAGACATTGTCTTGAGAGTCATACTCAAAAGTGTTTTATTGACATCATGTAAAATGTCTATTTGCTTGTACATGTTTTGTATTACAATCAAGGTTTCCCTAGTTCCATCTTCCATAGTTCTCTTTGAGCTTTCCTCTACAAAAGAGTACATCAATGCCATACCCATGTTTTATATGGTTTTTCCTTTATTATGACACCATCATTACTATGCATTGAGCAACAAACACCATTTTCAAATCGTTCATGATAACGATAAAATGATGTTTTTGGAATGCCATGAATTTCATTCCAAGCTCTGTTGTAAACTTCATTTCCATTAAAATAAACTACATAGCTAGTCTTTGCAGCTACTGTGGTGTCACATCAAAGAGTCAACATTGTATCATACATATAGTTGGTCCTATTTTGCAAGCTCTGTCCCCAAAACTCATTGCACATAGTCATGAACTTATCCTAGTTTGCATATTGACAACACCTTTTGGAATAATAATCTATGGTTGAAACAAGCTGGACAGATGATAGTAACACTTGATTGGATTTCTTAGAAGGTCTCATAGACATTTTTGGCTTCCTATTTATAAAGCAATACTTTCATTTTTTTAAAATATTCTCTACCAAACGCATTTATCTTGTAATGCATCTATAGCACGTAAATCCTCATATCGTAACAACATTTTTCCATCCATAGTTGTCACTCTCTTGATAGGACAACAAACAAGATTGATGTTGCATACATCAGATTTTTGCAAAAATACTAGCCTCACCAACATAGGATGTTTCGATACCAATACTGATGTTATCTTCACCTAACTCATCAAAGTTTCCAGAATCTACCTACCTTGCTATGCGTTAGATTTGATGATGTTTGTTGAGCTTGTGTTGCTAGTGCTACTACATTATGCTCACTTTGTGTTCCTTCTAAAGCAATCTTCGAAGCTAGTCTCGTTACCAATGCTAGTATAAGTTATGAGCTCCATATACTCCTATTGTGCTTCAAGGTTCTCAAGCTCTAGTTCATAGAGATCCAAAAGTTGCAAAGTCAATTTTCTGCTCCAAGGTGCAAACCGTAGCTCGGTATGAATTCCTCATGCACATCAATACAATGAAGGCACTCCCCTTGCTTTGATACCAGTTGTAGAGTACGTGTGCAGGAATGATGTGTATGTAGTGAGTTTTGGTGAGTTTATGTATAGATTTGGGAGTCACATATATAAGGGCTATTAAGACGGTGGTGCAACCAAAGTTGGTCCAAGCTGGAAAGTGTGCTAAACCACTACTATGTACAAGAAAACAGGTGATAGACTCTCTTAACCTATACCCACTGGCTCGCTCAACCGATTTGCATGCAGTCGTATTGGCTCTAATGGTAGGCAATGTGCGTACTCACAGTAGAGCCTGCATTCTGCAAAACTCCACTATGCATCATGCTAGTGTCAGTCATCGTACGATTGACAATCCATGTTGCAAATGCTCCCACTGTAGGTACTAGGTCGGGCCTCGACACCAATAAGGCAAACATGAGACACCCGAATGCTGACAAAATCTATGCAAACCTGGCTGTACTCACCTCCCCTGTGCTATCTATGTAGTATAGAGGGTGCATACAAGTGTTGGATAAAGTGTTAAAGAAAGTGAAAAAGAACAAGGTAGGAAAGTGATTGCTGAAGGGTATGCTTGGTGGGGTTTTTTAGGCCAAAAGGGCTCAAAAAGTGGTCTTTGGGGGCTCTCTAGTAGACCACGTGCGTGGATTCTATACGAGGTCCTATGGCTGCAAAAGTCCCCTCTGTCTCACATTGGTATCAGAGCTCATAGGGAGGGAAGAGCTACGGAGGAGGGGAGAAGAAGGTTTCTCATGGTGATGGATGGCTTCTCTCTCTCTCTCTCTCTCTCTCTCTCTCTCTCTCTCTCTCTCTCTCTCTCTCTCTCCCCCCCCCCCCCCCCCCCCCCCCCCCGTCCCCCCCCCTTGAAGAAGGAGGAAAAGATAAGGACAAGCTTTCATGATTTGCATAGTGAATAATAGGATGAAGAAAATGTCATGGAGGTCTTGGCATGCAATTGCATGTTCCATGCAAACCTTGACCAGGAGAAGGCAAAGCTCGATGTGTGTAGGCTTCCTAAAACAAGACACGTGACTGTGGTGTTCACACGAGAGTGAACCCTTAAAAGGAGGGGGAAGCTAGGAAATGGTTGCCCGATTGCAGCACAACTACAACCAAATAGGTGTGTGTAGGCCTGCTAGAATTTTTTTGATTCATAACGGTCTTTGATCGAGCCCTGCATCGAGCATGTCGAGTACATCTTCATCCTGCTGCACTGCAAATTAAAACTCATCGCCGTGGCTTGAGCTTCAATTCACATTGGTTTTCTTTTAATTTTTTTTTAAATGGGTGCCCTAAGTATGCTCAAGACTACCCTAGGGGCTTTTCCCACACAAACAACACCACAATCATAGCCACATGCATGTCGCTCAAGGCGTGAAAAACGCAAACCAAGGCAAGGCTTTCTACTCATGATTTTCTATTGCAGTAGAATTCCGTTAGTAAATTATAATTAACAAATACTGGAGGGAATTCAAGGAGGATTATTACTTGAAATCAATTGGGAGCAAGAGTGAAGACTACATGTAATCCTACAACAAATTCTTAGTGTTTGGAGAGCAAGGCTCCATAAATTAGCAAATCTTCAATCATCTGTATGTGGCAAGATTGGGAATGAAGGAAAGTAGTTGATATTTGTACAAGGTTTCCCAAATGCAAGGTAGTCAACTTACTAAGGACTTTTCCATAGCGGCATGGAAGGCATTGGGCCGCATATACCACCAACGACATGGTCATCAGGTTGAATTTGATGCAACAGCAAGGCCTGCTGCTAGTTTTCCTTACATGTGCAAAGTTGTTCGACATGGCTGGATGGATGGTCGGCATGCCCAACTGTTTGTTACATTTCAGGAAGATTTTCAGTCAAGACAATGCTAAAAAAAGAAGCATGGCTTCTATACTTATACACCATTAAACCACACCATGTGGTGATACAAATCCTAGTGCTAAGGGTGGCACATGTCAAAGACATCAGCAATAAGATCTAGTAAGTATGAGCCACATTAACTGAAAATATTCTTTTGCTTCTCAATAAGACGTATAAGTCAAACATGTCCATTACCTGTACATGCTCGACAAGGTCAACTTTATTTTTCTATGACATCTATATGTGTGCAAGAGTATCTGTAGCTATGAGCAATGGTAGCATCCAAAGTGGAGCTATTGAGATGTATCATGCAAAGATAAGACTTCAAGTTTGGAATATTCTGCAAGCATATGAACTTGGGGATACTTGGCAAGTGCCTGCAGGTTATTTCACTATGTGCTAAGATGATGTATATGGTGCATACGACAACTCTCTCTTGCACAATATATATGGCTAAGAGACAGATTCAAGCAAGTTTTATTTCAAAAACTTGAGAAAACTGGACAAAGTAGAGCAACCAGGTTAGACAATTTCAAGCTTCTTGTTTTTCCAACCTTAGAAAAGTAAGGATATAAGCTCACAATTCGCGTATGACAGCGACAAATTGTGATGTATCCATGTCCACTTGTGCAAGTCACTTTTGGTATTGGCTCAATCTGTAGGGACCATCATTGTCGCCAAGGGCAACACCTCTACATGCATGGCATGCCAGTGAGGTAGATAAAATTTCACCTCAATAGTATTTACACTTCTGCTATAATGTCAACTACCCTGTCAAGGACACAATAACTTATTGATGTTTACAAACACTTTTTATTTATCTTTATTCACAGGAAAAGTGTCATACTTAAGTCACTCTCGTACAGTCATGACCGCATACAAGGTAGATGGGTCAAGATGTGACTTATGTTACCTCTCTACAAGAGCATGTACAAGCACATTACTGTATGCTTATAAGATAAGCTATGCCATACAAATTGTCTGCACCGATCCAGACATAGGGGGCACACAACACAGTTGAATAAGGGATTTTCCTCAATCCAGCACTCTCTCTCTCTCTCTCTCTCTCTCTCTCTCTCTCTCTCTCTCTCTCTCTCTCTCTCTCTCTCTTTCCTCTTTCTCTGTGGAAAAAGTGAAATTAGACATGATTTTACAAAATTCTTTCTATGTCAATATGGTAACAAGAAGGGCTAAGAGCCATTTCTTTTTGAAGGGCTAAGAGCCATTTGTTTTGGAATGGCAGTTCAATACCCATCGATTCTAATGAAGAAGCAAGAGTCTTGCCATTATTGATTTTTTGGGTGTTATTTTAGCACGCCACACTTTAAGTGTGAAGATTAAGTTGAGTTTTTGAACATATTAAACTTGTAAGGGCTTATCTCTACCAAGGTGTATCAATGAAGACAACATTTCAGATAGCCCGGATGTTCACAAAAACCCAAGATTATGGATTTTTGGGTCTAGAAAAGATCGAGTTGTAAATACGATTCCAGCTTCAAAGTGGATCTTCTATTTTATCTATAGCACTAAAAGTGTCTATACGAGTACGGTTTTGGGGTAAGACCCAGCTTGTGATTACTAAATCACTTATTAAGTGTTGATGGATCAGTTCTTGGAATCTTCACACTTGCAATTGCAAGGAAAGAAGTCCACAAGCTGCCAAGGGGTAGTGGAAATTTCAACTTTCAAAGTTGACTTCAATTACTATTGGCTACTCGTTGAGTAGTTCTTTAGCAAAGTTTAACCAAGGGGTTTGATAATGTAGATTTTAGCCAAGGGATTTGGATTGCAAAGGCAGCACCCAAGGTTACAGGTGTAATACTACTTGGAACTCACTGATTTTCAATTATTGTTCCTAGGCCTTTGTAGGCGGGAAATTTGGGTAGGTGCCTTTGACTACAGGTAAGTGAACACTATGTTCAATCTCCAGGTATACATCTAATTTGGTTTTATTTATTTTTTTCTCTTTACAAGCATGACAAGGTCATGTAGGAGCATGCAGTTTTGGCACATGTTGTCACATGGGATACAACATGGTATGGGAACTCAAGGAGTTCAATTTAGCCAATGTGAAGCAAGGTAAATGAGGGTCCCTCTTACTCATGTCGTAGAGTGTTTGCAGTTACCTCCACACACCAGTACATCTCGTACTGCCGAGTTGAGACATATTCTACATGTGGAGAATATGAGTCTCTGGGACTGACTAGCGCCGCTATTTCAATTATGTGTCACAACAAAGTCCTTAGGTGTTGGTCGAATCCATTTTATAGACCATTTTCCATATGTCATATCAGGAACAATTTTAGTGGCCAAAAATTGTCAGATACCTAGTCAGACTTGTTAAGGTACAAGTAAAACAACTTTAACGGATATTTGTTTATACATGTAGCAAGTCTATGTTTTGTTAATGAAAATGTTTTATTGTTTGTACCTAGAAGCGACTTATGTTTCACATTCTATTATGGTTCAAATGTTTCAGCAAGGCTTGCAAATGATTGCAGTAGAAAGTATTTATTTTCTTTTCAGAACTATTTGCACTCCTCTTTCATGTGTGCTAGGAGCATCACATTTGCCATAAGTATAGTGTAATCTTGTGCTAAAGGATTTGCGAAGAGCATACGTTAGCACCAAGAAGTTCAATTAGAAAGCATGTATTTCTCTACTTGGAGTTTTCTTACCACAAGGTAACTCATGTTTGTGACTAGGTTTAGTCTCTTCATGCATAAGTCAAGTTCTCAACCTTGAACACTACTTACGGTGGGGTTGTTTACTAATATGAGAAGATAAAAAGTCAAGGAATTAAGCTTGGCTCTAATGAGTTATATCAGCATGTTAATTTCATGAAAAGTGAAAAGAGGCACTCTTTTGAGTACATCTTTGTTGTGATAACTCATTTAGCATGTTCATGTGCGTTCTAAATGGACTCTACACGCTATGTTGGATATATGCCGATTATACAATACGGTTGGAAAGGGACAACAATGTGAACAATCAAGATGTTAATATTGGTTTCATTGAGTCTCCTTTTGAATTGTATTATGGTCAAATGAACAAATGGATCCATGAAGATCGATGCCATTGTGGAAAACATTAGTGCTCTTATAAAGATATAACCAGACAAAAACGCTTCTCCAGGGGGAAATAATGTCAAGCCTAGGGTAGGACCGGACAAGCCAAAGGCCAAGACGGAGCCATGTGGTCAAGGGGGGCCTATTATTAGCAAGCCAGGGCCTTTATAAGGCATGGCTGGGTAGAGAGTTGCATGCTTGAGTCCCCTCTATCTCACGTCCAAGCTTTCCAAGGAGGTTAGTGTGTTGTGATTGAAAGGGATGCTGGTAAGTATAGTTGTGCAATGGGTTGTCAGGTAGGTACAAAGTCTGCTTGGAGAGGATCTTGCTTTATAAGGTTGGGGGGGAGGGCCAAGTTTGTCCAATAAGAATGATGGTGTATTTGGTGATGCTTGGTTTGAAGTGGGAAGTTTGCCGACAAGTGCTTTGAATGGTGAGGATATGCTATTGGCAGTTTTTGTGTGTGGTTGGCTATGTGCCTTGGTGTGGCACTATGGGAAGTTTGCTGCAGGTGGATGGAGGTGATCAATGTCAGGTGTTTGACCCAGGTGGAAGCTAAGTTGTAATACAGGGGGTTGGGCAACCCGGTTGAGTAGAGGTGGCGGGTAATAGGAGCCAGGTCTTGCACATATGGTAGGTGTTTTGTGGTGTACAGAGTGCTTGTTTGGTGATGCAATTTTTTAAGGTCAGTAAGCATGTGTGTGATTGAACATAAATGTTTAACAAGGGGGCTGGGCAATGATGGTGCAACCAAAGTTGGTCCAAGCTGGGAAGTGTGCTATGTAGTACAGAGGGTGCATACATGTGCTGGACAAAGTATTGAAACAGGTGCAAAAGACCAAGGCAGGCAAGTGATTGTTAGGGCTTCAAAAGGGGTCTTTGGAGGCTCTTTAGCAGACCACGGGTCTTTTTGGGGAGTCCAAAAGAGGTGTTTTTTTGAAGCCGATTCTCACGGAGTCGAGCTCACTGTGGAAGCACTGGAGCAGCGGGGAGCCAACGAGGGCCCGTCCCCATGAAGTTATGTTGCAAAGTGAAGCTTGGGATGTGTGTTGTGTGCTAAGCTGGCCATGGTTTTGGTGGTCGTGCCTACGTAAAGGGTTCTTTCTTATGAAATGAAGCCTACATTTCCCCATCTTGGTGTCGCTTCTCCCCTTTCCCCCTTCTCTTTCTCCTGCTCTCGTCTCTTGCCCGTGGTGGTGTCAGCTTTGTGGAGGTGTGTACCCACCCAAACCGGCTATGCTTGTGTGTGGAGAGAGTGAGTCAGAGTGTTGGTGTGTGTGGTGAGAGGGTTGAGATGGACATCGATGGAATGTGAGTGCGGTGTGGTGTTCCGTCTGAACGTGTGTGCATCGCGTTGTGCACAAACGGAGGTTTGCTTGTGCGGGTGTGTCGAGTTTTGAAGGTGAACTCTAGTGGATTGGGGTGCTGTGTATATCCTGTACTATAGAGAGGCATCTGTTTGTGTTCCAGGTGTGTTCCCCATTCCCCCTCTCCAACAATGTTAAGCTTGCAACTTAAATGCTTATAAGTGTAGAGGTTTTCCGAAATTTTTCTTTGGTTTATTTCCCAAAGTTTAGTATCCATTTTGCATCCTTGAGTACAATTGATCATAGCTAGGGCTATGGCAGTGTACAGGGAAGCTAATCAAGTGTAGGCACGGTTAAAAATGTGCAAGAGAGAAAAAATATTGTGATTGAAGATCGTCCCATATCCTCTCGTAAGTGCTTATTTTTTGTATGTCTACCATGTGAATATGGAGATGTTAAAGCGGTCAAGGGAGGCAATGTGCTAGCTCTCTGCCATACTTTTGTATCACTCACTTAATTTTTACACTAAATGCTTTGTCATTATTTTGATAGAATTTTCATAGTATCAAAATTTAGCCGTGGCCCATATACAAGTACATCTTACAATAGTCTATGGTTGAATAAAACATAAACTTCCATGAGAAGGCTAGCCAAGCATGGCTAGTTTTGAGCTCCAATGGAGTACTCAAAATCTAATATAATAATGTCTCTACTTGCCTAAGACAATATGGTAGACTCCAAGTTTGCAAAGAGTGACCCCTTCCAAAGAGAGCTCCTCATCTTATATGGTTCGTGGGTGTTTTATATTACCAAAAACTGAGCTTTGCCTCTTTTCAGCTAAAATTCAAAAGGGTGTTTTTTTGAAGGACTCCATCACTTAGCATGGAAAGCATCATGTGATTGGGAGAAAGAGTTTTTGAGATTGGCAAGGATGGCCATGTCCCAGACCATCCACACGCCCCTTCTTTTGTTTCAAGGCAACTGCAGGAGGCTTGCAAGAATCCATGCATCGATCTAGATAGTTTAGAGCATAGACCAGGAGGCGAGGATTAGGTCACTACAAGATCACGCAGTGATATGACAATAGCTTAAGTGCTTGTAAATGAGTGGCAGCCCCTTGGGACTAAGTGGCATGGGCATGGGAGGGTGGGATCTACAACGGGGGGATCGCGGGCCGTAGATCTGGAATGTGGATACCTTAATTTACTTTTGTAATCTAGGGTAAAAAGTAACCTAGGGTACCCGTGTTTTGAAAGTAATCTAGGGTACCCCATTTTGCGCGTGTGAGGTTTGAACCTGTGACCTCACCCATGAGAGACGCATGACCTAACCACTTCGTCGTGCGCGCGTTGTAAAGCGTGGGGACCCTAATTTACTTAAAACATGTATGCAAAACGACGACAATCGAAAGTGATTTAGGTACCCTAAATTATAAAAAGTAATCTAAGGTATCCTAAATTACTTTCGATGCCGCCACCCAGATCTACGACGCACAATCTCCTCACCATAAATCTCAGCCTCCCATGTTCGTGCCACTTAGTCCCGAGGGTGGCAGTCCGTGGCACAATAAATAATGTTATTCATCGAGTCTTCTTTGAACTTTCGCTTCAAATGGGAGAGCAAGAGGTACTTTTGAGATAAAGAGTAGTACAAGAACGTAGTACAAGGAGGTAGAAACATTGGGAACTCAAGACACACTACTCATGTACTACTAGCCTACGTTACGTGCGTCGCTACTTGGAGGAGCTTGGAGCGCAGGGAGTCGGGACTACTACAAAAGCGACTAGGCCTATGCGCTGTGGTCAGTTACCGTCTCTCTCTCTCTCTCTCTCTCTCTCTCTCTCACACACACACACACACACACACATGCCAGAAAGCGTGCGGCTGTTTGCTGTTTAGTAGCAAGCCCGAGAGAAGCTATGGGAGGCGATTTGTGATGACCCAGGGCGAGGCAAAGCACGCAGCCTGCTCTCCCTCTGTCTTCGGCCCCTTGATCGTCCAAGAAACGAGAGGTTGCTTGCACTGCCTCTTCCCTGGCTCTGCACATTTCGCTCCTCTTTGCTTCTCTCGCTGCCTTGTGGCCCAACTCCAACCGTCATCTCTCCGCAAACCTCTGTTGCCATCAGCCTCAATGGTAAATGTATGTGTGTGTGTGTGTGTGTGTGTGTGTGTGTGAGAGAGAGAGAGAGAGAGAGAGAGACGAGGGGAGCATAGAAACTTTGAATGTCATACTTACTATATTAGAACAAGAGCAAAAGCCTCAAAACCTATGTGACAGAGCTTCGATTCTCACACACACACACACACACACACACACACACACACACACACAACTATCATGCACACAATAGCATAAGAAACTTATACGTGGGATCTTATACTTGTTACTCTTAAGTAAACTTTTGCAAGATTTTCTTTAAACCAAAAAAGGCATATCATCATGGGTGAAGATGGAACCGGAGTGGTATGAGCTGACAGCTCCACATGAGTGATATAGATGTTCAAGCTAAAGTATATCAAAATAGTCAAAGAAGAATTCACCGCCAATAATGTTTGAGCCAAGAAATACCAAAACCTATATAGTGTGGGAGCAACATACCCCATTATTAGTAAATGATGTTCAAGTTTAGTATACCAATTCGTTAGAGACATAAATTTGCCTACAATGTCTGATCCAAGAAATGCCAACATCTATACAATATGGGAACAACATAGCCCATCCACTAATATAAGTATTTTCATGTGCCATTTATGGTAATTATTGTAGCAAAATTCAAAGAAACTAGGGCAATCCTTTTGTTGTTTGTTGTGGGACAAGAATATGGAATGTATTGACTTTCTCAAAATCAATAAAATCTATTGTCAAACAGTGCATGATAAGGTATAGTGTGCTTAGGCAAGTATTGAGAGAACTAGAAAAAGGCCTATTGCTTTTCTGTTTTACAAACTCATCTATGCCCCTGTTTTAGCAAAATCTAACATCAAATGCTCCTGTGAGAGGAATGATCAAGATAATTTTTATATTGATGTAGACCACTCTGGTTGGGAAGGCATGACTGTTAATCTTGAACTGTGGTGTGAAAGATGGTTCAATATTATGACAATCATGATAGATATGATTAAGCTCATCCTTAAATAGAGGTCATCCACATACTTTAAAGTATGGTTAATACGTATTTAACCTATTTGTCAACTCAGATGAGGCAACATGTTTTTGATATCATTCATATTCAAAGAAGGCAAGGTAAAGGTTACATGACTGGTGGTCGGTAAAAGAATCCCATAGGGATTCCTAGAAGTTTCTTGAACACAGAACTACCAGGATGGACAAAAATATGATCAAGAAATCATGCAATCCTCTTACAAATTTCAAATTTATCTAGGTGAAAAGGTGCCTTCTTCTTTGGAGTTTTAATCCATTTAGGTTCTTGATTCAAGGATATGACTGTATATCCCTTTCCAATCATAGATTGGAAAACAAGATGCACAAGTTCATCCAAGACACTCATGATGCCAAAGCATCTAGCTAACGGGATGTTTTCATAACATCGAGTGATGACAGCAAAAAATACGAAGTACATTTGTAAGGGAGGTTGATGAAGATCTCCGAGGCATTTTTGATGAGCCAAATGGTGTTGATAGAAAAATTGAGGTATCATTTGATTATTACCTATTTTTCTTCCAAGAGTGAATAATTTATGTTAGGATAAGGTTAAGACAAGTAGTGATATCCTCAGTGATTTTTGAAAATATTCACTTAGATGCATCATATCCAACAAAACTTTTGTTTGTGACTTCTATAAATAGTGAAGAAAACTGGTACTTTAGTGGTTGAGATGGAGTATGCCAAAGATGCAAGCTCTTCAACTAGTAGCGTAGTAATGGATGGCTTTGAGCAATTACGATATCCAAACGTAAAGACATTGAGTCTCTTCTTTGCAAGGTTCCAAACTAGTTTCCAACATAGAACTGAAGCATCGTTAGGGGCTTTATCAATACTATAAATTTAGTAATGTCCAATCAAGCCTTGTAATGCAAGCATTGTTTTTGGTGTAACCCAATCTGTTTCCAGGGAAAAGCCAAAATTGGGGTAACCCAATCCGTTTCAAGGCAGATGCAAGAAACAAGGCAAATTTATGTACTTATGGGTGAAAATATCACAGTTAATGTGAATTATGTCAAGTTTGATATTTTTCCTCCGGTTGGAGTTCGTTAGCTAATTTTTCAAAAGACTTTAGTAACACAATTAGTGCTAGATTAGGGCTCAGAGGTTATTGAGGTATATGGTAGAGTCCCATAGTAATTAAGGATCAGATGAAGATATCTTCAATGAAATTAAGACCCACGGTTCATAAGTGATGGTTAAGTCTCTCAAAGTCTTTACAAAGCTGATTATGATCCGGGTATGATCCCCGCAAAGGCAAGGAGGGCAAACATCACTTTTTTAGAAAATTTGTTCGACAAAAGTTACCCTTGATAGGAGCTTGATGCCTCCATCCTAGCAATTCATTGACCAAAATATGTTGCATTCAAAACTTAGCATTAAAAGCATTTGCAATAAAAAACAATGGGTGGGTATACATCAAAATGTTTCTTGATAGGAAAACAATGTACCCAAAGTACTAGGGTTTGGAGAGTGGTTGAACGATCTTCTCCCAAAGTAGTTGACAAATACCTACCAATGATCAAAGGTCTAGCAAATTTCTAACTTGAGGGATTCTTCCTCTCCCTTAGTAAAAATCCTAGCTTTATCCCTTACAAATTTAAAGTTAGATCAGGTTGGAGTTAGTACCCACTAGGAGAAGTAAGAGAATTAGGTCTCTTCAGAAAAGGGGTAGTTTCTTCCTCCAAACAAGGGTTAATCATGCTTTGGATAACCTTATCCCCCAAAAAGGTACTACAAGAAGCAAGAAAAGTATCAAAATCATTTGCTTTAATTTCTTTGAGTACTTCCAAAATCATGTTCCAAAAGTGTATAAAGGCAATTTGTGTCTATGGGGCCTCTGGCCCTTGAAAAAAGGTGTACAAATAGGTCTTAAACCATAATAGTGTGCTAATCCCTAGGCCTTAAACTAAGTTTGTGTGGGAGCATTCAAGGGTTGCCTAGGTAGAGGCACCAAGGGGCATGGAAAGTTATAAAAGAATGCTTTTATGTTTTAATTGATAGATCAATGAATGAGCACATTACTGCAATCCTTATACTTGGAACTACAAACTCCATTGGCACAATAGCCTCTAGTCCATACACCATCTTAAATGGTGTCATCCTTGTACTGACTTTGAGAGCTGTCTTGAATGTAGGTAGAGCAAAATCCAATTTCGTATCCCAATCCTTCCTATTTTTGAAACCATTCTTCATAAAATCCTTATCAAAGTTCTATTTGTTGACTTTGCCTAACCATTTACTTGAGGATAATACATTGTAGAGTTCTTGTGGATAATCGAATGATATTCAGTCAACTTCTTGATTACTTTGATATTGAAACGACCTCAGTCATAATGTCCTTGTACAAAAACTTTGCCACACTCTGTGTTCTATTATCCTTCATTTCTTGTGCTTACACCCATTTGGCGCAATAATCTATTGCCACCAAAATATATTTTGTACATGTATAATTTATAGTCGGTTTAACAAGTCCCACAAAAGAACCTACTTCTGAAAGGGCTCAAGTGGACGTATTGGTTGCAGTGGTTCTCTATTTACATCCAATGGTCTATCATCTCTTTGGCAAGTCAAACAAGGATTCTTATACTCATGAGAATCCTTGAAAATTGAGGGCCACCACAAACGAGCCTGAAAAATCTTGTTTGTAGTAATGTCCCCTAAAAAGTTACCACATGCATCACTTGCATGTGCTACAACCAATATCACCTCTTTTTCAAACTTCTGAACACAGCTTCTTAAAATTTGATTTATCTCCCCCTTGTTGAGGACCCCCATGATAACTATAAATGTTCTGCTTCTACATGCCAACTTTTTCCTCTTCACTACTGGCATCTTTTTTAGAATCTCCCTAAAGCAAGAAATGCAGCATGTCTTCATACCAAGAATATTCATCATCAACCAACTCTATTGGATACAAACTTGCATCATGCGATTCATCTATGTCTTCAATATGGGCTTCTCATATAGCCAGCCTTCTTAGGTAATCTTCTATCACTTACTCTTGACCTGGCCTGTGAATCACTTTATGATCAAATTTTTGGATTAGCAACACCCACCTAACCAATCTTCTTCAACGATGGGGCTTGTTAACCAGGTATATCAAAGCTTGATGATCCACATAAATGACTACTTTATTTGACAATAAGTAGTGCCTGAATTTTTGCAGTCCAAAAATCATCTCCAAGATGGAACATGTCATAAAATCTAATATCTAACCAACCCAAATGATTTTCTCATATTAAATTGATCACTTAATGTGGGAGAATAAACGGGAACAAGTGTCAAGATATAGATATGAGCTTATAGATCTATCTCAACACGGGGCCAATAGTAAAGGGGCCCAAATGGAAGATGGTCTATCAAGAGCAAGGCTAACCAATGGAGCATAAGACCTTAGGGTTAGCTTCATTGAAGACCTCCAATAATGTGTGAAAAAGTCCTTTGACCTTAGGTAAGCTAGGGCTGAGCTTGAGGTGGGAACCCGGCCCAAGCTCGAGGTGCTTGACCTGCTTGAGGTGCTTGTCGTGCTTGAGGTGTTTGTCCTGCTTGAGGTGCTTGAGGTGCTTGACTTACTCCATGCTTGAGGTGATTGACTTGCCGCTTGATTAAGGTGCTTGAGGTGCCTTGACATGCTTGCCTGAGATGCTTGTGGGAATACCCCCTAGTCTAAGTTCTTTGTCATGCTTGATGACTAAGGTGCTTGAGCTCCTAAAGTCAAAAAGATCCCTACAAGGAGGGGGGCGAGCCTACAAGGGGGGGGGGGGGGGATGAGAGAGAACACACACACACACACACACACACACACACACACACACACACACACACACACACAAGGGAAGCCCCAGCTTGAAGAGGCATCAAGGACACTTGTCAAGTTCCTCCTCATGTTGCCCTCATGGTGTGCCTGAAGCCTATTGGTTGGCCACCCAAGGGGTCCAATGATAATTTAGGATATTTAATTAATTGATTTTTCATTTATCAAGTCCTCTCTCTCAAAGGGGAAAGGGGGACACTTGTCCCAAGGCTACCCCTATTGCTTGTAATGGCTCCTGCTTGTGATTGGCTAGGCCTGGAGGGGTCCAATGAGCTTCAAGCATGAGCTACAAGGGGGGGTCAACCCAAGCAAGCTAGGGGGGTGCTTAGGGGGTATACTCACCCACACACACTCACAAACACTCTCATTGTGTGCTATGAAAAGTGCAAGAGCTCCCTCTCCAAGCAAGTAGAGGTTGAGAGCCTACACCAACACTCTTGGCTATGGAGTGCAAATCCAACCAAGAGCCATGCTTCAATGCTTGAGCTTGTCATCTCCTTCTTCTTCATTACTATGCTATTATGTATGCTAGCTCAAGAGTTATGATAAGTGAGGAACTAGCTCTTTCTCGTATGAAATGTTTCTTCTTCCTCTTCCCTACCCTCATTCCCTGCTAGCTCTCTCCACCTTCGAAAGTGTTTGAGGTCTTGGGACTGAGGCTTGGTATAGTTAAAGCTTTCTTCAAGTTTAGGTTATGCTATGATGGTGATGCATGAAGCTTTCCATCTTCATTGCTTCACCTAAGTCACAAGGAACACAAAGAATGTATTGTAACAAGTCTCTCTTTATGGGAGAAATCATAATACAAATGCCTATTGGAGGGGGGACCGGCTCCACATAAGTCCGGTCCTCAACTATTGTCATGTTCTCTAAATTCTCTCTCTTGCAAAAGTATTGTCTATGACAAGTTAACTAATTGCTATGATTATGTTGCTATCTTCAATTATGTCTACCCGCTATGCTCACAAAATCATTTCTTGAAAGTATTCTCATTAAATTCCGCTACTCTCAAATTGAATAGGCAAATTCCATTACATTGGTATCAGAGCATTTGGTTTCTCTTTTCTTGCTTAAGAAGAGAGGTCCTTAAGTAGCCTATAAATGGTTGATGTTGTTAATTATAATAGAGTAAGTGGAACTGGGATCTAATATCGGTTTTGTTAAGCCCACTATGTGGGGGATGGTGCACATCTCGGGAGCTTTGGACTTAATAATGGAGTCATTTTAGACTTGCCTACGGCTTTACCATTATTGAGCCATAAGAAGTCCGAAAGGAGCTAGCCCTTGGCAACTCTGCTATGTTAGACCTACTCCTCTACTCTCTATAATTAACCACTTTGAGCCGTGGGTGTAGATACTTAAGAGCCGATTTTCAAAGGCTTAGAGGAGTGGCAACTAAGGTTTTGTATTGCCAAAGCATACACTAAGTATAAACATAAATTTTGTTAACATGGCTAACAATAATCAAGAGAGTAGAATGAACATTGTTAGCTTTGATTTTGCACATGAAGGTGCTAATGATGATGCTCCCATGTTTGTGAATTATCTTGTCACTAGGTTGCAACAAGCTATGGGCAACCCTGTTTTGCAAGCCGAAGTTACTCAACAACTTCGTGCTTATGGAATTTCCCTTCCTCTCCCAGAAGAAAGAGAGCTTAGGAAGCCTCTTGAAGAGACCCCCAAAAGAAGACTCTCTTCCATTCAAGAGGAGGAATCCAAAGAGAAAGAAAGCAATGACAGTCTAAGTTCTTCTGAAGATGTGGCTCCACGAAGACGGCGGTCTAGACGATCGCCTACTCCTCCCAAGAGGAAAAGAGCAACCTATAGTCCTTCTCCTCATCACTCTGAAAGGCAAGAGAGGAAACAAAGGAAGAAAAGGGCTAGGAAGAGGTCACCCTCTTCTCCTTCTTCTTCACCTTCCTCCTCTTCCGATGAAAGTTATGGCTATTCTCCTAGAGAATACAAGAGGGGAGGACATCGCAAATCATTTCCTGCATGGCGAAGGTCACAAAAGCTAAAGAAGTTCAAGGAGGGAGGAAAGAGTATCTCTTTTCTCACCTACGATGGCACCTTTGGTGCTACCGACAAAGTGTTGGCCTTCATCCAGCAATTTGATGCGGCCTTTGGGGACGAGGGCTTCACAGAGTCCTCCAAGCTACGCCATGTAGCTATGCACTTCCAAAAATCAGCTCATCAATGGTGGGCTAGCCTTTGTGGCAATGGAGAAGCCCCAAAGACATGGAAAACTCTACGAGTTTCCATCATGAAGCAATTTCTTCCAAGTGATACTAAAGATAAAGTTCTTACCGAATGGCGCGGCTTGAAGCTTCTCTCTCATGAGTCTATCAACAAGTATGTAGACAAGTTTTGGGATTTACATCTCAAAGCTACTGTCTTTCAAAAGATAGACTTTGCCGAACAAAGACAGCAATTCTGTGCGGGATTACCTGAAGAGATGGCCGAATACATCAACTCTCAACGGCCCGGTACTATTACCGAAGTAATCCACCACACCATGGTTGCTTCACGCATCAATTTTCATCAAGGGGCTAGACGTAATGTCAAGCCCATGGAAAAAAAAGATAAAAATGATGCAAAGGGGAAATCCAATGCTCAAAATAATTCCCAAGGCACTTCCAACAACAACAACAATTGGTCCAAGGAGAAGGGAGTTTACAAAGGTAAAAACAAACTCTCTCCTGAAGAGCTTGAAGCTTTTCACAAGGACCATAAGTGTTTCAAGTGTGGAGAGCAAGGACATGGCTATCATTCTTGCCCCAAGAAGAATACTCGCAATGAGACTCCTAGGGCTTCCACCATCGAAGCTCCAAAAGAGGATGGTCATTGCAAAGGATCATCACTTTCCTATGCGTGGGGAAAGGTAAGAGAGCATGATGCCTTCATCTTGTTTGACCCAGGCTCTACTCTCAACTTCATATCAATAGAGTTGGCCACCAAGTTGGGCATTCAAGCTTTTGAGATGGGAGATATAGTAACAGCCGATGCAGCTTTCAAGGGACAACAAGCCTCTGTTACTCCCTTGATTGGGAAGTTGACGCTTCATGTCCAAAGCTATGTCGACAAAGAAGACTTCTTCATCTCTCCTCTCCAACATCAGGATGTTATCCTAGGGGCACCATGGTTTGATCGCATGGCTGCCAACATGAAGTTCCCTGAAAGGAGAATTTACTTCACCTACAGGGGAAAGAACATGTATATAGATGCTAGTGAGCGTGGTCGCACTATTCCACTTGTAAATACTCTTTCTTTTGATAAATCAATGAAGAGCTCAGTTTCTGCGTACATGATTTATGTCAACGAGTCTCTAAAAGCTAATAATGTTTCATCAAATGAAAATGATAGGAATCAAGAAGAGTTAGACTTGTCTAATTTTCTAAAAGGATTCCAAGATGTGTTCATCGATGATATCCCTATGGACCTACCTCCAAAACGAGGGGATGATGACCATCGTATTGAGCTCCTTCCAGGAAGCTCACCGCCTAACAAACCTCCTTATCGAGTCTCACAAGCTCAACAAGAGGAGATTATGAGGCAAGTACAGGAATTGGTAGACAAAGGGATGGTGAGGCCTAGTTCCTCTCCCTTTTGTTCTCCAGTCCTTTTAGTGCAAAATAAAGATGGTACATACCATATGTGTGTGGACTATCGAGCACTAAACCATATCACTATCAAAAACAGATTTCCGGTGCCTCGGGTAGAAGATCTGTTTGATAAGCTACAAGGCTCTACCTACTTCAGTAGGATTGACCTTAAGAGTGACTATCATCAAATAAGGATAGTGGATGAAGATATCCTAAAGACCGCGTTTCGCACAACATTTGGTCTTTATGAATATCTAGTCATGCCTTTTGGCTTGACTAATGCACCAGCTACTTTCAATCGTCTCATGGAGAAAATTTTTAGACCATATCGTAAATTCACTGGAGTGTTCTTTGATGATATCATCATCTACTCCAAGTCTTTGGAGGAACATAAGCAACATCTCCAAGTGATTTTTCAAGCCTTGAGGGAGAACAAACTTTTTCTCAACCAAAAGAAAAGTGAATTCTTCCTTCAAGAGATTCAATATCTAGGTCATATTATCTCTCACGATGGTATTCGTATGGATCCATCAAAGTTAGAGGTAATAAAATCATGGCCTAAACCAAGGAATCTACATGAGCTAAGAAGCTTTATTGGTATGTGTGCATACTATAGACGCTTCATAGCAAAATTCTCTCAAGTAGCAGGACCACTACACGACTTAACAAAGAAGAACGTTAAGTTTGTATGGACTGCTAAGGAGCAAAATGCTTTTGAAAAACTCAAAGAGAAGCTTACTTCCCAACCAGTCCTCGTGCTTCCGGATCTCTCAAAGCCATTTGAGGTCCAATGTGATGCTTGTGGTGATTGCCTTGGAGCGGTTTTGCTTCAAGAAGGGCATGCCATAGCATATGAGAGCCGAAGGCTCAATAGTGATGAACGAGTCTTGGGCATTTATGAGAAAGAGCTTTTAGATGTTCTACATGCCCTAGACACATGGAAGCACTACCTATTGGGGACTCCATTTATCCTACGAACCGACCACCAAAGTCTCAAGTATTTCATGACGCAAACCAAGCTTTCCGACAAACAAATGAGGTGGGAAAATTTTCTTTCGCAATTTAATTTCCATATTGCTCACATAGCTGGTAAGCACAATCAAGTTGCCGATGCACTTTCACGATGACCAAAAGTTAATGTTGTGTCTATAGCTACTCACAATGATCTATCCTCTATGATAGATGAGTATGCTACTGACCCTGACTTTAGAGACATAATGTCAGCCCTTGCTTTGGGGAAGAAAGAGGAACCATTCACCTTGTAGGATGGTTCTCTTCTCCACGTCAATAGGCTATGTGTTACCCATTCCCTTCATGAGAAGGTTATGTATGAATCCCATGCTCCTCCATATGCAGGGCATAGAGGTATTCAACCTACTCTCCGAGGAGTAGAGACATATTTCTATTGGCCTACCATGAAAGTGGACATACAAGACTATGTTTCAAAATGTGTAGTATGCCAAAAGACCAAGTATGATAGAGGGAAGCAACCTGGATTACTCCAGCCATTGCCTATTCCAAATTCAGCATGGGAGAGTATATCCATGGATTTCATCTTTGGATTGCCCAAGTCTATCCATGGGAATACAGGAATATGGACAATAGTCGACAGGTTTAGCAAGCAAGCACATTTTATTCTTGTCAAAAAGACTATTAAGGCACATCAAATGGCAACTCTCTTCATATCTCATATTTTCAAGCACCATGGATTACCCACATCCATCGTGTCAGATAGAGATCCTAGAATGACCAGTAATTTCTGGAAAGGTCTCTTTGAAAATCTAGGAACAAGATTGAATTTCTCTTCGGCCTATCACCCACAAACGGAGGGCCAAAGTGAGATAGCCAATCTTACGATACTCGATCTACTCAAAACTTATGTTACCGAAGTAGATCAACGCTCACAATGGGAAAAGTATTTACCGCTAGTAGAGTATGCCTACAATAATACTGTACATACTTCTACGGGGAAAGCACCTTTCGAGATCATAGAGGGAAGACCTAAAAGTCCCTTGCTACTGAAAGTACATGGGAAGATCTTCGCCGCCGATGAGTATAGCCGTGACCTACAAGAATCTTTTCAAAAGATTAGGGAGGCTATAGCCATCTCTCAACAAAGGCAAAAAGCTGCTGCTGAGAAGCACAGAAGAGCCTTAATGTTCAAAGAAAATGATTGGGTCTTACTCAAGTTTCCTAAGGCTCGATTAAGGCAAACAACGGGCAAAAATCCTATGGGCCATCAAAAGTCTTATGCTAAACTAGCAAAAAGATACTATGGTCCTTTCCAAATCTTGAAGCCTATCAATGAGACGGCTTATCAACTCAAGTTGCCCAACCATTGGCTTATACACAATGCCTTTCATGTAAGCCTACTTAAGCCCTACAAAGGAGAGCCACCAATTGAACCAATTATTGAAGACCCTCCCGAAGTCGAAGACCAAGAAGAGGTGCTACAACCCGTAGCTGTCCTTCGGCATGAAGACAAGGTACTACGACATGGTAAGATACTCCGAAGGTATCTTATTAAGTTCAAAAATTATCCTTTTGAAGATGCTAAATGGATGCAAAGAGTACAACTTCAGGATAGTATGAACCTTGTCAATGCTTACAATGTTAAATTAGAGTAAGCAAATGTATAAATTTCTTTTAAATGACTCATGTTTTTGTCTTATATGACTAGTCCTCTTTTTAATTGTGCACAAATTTAACTAGTATGCATGCTTAGAATCATGTTTGTGATGACGGCGTCTCTCAAACACCAAGTAGAATTTGTCACTCTACTTTGGGAGAATGAAATGGACTAAAGAGCAGACATGCTTGTGGTAGCTATGTCTCCCAAGCACCAAATGGATTAGTCATCCATCTTGGAAAGATGTCGTAGGGTAAAAAAGGGATCCTCTACCCGCTAAGTACGATTGACTAATGACTAAGCCTTTATCTCTTCTACCTCATAGTCGAGGACGACTATGATTTCAAGAGAGAGGTAATGTCATAAAATCTAATATCTAACCAACCCAAATGATTTTCTCATATTAAATTGATCACTTAATGTGGGAGAGTAAACGGGAACAAGTGTCAAGATATAGATATGAGCTTATAGATCTATCTCAACACGGGGCCAATAGTAAAGGGGCCCAAATGGAAGATGGTCTATCAAGAGCAAGGCTAACCAATGGAGCATAAGACCTTAGGGTTAGCTTCATTGAAGACCTCCAATAATGTGTGAAAAAGTCCTTTGACCTTAGGTAAGCTAGGGCTGAGCTTGAGGTGGGAACCCGGCCCAAGCTCGAGGTGCTTGACCTGCTTGAGGTGCTTGTCGTGCTTGAGGTGTTTGTCCTGCTTGAGGTGCTTGAGGTGCTTGACTTACTCCATGCTTGAGGTGATTGACTTGCCGCTTGATTAAGGTGCTTGAGGTGCCTTGACATGCTTGCCTGAGATGCTTGTGGGAATACCCCCTAGTCCAAGTTCTTTGTCATGCTTGATGACTAAGGTGCTTGAGCTCCTAAAGTCAAAAAGATCCCTACAAGGAGGGGGGCGAGCCTACAAGGGGGGGGGATGAGAGAGAACACACACACACACACACACACACACACAAGGGAAGCCCCAGCTTGAAGAGGCATCAAGGACACTTGTCAAGTTCCTCCTCATGTTGCCCTCATGGTGTGCCTGAAGCCTATTGGTTGGCCACCCAAGGGGTCCAATGATAATTTAGGATATTTAATTAATTGATTTTTCATTTATCAAGTCCTCTCTCTCAAAGGGGAAAGGGGGACACTTGTCCCAAGGCTACCCCTATTGCTTGTAATGGCTCCTGCTTGTGATTGGCTAGGCCTGGAGGGGTCCAATGAGCTTCAAGCATGAGCTACAAGGGGGGGTCAACCCAAGCAAGCTAGGGGGGTGCTTAGGGGGTATACTCACCCACACACACTCACAAACACTCTCATTGTGTGCTATGAAAAGTGCAAGAGCTCCCTCTCCAAGCAAGTAGAGGTTGAGAGCCTACACCAACACTCTTGGCTATGGAGTGCAAATCCAACCAAGAGCCATGCTTCAATGCTTGAGCTTGTCATCTCCTTCTTCTTCATTACTATGCTATTATGTATGCTAGCTCAAGAGTTATGATAAGTGAGGAACTAGCTCTTTCTCGTATGAAATGTTTCTTCTTCCTCTTCCCTACCCTCATTCCCTGCTAGCTCTCTCCACCTTCGAAAGTGTTTGAGGTCTTGGGACTGAGGCTTGGTATAGTTAAAGCTTTCTTCAAGTTTAGGTTATGCTATGATGGTGATGCATGAAGCTTTCCATCTTCATTGCTTCACCTAAGTCACAAGGAACACAAAGAATGTATTGTAACAAGTCTCTCTTTATGGGAGAAATCATAATACAAATGCCTATTGGAGGGGGGACCGGCTCCACATAAATCCGGTCCTCAAATGTTGTCATGTTCTCTAAATTCTCTATGCTCACAAAATCATTTCTTAAAAGTATTCTCATTAAATTCCGCTACTCTCAAATTGAATAGGCAAATTCCATTACATAACATGTACCTCAAGAACTTTCTATGCCACTTCACTTGACCAATGAACCTCATTAGTTGCTTCACTATCTTTTGTGGTGAAGCTTTTACAATTGCTTCCATTTTTCTTGGATCCATTGCAATCCCTTTTTTATTGATGATATGCCCCAACAAAATGTCTCTTTTCACAGCAAAGGAACATTTTATAGGGTTTAATGAAAATCTGGACTCTTTGCATTTCTCAAATCACAACCTCAAATCCTTCAAGTGATCTTGCTTTTTCCTTGAAACATTGAATTCATAATACCTTCATGAAGGTAGTCAGATAAGGATAAAACATCTCCATGACCCACTTCTAAAAAGTAGATTGTACATTCTTCAGACCAAAATTTATGATTGTGGAAGCATACACTCCCCATCCAGTTATAAAACTTGTTTTATCCTTGTCCTTTAGGTCCATCTTGATTTGATCATATCCATTGAAACCATCCAAAAACTATACATCCATTGAAACCATCCAAAAACTATCCATCTCCTCACCAGCATTGTGTCACAGTATGGTAAAGGCAATTGATCAGTGATTGTTGCAACATTCAATTTCTTATTATCTACACAAACCGTGATTTCTCATTCTTCTTTGGGACAACAACAATTGGTGATATCCAAGTCACCTTATCCACTACGTAAATGAAGCCAACTTCCAACAATTTATTGATCTCTTCTTTCACTTATTTAGCATAATTGGGGTTCATCATGTGCCTCTGTTACTAATCTTGCCCCTTCTAAGGATCTCATTCCTAGATTTCCCCACAATTCCTGCATTGTCCCTGCTGGACATGGATTTGTAGATCCTTCAGTGTCTTGGTTTAACTGAATTTCCTTCAGTGCCCCCATTCTGATCTTATCATGGGCTTCCCAATCAATGGGACCTTTAGGACTATTCCCTTAATCATCTTGTTCCTCATTCAGTTTGCCTTTTGACCTTGTAATTGCTAAAATTTCCACCTCTAGAGGTTTCTCCAACACTTTCTCAATCTAGATACATGTAGAACAATCACATTGAAAGTAGTGATTTCTATCACCTTTGACACTTGTCAATCCCATTGAGAACATTTTAGGAGACTTGTTCGTTCTCTTCTTTTTGGCTAGCTTTGCTATTTTTCAACTTTAAGAGAAATCTCTATCAAGAGAACTGCATTTAGGATTATAATTCACAATTGTGATGCCCCTCTCATTCTTATGCTTGCCCCACAATACAGAACTAGGGCCCTGCTTGTGTCCCAAAGTTCCACAATAAGTGCAGGGTTGTAATGGATTGTTTTGTTGTTGTCATTCCTCTCCACATTCTTCTAGTTCCCTTGCTGAAATATCCTCAGTGAGATTGTGTTCTGAAATTTGGTCCTGAAGGGTTGTGGTGCTACCACATTTACCCTTGATTCCATGTTTGAAAGAATATGTCTTGGTCTCCTTCCCCTGAAATTAGGGTTATAATAGCAATTCTCATAATCATGCACAGGTCTCTGACATACTTGGCAAAATGGTGGTTTGTACGGATTTGTAAAAGGTGAAGGTTGGATCTCTTTTAGCTTCTCTAGAATCAACTTGATATTAGAGGTGTCTTCAGAATTTGATTTACCCATCGATAGGTTTTCTTTGAGCCTTTGTATACACAACCTTACGTTCCTCTGTGGTATAGGATTTGAAATGTTCAGGTGCAGGGTGTAAGTCTGTGGAGTCCTGTTGTTTTGTGGACCGTGATTTCACTTCTGATTCCTTTTGTTGTTGAGCTAACTCTCGATTTTGTCGTCTCCTTACAGTACAACTCAACTTTGGCTTCTCTGTAGCCTCTAGTTGTGCGATGTCAATGGGTTGTGGACTACACCACATAACGCTTTGAAGCTATTCACCCCAGTTATCTACCAACTTCCGATGAGCGCCTCTTATATCTCTTACTCTTCTTGTTTAATTCTCGATTACGGCCGATCTCTAGTGAAGAGTCACTAGATGAATCACTACTTGCGTCTTCTGCTCCCTTGGATAGATTGTTATCTAGGTTACCACTGGGCCCTGAATGGTTTGTCCCCACATTTGCATTAAGATTTAACTCAGATTCTTCGTCCTCAGAGTCAATTTCAACTGATGATTCTGACCCCAAATCGTGTGGGCTATAGTCTTGTGAGGCGCTACTGGTTCCAATGCCAGTCAAACTTTCATCTTGTAGATCATCAGAAGCTATATGCATTGATTCTAGTATATTTAAGGGTACGAGTGCTGGCATTTCATCCCCCTCAGGCGTTACCCAGGTTGTCTCCCTATTTTCCCAAGTGTCTATGGTTGCTCCTAGGTGGACCCAATCCACATTGTCCGACTCAGTCATCCCAGGTAGTACATCCATATAAGGAGAATCTTCCCCAACATCAGTGTCCGCTTTACACGTGTAACAATACTGCAATGGGGCCGAGTGAACTGTGGTGTCAGATCTATGATCAATTATAAACCTATTTCCTAGAGGATGTACTCGACCAGTAACAAGATCCACTGGAATGACAAAATCTTGGAACTTCAAGTAGACATGGTTTTTAGACCAGTCATGCACCATTTTTTCTTCCCTCATGAAAGGACGTCCTAAGATCATCTCCGATGCCATAGTGTGTTTGGAGAAATCCATAACAATGAATCTAATCCTTATTTTATGTCCAAAGACCCTGATCTTGATATCTTCTAGCATTCCAATAGATTTAACAATAGACCCATTGGCCATCTTCACTACTATGGTTGTGGTCGCAAGGTGAGGTCTTCCCATAGTTTCCTAGCAATTTTTAGTCACAATGCTAACCCCAGTGCCACCATCAAGGATTCCCTTCACAGTTAATCCGTTAGTAGTGATTGGTATGGTCGCATTGGATTCATCACCCTCAAAGTATTGTCCCAACTTGTTAACATGTATTTCTATAACAAGGTTCTCATCTAGGTTGGGTTGTGGATCTAAGTGTTCCTCGTCTATTGGCATCTCCCCAGCTCCATCCATCTGTGCAAATTGTGATAGCTCTTCGGTGCATTTGGATTATTTGGACATTGAGCAATCAAATGATCACTGAAGCACAGATGGATGGAGCTCAGTTTGAAGCATTTGAATTCTCGATGTAATCCAAATGAGCGCTTCAACAATAACCAATTGCTTGATAGATTCATTAGAGAATTACGACATAAGGGTGGAAGAAAAAACAATTTACCCTACTCTTAGGAGACTGTTCTTGAAAGAATACATACGAGAGTGAGTGCTTTGGGGTGTAGCCTCTCAGCTCCAGAAAGCCCAACGAGAGGAAGGAGAGTCAGTGAGAGAATTTGAATTGCTCCAGTGAGAGGAAGGAGAGTCAGAGCTCCATCCATCTGTGCAAATTGTGGTAGCCCGACCTACAGTTCTCCATTGAGGAAAGGTCAAAGAGCTAAGAATAGCTCGGGGTCTCCATATAGTTTGGACATGATGGTGGTTCTAACTTTTGAAGCCATGAAATCCATCAATTTGGTAATATTTAACGGTACCTTTTGGACCTCAATCCCTTGATGTGGTGGGACCTCCATTTCTTTGATAGGGTCACGTAGTCCCTCTGTAAACATTCTCTCCAACAAGAAGTGAGTACGCCCACTTTCCCATGACTTTCACTTTCTTCTTGGATGACACTAGGTATGGCTAGGGGTCTATGGACTTTGTGAGGTTGTTGTTGCGTAGGGAACACTGTGTCTATAATCTGCATCTGCCTAGGCTCTAGATCCCTTTGGGTATCTTCTACCAAACTCCTTAATTGCTTGACTCGCTCGATCTCCTCTGTAGGGTTTGGATAAGCTTCTTGGGTCTTGACCATTGTGGCTCATGACGATCTTCCTTGTTGGTTTCTTTCATAGTGGTCGTTTTGGTCTCCGTGGTTTCACCTGAATCAAAATTCTCTTCAGCGTCGTTTATATATTCGAGGTCGTCACCAGTCCCTATGTTTGTCTTTGAACTGGGGTCTAACTTCGTTGCTTTTTGCGATGATCTCTTTCTTCGTGTTTTCTTCTTCTTCTGAGATTGGGCAATTGATGCCGTGTCTCTTTCCTAAAGAAACTAATTTTGTTTTTGAAGCATCGATCGTGTGAGAACATTTATTGGTACCACATGTGTACTTTGTGATGGTTCCTCGGTAACATCAATCAAGTTTAATGGCGGGGCCCTACTTAAATAAGGTGAAAGGTGCACATAACACATCAACATTTTGAAACAAATAATGAGAAGAAGGTAAAATAAAAACAATAAAATATTTTAGCGCTTTTTTTAATAAGAAAAGATAAATTTAGTAAACATAAAAAATAATGAAACAAATTAGTGAAATGAATCTTTATGACTTCTTTAAATCAAGGGACCCTTTATCTATACTTTACATCATAGATCTTGGGATCAAAGTCTTGTGTATAACTTTTTAATAGAAAAAGGTGAATGCGACTTTAGAAAATAGCATTTAAAAGACCATGATTTCTTTTCATTTCACAAATTTTCAAGCCTTCTAGGGGACACTTGTCAAGCAATGAAAATTGAACTACCTTCACCCATAGTGCACTAAGGCCTTTAAATGGCAAAATAAATGCTTAGAAACAAATACCCTTGTCCAAAGCACAATAGAAAATGTGTATAGGGAAAAATAAACGTCCATCAAAAACTTATTGCATCGTTTTGCATGCCTTGCATATTTTAATCTACCTTGTCAATCATCGATCACGATTATTAACCAAACAATTGACCTTATGAGCTGAAAATTATAAAACCTATACCTATCCAAACACTCTTGTACATATATAAAATTTAATGTAGTTTTCTCGATGTTGTCCTTGTGTAAGCGACCTTGTCAAGCATTAAATTAGAGAACTCTCTGTATGCTTGGAGTTTTCACTATATCGCAACAAGACACGCATACTTACTCTTGGCATGTAGCTTGGTTCTTATAAAACCTAGAATGTATAAGTAACATAAACACTCAAAAGCTTTGAAATGCAAGGTTGACGATTCTTACACGAGTATGCTTCTTTAGGTGTCATACTCTTTAAAGCCTTGATATAGGTACAATTAAAGATATACACCAATGCATTTACTGCTTTAGCCCAAAATGAATCTATTGGCCATATCTACGATCACGTGATTGTGATATTCCACAACTACATGTTGTATTGTGTGGGAAATGGTGAGCTAAAGATTTATGTTATGCTTCTTTTAGTATTGGTTTAATTCATTTGAGATGAATTCTCTTCTTCTTTGAAACATTAAGAGAAAACACACCTTTTTGGCTTTCTAAAAGAAACCCTTAGTGTTGTGTTGGGTTAGGGAGACTCCTTTCATTTCACATTATGACATGATGGAGACTTACCTTTCATTTCACATCCTGATATGTCTTTACTTTTGTTGAATTCTATTGTTTTAGAATGCTAAAGTAAAGCTTCACCTTGCATAAATTTTAGTAAATTTTACACACAAAGACATGTTTTTTTTGCATTCTATTGTTTTACAATACTAAAGTGAAGCTTCACTTTGCATAATGGTAATAATTTCTATGCATACACATATATATTAATTAGTTCTTTTTATTTCACCTTTCATTTCACAACTTCACATGGATTTACATTTCTTGCATTTTATAGCTTGATTCCAGTTAGTGTTCACGTTCGAGAAAGTCTCTTTTATTAAGCGGCCTGCTGATCAAGTTTCTTCCTCACAAAGAAGAAAATCAGAAATACTAGCAAAAATTTTGAGATTTGTAAAATTTTTGGACGAATTTCTCATATATTTCATCGGTTTTTCTTCCATTTACCATGGTTTGCACTTAGCTAGTCTCGATTTTCAATCGAATCAAGACTAAGCTGAGGTAATCCTTTCCCAAACAGTGATACCAGTTTAATTCAACCTAACAATTTTATCACTTTCTTATTGTTTTTGAAAGCTGTCGTGACCCTTTCACTTGTTACCTTTCATTTCACTTCCTTACATGGCTTGACTGCTCTTGCATTCTATTCTTTTAGAATGGTAAAGATTAAAATGATAAAGTGAAGCTTCACCTTGCATAATTCTAGTAAGTTCTATACACACACACACACACACACACACACACACACACACACACACACACACACACACACACACACAAGTGGTGACTCTTTACGCTACATGAATACTATGCTAGAAGAAACTGCATCAACCATACACACACATATGGGTCTCGTTAGCCTGAATGGCTGGGCATGCTCACAATCGGTCTGATTTCCAGAAGTCACACACACACACACACACACACACACACACACACACACACACACACACACACACACACATACACACACACACACTCACACATACACACCCAGGTAGTGGCTTGTTGCTCTACATAATTCTATACTAAGCCCGATGGGACCGCATAAACAGTACACACACATACACAAACACACATGTGGTTTGCTCGCTACATCGCGTAAAAAAACTATACCTAATGTCTGCAAGCTACATCCAACTATTTGCAGGCTTGACCATATTGAATTAAAATACGGGGTGGCTGAGGGCTTAACCGATAGTGTCCCTAGTCAAACCTTTCAACACATGATACTACACTAGCACATGGACCAATAGGGTTTTTTTTTAAAAAAGGGGGACGAGTCCTTTAAAGACTTGGCTCTCACTTGTTGGGTAATTCACTGTGAGACTACCCAGTGGTAGCGTGGCTTGCTCTTCACCGAGCCCTGCATTTCTGCGCATGCGGAAATTGCGCCATACAAGGCGATGCCTCCATGGATATTTGATGGGGACTTGTGCCTGCCTATGCCACACCATCTAATTGAGCCTGCAGATTCTACAAGAGGCTTTACTGTGTCGTACAGCTGGTTTCGGCACTCAACATGACTAGACATGCCCAGGCCTCGGGGAAATAACACCTTGAATGCCTCTCAGTACTCCTACAAGTCCTGCTATGTATAAAGGTGAGAGCCCCTTTGTGCTTCTCACTTAGATCGGTTGCGCTACTGTCTGTTTTTCTGCATTGAGGGATTAAGTGAGGTGAAGAGAGATTCTTTCATTCGTAATCATGCCTAAGAAGACAACACCGACTGCTGGGAATGAACTCGAGGCTACGCAGGTTAGCATGCTTCTTGAAGGTTGTGGCTTGAAAACTTGCATTACTTGTCTATTCTCTGAAGCAACATAATGTAATAATTGTTGTCATACATTTAACTCCTCTTGATTTTGGCTTGGCAATAGCTGCGGGACTCTTGTTAAATGTTTCCTTTTTAGCCATAACCATTGGGCTACTTACTATACATCCCGGCCCTTATGACTCAGGCTTGCTAACTTGTTCATTATGGAACTACATATGTTATTGGTTGATAGCCCGTATAAACAGTGATTATGTGTTTGGTTCACCTTACTCAGCTCTGGTTCACCGTACTTGGTCTACCGTTGGTTGGATTGAGGTGGGGATTGGTCTATTGCATCTTTAAAGCCCTGATGATATTGGGAATATTTTGAAAAATGTCATAAGGAAAGATCACCTAGTAGTTGATCTTGCTAAGCTTTGTATAGGGCTCAATATATGTGGGCCAGTAGCTGTTAGCTGGCTGTGAATATAAGGCACTTATGGGTTGCTGTATTGTTGCTCCTTCCTCTGACTAAATAGTAAAGACACAATTTTTAATTTAGTCCTGTAAGATGGGCTTGCTAGTGAGTCCAGGCTGATGTACATACTACTGGCTTTTGCATGGCATGACTAATCTAGAGTAGCACTGGGACTAAGATAGAGTGAGCTAGATGGATGTCCATCCGTAAAATAGCATTACATTAAACTGTGGAAATACATCAGGTTGTTAAAATAGAATAAATTAACTGTTGGCTGAGTGTGCTTGACTATACTGACATTGGTACTTCTTCAGGGCGTTTTGTTACATTGCCAAACTAAGGGAATCATGAAACTATGACTAACTAGTTGGTTTAACATGGATCATCGGAACGTATATGGTACTGGTAAGGTGCATCCTAACTGCATATGGGTCACAAATTCGTTTGGCTGATTATGGATACTGTATATGGCGGTGAATCTTCATCGGTAAGTAACACTAAGGTTTCATAAACTGGTCATTGTCTGAGCTTACTTTAATGGTGTTTAAATATACCTACCCTATGGGTGTTTTAAGAGGGGTCTGGCATATGAACATGGATTGAGAGATGGAAGGTATGGTATGTCTGGAATAACTCTGGCTGAGAAGGCTGCTGCTGCTGGGAAATCCGGCCTGAATTCTACTTTTTGTAAAAAAACCTATGGCTTGCAATATGTATCTTGTGTAAAGACTAGACTAAATAAAGGTTTAAAAAAAAAGATCATAATCGGGTATTTACAGCAAAGTATGGCCCTAGGATGGGCCTCTCCGTTCTGCATAATATTCACAAACATTGTTGCTGGATTTAGTTGTTTAATTTTATCACCATCAGCAGGTACCACTCGGCTGATCAATGATTGATCTACTTTGAGCTCACAATAAATGAACCACTGGTTTGTATACCCCCTGTTTGTATACACTAAGTTTTGGCCTATGACCATATGATAGTTTTTTTAAAACTTATGCATCTGTAGAGGTAGGTATAACATTTTGTGTAGTAAGAGGTGTAGTCCCTCATACTATGGCTATGTCAACTCGTGCTAAAGATCCTGTATCACTGATAGCTTCTTCTTGGAAATAGATTTATGGGATTCAGGAGGATGTTTTGGAAAAGAATTTGATTTAATTTCAAAGACAAGGTTATGCTACAAATCCTCATGTTGAGGGTCTCCTTGAGAGATGCTGGTTTTTTTTGAAAAATAATCCGTTTTTTTAAAGAAAACTCTGGCAAAGTGTGTATATACATGTGTGTGTGTATATATGTGTGTGTGTGTGTGTGTGTGTGTGTGTGTGTGAGAGAGAGAGAGAGAGAGAGAGAGAGAGAGAGAGAGAGAGAGAGAGAGAGAGAAAACACACACACACACACACACACACACACACATATATATATATATATATATATATATATATATATATATAGAGAGAGAGAGAGAGAGAGAGAGAGAGAGAGAGAATCATGGTAAAAAGAAGAAAAACCGGTGCAATAATGTCAAAACTTAGTTAAAAAATCTTACAAATTCCAAAAAAAATGATAGTATTTTTTGTTTGCTTCTTGCAAGGAGGACACTTGATCGCTTAATAAAAGAGACATTGTCGAACACTGCTTCACCTTATATAATTCTAGTTAAACTCAACCTAATGATTTTATCACTTTCTCGTTGTTTTAGAAAGCCATCGTGACCCTTTCACTTTTTCCTTTTGCATTTGTTGTGAATGCAACATCACCAACATTGCCATCATCCAAGAGTTATTGGTCCATGAGCGCCACACCTGATACCACCCACCCCCCCCCTCTCTCTCTCTCTCTCTCTCTCTCTTTGTCTCTCTGCACTCACTCGCAGTGTTTCAGTCCTCAATAATTGGACGCTCAAAAAAGAAACCACTGACAAAATTCCACTTCCACTGACAAAATTTGAGCTTTACCTCGTAAGCTTTAAATTTTGAAGGTTACAAAAAGTTAAAGAAATTTGGTGGAAACATTCTATTACAATTCAAGAGTTGTATTTATCAGTCACCTTGGTCTGACTCATATTTTGTAATTTTGCTCTCTTTAATATTATACATCTCGCGCCTTGTTATGGTAAAAAAAAAAAAAGAAATTTGGTGGAAACAACTTAAAATGTAGTCAATTTGCCTCTTGAATTCATCATATGTAAGTTGAGAAAAAGAGCTCTTCTCGCGTAGGCAAATCCATTTTCTTGCACGAGTCTGTCTACCCACTCATTTCCTGTCTCTTGGCTGAAGTGCCCCACAGTCTCTGAAGAGCTTATGTGTAGGTTGCTCCGTTTCATTCCTGCTAAGTGCTGCAAACCTGGATGGCGCAATGACACATCCCGAAAGATAGTTGTTTTGGCTTCTAGGGCACCTTCTTTCACACAGCATGGGCACACATGCGCGTTATCTGTCTGAATCCAGCCAATTGTGCAGGTTTTCCGTATGGCGGGCTCTCAAAACGATGAAGCACAGAAAGTGGGACTCCTGCGATTGCGCTTGCAGGAGGCTTATCCGCAATCGAGGGTTTGCACTTCACTTTCTTTATCCTTTTGCACTTCTGCATAACAATCTACATGGCCCCTAGTTATGCAAGAGGCACCTGCTTTGTCAAATAAGATTTTCTGATTTTCCCATGATAATTACTCAATTTGAATTGCTATTCATGTTGGCAGATTAGCCCAGACTTTTAGAAGGCTGTTGTATTTTGCACCAGATGGTGCATGTAGTCTGTTCCATTCTAGCTGGTTGAAGGCTTTCATTACCAATTCAACACAAACAATTTGTGAGAAATGGCCCTTTGTAACTACAGAGTAGATTCCAGAGTGTCATGTCAACCTCTCAAGTGGGACGAGTGATATGGCACCTTACACGGTTTAAACTGCTCGTATCAGCCCGACGTGTAGCAAGGGCCATTACAAGGTTGAATTTGTTCAGAAATGCTCGTTGAGAAATGGAAACTCATAGGCTTGTGGCTAATTCTGATTCACCTTGGGGTCATCTTATGTTGGTGTTGGCTAACACGCTGATGTATTGCTGTGGGTTTTTGTAGCCACGATCCGATTGCCATACCCACTATTTCTAGGTATGTCTTTCCAGGGCTTAAGGGTGAAGAGTTTGAGGTCGACTCAACTCATCACTTCTAGTTATTGTAGAAGCATGGTCTCAAACCTTGCCTCACAGATGTGAAGGATTTTCCAGATTAAAGCATGTACACGAAATTCAGTAGCGTTTTGTTGCACCCAGTTGCATTATTGGAAATTTTGAGGTCTTTCGAATACAAAAGCTTGTGTTTTGTTGAGTATCTTGGTCATCAAAACTGTATTGGTCACCAAAGAGCCCTCTTTGTATTTATCACTGCCTCTTTATGATTTAAGCTGTCTTCTCAAGGACTGATACTCGTATTCTCATTCAGGACATTGATGAAGGAACCCTTACGCGGTTTTTGCGAGCGCGATCTCATAATGTTGACAAAGCCTTAAAATTTCTACTCCAGCATTTGAAGTGGGGTGAGACTTACAAGCCTCCTGGATACGTTCAAGAGTCGGAAATTGCAAATGAGTTAAAGAAAGACAAGGTATTTGCCCAAGGAGCGGACAAAAGCGGTCGCATAATTGTGGTGATTTTAGTAGCTCGACACTTCCCTTCTGATCGCAATTTGGAGGAATTCAAACGTAATGAAGTCGAGATGCATACAAGACTCTGGTTATATGAATTTCAAGTGTTAATGCTACATTTCAATCTGAGATAGGGCGCGACACTTTTTTGTTTTTGTTCACACAGGGTTTGCTATTTATGTGTTAGATAAGCTGGCCAGGTATGCAAGTTCAAAACCGTTGTTTTGAGTAATGTTTGGCTTAGAAGGAGGTTAGATTGTGTGCTCTTATGCATGCCTTATACCGTGCATGTTTTTGGATGAGATTATGACTAATGCATTTGTGTTTTATTATATGTGTGCATATGTATTTTTCATTCATATTTTTTCGAATGTGTGTGTATGCGATGCTTTCTTTGTGTGCAATAGCTCTATGCATGCACATGTGTGCTTGTCATGTGGTACATCAAGAATGTATGGAATCATGTTGTCATCCTAACTGGCATGTTATCGTCTCTGCAGCATTTCGGGAGATCTTGACAAATTTGTGTTGCTGGCTGATATGAAAGGATTTAGCTATAGAAATATGGACGTAAAGGGTTTTATTGCTTGTTTGGAAATCTTACAGGTATGCTAGATACAATGCATCAAGTGTAGACTGGATCCAAATTTTTATATTGGATTTTCATTTTCTTTGTGGATTTTTTACTTACACATTAATCTCTTAAATGGGCAGGACCATTATCCGGAGCGCCTGGGAAAGCTCTTCCTTCTTCATTGTCCTTCCTTGTTTTGGATACTTTGGAGGATTTTATACCCCTTTATAGATCCAAATATCAGAGAAAAGGTAAGTCAGCTAGCTGGCAGATGTCTCATTGATTCTTGCGATGGAAACAATGTGCACACTCTACTCTACTTTATACACATGCTTGGAGATGAGTCCCTAGGATGCATAGACAAGCAAGCAAGCATGCTAATTTCTAAGCTACACTAGCATTAGTTGGTTAGGAAAGTGTTAGTGAAGAAGAAGAACTCCATAATCAAGCTAGAGAGGAAGAGAGAGAGAGAGAGAGAGAGGATTAGGCATCCTTAACTACTCAATTGCGTCTGCTTATGGAGCGATCTGCAGCAATGTTACAGAGAGCATTTGCTGGTATCAGAGTCTAATGAAGGAAGAATATCATGTGCTCTTTTTTTGTTGCAGATAGTGTTTGTTGATGATGAACTACTAAAAGAAACGCTGCTGAAAGACATTGATATCACACAGCTTCCCATTGAGTATGGTGGGTTGATGACGATGGTGCCAATTCGCGATGTGAAGGCATCTTGATGGCGTCGCCTCATCATTATCATCCTTTCAATGGCTTCAAGAAGAGTGTCTCGGTATGCTAATTAGACATCCTCTAGCTCACAGCAACAACTCTTGCCTTGATCATAACTACATCAACTTACAGATATCAAGCTTTCCTTGCTTCTCATTTTGCACATTGTAGATGTCAACTATGTCCCACGTAATTAAGGCTTCTTACGAAGAGATCAAGCGCCAATGATTTCCATATGGCTCAATAAGAGTACGTCTCCATGGCTATCTGTGCGCTATTTATTATACATAAAGAGAGGGGGATGATTGTCCCTTCACATTTCCAAGGAGCATACTGGAATGCAAGGAAGCTTATATTTGATAGGAGAAGCACATTGTACGCTACAAGCGACATGCTTGATTGCAAGGAAGCTTATACTTGACAGAAAGAAGCACATTGGTATGATAAAAGAAACACCCACAAATGCAAGGAAGCTTATATCGTAGAGGAGAAGCACATGTCTATGATTAAGGGAACATACATATCGGACTAACTCTGGGGCTTGTGATTTTTTGCCATTGATGCCAAAGGTGAAAGGTGTGTTTTGATCCTTTTAAGCATGCTACTATCAACCATAAGCAAAACCACCAAATTTATTGAGACGTTGGGAATTTCTCTTTGCAAAGCTGATTGTGTAACTATACACCTTAAGCGTAAGCATCGTATTCAAATTCGTTGGTCTTGTAATCATAATAGAATGTGGAATATAAGTCACTTCTAGGTACAACATTTTCATTAACAGCACATAGCTTTGATATATGCATAAACAACCATCAGTTAATGTTGTTTAGCAGCACTTGTAACCTTAACAAGTCGTTCTAAGTATCCAATAATTTTTAACCGTGAAAATTATTCTTGATACAGTGTGTTCAAAATGATCTAGCAAACGGATTTGACCTACACCTGAGGACTTTGTTGTGACACATAATTGATATAACGGACGGTAGTGTTAGTCTCAGAGACTTATGTTCTCCGCATGTTGAATATATCTCAAAAAAGAATATATGAAAAAATACGAGATGTACTTGTGTGTGGAGGTAACAATAAACACTCAGTGCCTTTAGGGAGAGTGACTCTCATATACTTTGCTCTACACTGGCTATACCAAACTCCTTGAGTTTTTAGAACATATTGTATCCCATGTGACAACATGTGCCAAAGGAAACCCTACATATAGTTCCATAATTGCATAATGTAGAATATAGTTGGGACCCTATGATCCAAAATTCTTTGCATGTACATGACCTTCTTATGTCTTTGAAGAGAAAAATGGATGAAAGCATTTAAGCTTATTCATCTGACTTGATTTTTTTTTTGAAACAAATCAAATTATATGCATACTTGGATGTTGAACATAACGTTTACTTACTCGTAGTTGCGTGCACTTTGTAACCTCGAAAGATACAACTAGAAAGATGTCTTACCATGAAACCAATCTTAAAGAGGTAATATATGGGTGACCTTTTGAGCACTAATGAAAGATTAGTGAAAAACAAGCAGTAGAAACTAGTAACCCCGGATGTTGCCTTTGCAATCCAAACCCTTTGGTTAGTTGCTACAATGTCAAACCACTTGGTTAGATTTTGCATGAAAACTGCTCAACCTAGCAGTCAACGATGACGAACATAGTCTACCGTGGGTGGTCAAATGTGTTTGGAATCAATTGAGAAAGTTGAATCACAAACCCTTGATAGATTGCGGACTTCTTTCCTTGAAAGCACAATTGTGCTGAGCTCAAATCATGACTCTCAACATCTATGGAGTGATTGCATATTAGCTGAGTCATACCCCTAAAAATAACACTCCTAGAGACATAATCAATGCTGCAACTAAGCAATATATTTTCTGCAGTTTGAATCTTATTCACAACTAAGTCATGAGAGAATCTATTAATCTATTTTTCTGATATGTATGCATGGCATGTGAATAAGATGACAGTACGTCCAATCCATTATTGTTTACGCTTCTGCAATAACATCAACTACTCTGCCTGATAAGAATTGAGGAGGATAGATGGGCTCTCAATCGTTGTATATGTACACAACGGTGAGCACTTTACATTATTGGCTCTATACAAAAGGTGCATCCAATCCAAAAGATGGTTTTTATGGGTAGCAAGTAGGCATGGTCTAGCTATTAAGAAATTGATTATGGCACGACATGAATAGATTAAGAGAGCCTCCATGTATGTAATCTCTTGTGTAAACACTTGAAAAAATATAGTATGACTATTTTCTTTGGGAGTATTTGACATCTTTCTCCTTTGTTTATGGAGTGAATGTCCAAAAGCAAGTAGGCATGGCCTAGCTATCAAGTAATTGATTCATGGAATGACATGAATATATTAAGAGAGCCTCCACACATGTAATCTCTTGTGTAAACATCTGAGAAAATCTAGTATGACTATTTTCTTTGGGAGTATTTGACATCTTTCTCCGTTGTTCATGGAGTGAATGTCCAAAAGCATCTTTCAATTTTCTCCAAGTTAAGACAAAATTACCATATATGTTTCTACTTCTTGATTCAAGATTTCTTCCAATTGAGGTTATGGGCATGGAAAGGGTTGTGGAGTACATGATAAAGATGCGTGAAAACCCCTTACATGGACTTTCTACAATCGCATGGGAAGCAAACATAAAAGTTCAAAAGACGCATAAAAGCAAGATCTTGAGCAGGTGATGGATGCAAGATATAAATAAGTGGTTTGGAAGATGGGATGCATTACACTTGCTACATGATATCTCAATAGACTCCCAAGTGAATAAAGTTTTTCTACAACGCCAATGTATTACGGCTTGGGAGAAATCTGGGGGGTCACGCTTCATACATTACCCACCCATATTTTCCCAAACTACAAAAACATGTTCTTTATTGAAAGAGGAAACCGTACTTACCCTTATAGGCTTGAGCCTATCCCCTTGTCAGCGCTTTAATGTGACAGAAGACATTGGGACAGTGAAGAAGAATCAAATTGAGTGTGCATATTATGCTCACTGCAAGTTTAAGAGTCTGAGTAGCACACATTGATAGAGTTCTCAACTGTTGGTCACATCCGAACTTACTTCCCTTACATTTTAGCCATGACTTAGACCTACACACTTCTCTCTCCTAGCCAAAATGTGGGCTCTCCATTGCGACTCTTATCACCACAATTTTGGAGCATCGAGAATCACTCATCATCCACACAATACTACATCACATGTAACTTTGGTGCCATAGGTCATATTTGACCTCCGAGGATGATAACAAAGTCTATCTCTCTCTCTCTCTCTCTCTATCTTTATCTTTTCCTCTCCCCTTGTCTCTCTATCAATCCCTCTCTATATCTATCTCTCTTCCCCCTTCTCTCTCTCTCTCTCTCTCTCTCTCTCTCTCTCTCTCTCTCTCTCCCTTCAATATGACGCACTATTGGAAACTAAATGGGAATCTTTAAAGAAATTTATTTATTCTTGTGCCAAAGCATGCTTTGCCATAAAGTATGTCCATGGTATCAACAAAGATGGATCACCTAAAAGGTGGTTTGATAAAAAATGTCAACATGATTGAAAGTCCTTGATAAAGTTGAAAACTATTAAATTCATTTGCATATATACAAGACATTGATTCAAAAGAAGAGATGAACATGCGAAGTCAAGCATCAATTTCTTCAAGTCCTAGAAACGGCATGCACATATGGAAGATTTTGGAGAATCTTGAGGGACAAGCGGGTTGAGATTTTTGGTAAGTTGAATCTTATGGATATGTACATACATTGTAGGCAGCTACATGAGCAACCAAATTCTAGAAATATGCCATTATATGGTTCACTCTCATGTATGACCTCTTTCTTCCCTATTGAGGATGTATGTGGCGAGCTTGAAAATTGGCCACTCACAAAGCGGGAGATCTTCAAGGTATCAAGCCAGAAATGATTAAATGAACGGGAGATTTTACATGTATGTGTGATATATTCAACCTTGCACTTCAACATGGTATGCCTTGTGATTGGAGCACTAATTGGGTCAAGCATTTTCTTAAAGGAGGGGATGCAAAGAATGTAAGTAACTATCGGATTAAAATGATTGGATCTCTTATGGCAAATTTGTTTGGGTGTATAATGGATAAAATTAAGTGATTAGGGTGAAGAGAATAGCAAGTGTCATTAGGGAAAGTTTGATGTCTTGAATTCTCCCTGTAAGAAATGGTACAGAGAGAAAATAATTTTTATTTTTGAAAACGTGAACAAAAAACTTTAAAACCCAAATTTGGGGGGGGGGGAGGACTTCAAATTTTTACTGGGTGCACGGGATGCCATGTCACTTTTTGGGACCCCACATATAGTGTCATTTTCAAATCTCTTGGGAATGTGTCCCTTTTTAAAAAAATCTTCCTCCCAATGCACTGTTTTTCTCTTTTGGTCCAAATTTTAAATTTCCCTCTGCTCATTCTGTCCTTTCTCTGCACCATATCCAACTCATCATCTTTCCCATATCCAAGCTTTGACCATGAATCATGCTAAGAGAGGTATCTATCATCTCCATGTTGAGTTGAAAAATGAATATTCCCCTTTTTAAAAAAGGAATAGGTTTTATGAAACTCCTCCTTCTACCAAAGAAGCAATGAGATTAGAACAAAAAAACACATTGACCTCAAATGGTAGATTGTATCCCATAGAATCCATCATCAAATACACCCCACCATTTAAAATGTAGGAGATGGTATGAAAGGGCTATTAAACTATATACAAAACCTTGTAGCAGAGAGGAAGATTCTTAAGCTAGAAAACAATTTGCTACTACAGTTGAAGGATTCTCTTAATCATCAGCTTCAAGAAAGCAAGGAGAAGGTAAAGAACCTCTAATCATAGCTAAATACATTCAGAAGAAAGAGGACAGAGCTTGGGCTTAGACAAAGACAAAGAAAGTTGAAGAATGTTGAGAGTCTCAATATGTGAGGAGGTGGAGACTATAATAGAAGAATCAAAGGAGTGAGGTAAAATTTCTTTTTTATATCAAATTGTTATCTTTGTCTTGCAAGTTGGTATCTTTGTGTGCTATAGTCTGTCTTTGTGAGTCTTTCTTTGTGTTTACCTTAGGTCCTTAGTTCAGCCAAACTGCTCACAAGGAAGCATGAAATGTATATCATAATCATTTTATGAAGTGATTCCACCTGTCATTGCTGACATGGTAAGAAGAAAGCCCTCAAATTTAACTCTTTCAACAATTTTTTCTTTGACTTGAGAACTTTGCAAAGAGAAATGATAAAATTCTATGATCTCCAACATACTAAGATGAATGGGCAAGCCATTTTTGTGATTAAAGTAGATGAGAGTGAAATTGTGAAAGATAGAAATCTTAAGAGAGTATCAATAACCCTCATGAATAGAGCTCTCATACCATACAGGAAAAAAAACACTTTAAATTTTTTAATGTGCAGTCAGAGAGGTGGTTTTAAGGTTGATAGTGAATATTTCAATGTGTTGAATTGGGTATTCCACTACACCAGTATTCTTGCAATAATCAAAGCTCAAGTGGTTTCGGAGAAGCTAGATGTTGAGGGTTTTGGTAGGTACAAGGTGGAATGGCACATGGGGGGAGACCTAAAGACTTTAAAGTACATGTAAATTTGTCAAGGGGTGCCAATGCCAAAAGCCCATGTATCTACTACATGAGTGCAACAAAGGAGTTGAATCTTGCTAATTGGAACAAAGCCCCAGATAGACACTCTAAAGATCCAAACTTCTAATCTGCTTTAAATATTCCTGTGTGCATCTGTCGCACGTGTCAAAGTAAGGGACTTACCCTTGAATGTTCCAGTTAGAGTGCGCCTCTCATCGGCGATCATTCTGACCCTTTTCCTATTGGATTGACAAGCCTGGTCCTTGACTCTACCAAATAAATAATATGATGTCGGACGTAGGTGATAGGGTGTCCATGAGGATTAACATGCCCCCGTTCTTGATGTAGATTCCGTCCTCGGAAGCTATTGAGTTGAAGCTCATTCGTCGAGGTGGAAGAGCATTTGAGATGAATGTCCTTAGCCTTCTTCAGTCACTACAAAATCAAACAAAATTGGCACAGTAATTGCATTCTCATATACAATTGAAAAGCATATGCAGTCGTAGGCAGACAAATTTCTCGGTAACAGAATTTTAAACAATTTGTCAGCAATAAACATTAAATTGTAATATAATCAAACGCATAAACAGTTGTAAATGTAAAAAACTAAACAAGTCTGAGGTCGCTAATTTAACGGTCAAAAGGTACTAGAGGTCAACTATTAGTACCGTGGAAGAGTTCTCAATTTTCTTTGGTCAATTAAGTTGTTTAATCGCGAGAGCCAAGTATTTCATGTCCGAGGGTTGACTAGAGGCTATACCTAGAAGACCTTGTAATTAAGATACGATAAAAGGAATTGCTCATGAAATCATTGCTTGACTTATTTCCTTTTCTTTGACCTCCCAAAGTCTTTTCACAGTGATTCAATTTTGATGTGTGTGCTTATTTTGTATTCCTTGGGCGTTTTTCTTTTCAAGGAAAAGCACCTACATTGGGAACCTCTAGGGCTCTAGTACCATAGGCAATACATGTGAGTGAAGTACCAAATCAAGCTGAGATTTCTCTTCCAGCTTAAGATTTTACATTGTGGCACTTTGATTTTTTTGTTTGTTCGTTTTCAGCATTTTAATTTTGTAAATTTGGGGGGTCATATAACACTGTTACCCTCCCCAGGCTCATCACACTAGTAAACTCCCTTTATAATACTTAAGCTAAAGGTCAATGGGGACTAAGCCCACTAGAAAGCCCTAGTACATTTCACACAATGCTACTTAGATCGGATTAAGAACCTAAAGTAACCATAAATTATTAGGAAGGCATTCCCCATGGTATTAAGAGAAGATCTCTAACACCTAACTTGGTCAAACTAGCTTAGTTGGACTGCTTGATTTTTAAACCTAAACAAGTGATTATGACAAAACATTATGTAATGTTTGATACTAAGCAAATGTGCTGAATATTTGCTACCAATCACAATCAAAGCAGACAATCATAGATGCAAAAAAGATAAGGGGCAATGCTAATGGACAAGAAACACCTATTTGTGTTAATAATCGCGCTTGATTTGAAGATTGAACAAGAGTTAGATTCCATGAAGGTGCAAATTCTAACAACAACAACATGTTCCTGTACACACTAGGAAACACAAAGAATACCTTTAGGAGACACATTAGTGGAAAGAGGTACCAACCCTTATTGAACACAATTAAACAACATAACGAACCCTAACTCAAATATTTTCACTCCCCTTAGAGTGTCAAGGGAATAGGATATTGTAGAGATTGGGGGGGAATCCTAAGGCTAAACCCCTATACTCGTCATCATAAAGAAAAACGAAGTCATCATCCGTGCGACCATATGTGCCATCTGTGTAATCATGTAACTCTTCCTCATCATTAGAGGCACAAATGTTCACTAAGAACATTACTAGACGTCTATAGTCATGTTGCTCAAGAGGGTAGTCTTGTGCAATCGAGGTGACGTCCTCTACTAAGTATGGATCAGTTGTAGTCAAGAGACGTATCAACCATTCTAATTCCTCAAAATTCCTCTCACACGCTAGCGTATCTACCAAATCCCATTCACATGAAAGCACCTGGTAGACTATGTGAAACACTTGTGCAAAGTTGTTGGAATTAGGGTTGCAGAGAAACGCACACAGCTTGGAGAAGACGAAGGAAGCTCAAGGCACACAATAGAGAGTGTGTTACTTAGTGTGCAATGGAAAAATAGATAGCCCTAGAGTGATGGACGTATATACAATGCACGGGGGAAAAAAACTCCTAAAGAGGGAAAAAATGCCCCGGCAGTCCTAGTGTGTTCACACACATCACTACCACATGTATATGGTAACAAATCCCCCCTGGAGTGATGCGGTGAACCAGAGCTGGCACATGAGTAAAGGGAAGTGCCATGCCCTGAGGACAGGATCAGTCCACAAAGGGGAGTAAGCCCAAAGCTTTGTGGAAAGCTTCAAGCTTCTCACGAGACAATGCCTTTATGAAAAGATCTGCAAGGTTGTCCTGTGTTGGCACATAAGCCAAGCTAATCTCTCCTGCTGAGAGCCTCTCCCTGACATAGTGATAATGCACCTCAATGTGCTTTGTGCGAGCATGAAAAATTGGGTTCCTCGCAGCTTCCAATGCGCTCTGACTGTTAGTGTAGATAGTGTTGGCAGTGTCCTGTCCAACACCCAAATCAGCCATAAGGCGTCTGAGCCATACACACTCAACCGTAGCTGTGAAGACTGCCCTGTGCTCAGCCTCAGAACTCGAAGTGGCCACAGTAGGTTGCTTCTTGCTCAACCATGATATACATGAACTACCAAGCATGAAACAAAAACCACTTGTGGACACTCGCGTGTCAAAACAACCAGCCCAATCTGAGTCTGAAAAAGCATGTAAGTCTGGCGGCAATGATCCCCCCTTGGGATAAAACAAGCCAAGATGTAAAGTGCCACTAAGGTAGCGAAAAATCCTCTTGACAGCCTGCCAATGCTTAGACCCTGGGCTATGCATAAATCTGCTGACTTGTGAGACTGCAAACTGAATATCCGGCCTCGTGTTGCATACATAAATGGAAGCCAACAGCAGTTTGGTAAAGAGTGACATCAGCAGGATCACCAGCATCATGTAGACTCAACTTCAAACCTGTTTCCATGGGAGTGGCAATAGGTTTGCAATCCTCAAGTCCAAACTTACATAGCAATGTCTCTATGTAACTTTTCTGACACAAGGCAATACCACCATCACACTGCTTAAACTGTATACCCAAATAATGATGCAACAGCCCCAAATCTTTCATCTTGAAAGTAGCATTCAAATCAGCCTTAAATTCAGCAATATGTCTTTCATTTGGTCCAATGATGAGCAAATCATCAACATAAAGAACCACAATGAGAAGTACATCACCCTCACGCTTTACATACAATGTGCTTTCTGTTGGACCGTTACGAAAGCCTTGCTTGACCAAATGAGTGTCAGATTTCTCATACCAAGCACGAGGAGATTGCTTCAACCCATACAAAGCCTTGTTACATTTGCACACTTTGTCCTCTTGTCCTTTTATGACAAAACCGCGAGGCTGCGTTACATAAACTTCCTCAAATATGTCACCATTCAAGAAAGCAGTAACAATGTCTGATTGATGTACATCCCAACCAAAATGAGCTGCCAATGCACATAGAAAACGCACAGTAGTCATACGACAAGTGGGAGCAAAAGTCTCTTCATAATCTATGCCTTTTTGCTGTGCATAACCCTTTGCAACAAGTCGAGCCTTATGGCGATCGATCTCACCATCCGGCTTGCGTTTCAACTTGTAAACCCACTTCGTACCAATGGCCTTTTTGCCAGGAGGCAAATCACATAATGTCCATGTGTCATTTTCTATAAGTGCATCATATTCTGATTGCATGGCAGCCATCCAATTTTCTGAATTTTGTGCTTCATCAAAAGTCAGAGGCTCCTCAACATCATGTAAATTAGACACAGCCAAAGCATAACAATCTGATGCATAAGATGCATGGCGAGAGCTTGAACGAGTACGACTAGACAAAGGTGCATCCAATTTACTGTCACGCAAAGTGTGCACCAGCCATTTTGGCATACCTCTACCCTGCTCATTTTCAGCCCTTTCCTCATCAAGTACATCATGTACATTTGCATCAGTAATAGGATGATCTAGAACATTTTCAGAAACCCCCATAGGCTGTACATTTGCCTCATTGGAACTTACATTCGTATTTCCACCACTGAAAAGAGGCAACAAAGTGTCATAAATGTCCTGTGAGCTTACATTACTGTCTCTAGTACATGACAGCAAGGGCTGAACAGAATCTTCCACAAACACTACATCCCGTGAAACCAGAATACGTTTGGTTTGCGGATGATACAACCTGTAACCTTTGCTTTCAGCACTATAACCAACAACAATACATTTGACAGCCTTATCATCCAATTTTCTGCGCTGCACTTGTGGCACCAAAGCATATGCCAAACAAGCAAAAACACGCATGTGCTCAATAGAAGGCTTTCTATCATGCCATGCTTCATATGGAGTAATAGACTGCAAAGCTTTCGTAGGACACCTGTTAAGTACATAACTGGCACACATAATGGCCTCAAGCCAAAAAGAATGCGGCAAAGCTTGACTTTTGACCATACATCGTGCCATTTCCGTCAATGACCTATTTTTCCTCTCAGCAACACCATTTTGTTGAGGTGTATAAGGCACTGTACATTGGTGTTTTATCCCACGACTAGCCAGAAATGCATTAAATTCATGAGACATATACTCCCCCCCTCGATCGGAATGGAGGGTGCCCATAGTACATTTCAAGACATTTTCAACCATAGCCAGAAATTGTTTGAAGCACATAAAAACTTCGGACTTCGCTTTAAGCGGAAATACCCATGCATGCCTGGAGTAATAATCAATGAAAGTCACGAAGTACAGGTAATTGCCCAAGGACGGAGTTTGCATGGGCCCACAAACATCACTATGCACAAGCTGCAACCTGCATGTGGCCCGAACTGAACCATCCTTTGGAAATTTAGAACGCTGCATCTTACCCAAAATAAAGCCTTCACAAACACGTTTGACAGGTGCTTCAAGAGGCGGCAAAGAAGCAACCATATCAGATTTTTGCAAACGCAGCAAACTCGCAAAATTCAGATAACCAAAACGTGCATGCCAAAGTTTTGCATCTGAAATAGCCCTTGAATCTGCAACAGCATTTGCAAAATTTTGTCCACACTTGTCATACAAAGTGAGCTTATACAGCCCACGGCACAAAAGGCCAGATGCAACAATTTCATCACCAAAACTGAGATCAATTACTTTTTCTTTGACCCCCCAAAGTCTTTTCACAGTGATTCAATTATGATGTGTGTGCTTATTTTGTATGCCTTGGGTTTTTTGCTTTTCAAGGAAAAGCGCCCACACTGGGAACCTCTAGGGCTCAAGTACCATAGGCAATACATCTGAGTGAAGTACCAATTCAAGCTGAGATTTCTCTTCCAACGTAAGATTTTTCATTTGTGGCACTTTGATTTTTTGCTTGTTCATTTTCAACATTTTAATTTTATAACTTTGGGGGGTCATATAACACTGATACACTCCCCAGGCTCATCACACTAGTAAACTCCCTTTATAATACTTAAGCTAAAGGTCAATAGGGTTAAGCCCACTAGAAAGCCCTAGTACATTTCATACAATGCTGCCTAAATCGGATTAAGAACCTAAGTAACCATTGCTTATTAGGAAGGCATTCCCCATGGTATTAAGAGAAGATTTCTAATACCTAGCTTGGTCAAACTAGCTTAGTCGGACTGCTTGATTTTTAAACCTAGACAAGTGACTATGACAAAACACTACATTGAATTAAATGTTTGATACTAAGCCAATGCGCTGAATATTATGCTACCAATCACAATCAAAGCAGACAAACATGGATGCAAAAAGATAACGGCAATGCTAATGGACAAGAAACACCTGTTTGTGTTGATGGTCGCGCTTGATCTGAAGGTTCCATGAAGGTCCAAATCCTAACCACAGCAACACGTTCGTGTACACACTAGGAAACAAAAGGAATACCTCCAGGAGGCACATCAGTGGGAAAAGAGAACTTCGCTAATCTCTCAACTCTAAAACAGAAACACTCCTATCGTACTAATCTTACCTACCCTCCATCACTCAAGTGATGAGGATCAAAGGTGTTTTATGGCATAGGTTTCTGTTTCACTGTACCAGATGTGAATGTGTAGGTCTGAGTCAATGTTTTGACTTTTAATGTGCATACTCGTTTGCTAATTGCTCTTGCTCTTTATTTTTTTGTTTTTTGTGAGTATAAAGCTTTATATGTACATTCCCTAAGATCAGAGATTGAGAGGTCAGGGAAAAAGGTTGAGAGGGAAACAAGTGAATGATGGATGTCCACAAACACTCCCCCCTTCCTTGGGTAGATCATACCGTTTGAAATGAGCTTGTCACCCTTTGAAACCAATTGTTCCAGTTGGTAATAGGTGAGGATTTTTTCCAGTAGTTTTCTATTACCCTAGGTGCCTCGTCAAGTTGCAAGGGTGGTAAGGTACTCTCCCAGGATCGAACTTGAAGTGGTTCATCAGGTGATTCTTGAACACTGGGAGGTGTGGATTCTTTGGTAGCTTCATGGAGGTCCACTACTATAGATGGAGGCTGTGTAGAAGCTTTTACCTCTATGGATGTATTACATGAGGAGCTAGAATCTTCATGGGACTCCCCCCTTCCTGAGCTAGGTGGAACAAATCGTTCTTTCTTTGATACCCAAACTAGCTCGGGAGCAGGTGTGTAGCATTCTGTGATTTTTTTCTTTTCACGATCATTGATTCGTTTTGGAGCTACGGGATTGGGCTCACTTGGGTCAGGGGTTAGGTAAGAGCACAATCTACGTTTTGGCACCCAGATTTGATCATTTCCTTGATAGTAGCCTTGGGCTTCCAATAGTCGTTTAGGGATCCATCGCAACATTTTCTTACTTTTCTTGGAGCGAGTGGTACGTTTCTTACAAGGCTTCTGTCTTTTAGCACTAGCTATGGTCACTAAAGAAGCTTTAGGGACCCACTTGTATGTTTTCTTCGTTACATTAGGATGAGTCTTGTCGGAAGCGATATGCATTGCTTGTAGCATATTTAAGGGTATAGGCATTTCATCCCCCTCAGGTGTTACCCAGGTCGTCCCCCTATTTCCCCAAGTGTCTATGGTTGATGCTAGGTGGACCCAATCTACGTTGTCTGACTCAGTCATCCCAGGTAGGATATCCATATAAGGAGAATCTTGGCCAATGTCTGTATCCTTCTTACAAGTGTAACAATATTGTAGTGGGGCCGAGTGAACTATGGTGTCAGAGCGATGATCAATAATGATTTTACTCCCTAAGGGGTGTACCTTACCAGTCACCAAATCCACTCTAAGGACAGAGTCTTAGAATTGCAAATAGACATGATTTTTAGACCAATCGTGAACCATTTGTGCTTCCCTCATGAATGGTCGTCCTAAAATCATTTCATATGACATAAGGTGTTTAGAGAAATCCATTACAATGAACGTATGTCGTACCTTGTGTCCTAGAACTTTGATCTTAAGATCCTTGAGCATCCCCATAGGTTTGGCTATGGTACCATTTGCCATCTTTACCACAATGTTAGTAACACTGAGGCGGGGTTTTCCCATGGATTCCCAACAATCTTTTGTAACGATGCTAACTCCCGCACCACCATCAAGAATTCCCTTTATAGTTAATCCCTTGGTAGTGATGGGTAGGGTCGCATTAGACTCGTCGCCTTCAAAATACTGCCCTAATTCGTTAATGGGTACCTCGATCACAGACTCGTGTCCATCTAAGTCAAGTGATTGCACATGATTTTCCTCATCAATCATAATCGAGTCAGGCATATTTGGTTGCGCAAACTGCGGTAATCCCGTTCGTAGCTCTCCGTTAAGGAATGCTCGAAGTGCAAGGAATAACTCAGGATCTCCATACAGCTTTGCTATGATCGTGGTTCGGACCTCAGAAGACATGAAGTCCACTAGTTTGGAAACATTCATTGGCGTTTTGCAGGGTGTAGGTCCTTGACTAGGAACTGGTGAGGATGGAATCTCATATTCCTCAATGGGATCAGGTATTCCTTCGTTAAACATCCTTTCCAACAAGAAGGGTGTATGCTCACTTTCTGATGTCCCGTCCTCACTCCCTTCTTGGATGATACTAGATATGGCTAACGGTCTATGGTTCATGTGGGGTGGATGAACTTGCGTGGGAAACACTGTGTCATGAATTTTGACCTGCATGGGTTCTGGTTCTAGTTTCCTTTGAGTCTCCTCCACTAAACCTCTTAGATGTTTCACCTGCTCAATCTCGTCTACTGGGTTTGGGTACGTCCCAATCTTCTTTTTACAATTCTTCCCTTTTTGCCCCTGCGGTTTATCTTGGGGGTCTTGGATTGGATTTGGAAACACTTGTGGTGTTTTCAGAGGCTCTTTATGGTTTTCTCTTATTCGGTTTTCATTTGGTTCCATGTTACGGTTTTCTTTGTCGGTCTTTCCCTTTGTGGTATTGGTTCTAGTCTCCATTGTCTCGATTGAATCTGAATCATCCTCGAGGTCATTCATATACACGGGGTCATCTCCTGTTCCTATGTTTGTTTTGGAACTTGGCTTTGAATTTTCCGTATTCTGCGACTTCTTCGTTCGTGTCTTCTTTTTCTTTGCTTGGATAACTGACGCGGTATCTCTCTCTTCGAGGATATGGCCTGGCCCTTGAAGCATGGACCGTGTAATCGCATAAGCGGGTGCGACGGGTGGTATTGGCGATGTCACACTAGCAATTTCGACCAAATTTAGGGGTGTGATTTTAGGCGCATTTGGGTTATAGGGGCATTGGGCAATCAAGTGATCTATGCCACAACAATTACATGTGAGTATTGGCATTGCAGACGTGATCCCTTGATTCATTTGCATCTGTGCAGCATTCTTTTGCAGCCTAATAGGGCACTCCGCTGCCCGATGTGGTCCACCACACTCGTAGCATTGAAGAGGTGGCCTCCTAGCCTGGGTGTTGATATTTTGACCTCTGGATGCGAGAGCAGCAGCTTGATAAACCGGCTTGACTTGCCCCGAACAATCTTCCATGTAGTATATAGGACACTCTTCCAATGTATCAAGTCCGTAGGCAATACTAGTGTCTATTTCCTCCTCACAACCATCTGCATAAGCATTTGATGGCTCGCAACCCACTTGGTTCATAGGGGCGACTCTTGGATGCGGGGGCTGCGGTCCTAGCACAGGAGGTGGTAGCGGTGTAGCTTGTACAACATTTTGAGATCTAGGGACCATGTGTTGCGGTAGTTGCTCAACAGGTGGAGGAGGCATCAATACAGGAGCTCGAGGCGCATCCGTCCAGGCTACAGGTGGTCTATCTGCCTTGATCATTAAACAATCCTTAGCTTGGTGACCATACCTACCACATGCGTTGCAAGTTCCATTAAATTTTACTCGAAACGTAGGGCACTCACTAGTGCTATGTGGACCTAAGCAAATGGAACACCATTGTTGCTCCCTTCTTGGATACATGTGACTATTTTGAGGGGGTCGATTATCCTTAAGAGACTCTTGGATTGCCTTGGTGAGGTCTGTCAAGAAGGTCTCAAATACCTTTGGCTCATTGGCAATGGGCTTTGCAGTCATGGGTTCATACTCAATGGCTTGTGAGCTAGTGGATCTCGTGTCAGTAGACAACCTCATGCCTGCTATCATCAAGTTGTCCTCTAATTGGATTGCATTGGCAGTGACATCTTCCCAGGTTGTGATACCTCTAATCACTAGTCCATTATAGATTCCTTCATTCCTCAACCCTCGAATGAATCGATCAAGCAGTTGGTTATTGTTGAAGCGCTCATTTACAGGGCAGCGAGAGTTTAAGTGCTTTAGATGACTAATGAAGTCCCTTACTGACTCTCCTTCCTTACGTTCGGCCTTCTGTAGCTGAGATGCTACACCCCAAAGCACACCTTCTCGTATGTACTCCTTTAGAAACAACCTTCGAAGGGTAGGGTAGATTGTTTTCTCGTCCACCCTTAGGGTTCTATACCAATCTCCAGCCTTCCCACTTAATGTCAAGCTTAAGGCATTGCACTTATGTAGTTCGTTGCGTTCCCCTAAGGAATCACATACTTGTTCAAACACTTCAATGTGTTTCCTAGAATCTTCGTCCCCATTGAATTTTTGCGTGAGTTTGGCAATTTGTACTGCCTTACTTCTAGGCTCTCTATCAGATGCATGACGCATATTTTCCGCGATAGATCGACCTATGGTTTGAGCAAACGCTGCCAAGTCACCTATGTGAGGGGGCAGGGCCGGTGGAGGTACTCTTGGAATCATATGTGGGAGAGGGACGGGTACCGGTCTTGGCATATGTGTGGATGATGCAGGATATGGAACATAACCGGGCATAGGTCCACTCGGATAAGAGCTAGGGAGCGGCACTCGAGGAGCATAAGCAAGTGGTACAATTGGAGGTGTGGGGGCCATGTGTGCATAAGGGGCTAGAGGCACATATGGTCGAGGCCCCATATTAGGTACTACGACACTAGGTAGTGGCACTGCGCTAACCGTAGATGTCATCGGTACATTCTCTGTCAGGCCTATCCCTGGAGTGAGCACTGAGTTTTCCTTGATAGAGGGTTGAGCCAAGTTAGGGAAGCTAAAGTTTTCTCTCGGAGGCTCAGATTGCATAGAGACCCCAGGTGAAATGACGTAAGATGGGTCCATGGGGCTCATTAGAGGAGTCTCCATTTGTGATAGAGTAAGCTGTTGAGCCTTGCTCGTATCCAGAAATCTCATGGGGCCAGTTGAGAGTATATTTACCCCTCGATTTTGCCTTTCTGATTGAATAATGCCATGGATAACATTACAGATCATTTTTTGTTGATCTTCGATGCTCGTGGCACTAGAGGTGGATTGTACAATCTCTATCCATCCTACATGGTAGGCGTGGCCAGAGTGTAGATCCGTCAACACCTCAGTGTGGAGGTCGTATGTCCAATGATCATTAATGAACAATCCTTCTAGAGTCGACGTGTTAACGGTTTCTTGTGAGGTAGAAGCAATGTTGCTCCCCGTGGTTTTACTTGTCACCAACGGTACTCTAGAGGGAACTTCTGAAGGAGGCAGCTCAACAGGGCCTTCTGGTAAGAAGTTGGTAGGATATCCACATGGACACTCTTTGGGGGTGTGGGGTCCACGTGCGATGTGAAAGGAGAGTCCACTTCCCCACCCCCTTCGTGTGCTTCATTTGCATCAGGTTCCGAGCGAGTAGCTCTACCTAATGTTTCCATGAAACGGCTAAACATACTAGTACTAGGCTGTGGAGCTTCGGGAGGTGCATGGCCTTCTCTCTCAGTGTTTTGGGTAGGGTATGCTTCCATGATTTCTGAGTCGGAGGAGGAATCACTAGCGGCTATTTTAGGGTCTTGGGTGGTGCTACCTTGTGTCCCCGCTGAGGGTCTAGAGCTTATCGTGGATGGGTAATGGGTGTCCGTATGAACAGAGGCACCCTCAATATGCTCGTGTTCTAGCACCCGCCCAGAGCGTAAGTGCATGTGCTTTTGATACCCTAAGGTGTCAAAAAGCTGCTCTAGGAGGCCTTGTGACTAGTTTTTTGCGTGCTTTTTGTTTGTTTTTTTGCTAGATTTTTTAGAGCGTGTCGTGGAATGGGCCGTGTGATAGCTCGAAACGAGCGTATCGGTCAGAGGATCGTGCCGTGCTTTACAACCCTCCGTTTGGTCACTCTATGCCCTCGGAATCCCTAAAACTGTCAATTTCCAGTAGGGAACTATGCCCAAACTAGAAAGTCTAAGGGTGCAAGTGGGAAGAGAAAGGAGGAGAGTGGAGGACTTGTCCCACATGCTCTCATTCTCTCTTGAGGGAGTAGGGTATATATATAAGAGTGAGTCTAGTATATATCATAGGACTGAGGCCTGAGGCCTGGGCCTGGGCCTGGGCCTGGGCTTGGGCTTGGGCTTGGGCTTGGGCTTGGGAAAATGATCCCGATCCCGATCTATCTTTTATACAAACCAACCCGTCCGTTTTAAGAGTCACGTTTTTTATTTTCGAAAAATTTCGCCGCCCGCTCACTCGCGTTTTTAATTTTCGATTTTTTTTTTGATTTTTTTTTTAATTTTTTAATTTTTTTGAAATGCAGAAAACGCAGAAATTGAAATTGCAGAAATTGAAAAAACGCAGAAATGCAGAAAATTGCAGAAATTGAAAACGCAAAAATTGAAAATGCAGAAATTGCAGAAAATTGAAAAAACGCAGAAATGCAGAAAATTGCAGAAATTGAAAACGCCGAACTTGAAAATGCAGAAATTGAAAAAACGCAGACAATAGCAAAAATTGAAACTTGACAGCAAATGCAGAAAACGCAAAAAACAGAAATCTCCACACACTCCTTCCCTGCCTTTCCTATGATAGAAATTGCACCACAAGGAAGCGTAAAGTGCTAACCGAGCTTAGTGTAGGGCATATCCCCGGCAGCGGCGCCAAAAATGTGTGCTCCTTGTCGCACTGTCGAAGCAAGGGACTTGCCAATACACCGTGTGCGAGCCACAAACGGCTCCAAGCACACAACAAGCCTAAACTAGCAAGCTCAAGAGAACAATGGGTGTGTCACTCACCGCTCTACGCTCGCCTTCGTGGTGGATTCCTCGCCGCGATGAAGAAGAAGCTGCAGTCGTGCCGCGCTCAACCGCTTCGCCGCCGTCGTGCCTTCGTAATGCTCGATCGCACACACACTCTCCCTCCCTCTCTCTGTCTCACACACACACACACACAAGGAGGTGAAGAAGAAGAAGATGGAGATGGAGATGGAGCAAGAGCACTCTTCTATTGCACAAATGAGAGAATGAGTAAAAATTAGGTTTAGTTGGCTTTTATAGGAGCTCACCCCATTCACACTTGGGCGCCCATGCTTAACCAACTAATCCCTTGAATGTCCAAGTTAAAGTGCGCCTCTCATCGCGATCACTCTTACCCTTTTCCTATTGGACCGACAAGCCTGGTACCTGACTCTACCAAATACATAATACACGTCCGTCGTAGGTGATGGGTGTCCGTGTGCCGTGAGGGTTAACAACAATGCTGCGCTTCACAGACAACGCAGTCAATGCATGAGCCTGCGCATCCTTAACATCCCAACGAGCTTGTTCTGCCGTAGGTAAAACAACTCTAACAGCTGCAATCCTTGTAGCAAGACCTGCAACATCCTCAACATCGCCTACATCCTTAGAACCAGGACGTACATCAATGCCCTGCATAATGTTCCAGACACCCTTTGACACAAGAACATGTTGCATCATATAAGCCCACATAGGGTAGTTGTCCCCATCCAACCTGTCCTCAACAGCAAACATCTTGAACACATTTGTGTTGTTGTTGTCAGCCATGGTAAATGCTGCACCTGATGTGAAAACTGCCTGAAAATAGGAGAAACGGAGCGGGAACAACCTATGCTATATAGCACAAACCGTAGAAGACTTTAAGGCACCTATTATGCAAAAAACGACACTGACAGAGATTCTGTACAAAATGACGAAATAGCCTGTGTAGTACTCCCTGTAGTGGAAACGGAGGCTAAAATGAGCCCAAATGAAAATTTTGAGCAGACCAAGCTCTTCGAGCGAGCCCAAAATTTTTGTCGACCTGTGAACACTCGCCAAAGCTCACTGAAATCGGAGAAAGTGAGCAGGCGTGTGCTGGAGCGGCTGGTGACTAAGCCCGGGAGGACGTGACCTGCTCTGATACCAATTGTTGGAATTAGGGTTGCAGAGAAACGCACATAGCTTGGAGAAGACGAAGGAAGCTCAAGGCACACAATAGAGAGTGTGTTACTTAGTGTGCAAAGGAAAAATAGATAGCCCTAGAGTGATGGACGTATATACAATGCACGGGGGAAAAAAACTCCTAAAGAGGGAAAAAATGCCCCGGCGGGGCCTAGTGTGTTCACACACATCACTACCACATGTATATGGTAACAAAAGTAAAGAGGGTACCTCTCATCCAAGGTAGGAGTGGATTATTCTATCATACTAGCCATATCTTTACACAGAGATAGATGATGGTTATAGTGAAAATATTATAAGGGTCAGGGAGTATAAGGCACATAATGTCAGGGATGGCATCACTCCCCTCAATCATTTTCTCACTTTCCTCTTAACCTTCCTCCCTGATCCCTCAATCTCTAGATAGATAATGGTTAGAGTGCAAATATTATAAGGGTCAGGGAGTATAAGACACATAATGTCCTTGTACATAATGTGTTTTTATGACTTTGTGTTACGTATAGAACTCGTAGGTTTTCAGATTTTTGTTTGGTGGCTCTTGCTCTTATACTTTTTAATTCTTGTCTTCTGAGTATAAGGCTCTATATATACATTTCCTAAGGAAACATCACAATCAGGGGGAGGAAGGTAAAGAGGGGAGTGAGCGAATGATGACTGTCAGCAAACACTACCCCCTTCCTTGGATAGATCATACCTTTTGGAATGATGTCATCACCTTTTGAAACCAATTGTTTCAAGTTGTTATGGATGAAGGCTTTTAGGTGACAAGTAAGAGCACAATTTACGTTTTGGCACCCAGATTTGATCATTTTCTTCATAGTAGCCTTGGGTTTCCAATAGTTTTTTAGGAATCCAACGCAACATTTCTTTACATTTCTTGGGGCGAGTGGGACATCTCTTACCAGGCTCTTGTTTTTAAGCACTAGCTATGGTCGCTAAAGAAGCTTTAGAGACCCACTTGTATATTTTGTTTGTTATATTAGGATGGGTCTTGTGTGTCTCAAGCTTTATTTCAACCACAACAATTCAAGCTCTAGAGAGTTGGGCTATGGGGACATATGGTTCAATCTCTTGGACATGCAATGTTTTTGGTTTTATTTCCTTAAGAGGCAATATCTCAGAACTATGGCTTGAGTGGTACGGCTAAGAGTTGGTTTCTGTGTTGTGACACCCCCAGTCCCCCAATCTATAGTGTATTTGGTGGCTATCATCCACGTGCGTCCTAGGTTTATACTACCCTCCATAGTTCCAGCAGGTATGACCAAAAAGTCTTGAGATACAACCCCGTTGTCATAACTGAGAGAAGTGTACCAAATTCCAAAAATCATAGTTTTTTTCTTGTTGACACCCTCGACTTGGATAATACTCTTAGATAGAGATGGATTTCCTAACTGACACCACACCCCATATGATAGCAAATTATACTTAGCACCCATGTCCAATAAGGCATTATATAGCACTTTTCCATAGGCGCTATTTAGCTCAATAGGGTATCGTAGAGGTGTCTCAGAGTCCAACCAATCATCCTATGTTTCAACGTGGAATGCATGTGTAACTCCAAGGTTGGCCTCTTGTTTGCGTCTTATGAGTTGTTGTCGCTCTGTAGCCTCAGCTTGAGCTTGTATCTTCTTCAATTCTGTTTGTGACTTGGTTGCCTTTTTTTTGATGGATGGCACGTAGCTCCTCTTGAAGTTAAAGGATCATAGTATCTTTTAAATTTTCTCCCATTGAGGAATCCATTGGTTTCAACTCCATCAAGAGTCTCCACACAAATGGTACCTTGTGGGGTAATTTCACATACTTTATATGGTCCTTTACTCGCATATTTCAACTTTTTCTTTTTGTTACGCACTCCATACATGAGGCCTTTATCACCAACATTGATATCTTTGTTCTTTAGATGACAATCATACCATTTCTTCCTCCTATCTTTCTCCACAAGTGCGTTTTGCAAAGCCAATTGCCTTTCTTCATCTAACCTCTCAAGGATGTATAGGTGCTCAACTAAAGGGTTACCATCCCAACCGCGTAGACTAGGAATTACAAACTCCCATGGTATAACTGCTTCTTGGCCATATACCATTTTGAATGGTGTACAATTAATAGCCGCTTTCTAAGAAGTACGATAAGCCCATAGAGCTGAATGTAAGCTTTAAATCCCAATCTATATAATGAGCTTCCACCGTTTTGATCAAGATAGAAATTAAGGTCTTGTTGGTACTCTCAGCTTGGCCATTTGCTTGTGGATAATAAGGTGTGGACTTATGCTGAGCTATCATGAAGTTGGTAGTGAGTACCATTGTCACTCACAATCTCAAAGGAACAACCAAATCTTGTAATAATGTTCTCAAAGAGAAACTTGGCAGTTGACCTTGCATTAGCCTTACATGTCACCCTGGCTTCCATCCACTTTGTCACATAGTCAGTGGCAACAATAACATATCGAGATTGAGTGCTACGAGATGCCAGACTAATTAGGCCTACAAAGTCCAAAACCCATTTTTCAAATGGTTCACTTTAATATGATGTAAGGGCATCCTATCCTTTCGTTGTGTGATCTTGTAACGTTGGCATTCATCACATCCTTTTGCAAAATGTGATGCATCCTTGAATAAGGTAGGCCACCAATAGCCTGATTGCAACACCTTTCTAGGTGTTAGTTTCCCTGAGAAATGTCCTCCGGATATACCCATGTGGGCTTCTTGCAGTATGTATAAATACTCATTCTCATGGGCACAACGTCTAAGAATATCATCCTTCCCTAGCCTATAGAGAGTTCTTGCAATGAAAGAATAAGGTTCACATTCTTTTAACATTTTTCAAGCTATGTCCTTATGAAGCTCTTTGGGTGGAAAACCGTTAACTAAAAAGTTCACAATCTTCTCACTCCATTCAGGTATGGTCTCGACTAGGAATAGAGAAGTATCAGGCAATTCATCGTCGACTCCAGTAGGGGCTTCACCACTGGGTATGCAAGATAAATGATCCGCCATGACATGTATTTTACTAGGTCACACTACAATGGCAAAATCAAACTCAAGAAGAATTAACAACCATCGTGTAATTCTTCCCGTGGAACAAGGTTTACTTACTAGATACAACAAGGCGTGATGATCCACATAGAAAACAAACTTGTTGGAAAAAAGGTAGTAGCAAAATTTCTTTACTGCATAAATCATAGCTAAACCTTCTCGCTTTGTAGTGGTGTAGTTTCTCTCGGCATCATTCAATTGACAACTTACAAAGCTAATGGGGTAGTCCAATTTATGTTCTCCTGGTTGAGCTAGAACACACCCCAGAACAAAGTTTGATGCATCAATATGCACATGGAAAATTACATTCGCTTTTAGCGCTGATTGCTTTGTATCCCTGAACTGAAGAAGTTGCAACTGTTTGGCGTTGTCTATGGCTATGATTGCATCGCCAATCGGGCACTCGTAAAATGGGAGCGCTTGTCAAGGTCTTTTTCAATGACTCACAAGCATGGTTACACTCCGTGGTCCAGTGGAACCCAATAAGAAGCTTGTACAAAGGACGAGCTATCTCAACAAAGTTTAAAATAAACCGTTGGTAATAACCAACATGGCCCATGAACCTTTGAACTCCTTTATAGTTTGTAGGTGGTGGCAATTTATCAATGGCTTTAATTTTTCTCTCATCTGTGAAAATCCAATTTTTGGACAATATATACCCTAAAATGACTCCATGTTTAACCCAAAATTGGCATTTGAAAGGGTTTAAGGAGATGCGATACAATCTGCACTTCTCAAACACTTTTCGTAAGCATGATAGATGTTCTTTCTAATTAGAGGAATAAACACAAAGGTCATCTAAGAAAGCTTCACAAAACTCCCTCAAATATTCTCTAAAAGCAATGTTTATTAATCTTTGAATGGTAGCAGGGGCATTGGTTAAGCCAAATGCCATAACACGAAATGCGATCACTCCAAATTTGGTTATAAAGCTGTTTTAGCTTGGTCCTCTAGCACAATTGTGATTTGATTGTAGACAGAGTACCCATCTAAAAAGCTCTAAGCTTCCTTCCGTGAAACTCTTTCAAGCACATGTTTTGAATATGGCAAGGGGTAATGGTCCCTCCTAGTGGTGGCATTAACCTTCTTGAGATCCATGCACACTCTGAGGTTCCCATTCTTTTTCGGCACAATAACTATTGGAGACACCCATTCAGAGTGCTCAATAAGGTATTTGAATCTGCATTTCACAAGCTTTTCAATCTCTTCTTGAACGATCTTTGCATACTTAGGATTCACTGGGTAGGGTTGTTGCTGAACTAGTTTAACCATGCTATTCATGGGGATTGTGTGTTGCACCACAAAAGGTGGAACACCTTTCATATCTTGATATGTCCAACCAAATACATCCTTGAATTCCTTGAGAAATTCTTTAATTACACACTCCTCAGTCTCTATCAGATCTGGGGCAATGAAAACAGGTTTGGACTTTTCTCTCGGGTCTGCTAACTCTATTTGCTTAACTATCATTGGACCATCATAAACTCCATTGCTTCCATCGACAGGTTTTCTTTGAGCCTTTGTATACACAACCTTACGTTCCTCTGTGGTGTAGGATTTAAAATGTTCAGGTGCAGGGTGTAAGTTTGTGGGTTCCTGTTGTTCTGTGGACCGTGATTTCACTTCCGAATCCTTTTGTTGTTGAGCTAACTCTTGATTTTGTCGTCTCCTTATGATACAACTCAACTTTGGATTCTCTATAGCCTCTAGTTGTGTGATGTCAATGGGTTGTGGAATACACCACATAACGCTTTGAAGGTATTTACCCCAGTTATCTGCCAACTTCCGAATGAGCATCACATGCCCCTATATAAATAAGCCATTCTGCAGTAGATTTCTTTTTGTTTACTCTAGCACGTACATTTTCTCGATATCGACGTCTCTTATATCTCTTACTCTTCTTGTCTAATTTTTTATTACGGCCGATCTCTAGTGAAGAGTCACTAGATGAATTGCTACTTGTGTCTTCTGCTCCCTTGGATAGATTGTCATCTAGGGTACCACTGGGCACTGAATGGTTTATCCCCACATTTGCACTAAGATTTAACTCAGATTCTTCCTCGTCAGAGTCAATTTCAATTGATGATTCTGACCCCAAATTTTGTGGGCTATAGTTTTGTGAGATGCTACTGGTTCCAATGCCCGTCAAACCTTCATCTTGTAGGTCATCAGAAGCTATATGCATTGCTTCCAGCATATTTAAGGGTGCGAGTGGTGGCATTTCATCCCCTCAAGTGTTACCCGAGTTGTTTCCCTATTTCCCCAAGTGTCTATGATTGCTGCTAAGTGGACCCAATCCACATTGTCAGACTTAGTCATCCCAGGTAGAACATCCATATAAGGAGAATCGTCCCCAACATCAGTTTCCATTTTACATGTGTAACAATACTGCAATGGGTCCGAGTGAACTATGGTGTCAGATCTATGATCAATTATAAACCTGTTTCCTAGAGGATGTGCTCGATCAGTTACAAGATCCACTCGAATGACAGAATCTTAGAACTGCAAGTAGACATGGTTTTCAGACCAGTCATGCACCATTTTTGCTTCCCTCATGAAAGGACGTCCTAAGATCATCTCAGATGCCATAGTGTGCTTGGAGAAATACATAACAATGAAGATATTTCTTATTTTATGTCCAAAGACCTTGATCTTAAGATCTTCTAGCATCCCAATAGGTTTAACAATAGACCCATTGGCCATCTTTACTTCTATGGTTGTGGTCCCAAGGTGATGTCCCCATAGTTTCCTAGAAATTTCTAGTCACAATGCTAACCCCAACGCCACCATCAAGGATTCCCTTCACAGTTAATCCCTTGGCAGTGATTGATATGATTGCATTGGATTCATTGCCCTCAAAGTATTGTCCCAACTTGTTAATAGGTATTTCTACAACGGGGTTCTCATCTAGGTTGGGGTTGTGGATCTAGTGTTCCTCCTCTATTGGCATCTCCCTAGCTCCATCCATCTGTGCCAATTGTGGTAGCCCTACCTTCGGTTCTCTATTAAGGAAATCTCGAAGAGCTAAGAATAGCTCGGGGTCTCCATACAGTTTGGACATGATGGTGGTTCTAACTTCTGAAGCCATGAAATCTATCAATTTGGCAATGTTTAAGGGCACCTTTTGGGCTTCAGTCCCTTGACATGGGGAAGAGAGATCTCCATTTCTTCGATAGGGTCAGGTAGTCGCTTTGTAAACATTCTTTCCAATAAGAAGTGACTACACCCGCTTTCCCATGACTTTAAGCCACTTTCTTCTTGAATGACACTAGGTATGGCTAAGGGTCTATGTCCCTTTGGGTCTCTTCTACCAAACTCTTTAATTTCTTGACTCGCTCAATCTCCTCCGTAGGGTTTGGCTAAGTTCCTATCTTCTTTTTGGGTCCTAGACATTGTGGCTCATGACAATCTTCCTTGTTGGTTTCTTTCCTAGTGGTCATTTTGATCTCCATGGTTTCACTTGAATCAGAATCCTCTTCAACATCATTCATAAATACGGGGTCGTCACCAATCCCTATGTTGGTCTTTGAACTGGGGTCTGAGTTTGTTGCTTTTTGCTATCTCTTCCTTCGTGTTTTCTTCTTCTTCTTCTGAGATTGATGCCGTGTCTCCTTCTAGATTGGGCAATTGATGTCGTGTCTCTTTCTCCAAGAATATATATATATTTTTGGAGCATTGATTGTGTGAGTACGTTTACTGGTACCACATGTGTACTTTGTGATGGCTCCTTGGTAACCTCAATCAAGTTTATTGGCGTGATCTTCAGTGCATTTGGATTATTCGGACATTTGGAAATCAAATGATCTATGCCACATCGATTACACATGAGTATCGGCATTTTAGAAGTGCTTGCTTGATTGGTTTGCATTAGTGTGGAGTTTTTTTATAGCCTAATAGGACACTCGGCCACATGATGTGGACCTCCACACTCATAGCATTGAAGAGGTGGTCTCTTGGCAATGTAATTGATATTTTGGCCTCTTGCAACAGGAGTAGCTACTTGATAGACAAGTTTGACTTGTCCCCAATAGTCCTCCATGTAGTATTGTGGAATTTCTTTAAGCGCATCAATCTCATAGGCAATATTAGGGTCTATATCTTCCTCACAGCCTTCCAAACAAGCAATAGATAACTCACCACCCACTTGATTCACATAAATGATTCTTGGATGTGGTGGTTGTGGTTCTAGAACTTGAGGTGGTAAGGGTGTTGTACATTTTGGGCCCTAGGGACCATGTGTTGTGACATTTGTTCAAGAGACGGGGCCGACATCAATGCAGGCACTCGAGGTGTGTCCGTCCATGCTAAGGTTGGTTTATTGGCCATCATGCGCTTAAATACTATGCAATCCTTTTCTTGATGACCATACCTCCCACAGTCATTGCAATTCCCATTGAATTTTACTCTAAACGTAGGGCATTCATTGGTACTATGCGGACCATAGCATACTAAGGACCATTGTTTCTCCCTTCTTGGATACATATGATTTTTTTGCGGAGCACGATTGTCTCTAAGACTCTCTTGAATGGCCTTGGTGAGATTTGCTAAAGTCATCTCAGATATCTTTGGCTCCTTAGCAATAGGCTTTAGGGTCATTGCCTGATGCTCGGATGCTTGCGAGCTAGTAGATTTAGGTTCAATAGACGCTCTTTCTCCTTGAATCATTAAATTATCCTCCAATTGGATTGCATTGGTGGTGACTGATTTCCAAGTGGTGATACCTCTAATGACTAGGCCATTGTAGATATTCTCATGTCATAATCCCTTAATGAATCTATTAAGCCCGAGGATAGCGGAGGTGTATGTTTGAAGTGGTTTTTTAGGCCAAAGGTGTGCTGCAAAGATCCAAGAAGGTTGGAGGCCTACTGTGCCCGAGATGTGGGTTTTATGTCCTAAAATGTAGTGTTCAGTGTGCTCTAGAAGCCGGTCCAGACAGCTCGTCAAACGGAGCCTTGGTGCTCAAGATATTGCGGTTTAAAGCTAGAGTGTGTAGCAGATCCCCGACGGACAGGGCAGCTGGGATTGAAAATGCCTGTCTTCTCAGATTGAAAATCGGAGCTCTGGATAGCAAGTTAAGGTAGTTGAAGATTTTCCGGGGGTCGGGTCTGAGCCCACTTGACCGCATTGGAAGATGTGCCATGGTGCCATGTTGGCCTCGCCAAGGTTCTCTATGATAGAGTGAGTCATGTGGAGCAAGCACAAATCGACAGTGCGGCGATCGGGTGTTAGGTCAGCTAGATGCGGCAAGAGGAAGTTGGGATCATTTGGTAGTGAGAGGCATGTAGATGCATTTCCCGGTTTTTGGCGGCCTCAAATAACAAACTTAGAGAAGTCAAAGGGCGATGAGGTTTGTATGGAATTGGCCCAATATAGTGAAAATCCGGCCCGGCTTAGCAGCTTGTGATTGCAACCTCTGGTCACTTCATGGGAGTGGGGTCAAGTGGGCACCCCAAGGGGTGGTCTCTCTCTCACAAAGGAACTTTTTTGCTTGTTCCAAGGCCTTCAAAGGCTAGAACCTTATGGTGCCGCCACGTGGAAGCCGGATAATCCCTCATGCGGGGATTCATGGCAAGCGGCTGGGCTATATGAGTATGGGCGTGCGCCCCCTTTAGAGTGTGTGAAGCAAAAGAGCTCTTGGAGCTCGTGGGCTATGGCGTGAGCGCCTTTGGCGCTGCGTAGACGGAGATGCCGGTGGTTTTGGGCGAGGAGCCTGGCGGAGGCGCCATGCGCCGGTGGCGCGCTGGCGGCAGTTTGATGAACGTGGCAGTACTCGACACGGGGCGCGTTCCCACGGGACAAATTTTGGAGAGGGAGAGAAGAGGCAATAGCGACATCGCTATTGCCCTTCCCCCTTAGGTAAGAGGAAAGTCCCACAGCGAGCCAAAGAGAGAGAGAATGGGCTCGAGGGCGGCCAAATGTAGAGCAAAAGGTTCGGGCAAAAGCAAAAGCCAACTAGGCCAAGGCCAAAGGGAGTAAGAGAAGTCGCCTAGAGAGAGAAAATCAAAGTCAAGCTAGTCAAGCAGTGCAAGGCTAAGCCCAAAGAGGATGAAAATTGAAAGGTGGAAAAAAATATAAATGAAAATGCTAGGGGGCAATAGCGACGTCGCTAATGCCCCCCCCCCCCCCCCCCCCAAGTGAGAGAGAGAGAGAGAGAGAGAGAGAAAGAGAGAAGATGGAATAAGGCGGTGTCCCCCTTCCCAAGAGATACCAAAAAAGGGTGCCCCATTGACCAATTAGATAGCAGTTTCCCAAATTAAACCCCCCCCCCCCCCCCCCCCCTATAAAAGTAAAAAAAAGATCAAATTAGAGGCTTTTTCTTGGCCTTTTGAGGTGCCGTTTGAAGCCTGCAAAGTGGAGCTTTTGGACAGAGGAGTGTGCCTGTCAAAGCCCTTTGTATCTCTCTTGTGTAAATGGCCATGGTGATGGCAGTGTGAGTTTGTATAGGTGTTTTGTGGAGTGCAATCAAGTCGTTGCCGCCTCGTCTTGCTGTTGTTTCCCCTTCCCCCCTTCTCTTTCTCCTGCTTTCATGGTTCTCCTGGGTGCTGGCTATGTGGAAGTGTGCGCCCCCCCGAACCGACGGTGTGTTGTGTGAGAGAGTGAGATTGAGTTGTTGTGAGTGTGTGCAAGGGTGGAGACATGCCGTGGCAACAGGTGTGCGTCGTGTGGTTGTTTTGTAGAGTGTGTGAGCAGTGGAAATCAAGCAGGCGATGGTCTGCTAGTGTGAGTTGTGTGTTTGAAGGTGTTTTCCGAGAGGATAGGGGTGCTGTGAATGGCCTGAGCTATAGAGAGGCCCTTTTGTTTGTGCCGGGAGTGTTCCCCCATTCCCCCTCTCCATCTTCAGGTGCCCCCACTAAGGAGTATGCTGATGCTCCTATTTGAAGTTGAAGCGGTGATTTTTGTGATGCCAAAGGTGCGGCCTTTGAAGAGCAAGTGCAGCTAGTGATGGCTTGGGCAAGATTTCCCATTTTCACTGGGAATGAAGATGTGGAAACTTGGCTTAAAGACTATGGATTGTTCGTGTTGGAAAGCGGTCTATCGAGAGAAGATGGTGCGGTACAGGTGTTCCCGCTCCTGGTTCGTGGTAAAGCAAAGCTATGGTTCGATGGCCTGGGTGAAGAAGAAAAAGCAGATTGCGAAGCCCTGGAGGCGGCTTTTTGAAGCAGATTTGTAGGGGATGCGCAGCTAAATGAAGTAAAGCGGAAGCTGGATGGTTTGAAGCAAAGCTTGGAGGGAGATTTTCAAGCGTTCGAGTGGGAGTTTGAGGCCCTTTGGGGGAAGTTGATCAAGGTAACTGCCGCAGAAAATGCCAATTTTTTGAAATTGTGTAAGTTTATGGATTGCCTGCATGAGGAGGTGCGAGATAAAGTGGAAATAGACGGTCCAATGTCATATGAAGAGGCAGTAGCTCTAGAGAAAGGGCAGACCAAGAAGATTTTAAAGAAGCGTGAGGCTAGGCGGTGTTTGCAAGGTGCAATGATGCCAAAGCAGTGTGAGACAGTGGTAGCCGAGATGCAAGTGGTGCAAAGATAACTGCAAGTACGAGAAGAACCAAGGGTTCTTTGGCTACAAAGACACAAAATGGTTCCTATGCCGAAGATGCCGGCTAGAGTGGTTTCAATTGTGGAGGAAGTGCAGGTGGTTCCAGAGTGGGCAAAGGAAATGCTGCCAAGTTCAAGTGGAGTTGTTGAAGCTCCATTGAAGTGTGGTAAAGAGCAAGGAGTGAGGTTTGCAGATGAGGTTGAAGCAGGGAAGCTAGAGGAGATTCCTGAGCTTGAGACCGAAGAGGAGACCGGGTCGAGTGACAGTAGCTCTATGGATGCAGACACGAGTTGGGAGATCGAGTCATCTCAATCCAGGTATGATGAGTTCGACCTCTTACATGTTAGTGGAGAGGCAGTAAATGTGTGCAAGGAGCAACATGAAGTGCAAGCCGAAGTGTCTAGTGAAGACCAAATGGAGCAGTCTAGCCCTACAAGTGGTGATGTGCAGGTTGAACTGGTGTGCAGTGCCATGCTAATGGCCATGTTGATGAAGATAGCAGTGGAATATGCCATAGTGGTGTAGTAGGTGAAAAATTTTGCTAAAAGGCGTGAAGCAGTTGTACTTATGGAAGAGGACGAAGAGGATGTGTGTCAGGACACGGGTTCTGTACCCTAAGAACTAGGCTAGGCAAGGACTACGGCCAAGGGCCGGGCTAGGTAGTGTGGACACGGGATCCGTCTAGGGCAAGGGGCTAGGAGCCCACCTATAAAGGGAGGTTGGGAGGAGGATCCAGTAGAGCCTAGTTGCCTAGTTTCTTGCACTGGTATCAGAGCTCAGGGGGAGAAGAAGGGTGGAGCTATGGTGGAAGAGCAGGCATGGATCTCTTTCCCCCTCTCTCTCGCTTTCTCTCGATCTTTCTCTCCCTTGGCGTTCATGGGACCTCGACTGTTAGGTGCTGCCATGGAGTGCTTTCTTAAGCCATGAAGGAACAGTCGATGCTATTCATGCAAGGTACATGGCATGCACCTTGCATGCCATGCAAAGCATTGTTGAAGCTCGGCAGCAAAGGGCCGCAAGAAACGACTCATGTGCAAGAGCGGAAGAACAAAGTTGCAGGCGGGATACAACCCTACACATGGATCAACCTGCAGGGATCTACTGGCTTTTTGGCTTGATGGGATTGTCTTGGGTCCGGGGCATATTTCATCACAGAAGGTGTGCCTAATACCGTATGCAGCACCGACTTTGATCTCGTTTTCCCCTGCACAATAGTTTTCGCCATCGCTGTATACGTTTTATTGGTTATTTTTAATTTTGATTCACACCACCATTAAGTGGCGTCCGATGGACCAAAGCCATGCCTTCAATTAAGCAAAAGGAGGGGGGGGGGGGGGGGGGGGGGGCGCTCCCACTCCACACGTGTTGCAGTCCTTAACCGAATTTCTGATTATGCATAGCACCATCTTCGGCATCGGTTGCAAGGCGGCATGCCTCTCAGCACACAGCGTGGAATTCTTCATCAAGAACTTCCGTGGAAAAAATTTAGTATGACACTTTGGAACGATCGATTGCGGCCTCAACGGATGGAGGCAAAGGGCAAGGCTCTTACGGAAGGATTTTTTGTAGATCGGTTCGAGGATCATGGACGCTCATATACATGAGCATTGTAGCCGATGAGGCGAGTCGACGTAAGTATCTAATCATGCAAAGCGAAAGGAACTGGCAAGGCGGGTTGGCATCAATCAGCACTCCGATGTGCACACCATACATATTTGGACTCGCATTGGCATGCAAAGTCGGATACGACAAGGTCGTATTTTCACTAAACAAGGGGGATCGAAGTATACCTTTCCTCATGCTTGAAAGGGGAATCCACAACATGCCCGATGACAGAAACAGTTGTGCGGGTAAGTTATGACGGCATGGAAGCAAGACGTCAAGGCACACAATATCTTGGTATGCGTGTTCATGCATGCTGTCAGAGATCGACACCATGGTACTCCAAGTCGTCACGCAATTCATGAGGTATGCTGTTATTTTACGTTTTCTATTCGGATGTGATTGCTTGCTATAGCAACGCCAAGGTCTAGAATCTCAAGGAGATTGGCACAACCTGTTGCTCGTTGAAATAAAGGGAGCCAAGGTTCTCCGCATACAAACTTGGGAGGGATTTGACACTATGCTTGAAGGATCTTTCATGGTGTACATGATACAAGAGGGCGTAGGAGCATAAGCGACAACTCTCTCTCTTGTAGTAGAATTTGCTATGAGCCACATTCGAACGAGTTTTCCTTTGGAAGTTCAACACAACTGGTGGTAGTTGAATGACCAGGTTAGCCAAGCTTAAGTTTTTCTTATTTATTTATTTTTTCATGTTTACACTTTACTTGGCAATTACTGTCATTGTGCAAAGCAAAGTGCTTTGGAAAATTTATACGAAGCAAGGCTTCTCCCTTGTGCCGAGATCCTGCCCATTGATTTGGAATCAAGGGCATTGGCACACAAGTTTGGGGAGCTGGCTAAATAGGGAATATCAGCTCACACAATCCCTACCAGTTTATAATGTGCAAAGCACTTATGGTTTTGGTTCTCACGCTTGAATCATCATAGTAGTCTAGGGCTTACGCTTTTGCATGCAAGGCATGCTAAGCAAGTGGCATGGATTCCACCACTTCATGTAGTATGCTTCCGCTACCACACTCGCATCTCTGTCAAGGACAAAATAAGTGATGGATTGTTTAACCTGATGGTTGGTTGCTATCAACACCCAACAACACTAAAAGGAACCCCAAATCTAGGACTTATTTCACAGGCAAAGTGCCAATGCTACGTCATTTTCATACAATCACGGCCCTGCAAGGAAGGAGGTCAAGATGTGGTTGTGTTTTTTTTTGGTTACCTCTCTCAATGAGCGAGTCATACCGGAAAATTGTGGAATGCTTATACGATAAGCTCAAGTCATGCATAAGATGCATAAGAGCACATAGCTTGGGCACACTCTCTAAAAACTTAAGGAAAGTTCCTCAGCCCAGCATGCTCTTCTTCTCTCATTCTCTCTCTCTTTAAGGGAAAAATGAAAATCTTCTAAGAAGCTTTTGATATGTGTTTTGCTCGTGAGTCAGCCTGAGCAAAGGTGCTCTAACTCTCAGCTAACACATGGCTAAGATGCTACTCAAATTAGTCTTCATCGGGTCATCCATTGACCACTAATTTGCATAAGGGCTATGAGCCACACACGCTAAGATCCTGACCAAGGGTAAGACCCAATTATTGGCATTATTTGGGTGATTGTTTTCACGATCGAACAGATCTACCCAGGGAAGTACACATCAACGTTAATGGACAAGCAAGAGTCTTGTCATTACGGATGTTTAGGGTGTCATTTTGGCACTACATTTTTTCTGTGCGACACTCACGTTGAGTTTTTGAAAATCTTCAACTCACAACCAATGATCTCTACAAGGAAGTATAGATACAGCAATCAGTTACGACAGCATGGCTGTCCACAAGAGATCGGTAGTTCACTTGTGTGGGTCTCTTGCTCTCTCTATAGCACTACGGAGTGTCCATGGACATACTGTTTTGGGGTAAGACCCGACAGGTGATTGCTACATCACCCCATAGGTATTAAGGATCACAATTTGATCTACATTGAGGATCACAGTTGATCTCTCCCAGTTATACTTTCAAGGAAATAATTCCGCAATCTACCACGCGGTAGCAGACAAACACACTTTTCAAGTTTATTCCACTCAATCTATACACGATTATCGTTATCTGCTAGTTGAGCAGTTTCTGCAAAGAGTCTTATCAAGGGGTTTGACTACGTAGATTCTAATCCAAGAGCTTGGATTGCAAAGGCAACAACCAGGCTTCCCAGTGCGATGCTGTTTGTTTTTTTAGGTAGGGGACGTGCTCCTCCCCATTTGAATACGGGTAAGTGAACATTACGTTCGAATCTCTAGGTATGCATCTATTGATTTGGTGTTATTCCATTTTTAGTATGCTTTTCTTGGTTTTTCAAGACATATAAGTACGCTTGAATGTTACAGAGTCATGCCAAGGGCATGTCGGCACAAAGTATTTTGGGCCAAGTAGCCAATCTTTCTTTCTGCCTTATGCTATTACGAACCTACTTGTAGGGTTCAATTTGGCACATGTTGTCACATGGGATACAACATGGTCTAGGAACTCAAGGAGTTCGGTTTAGCTAGTGTGGAGCAATGAATGAGGGTCCCTCTCACTCCTGTCGTAAAGTGTTTAGAGCTACCTCCACACACAAGTACATCTTGTACTTGTAGGATGTTCTTTTTCAGACATCCTTAGTTGAGACATATTCCACATGTGGGGAATATGAGTCTCTGGGACTCTGACACTGGCGCCCCTATTTCAAATATGTGTCACGACAAAGTCCCTAAGTGCTTGTCACATCTGTTTTCTAGACCATTTTTAGCACGACGTATCAGGAGCAATTTCGCGACTAGAAATTGTCGGATACGTAGAATGACTTGTTAAGGTACAAGTATTGCTAAACAACATTACAGATGGTTGTTTACACTTATAGAAAATGAAAAAGTTTAATTGTTTGTATCTAGACGTGATCACTGTTTCACCTTCTATTATGGTTCAGACATTTCAACAAGGCTTGCAAAAGATTGCAACTGAAAGTATTTACTTTCTTTTCAGAACTATTTACAATCATCTTTAATGTGTGCTAGGTGCATCACATTTGCCACAAGTTGAAGGCAAGGATCACCATGGATATATAGGTTTGGATCTGTTTTTGCTAAATGTATGCACACTAGGTGTTATGGGCCCTAGTGTTTAGCAAAGACTGATTTGGAACGGCATGCATATTCCACAGGTTGTTGCTTATGAAGCATTTTGCACTCTATATGCACTATCTCTATGAGATTACTTTTAAATCCACTAATCACCAATAGAGGTCATGGCTCGGTTGGGGCATTTCTTGATTTTTTTCAAGTTAACCACGATGGTTATTTTGGACATTGTTGATTCTTTACCAATGTTAAACACTACTGTGATTTCCCATTTACCAGTCATCTGGGAAGACTGTCTGTAAACCATGAGGAAAACACACCTCAGTACTGTCAGTTATCCAAGGGGATAGGCAGATTACAAAGATTACAAAGAGTAATCTTGTGCTAAAGGATCTGCTAAGAGCATACGTTAACACAACGCATTTCTAAATAGATGATTTTCTCCCTATTCTAGAATTTGCTTAAGTACGATTTTCGACTTTGAACACCTCTTGTGGTGGGGTTGGAGATTGTGTCAATACTTTCATACGTCAAGGACTTACCAGGTGTGCTGACAGAGCATGTTGGCAAGTAGCCTTCATTAGGGATGAACATGTAACGGACTGTTCAAGATACTCAGGCGAGTAGGAAATCTGGCTCACAACTGCATGGAAAGTTACGCCAAGATTTCCTTGCATTATTCCAGTACCTTCAAAAGATCTGAAAACTAGTTATGCCTTTGGAAAACTCTTACTTGTGGTTCCTCCTTTACAGTACTCAAGTGAGTTATAAATGGAGTTACCATTTAAACCCAAGTGACTCTTAGTTGTGGTTACTCCTTTACAGCACTCAAGCGAGTTATAAATGGAGTTAGCATTCAGACCCAAGTGATTGCAAGCGGACAGCAATGTTGAAAATCAAGATATTCATCTTGGTTTCATTGAACCTCCTCACTGCACCAATTATCGGTCATACAGACAACTGGCTCACTTATGGGACGTCAATAAAGAGAACACCAAAATTCTTAAGAAGATGTTACTACTTGTGTTTTCAAGGACGAAAACTCTTCCTTAAGGGGGAAGTAATATCAGGACACGGGTCCTGTACCCTAAGAACTAGGCTAGGCAAGGACTATGGCCAAGGGCCGGGCTAGGAAGTTTGGACAGGGGATCCGTCTAGGGCAAGGGGCTAGGAGCCCACCTATGAAGGGAGGTTGGGAGGAGGATCCAGTAGAGCCTAGTTGCCTAGTTTCTTACAATGCAGTAGAGAACGAGTTTCTCTCCTCCTTGGCAGAGATTGAATGATGCATCAGTAGAAGAGCAGGTGGTTGAAACGAACAAGCAGGTGGTGCTTATCGACCTTGAAGGACCAATGATGAGGAGGATCTCGACGATGCTGGAATTGAGTTCATGACAGGTGAGAAGGGCAGAGTAGAGTTAAAGAAGGAGGTGCTTCCTATGCAGTTGATGCCCTCTATGACAGGCGATGCGGATTCCAAGGCAGTGTCCAAGCTTTGTAAGGAGGTCCGTGAGTGGTGGTTGAAGGGAATGCTAATCAAGGTAGCTGTGCAGTATGTTGTTGAGCAGGTACAGGATCTGCTAGATGAAGATCTAGCTTTACATGGATGGGAGGGCGGGTCAGGTAGGTTGCGAGTGTTGATTGAGCAGGATGGTGAGCACGAAGGTGCTCTATTTGGTGTTCTTGGAGGTGCTTTGTTGCGAGTGAGCAGTTTTCCAAGGAGTGCTTGGAGTGATAGAAGCATGATATTGGCAATTTGGTTATGTAGTTGGGTGTGTGTCATGGCGTGGCACTATGCAAGGGTGTTACAGGTGGACGGACAAGACCAATGCAAGGTGTTCTACCCAGGAGGGTGATTACAGGTAAAGCACGGGGTTGGGAAACCCGCATGAACAAAGGTGGCGGGTTACAGGTGTGAGTTTTGTACATATGTTAGATTGCAGTGTACGAGTCTGTTTTTGGTGTGCAGTTTTTTAGTGCAATAAGGCCATGTGTGGTTGAACATAAATGTTCAACGAGGGGGTGGACTATGATGGTGCAACCAAAGTTGGTCTGAGCTAGGAGATGGTCAATGCTACGCAGAGGCAGCATGTGAGTGCAGTGCAAAAGGCTAGGGCAGGTACTAAGGCCCTAGGCAGCCCAAGGATAGCGGAGGTGTATGTTCGAAGTGGTTTTTTAGGCCAAAGGTGTGCTACAAAGATCTAAGAAGGTTGGTGGCCTACTGGGCCCAAGATGTGGGATTTATGTCCTAAAATGTAGTGTTCAAAGTGCTCTAGAAGCTGGTCCAGACGGCTCGTCAAACGGAGCCCTGGTGATCAAGATATTGCGGTTTAAAGCTGGAGTGCGTAGAAGATCCCCGGCGGATAGGGCAGCTGGGGACAGGTGGCCCGGGCTGATGTCAATGCGTACATGTGAAGAACTCGAGTTATGGAGCATGCCTGTCTTCTCGGATTGTAAATCGGAGCTCTGGATAGCAAGTTAAGGTCAGTTGAAGACTTTTCGGGGGTCGGGTCTGAGCCCACTTGACCGCATTGGAAGATGTGCCATGTTGTCATTTTGGCCTCGCCAAGATTCTCTATGATAGAGTAAGTCATGTGGAGCAAGCACAAATCGACGGTGCGGCGATCGGGTGTTAGGTTAGCTAGATGCGGCAAGAGGAAGTTGGGATCATTTGGCAGTGAGAGGCATGTAGATGCATTTCCTGGTTTTTGGCGGTCTCAGATAACAAACTCAGAGAAGTCAAAGGGCGGTGAGGTTTGTATGGCATTGGCCCAATACAGTGAAAATCCGGCTTGGCTCAGCAGCTTGTGATTCCAACCTCTGGTCATTTCATGGGAGTGGGGTCAAGTGGGCACCCCAATTGGTGGTCTCTCTCTCTCACAAAGGAACTTTTTTGCTTGTTCCAAGGCCTTGAAAGGCTAGAACCTTACAGTGTGTTACCTTATACATGTGGTAGTGATGTGTGTGAACACACTAGGACCGCCGGGGAATTTTTTCCCTCTTTAGGAGGTTTTCCCCCCCGAGCATTGTATATACGCCCATCATTCTAGGGCTATCCATCTTTCCATTGTACACTAAGTAACACTCTCTATTGTGTGCCTTGAGCTTCCTTCGTCTTCTCCAAGTTGTGTGTGTTTCTCTGCAACCCTAATTCCAACAATTGGTATCAGAGCCAATGATCACTTGATCAAGTTGTGTCCTAAGTTGAAGGCCAAAGAGGCTAAGAAGAAAGAGGGTGGTTCCATTGCAAATGCTGGTTCCACTACAAATGCAGCCATTGTTGAGTCTTCTGTGTTGCTGATGTTGATGCAGAATGGGATTTTAACGCAGAGTGCACTTACGATCCTGTTGTCCATGATGCATGCTTGTCAGTTGCTGCAGATTCACATGTGTGGTATTTCGACAATGGTTCTACAAAGCACATTACCTCACATCGTGAATTGCTTACCTCTCTCGAGTCTGTCCCTCATGGGAATTCAGTCACTTGTGCCAACAACGCCTCTTATCCAGTTCAGGGAGTTGGAAAGATTGTGCTCATTGCTGCTAATGGCAGTTCCTTCACACTTGTTGATGCACTTTATGCACCTGAGATCAAGAAGAATCTCTTGTCTGTATCCGCACTTGCTAGAGTTGGACTTGTAGTCAAATTTGTGGATGAAAGATGTACAGTTCATGATCTCAGTTTTGGTGATGAAATTGTTGCATCTGGCCTTTTGTGTCGTGGGCTGTATAAGCTCACTTTGTATGACAAGTGTGGACAAAATTTTTCAAATGTTGTTGCAGATTCAAGGGCTATTTCAGATGCAAAACTTTGGCATGCACGTTTTGGTCATCTGAATTTTGCCAGTTTGCTGTGTTTGTAGAAATCTGATATGGTTTCTTCTTTGCTGCCTCTTGAAGCACCTGTCAAACATGTTTGCGAAGGCTTTATTTTGGGTAAGATGCAGCGTTCTAAGTTTCCAAAGGATGGTTCAGTTCGGGCCACATGCAAGTTGCAGCTTGTGCATAGTGATGTTTGCGGGCCCATGCAAACTCCATCCTTGGGCAATTACCTGTACTTCGTGACTTTCATTGATGATTACTCCAGGCATGCATGGGTATTTCCGCTTAAAGCGAAGTCCAAAGTTTTTATGTGCTTCAAACAATTTCTGGCTATGGCTGAAAATGTCTCGAAATGTACTATGGGCACCCTCCGTTCCGATTGAGGGGGGGAGTATATGTCTCATGAATTTAATGCATTTTTGACTAGTCGTAGGATAAAACACCAATGTACAGTGCCTTATACACCTCAACAAAATGGTGTTGCTGAGAGGAAAAACATTTTTTTTCTCAAACACATAACGCATCGCATTGTTGGCATGTGTACATAGCCTCAATCACAGCTTTCAATTGCAAAATTTGTACTCAATTTTATAGGTGTGTGTGTGTAGCCGTGATTACTGGCTTTTGATTGGGCACTTCTGTGGTTATTCTGGGCTCAGCATTGCAAATTAATGGTGTAATTAAAATGAAGCTTTGAAGCTCAATATTTTGGCTTTTCCAAAGCAAGTTAGAAACATTTGTGTGTATGTGTGTGGCTATGAAGACAAAATTGGTGGGATCCTTTTCGTGGGACCACGTTTATTTATTTTATTGTTGGAGCTTAGTCTAGTGAGAGAAGCTCCACTTAATAAAAATAGCCTAAAGCCGTGTAATTCGAGATAGCAGTGATGGCACTCGCCAGGCTTAGCCCTTCTCGCAATGCTCAATAGCAAAAGAAGTGCCTTCTTTGGCAGCCCAACTTCAACTCAACCTGCCGCTCTCTGCTTAGCCCAAAGATCAGCATCCCCGGCTATTCAAACCCCCATCCTACCACCATCTGTGCCATATATAGTTCTCCTTGGTGCCTCCTACAAGCTCGCATCACTCTCAAGCACACCCACCTACTCACTAGTCAATGTGCGCCTGCACTGACTACCACCGATCCCAAGCTCTCATTCCTGCGGGCTTGGACTTCAAATCCATTGGGCCCTGTTCCCACACTTTTACTACCTGCTATCCTACACAGCCGTCCAAGCCTTGTCATCACCTTTGTCATTGACAACCCAGCCCCACACAATGACTGGCTTCACCACAGCCTCACGTCAAGTGGCATCACAATCTCTATCCGAGTCTCACATGTAAATACATTTGTCCCTTGTCATTCTCAGTGAGCCCCAATTATTTCCGTCCTTGCTGGTCCGAGTCACTCGCTCGTTGCAAGCTTGACAACACCTTGGATTCTTGTACATCCTCAGCACTAGTAGCTCCACACCCCCTCACATCCCAACCATAGATTGCTTTCCCTGGCACAATCACTTGGATCATCCACACCGTCATCTGCTACTCTCAGCCCTGCTGCATCATCATCACGACACCCGTACTGTGTTGCTACACTACACCTATTGCAATCAACAGTGCACTGTCTGTCAGCTCTAATTCAACCGTTTTTTAATTTCACCAAATCTAAAAACTCCTTTGTCTTTGGTGCCACCTTAGAGATCATTCACATGAAACTCAAAGGACCACTTTAGCACTAGGTGCTACCTTCAACATCTCACAAGTAATTTTTTGGTTCTATTTTTCCTAGTCAAGAATGCATGCAATCCCTCAACAATATGTGCTTCAAGGAAAAGCAAAATATTATTTTTAACCTTGCACATGTTAAGTATGGAGCCTGATTTACCCCTTGTAATTTTCTGTATTAAAAACACACATTTGTAAGGCCCCCGTTATGAGGAGAAGCCATCGTGCGTGAAGAAAAATCACTCGTCGAAAATAAAAAACCCTCATCGGAATATTCGTTCTCGCCGGAATATTATGGTCAGACGGCGGCCGGAAAGTGGTTGGAAAACGACCGGTCGGTTGGCCGGTGCCGGTGGCCGAATTCAAAAGCGGACTTGTGTTCCCAAGGGCGGCCACACATGGGCGGATTGGAGGGTCCAACTTGGACCTATCTACACAAGGGAGGCTACACATGGCTGCCTCTCATGAGAGAGGGCAACCCTTTTGGCCTATAAAAGAAGGCCATTTCTACACACATTTCATAGTGTGAAGTTGATGCAACAAGGTGGATGTGAGGTGGTGAGAGTGAAGCAAGGTGGAAGCTCTATTAAGGGTATAATCCCTTTGTAGTCTACTTCTTGGTTGAAGTACTAAAGCTATTAAGTGGCTGCTTTCCCATGGATGCAGCCCAAATTGGGTGAACCACGTATATCGTGTGTACTCTCTCTCTCTATCTACTCCATAATCTCTTGTGTGTGAAAATTATCTCTCTCCATTAAGTAATCTACTTAATTATCTACTTAGCTACGTCATATTTCCTAACAAACTGGTATCAGAGCAAGGTTTGCTCGTAGCTAAATTATCTCAAGGAAAGGATTCCTTGAATTGAGTGGAGTAATGGCGGAGGAAGGGAAGCTCAAGATTGAGAAGCTCAATGACAAAAACTACCAACATTGGAAGATGCATATTGAAGACTATCTCTACCAGAAGGACCTCTATTTGCCACCAGGCGATCTTGCAAAGAAGCCCACAACAATGGAAGATGAAGCATGGATTTTCCTTGATCGAAAGGCACTGGGAACAATCCGGTTAAGCTTGGTGTCAACTGTGGCCTTCACTGTTTTGGAGATGAAGACCACATAGGACTTGATGATGTCACTTGATGACTTCTACGAGCAACCGTCAGCATCCAATAAGGTATTTCTCATGAAGCGCTTGTTCAATCTAAAGATGACAGAGAATGGTTCACTTGCAGAACACCTAAATGACTTCAACACCAACATAAGTCAACTTTGATGAGATGAAAATAAATTTTGATGATGAAGTGCAAGCTCTCCTTATACTATCGTCTCTATCGGATAGTTGGGACAGCCTTGTGATGGCTAGAAGTAATTCTATTTCTGGCACAAACACTCTTAAGTTTGATGATGTTGTGGGTGTTCTCCTGAGCAAGGAAATGTGAAGGAGAAGCACATGATAATCATCAAGTGTTGCACTGTCAGTGGAAACAAGAGGAAGGCCTAAGGAGAGGTTCAAAAACCAAAAGGGTTGTGATCGCTCAAGATGGAGCAAGTCATGCACAAAGTCAGTTCTTGAATGTTGGAACTACGGCAAGAAGGGCCACGTCAAGAAGGATTGCTGGTCCAAGAAGAAGAAGGAGTCACAGTCTCAAGAAAAAAAGACAACATCAGAGGCCAATGTGGCAGGTAAAGTAGAGCAAGATGCTCTAATTCTCTCATTAGACAATGTGTCTAATTCCTAGATAGTAGATTCTGGGGCTTCATTCCATGCGACACCACACAAGCAACATTTCCAAGATTACACCAAAGGTAATTTTGGGTATGTATACTTGGGAGATGATGAAGCTTGTGAAATTGTCGGCAAAGGTACAATTTGTGTCAAAACTGCTAACAAAAATAAATGGAAGCTTAAAGATGTTAGGCATGTTCCTTCTCTTCACAAAAATTTGATCTCTACAGGACAATTGGACGATGAAGGTCACAACATTGCTTTCGGAAACAAACGGTGGAAGATCTCAAAGGGATCTTTGGTGGTTGCCAAGGGAGAAAAGGTCGGTACACTTTACTTGTGTACTGTTAACACACAATCTTCAACTTGTGCAATAGCTATGGAAGTTGTCAGTGCGGTGTGGCACTATCGGCTTGGGCATATGAGTGCCAAAGGAATCAAAATCCTTGAAACAAAGAAGCTTCTACCAGGTTTGAAAGAAGTGGACTTAGAGTTCTATGAAGATTGTGTTTATGGTAAACAAAAGGGGTAAAATTTCAAAAATCAAGAAATAAAAGAAAAAATTAAAAACTTGAGTTGGTTCATTCTGACGTTTGGGGTCCTGCAAGTACACCATCACTTGGTGGCTTATTGTACTATGTAGCATTCATGGACGATGCGACTAGGAAAACATGGGTTTATGTAATGAAGAATAAATCCAATGTTTTTTCCATATTTCAAAGGTGGAAAGCCTTTGTGGAGAATGAAATAGGTACTAAGGTTAAATGCCTTAGATCCGACAATGGAGGCGAATATTACAGCCAAGCTTTTGAAAGCTTTTGTGCTAGCAATGGCATTCGGAGGCAAAGAAAAACCCCAAGGACACCTCAACAAAATGGCATTTCCAAAAAGATGAACAAAACAATCATGGAGCAAGCACGAAGCATGCGGCTAGATGGAGGCCTACCTCTTGAGCTTTGGGCGGAAGGTGTAAGTACGTCCGTGTACTTAATCAACCGATCACCCTCAACGACATTGGATGGGGAAGTTCCAGAAGAGGCATGGATAGGTAAACCGGTGAATTATGCATTTCTCAAAGTGTTTGGGTGTGAGGCTTTCATGACACATAGATAGAAGCCTAAGATCAAAGCTAGATGCAAAGTCCAAATAGTGTTTCTTCATTGGCTATGGAGAAGGTGACTTTGGGTATCGCATATGGAATCTTGAAGATGGTAAAATCTTAAGGAGTAGGGATGTAATTTTTAACAAACAAAATATGTACAAAGATTACTTGGAAAGAAAACAAACAAAAGAAACAGGTGATGAGTACATGGAGGTTGAGGACGGTGAAGACTCAAGGATTGCAAATGGTGAAAATGTGCAACAACGTCAACCAAATGAAGAGCCTCAACCTATTCCTCGAAGATCTACAAGAGCAAGTAGACCTCCAGAAATGTTCGTTCCTTCCTTCAACCATCTCTTGATCTCAGATTCTGGAGAGCCGGAATTATACAAAGAAGCTATGCATCACAAATTCAAAGAAGAATGGATGAAGAGCATGCAAGTGGAGATGGACTCATTACATCGCAACCAAACATGGGAGTTGGTTGAGTTGCCTAAAGGTAAGTGAGCACTTTGAAGGGTGTATAAGCTGAAGGAAGAAGAAGGTGGGAAGAAAAGGTACAAGTCTAGGCTTGTGGTAAAAGGGTTTTCTCAAAAGAAGGTATTGACTTCAATGAAATATTTTCTCCTGTTGTAAAAATGAACTCAATTAGGCTTATCTTAAGCCTTGTGGCTACTCATGATCTAAATCTTGAGCGAATGGATGTAAATACGACATTCCCTCACGGTGATTTAGAGGAGGAAATTTACATGCTTCAACCAAAGGGGTATGAAGCAAAGGGTAAGAAGAAAATGGTTTGCAAATTAAAGAAAAGCTTGTATGGTTTAAAGCAAGCATCAAGACAATGGTACTTGAAGTTTGATCAATGGATGTTGGATCATGGATTCACAAGCTGCAACTCAGATTATTGCGTCTACACAAAGAATTTGGGAGATGGGAAGTTCATCATCCTAATATTGTATGTTGATGACATGCTGATTGCAAGTGCTAACATGTAGGACATCAAATACCTAAAAGAGGAGCTGTCTAAATTTTTTTCAATGAAAGATTTAGGTACTGCAAAGAGGAGACTTGGTATGAAGATATCAAGGGAAAGGACGAAGAAGACAATAAAGCTATCTCAAGAGGATTACATCAAGAAGGTACTAGAAAGGTTTGCAATGCAAAATGCAAAAACGGTTTCTACACCTTTGGCTAGTCACTAAACTAACCAAGGATATGTGTCCAAAGACACAAGAGGAGATAGCCTATATGTCTAAAGTTCCATATGCTACAGTGGTAGGTTCTCTTATGCATGTTATGGTCTAGACAAGGCCAAACATTGCACATGCAGTGGGAGTTGTAAATAGGTCCATGGACAACCCATGTAAAGAGCACTGGCAAGCTGTGAAGTGGATACTTAGGTATCTAAAAGGGACAAAAACAAATCTTTGTATTTTGAAGAAACTGATATATTTCTAGAAGGGTATGTTTCTGCTGATATGGCAGGTGACAAAGATACTCGAAAGATCACTACTGGCTATGTCTTCACGGTTGGAGGCACATCAGTAAGCTGCAAAAAGTGGTCTCACTTTCTACCACGGAAGCAGAGTATGTAGCAATGACGGAGGCAAGAAAAGAAATTTTGTGGCTTCACAAATTCTTGGAAGGGCTTGGATTCAAACAAGACAATTGTGTCTTGTACAGTGATAGCCAAAGCGCTATCCATCTTGCAAAGAACTCAGCCTTTCATTCAAGGACAAAGCACATTGAGGTGAGACATAACTGCATACACACTCTTTTGGAAGAGGGACAACTAAAGCTAAAAAAGGTGCATACAAGTGAAAATCTTGGAGACATATTTATGAAGGTGGTCAATAAAGAGACGTTGAGCTTTTTCTCATCTTGACGCTTTCTTTTTCAATCCAATGTAGATTGAAGGAGACAGGTTACATGGCTACCACTTACACGGACATACTATGGATGGTGCGGGAAATGGGACTTGCTTAGAAAAAGGCTATCATGGAAAACTCTTGTGTATTGTCTATAGTTGGATGTAGGTAGAGATTGACAAGAGAGTTGGAAAGAAAATTGAGGGGGTTACTATGTACAAACTGTATATATCACGTGCGTTCAAGGGCTACTTTTTAAACTCCTTATCTATGAATATTTGACAAATCAAATATACCCTTTTCCTATTCAAAATGTTTTTTTTTTCCAAATTTTATTTTATGATTCCCTTCTATATGTGAAGATGTGAGAAAGAATAAAAATTAGTAACCCCTTCTGTTGCACTCACTTGATAGTCACATAATTATTGTGATCCACCGAGGAAAGAAATCATGGTACAATGTTCTTGTCGCTCTGATGTCACAACTTCTTCATCCTGTAAGCTACCCAAAGTATTTTAGTATATAACTAGATCAATTTATTTTTGTCAAAGATTTGAATCGGCATTGGCACCATGTGTGTAGGACAAGTATGCCCTTTTCCTAAGAAAGATTATGGCAGAGAAGGATACAATGCTACCCTCAAAGCTATCTCAAAGTATTTTAGTATATAGCTAGATCAATTTATTTTTGTCAAAGATTCAAATCAGCATTGGCACCATGTGTCTAGGACAAGTATGCTCTTGCCCTAAGAAACATTATGGCAGAGAAGGATACAATTCTACCCTCAAAGTTTGAATCCCGATACAAGAAAGAATTCTTGAAACGGACATGCCATCCAAAAGAATGACAAAACATGCATTGGCCATTGTTGATCCGGCCTTGGGAGATGATTGGTGGAGTTTGGTTGCGTGTAATTTTGTAATGGAATATGAAAATTTGCATGGATTATAAATCAATATTGATCCATATGGACATCCTTATAGGACATTACACTCAATCAAGTGGACCATCTGCCCAATGTGGATGCAAGAGGAACGATTGTATAGGCTCGCTGGTGCAAACCTCCCCACGAAAAAAAACCTACTATCTTTGGGCAATGGTTTCAACTGATCCAACAGATGTGAAGACTTTAGACATTCCTCAGACTGGTAACTTTACTATCTTGTTGCCTTCCTGTTATTTCACTAGAGTATGATAATTTTTTATATATGCAATGTGTAATTGAAACATGAGAATCATCTGTCTTTTGAGAGTGGTTGCAAATCAGGGTTTTGTGATTGTCCATTGGAAAAGAGGCCAAGAATGTACATAGCTCTACTAGGAGTCTACATTTGAAGGCGATACCTATTTTAGACCTTGACTCGTTCTTTGAAGATTCCAAAGAGCATCAAAGGGATAGGACCTTTGCTTATGAGCTAGGTCCAATGAAGATAGGACCGCAATCTGAGGCTACCAAACCATTGGCAAATGCAAGGAAAAGATATCTGTGCAGGTATGTACATCACATAGCTACATTAAGATTGAACAATTTATTTTATGGTGCTTATGATAAACTATTATGTCGGATGGTTATGGAAGTGCAATTTAATATTAAAAGTGTTAAAAGTTTGCACACATTGCTTAATGCTGAAAAGGAAGACTGCATTTTCACCCCAATATAGATAGCACATAGTTTCCAAAGCACTGTTTATATGAATTTGCCATGGCTTTAGGAGTATGGTGAGGGATACTTCCCTTTGAATGAGGAAAAGTCACACAATGACACTGTAAAGGATAGTGAGGAAAGAGCACACAAGGGTGCACAGAGTGCACATCAGAAACCCCCCCAGTGCCCATGGCGATGGAGTCTAGCGCGAGGTGTCTCAAAGAGAACACATTGCACATACATCTCAGGTTTGTGATTAGTAGTTTCATAAAAAGAGTTTTTTAAATTTTGTTATACAAGTTAGTTTTTGATATTGATTTTAATTTTGTTGCACAAATGGAGCACTTTGAAGATGCTACAACCTTGCAAGGACCTCCTCGTAACAAGGATAAACGTAAGTTGGTTTGCCGTTCAGAGAATAGTAGAGTAGAATTCGTTTTCTAATTGCTATCATAATGGTATTCAGGAAATAGGATTGGAATGTCTACGAATGAAGTAGTTGACTTTGCAAAAAGTCTAAAAATAGAGATTTTGGTTGTGTTAGACCTGCCATTGATTATGTAATCATCGTCTGCTAAGTGGCCTTCATGAATAGTAGTATTCAAGGCTGTATGAAATAGGATCTTGCATGATTTGCTTACATGGATTGGGCTTTTTTTGAGGATTATTGCAAATAGTAATGACAGTCACATTCAGATTGGGAATTTCAGTTCGGACGATACAGAGGATGACATTAAGGATGCTTTGTTGAGCACTATGAATCCACACATTGTGGAGAAATGCCTTTGTTTGTTCCATGCAAGGTTGGCTGTTGAGTATCCACTTAACACACACATTGTGGAGAAATGCCTTTGTTCGTTCCATGTAGGGTTGGCTGTTGAGTATCCAGTTAAGAATTCTTTTTTTTTTCCCCATCCAATACACCAGTGTATGGGCTTTTTGATTCAGAGGTTCCTGATTGGAACAAAGTGGAATTATGCTAGTTTGATAACTAGCTTGGCTAGTGCTAGCAGTAGCCGATGACAAAGGGTTGTTTGTAGTAGTCTACCAATTTGATAATTATGGATTGTTTTTTAATGTCACTGCAAATGCTGGATGGCGTGAAGAACATCTAAACATAGCTGTATGCAAGACACTAATTTTCAAGAAAGAAACTAGAACTGTGTCACATATTGTTAGTGTCTACAATGAAGAAATGTTGGGACCTTTGCTTGCCAAGACAACTATCTTATTGTAGAGATAGCGAGAACCACAGACATAAATATCATACTGTGGAATGGAGTTGATCTGACTAGGGCATGGATGCTACAAGAGATTGTTAGTCTCTTGGAGAACACATTCATTCCCTACTTACTTAAAAGAACACTCAAATGCATGCCAGGCAGCAACAACTAGTTACGACACTGCAAGGGAATCTCATCATTTCACCAAGCAAATGAAGTCCAATCACAACCAAACTTACCTTGCCATAGTGTTTTAGGTCAAAAATAAAATAAGGTATCAATTTCGTCTCATCCTAAAGATTAGTTGCTACAATGTAGAATCTTATTCGCTAGAATCAACTCTTAATTACATATGCACTTGTTCAAGAAACAATGCCTACCTTGACTATACATACTTGGGCTTGCCGACTCATTTTCTCGCAAACCCATTAGTTAGTCCTATTAGATTGTGAAATATAATTTCCTTTCAAAAATCACCTAATTTGGGTTTTGATTGCTCCGTTTTAGGAGGTTTTGTCATTGTGGCATGAATTAGGCTTTCTGTCAACATCCTTAGAATTGCACAAGATTTGACTTGGCTATCTATCTTTGCTTTTTTATCATCATGGTCTCTTCCATTTCTCCATCTACATTTGTTTGGCATTTATTTATTATTTTTGACCTTATTATTGAGAAAAGTAGAAGAAAATAAAAACTGACTCCAAAAAAAAGAACTCTGATCCTAAATCTACCAAAACACCATTTGGATCACTTTTTCGGCTAAAAGCACACAAAAAGAGTAAAAATTGTGGTATTTCTGGGCTTTTTTGGCAATATCACATGCATAGCTAGGGAGTATCATATTAGATATCCCTATTCCAATTGCTTTTAAGGGAAATATACTCTTCATTAACAAGAAGTCACACATTAACATTCAAACACTTCAAAACATTGCCCTTATCTGTATCTGTTTTAAGTATTTGGGTCCGCATTGAAAATGCCTCCCCCCTCCTTGGCTGAGTCTTCCTGAAGAACAGAGTACAAATCAATTTGTGGAGTGCATGGGTGAAATATTCGTGTCTATACATGGCCAAGATTGGCCCTACAATGTTATTAAAGTCAATGCATTTGAAAAAACTATGCGGTGCAAGAGGTGGGTATTGAGTGGTGTACTCAAGGGTTGCCAGTGGCGAGGCATCCTGCTGATTAACTCTCTTGAAGAGAAGATCTTGTAGTAGTTGCACTTGTTCTTTGATAGTGCTATGTGCACTTGTTGCAACCATTGTGATGGAAGTGGTTGGCATTTCTTGTATTCGTAAAGTCTTTGGTACCCATCTATATATAACTGCCCATGGCTTTGCCTTGAATTGTTGTTTGCTAACAATTGACGAGGCTGGGTCTTAGATTTAGATCCATGCTTAGGTTTCCACACCCATTTTGTCATCTGACTGTGGTTTTTGTTGTTGATGTGGGTAGGATGGCGCCATAGTAGACTTATTCTTAGTGTGCAACAATTTGCCGGATGCTGGGCAGTTAGCAAGATGCCTCGTGGTTAGCGGGATGCCTCGCGGGTAGCGGGATGCCTGGCGGGTTAGCAAGATGCCTCGCGACTGGTAGCGTGATGCCTCGAGATGGGAAGGTTGCGCAATTCGCGGTTAGCAAATAAATTCTTTGCAAAGGCTCTGCTGGGTAGACAGAGAAAGTCCGCGGGTAGCGGCAACTCATGAGAAATTGAGAAAAAAAAAATTGTTGAATAATAGAGCTGTCTTCATTAGGTCTTGTTTGAATTATTTTGGTATTGTTTGAAGGGATGTATAAAAGAACCTGTGTTTGGAATTAATTAAGGAACCTATTTGTATATGTAAAACAGTGTGGTAAAAAGTGTGAGTGTGGGGTGGCAAGTCGGGACTGGCTCAGGTTGCCAGTCAAGGATGGGTGGTTTTGATTAGTCAAGAAACTCTCCACTCCCTCTTATTAGGAGAAGTGAAATTAGAGACTCATTGTGTCAACAGTCGAGATAACCCAAATCTTCGTGACATAAGATTACTATTTAGTTTAGATTAAGTTTTATATCGTATTTATGGTTTATGCATGGCGGCCGTGCCTCTTAAATGTGGGGAAAAAGGTGTTGTTTATGGATTCTAAATATGTCAACGACATTTCATTTTTATGTTAGAAAACAGCTTCATTAGAATCCTAGATTTATTGACTTGGCTTGTGGCATATGATCCTTATAACCACGTAAACGATGGATAGAGGACTTCCTCTCTTCTGTTGCTCGTATCTCTACTTTGTGGAAACGGAGTAGGGTATCATCAACGGAAAAGGAGAATAAAGGAAGGCCATCTATCAAAGTCGTCCCAATCTTCTCGGGGTTGGGGACCTCACAATTGGTATCAGAGCCTAGGTTAAAGAGATTGAATTGACTACTTCAAGCTTCCTCATGTGTATGGTTTTCTATACCCATTAGCAAACTCGTAGAGATATTACGTTCTGTCGATTGATGTGTACCATAGTGATGGTCAAAACTTCCGTTAAGTTTTCTCATAGAGAGATCTTTTGTAAACTCCTATATGACGTTTTGATGATTTTATGAATAGAAGATTGAGTTCTTTTTCTATAAAGAAATTGTTTGACTGGTTAAGTCATGAAGTGAGTTTTTTTTGGTGGATTGAATGAGCCATGGCTGGTTTAGTCATGTGATTGGATAACCCATGACTGGTTAAGTCATGTGATGAGATTACCCATGACTACTTAAGTCATGTGATTGAGATAATCATGATTGGTTAAGTCATATGATTAAGTTTTGATGGATTGGGTAAGTCATGATTGGTTAAGTCATATGATTAAGTTTTGATGGATTGGGTAAGTCATGACTGGTTAAGTCATATGACTATGTTTTGATGGACTGGTTAAGTCAAGATTGGTTAATTCATGTGATTGATTTTTAATGAATCGGATAAGTAATGATTGGTTAAGTCATACGATTGAGCTTTTAGTGGACCGGATAAGTCTAAGTTTGGAAAGTACCCTATTGATTTGAGTTATTATAAACATTGATGTACACTCAGGGGAATCCTCAAATCACTTCTACATTGGAAAACCCTCAAAACGATGCTATCTATACGGAGATTCAGGAGAATAAGTTGTTGCTCAAGCAAATGAAACCACCTTCTTTTAAAGGAGAGGGTGATAATATTGAGAAAGATGCAGAAGTATGGATTGAAGCTATGAATGATTACTTCTCTGTTGCAAGGACCACGCCTACAAATCAAGTGATCTTAGGGATGTTTCGCCTCTCAGGGGAAGCGAAATTATGGTGGAAACAACATTGCCGTGATATGGGAGTATTAGAGAACTCTCAGAAATGGTGGGAAATCAAACAAGCGGTGAAGGAAAGATACTTACCTCCTGCCCATGAAGCGATAAAGATGAAAGAGTTCTTTAGCTTGAAACAATACAGTTTATCCTTGGAAGAGTACTACTCAAAGTTTGTAAGTCTTAGACGTTACGCACCAACAATGACCATAGAGCAGCAAGTAGCTCGCTTTTGCCAAGGTTTAAGAACCAATTAGCTCGCGATTGGAAGCCTTCAAGCCTACCACTTTACAAGATGCTTTACTACGAGCTAAACCTTTGATGAAGGAACAAGGGATTACAAGAAGAATCGAACAGAATCAAAGATTCAATGATAGACAACCACAAAGGGTTTATGCCACTACTACGCAAGATTCTCGACACTTGAATGTTCGATGCTTTGAATGTGGAGAGTTCGGACATTATCGGAACACTTGTCCACGATTGACTAATGGAGCAGCGAAATTTGTGGATGTATGACTTTGTGGGAAGTCTATGTACTGTCATATTTACTGCAACCTTTGTTGAGGGTCAAGTGAGGTTTTATTGAGCTGGGGGATTCTCGAATGTTGAGATCCTTTCGGTGATATAGGTCTTGGAGCAATCCCTCAAGCACCCTTAGATAGGCAGCTAGGATGTATTGACTGTGAGTTAGACAGTTGGGATTGCATCTTTGCTTTACTGCCGTTGAGGCATTGTCGCAGTCTATGCTTACAGGACAGTGAGAGACAGTACAGGTGCAGGACAGGTTTACCCAGAGCTTATAGTGTTAGAGAGACAATGGTTTTTTGAGTTGTTTTTGGTCTGTTCAAGAGTACACCAGAGCCATTTTACAAAGGATACTCTGCCGAAATTTCTACAGAATCTGAAGCTTTATTGGTTCATTTGACAGGTTGATATTGGTGCAGAGGACAGTTTACAGGGGAAACTCTGCCGAATTTTTCCCAGGAAAGTAAACTACTGTGAAGCGTAGCTATGGCTGGATCACAGGACACTGCTCTTTACAATATCAAGAAGCTGGATGGAACCAATTTCCCATTGTGGAAGAAGCAGATTTGGCACGTGTTGGTACAAAAGAAGCAGATAAAACCTATAAAGCTCAAGGGGATAAAACCACAAGATATGGACAAAGATGAATGGAGTGAAATGGATGAATTGGCACTTTCTACCATTATGCTGACTTTGGCAGAAAGCGTTTACTTCAATGTAGCAGACGAGATGTCGGCTTATCAAGCATGGACAAAGCTGAGTGATCTTTATGAGAAGCAGAGTGCAGCTTCACAGGTATACTGGCTTAAGAAGCTTGTTGACTTGAAGATGAAAGAAGGGACCCCTATGTCCAATCATCTGAATGAATTCAACACTATCTACATTCAGTTGTCAGCTCAAGGTGTCAAGTTTGATGAACCTGTTAGAGCTATGTTCCTGTTGATCACATTGCCGGAAAGTTGGGACACTTTTCGCACAGCTTTGAGTAATTCTGCACCTCCAGATGGTTTGACCATAGCAGGTGTAGAAGGCAGTCTGCTTACTAAAGAAACCAATAGAACGACAATGGACAAAGGCAAAGGAACAACCTTAGTTGTCAGGGGAAGGACCAAAGAAAAGTACAAAGGTGGAAAAAGGAATCAGTCTCGTAGCAAGTCCCGCAGTGCTAAAGGCAAGAGTGACATAGAATGCTACCATTGTGGCAAGAAGGGTCACATGAAAATAGACTGCAGAGAATGGAAAGCAGAAAAAGGCAAAGAGAAAGTTGAAGACCATGGTGAGAAGAACAAGTCCTCAGTGAAGATTCAAGAAATAAATGTGACAAACACTGTTGCAGAGGATGACAGTCTAGTGTCAAGAGACATCTACTTCTTGAAGAATACAATGGACTCAGCTCTTCTTGCAGCATCTGATGGAAATGCACTGAGTGACTGGATTATAGACTCAGGGGCATCACTTGATGTGTCTCCAAACAAGGAGTGGTTTACCTCTTATGTGACCACTAAAGATCATGTTCGGCTAGGCAATGGGCAGACATGTGAGATCTTAGGTGTTGGAGATGTTCAATTGAAGTTTCATAATGGCTCTTCTTTCACGCTGAAGGATGTGAGACATGTTCCCGCAATTACAAAGAGCTTGATCAACACAGATTTACTTGATGATGCTGGCTACGTCACCACTTTTGGACAGAACATGTGGAAGATATCCAAGGGTTCAAATGATTTATGTATCAAATGTCTCTAAAAATGTAATCAATGTAACCGAACAGCCGAACGTTTCTTTGTCGCATAGCCGGTTAGGACATATGTCCAAGAAGGGAATGAAAATCTTGTCTTGTTTTGGTTATTTGCCTGGCTTGTCATTTAATGATTTTGAATTCTGTGAACATTGTTTGTATGGTAAGCAAACACAGCAGCCACATAAGCATAGAAGCAGTAGAAGAGATACACATTTGGCACTTGTTCATAGTGATTTGTGTGGACCTATGCCTAACCTATCTCTAGGGGGAGCTTCTTACTTTATGACATTTATAGATGATTACGTGAGGAAAGTATGGGTTTACTTTCTCAAGCACAAGGATGAAGCGTTTAGTGTTTTCAAAACGTTTGTGACACTTGTGGAGAATCAGAGTGGCAAGAAGCTTAAATGCTTATGCACTGACAATGGTGGAGAGTATGTTTCAAAGGCCTTTCAGGACTTTTGTGAGTCAAAAGGTATAAAACGTGAACTTACTGCTCCTTACAATCCTCCTCAAAATGGTGTTGCTAAGAGGATGAATAGGACCATACAAGAGAAGGTCAGAAGTATGTTGTCTAATGCACAACTGCCAAATGGGTTTTGGGCTGAAGCTGTATCAACAGTTGTTCATCTTATAAATAGATCTCCTAGCAAGGTTTTGCAGAAGGATTCAGTGGCAGAGATGGTATGGTCAGGCAAAATGCCCTCATACAAGAATCTCAGAGTCTTTGGCTGTGAGGCATATACTCATGTTCCAAAGGAATTTAGGAACAAAATTTAGCCAAAGAGTAGAAAGTGCATCTTTCTAGGCTATGGTAATTCTGGTGAGATGGGGTACAGACTTTGGGATCCCGAATCCAGAAAGGTTATCCGCAGCAATGATGTTCACTTTAATGAAGCCAAATATCATTCTAAACCAGAGAGGGTTGAGGAGATTAGAAGAGTTGTCTTCCAAGAAGATGGACCTGCACGTGCAAGACAAAATGTCAGGGCTCAAGAGGAGCAAGGACAGGATTGAGTGGAACCACAGGTTGTGGTTGTGCCTGAGCCACCTATTTTGCATGGATCTGGACGTATCACGTGACCTCCCGATAGGTTTATTCCATCTATGAACTATGTCATGTTGACTGATTGCAATGAGCCTTCATGTTACAAGGAAGCAGTGCAAATGAAGGACTCCGGGAATTGGGAATTGTCCATGCAGTCAGAGATGACAGCTCTGCATAAAAACCAGACATGGAAGCTAGTTAAATTACCACAGGGCAAAAAGGCTCTACCTTGTAAATGGGTTTACAGGTATAAGATCACCGCTCATGATAGTCAGCCAAAGTACAAAGCAAGGCTTGTTGCCAAAGACTTTAAGCAAGAACAAGGCATTGACTTTGATGAAGTCTTCTCTCCGGTGGTCAAGATGACTACATTGAGATGCTTTCTTGCATTGGTTGCCATATTAGATTTGGTGTTGCACCAAATGGATGTCAAGACAGCGTTCTTGCACGGTGATTTAGATGTGGAAATTTACATGCAGCAGCCAGAAGGGTTTGTTGAGAAAGGCAAGGAAGATTTGGTATGCTAGTTGTTAAAGAGTCTTTATGGCTTTAAAAAATCACCGAGGGCATGGTACCATAAGTTCCACAAGTTTATGCTTTCTCAAGGCTACAAACGTAGTGAGTTCGATCACTGTCTATATACAAAGAAGGCTAAGGATGGCAGTTGGCTGATCCTTATTTTGTATGTGGATGACATGTTGATTGCTGGCAAGCACTTGGAAGAAATTTCAGCTTTGAAGTCAAAGATGGCAAAATCATTTGACATGAAAGACATGGGTGAGGCAAGTCATATACTTGGTATACGCATTGAGAGAGATAGATCAAAGAAGTTGATTTGGTTATCTCAAAAAGAGTATATTGACAAGGTTTTGCAACGTTTCAATATGGAGAAGGGAAAGGCATTGAGTGTTCCATTGCCACCATATGTGAAACTTAGCAAACAAGATTGTCCTGTGTCTGAGGAAGAACAGGCTGAAATGGATAAGATTCCATATGCGTCTGCAGTGGGTAGTTTGATGTATGCAATGATTGCTACTCGCCCAGACATTGCATTTGCGGTGGGAGTAGTAAGTCGATACATGTCAAACCCAGGCAAGAAACATTGGGAGGCAGTGAAAGGAATATTGAGATACCTGAAAGCTACAAAGAGTATGCGTATATGCTATGGGAGTCAAGAGCTAAGTGTAAAGGGTTTTACACTCTCGGATTATGCAGGTGACTTATACAACCAAAGGTCTACGTCAGGGTATGTCTTTACATTGGCTGGTGGAGCAGTATCATGGCGTTCTAGATTACAAGATTGTGTTACTCAGTCTACTACAGAGGCTGAATATGTTGCAGCATCAGAGGCATGCAAAGAATCAATTTGGCTTAATAGACTAGTAACAGATTTGGGAATCAAAGAAGAGATGCCTGTGTTATATTGTGATAGTCAAAGTGCTATACAATTGGCTCGCAATCCAGTTTATCACTCAAAGACAAAGCATGTGGATGTGAAGTATCATTTCATCAGGGAAATGCTCGAGGATAAGCAACTTTAGCTTGTCAAAGTTCACACCACATAAAATCATTCTGATCTACTTACAAAAGGACTTCCCTCAAAGATCTTTGCGCATTTTTGCAAGCATTTAGGTGTAGGGTAGTACATCACTTCTCTACATCTCTTGTATATTAGCTTGTATAGTAGCTTCTCTCACACTTAAAGTACCACATTGGACTTTAAGTAGGAGGTTGTTGGGGTATAAAGCCCAATGTGTTCGCCCAGGTAAATGGGCAGGCCACCAGGTATGTACACATATTCTTTTGTTAAAACCTAATAGGAACTCACTATGCTCTACACATTACAGTAGAGCGAGTTCACCATATCGTCGTGCTCTTCTTCTCGCACTCTCTCTCTCTCTCGTCGCACTTCAGCTCGTACTCCTTCAGTAATGTACCCAATATTTTTCAATACAAGTATTTCATTTACTTTGCAAATATTTGAGGTTTACATTTTATTAAATCAAATAGCAATCTAATGGAACGATCGGCTCAAAAATCAGACTTTAGAACTATTAATTATGAACCTTATTTACTTGAAAACAATAACATTGATGGGAAACTTAAGCCTCAAGATTGTATCTAAAGATAAGAGTTTACTCTTTTGGAAAGAGAGAGTAATTTTAGAAAAGGGTGAGCAATTTCAGGAAAGGAGGAGTAATTTTGGAGGAGAAGGAGTAGGAGGAGTACTTTTAGGAAAGAAAGAGAGGAGGAGCTTAGTTTAGAGCTCTTTTCATGGGAGCCAAGTTTCATCCAAGAGGTTCGAAATCGCACATCGAAATCCATATCCGCAATTTTTTTATTTTTTATTTTTTTAATGACAGCCATGAACGTGCACGGACTTATCTCTCCTTCCTCCCTCTATTCTTAGCTGGTCTTGAGAGCCTATATAAAGACCCTCTCCCTTCACCTTGAGGACACACACTCTCGGGAGCAGAAGCTCTCTTGCTCGTCAGAGTTACCTTCTCTCCCTCAACCACTCTCCCTCAAGCCATCTCCATCTCCAACTTCTTTCTCTACCATCATCGTGTTACCCCTCAAATTCTTGAGTTCTCTTTCTAACTTTCTCTCTTCTCTACATTGATACAATGGCCCCAAAGTGACTTACTCGAAGCTCGAAGGACGCTCCACCTCCAAGGAAGGTGCAAAAAAAGATATCATCTACTCCAACGTTGCTGAAGCGGATGTATTGGTCGCGAAAGAAGTCGAAGCCGTCCAACCTCAAAACGGGAGGTAATTGAACATGTCGCTAATCTCGTAAGATGAATTTATAATTTTGCATCATTATACATGATGACCGGTAAGTCAAGCCTATGAATTCCATTAAACTGTCCGAGAAACGTGATACTATCACAAGAAACAAGCATATGTTTTTATAGATTAGTGAAAGAAATATTTGATTGATTATCGTTGTTTGTTAAATTGTTATTGTTATTGTTTGATAAGTGGATTGTGATTGATATTAAGAATTGGTTGATCATGTTTGCAGAATCATTTAAAGAAAAGAATTGTTGAAAGAATATCTTTTGTTCCTCGCGGGGTAGCGAGATGATTTCGCATTTAGCGGAGATTAAGCTGAGGTTATCGGCTCTCTTTTGTTCCTCGCGGTTAGCGAAATGCCTCGCGGGTAGCGAGATGCCTGGAGCTTAGCAAGATGCTTCGCGCGTAGCGGGATGCCTGGCGGTTATCAAGATGCCTTGCGGGTAGTGAGATGCCTCGCGATTAGCAAGATGGGAAGGTTGCGTAATTCGCAGTTAGCGAATAAATCCTTTGCAAAGGCTCTGTTGGTTAGACAAAGAAAGTCCACGGGTAGCGGCAATTCATGAGAAATTGGCAAAGTTATTTTTGTTGAATAATAGGGTTGTCTTCATTAGGTCTTGTTTGAATTTTTTTCGTATTGTTTGAACGGTGTATAAAAGAACCTATTTGTATATGTAAAACAATGTGGTAAAAAGTGTGAGTGTGGGGGTTGGGTTAGGTTGCCAGTCAAGGATGGGTGGTATCGATTAGTCGAGAAACTCTCAACTCCCTCTTATTAGGACAAGTGAAATTAGAGACTCATTGTGCCAAGAGTCAAGATGACCCAAATCTACGTGACACAAGATTACTATTTAATTTAGATTAAGTCTTATATCGTATTTATGGTTTATGGATGGCGACCGTGCCTTTTAAACGTGGGGAAAAAGGCGTTGTTTATGGATTCAAAATATGTCAATGAGATTTCATTTTTATGTTAGGAAACAACTTCATTAGAATCCTAGATTTATCGACTTGGCTTTTGGCATATGACCCTTATAACCACGTAAACGATGGATAGAGGACTTCCTCTCTTCTTTTGCTCATATCTCTACTTTGTGGAAACGGAGTAGAGTGTCATCAGCGGGAAAGGAGAATAAAGGAAGGCCATCTATCAAAGTCGCCCCAATCTTCTCGGGGTTGGTGACCTCATAGACCACAACACCAATTGAAGAGTCCATACTATAATAAGTTTTCCATGTGCATGTAGATGCTTTAAATTTTTCTATTGGTTGCATATTAGCTTAGCCAAAAGAGGGGACTATGGATTTCCCTATATCATATGCCAGTAAACACTAAACCTAGCAGAGAAGAATCTCACTACCACTAAGAGGGAAGGACTTAGAATGGTGTATGCAGTTAAGTAATTTAGACACTATTTGCTAGCTAACAAGCTTGTTTTTTTTTTAGACCATCAAGCCTTGCTCTATTCGGTAAACAAGCCCTACAATACACGAAAAATTGTAAGGTGGTTTATCATCCTACTTGAGTTTGATTTCATAGTGGTAGTCAAAAAGGGCCCCATGCACCAAAGAGTGGATCATCTGCCAAGGATGACCTCAGGGAAAGCACCAAAAGGGGTAGATGATGATTTACCATATGCTTATCTGTTCTCAGTGGAAATTATTCCTAAATGGTCAGAAGATCTAGTATCTCTAATGGACATAGCACAAGTAGATTCACAAATACCACTTTCTCTCACACCACAATCGATAGAGAAGTCTGCCCTATATCAATTGTTGACAGGGAGACTATATCGAAAAAACAAGGATTGAATTCTACCTTTATGCATTGGCCCGGAGGAACAAGAAAATTACTTGAGTCAAGCTCATACTACAACAATAGGACTTCATTTTGCAATAGACCAAACCATATGATGATTGGCTTGGCTAGGGGTTTGTTGGCCTACCATGAAGAAAGACATTCATAATTACATGAATCATTTCTCTCAATGTAAGGAAAAATACACCATACCCCATGCCACATTATTCCAAATTTTAGTGACACCGTAATGGGGTAGATATCTAGTGGAATATCTAACCAACAAAACATTACCTAAAGATATGAGTAAACAACAACAAAGATCAATGGAGACTAAAGCGACCAACTATGCAATGATTGGAAATCAACTGTATCAATAAGGAAAGGACCAATAGCCTAGGATGTGTGCCAATAAAGAGGAATATCTTCCTATCCTCACGCAAGCTCATGCGGGTCTCGCAGCAGACCACTTCTCTCATGAAACTATAGCCAAGGCTATATTCATGGTAGGCATATGGTGGTGGCCAACCTTTTTTGCTGATGCCAAAGAATTTGTTGGATGATGTGATTCTTGTCAGCGAGCAAAGATGCCAGGGAGGATCAACAGTATATGCAATTGCAACCTATGATGGGAGCTCGCACATTTTCTAAGCAGGGTATAGCATTTTTAAGTCCAATACAACCACTAGCATACAAAACTAAGGCACAATATATTATTGTCGCCATGGATTACTTAACCAAATGGGCCAAGGCAAGAGCCACTAGGAAGAATGATTCTCTAACCTCAGTGGAATTCTTGTACAAATGCATATTCACTAGGTATGGACTTTTTATTGAGCTTGTAAATGGTCAAGGTTCACATTTCCTCAATGAGGTGATATAATACTTGCTAAATGGGTTTATGGTAATGCATAACAATTCTACACCCTATCATCCTCAAGCAAACGTTCAAGCAGAACATACTAGCAAGATCTTGAGTTTGGTGCTAACCAAGATAGTTAGTGCAAGAAGGATTGACTGGGAAATGCATCTTTATTTAGCCTTGTTGGCCTATTGAGTTTCATGCAAAACAGCCTTGAACACAACTCCTTTCAGCTTGGTCTATGGTTTAGATGCAATTTTGCCTATAGAATTTTTATTACCCACTCTCAGAGTTACACATGGGTTAAAATGGAAAGGGCACGAGTTGTTAGAATGACTTGAGAACTTAAAATGACTAGATGAACAAAGAATGGTGGCCATTGCCCATATATATGCACAAAAACAAAAAGAAACATTTTTTGACTCACATTTGCTGACAAAAGTTTTCAGACAAGGGGATTTGGTTCTAGTTTACTCCTTGAAACAACATATACCCAAATTCAAGAAAAAAGAGACACGGTCCGTTTGTCATTGAGGATGTTTCGCCGAGTGGTATTGTCAAACTAGCTACATTAGATGGAGAGATCATGGAAAATTGGAGTAGTGGATGTTGACTTTGCAAATATCATCGATTGTTGACTAATGACCTTTTGCAAAGGATGCATGTAGCAAAAGAATAGAAGCTTAAAAGGTAGTAAATGATTGAAGAAGCCCAATAAGAAGTGAGCATTCAAGTTTTCAAGTGGAAATCACCCAAAACAAATTTGGGTGCCTAAAAATTGTGTTTGAGGTTGGACGGCTTCAACTTCTTCCACGACCAATACATCCGCTTCAGCAACGTTTGGAGTAGATGATATCTTCTTTTGCTCCTTCCTTGGAGGTAGAGCGACATGAGAGTCCTTCGCGCTTCGAGTAACTCGCTTCAGGGCCATCGTATCGATGTAGAGAAGAGAGAAAATGAGAAAGGGAACTCAAGAATTTGAGGGATAACACGATGATGATAGAGAAAGAAGTTGGAGATGGAGATGGCTTGAGGGTAAGAGCTTGAGAGAGAGAGAGGTTGAGGCAGAGAAGATAACTCCGACGTCAAGACAAGAGAGCTTCCACTTCTGAGAGTGTGTGTCCTCAAGGTGAAGGGAGAGGGTCTTTATATAGGCTTTCAAGGCTAGCTAAGAATAGAGGGAGGAAGGACAGATAAGTCCGCACACGTTCACGACTGTTATAATATATATATATATATTTATTTTTTTTAATGGATACGGATTTTGATGCGCGATTTCGAACCTCTTGGATGAAACTTGGCTCCCAAGAAAAGAGCTCTAAACTAAGCTCCTCCTCTCTTTCTTTCCTAGAAGTACTCCTCCTACTCCTTCTCCTCTAAAATTACTCCTCGTTTCCTAAAATTTCTCTTCCTTTCCTAAAATTACTCTCTCTTTCCAAAAGAGTCAACTCTTATCTTTAGATACAATCTTGAGGCTTAAGTTTCCCATCAACGTTATTGTTTTCAAGTGAATAAGGTTCATAATTAATAGTCCTAAAGTCCGATTTTTGAGCCGATCATTCCATTAGAATGCTCTTTGATTTAATAAAATGAAAACCTCAAATATTTGCAAAGTAAATGAAATACTTCTATTGAAAAATATTGGGTACATTACATGGTCCAAGCTTGTTTGAGCTTCTAGAATGACTCCTCACATTCATTTGTCCACTCAAAATGAGTGATAACGCTATAAATGGGTTTAGTTATGATTGCATATATGTAGATGAATCTAAGAAAATAGCCACAATGTCCCATAAATGCTTGAGATTCATTGATGTTTGTTGGCCTAGCCATTTTAGCAATTACTGTCACCTTTTCCATGGCTAATAGTGTGTTTAGGTGGTACCAAAAAGGAGTGTCTTAGACACTCCTTTGGGAGGAGATGAAATGGATGGTGGGTTATTCATTTTCATTTCATATAAAGGAAAGATAAAATCTTTTTTGGCTGATAGGTTGAAATTTAGGCAGGTTGGCAATTCCATTTCACTTTAATACTCAAGCTTAAAGTAGTAACTGCCTGCACATTTAAATTCCCTCTCACCGCCACCACTCCTCTAGGCTCTCTACAGCGCTGTCTCAATGGGTCCCTCCACCTCTTGTGCCCATATCTCTCTCTCTCTCTCTCTCTCTCTCTCTCTCTCTCTCTCTCTCTCTCTCTCTCTCTCTCTCTCTCTCTCTCTCTCTCTCTCTCTCTCTCTTTCAGCCCTTCATAGCCACTGCAGGTGCTTGTGGGCATAGCACAAAGCCATATCAACCAGCTCCTCATTGCCATCCATATTCAACTTCAATAAAACCTCTCTCTCTCTCTCTCTCTCTCTCTCTCTCTCTCTCTCTCTCTCTCTCTCTCTCTCTCTCTCTCTCTCTCTCTCTCTCTCTGAGTACTATGGCATTGTTTTGAATCTCTTCATTATTCTGTCATTAGCATCCTTGCACATTGCACATGGAATCACATAATAATAATAATGGCAGTACAAACCACCTTTACATTCCTCCATTATCTGCTACACAGCATGTCCAAAGGGATCTTAAGCTGATTCTACAAAACTGATGGGCTGCAAAGAAGAGGGAAGAAAGAAACATGCAAAAAAGAATGGCACGAGCACGAGAGGATGGTGACGTTGATGAGGAGGAGGCAAAGACAATTTGTAGGGTAGTTTCTAAGTGTCGGCGTAATAAAACATGGGCTTTCCGAGGGTCTTTAATGGAGCATTCTACAATAACTTCTCAGTCATCCAACGTTCTCAGTGTTGCAATCCACATCAGAGACAATTGGGAGGCTGATTTTATCTAACATTTTTCATACATTGTTTGAGGTGAAGACTCCTCATTCAAACAATGAGCTAATTTTGAAACGGGCTAATGTCATGGCATGCCTCAATGGAGTCAATGGGACTGACAATGTAATGAGCAATAGTGATGTTGCGAAGGCATTAGGACTTCATCAAAGAAATATCACGAGAGCCAGTTTTTGGCTGCAAACTGATATGGAGGAGGGGTCACTTCCATTAGACACGTGTTAACGTCAACAACATAGAACCAGTACCTTAACAATCAAAATCAGAGAGATCGTGTTTCAATTTTGGTTTATTGAAATCCGCATTACCCGAAACAAGAAAGATATTGTTCGAAAGAAAACAAACAAGAGGGCACATGTGGTGCATCCGGTGCATCTCCTCGATTTACCTCAAGTATATAAGCCAGAGCATCTTAAAAGTATGTCACACTGCTTTCCTTAGTAATTTTGGGTGCTTCCAAAAGCTTTGAAATTCTTTATAAGTGTCTCAAAGTGCTTCAAAGTGCATCACTTAGAGCTTGCAAATGCTTGAAAGCGCCAAAAAGTGCTTCAAAGTATAACAGAGTGCTTCCAAAGTGCACTAAAGTGCTTCATGGTGCTTGAAAGTGCCACAAAGTACTTTAGAGTTCTTCGGAGTGCTTTCTAAAATCTAAAGTGCTTTGGATTGCTGCAGAGTGCCACAATGTGCCTCAGAGTGGTCTTAAATAGCACCGAAGTGCTTTCAAAGAGCCCTTAAAGTGCACTTCAAAGTGCTTTCAAGTGCCCAAGAGTGGTTTAAAGTGTTGCAGAGTGCTTCAAAGCGCTTCAAAGTACTTTATAGTGCTTTAGAGTGCTTGAAAGCATCAAAAAGTGCTTCAGAGTGCTTCAAAGTGCCACACAATTCTATTTCGTGCCCCAAAGTGCTTCATAGTGCTTGAAACTATCATAAAGTGCTTCATAGTGCTCGAAAGTGCCACAGAGTGTCTCAAAGCATTTTGAAGTGCCACAAAGTGCTTCAGAGTGCCTGTAAAGTGCACCAAAGTAGCTCAAATTGCACCAAAGTGCTTCAGAGTTCTATCAAGTGCCACAAAGTGCTCATAAAGTGTACTAAAGTGCTTCAGAGTGCTTTCAGGTGCCCGAAAGTGCTTTACAATGCTGCATAGTGCTTCAAAGGGCACCAAAGTGCATGACAGGTTGCTTGAAAGTGCCACAAAGTGCAAAAGAGTGCTTTCAAGTGCCCCAAAGTACTTTAAAGTGTTGCAGAGTGCTTAAAAGTGCCCCAAAGTGCTTCAGAGTGTTCTCCAAGTGCACTGAATTGCTTTACTAGTGGACAAAAGTTCAACAATACAAAAAACTGAAGTAGAAATTGTGAAATTCTAGAAATAGACACCAACTCCCACTGCTCAACCGACCCCACCTCACTTTGGTTGAAAAGGTGGAAAAATGACATACCTACCTTTTTTGTGGACAAAAGTTGAATTCATACCTACTTTTGTGAAAATACACCCCGAGGTGGTAGTAGGTAAGTGTTGCAATTAGATTTCAGTACTTTATAGTATTATTAAATTTCTTTTGTGTGGTAGAGGGATTTGTACATGCAGTTCCAGGAGGTTCAAAGTTAATATTAGCATGTCCCTTAGATGCTTTGAGGGTCTGAAGCCATACTTTGTATGCAAGTTAAGGACCGCAACACCTGTTGTTGGGAATACCATGTTCAGCTTGTTTACTTGAAGGAGGGTTGATGATCAGATGCATCATTGAAGATACGGGCTACATGGAACTTCATGCTTTTGCAAGTGTCTTGTGTGCAATTCGAGTGGTGGAATAGTGTAGTTCACATCATCAAAAGCCACTTTTCATCCTTGACAGAACTATGGGAGTCTGTATTGTGACGAAAGCCAACTGATAATGCTTTTCACCATAGCAAATGTCTTTTGGGAACATGCACTGATTGTGGGATTGAAAGGCTCTTCTTGTGTCCCATCAAAGAGAGTGATTGTATCTGTAGAATGAGTGTCAAGATTTTTGACAAGGTTCCTACACAAGAAAAGGATGAAGAAGGTCTAGTTAAATGTCAAAAAGACCTCGTGGTTCAGAAGCTCAGTCCGATGGGTTTCATTCTGTGCTCCGAGAGAAACTAGGGAAGTTCATCAAACACAACTACTTGTACAGGTGGCAAGCTCAAGATTCCAAGGAGTTTTTGGCCAATTTTTCTGACAATGTAGTGGTGTCTATAATGAATTTTGCTGAGAATTACTCCTTCAAGGTGCAAAATGATATCCAGTCAATGCATTGGTATTCATCTCAGGTCACAATATTTATTCACATTTCATACTTACGTGATGTGCTTGGTGCTACACAAAAGACGACTCACTTCTACATCTCTGATGACAAGACACATGATACTTTGTTTGTGCAACACTATTTTCTTTTGCACAATGAATGGATGAAAAGATATGGCTATAGTGTCAAGCAACATAGGGTGTGGTCGGATGGTGCTACATCACAATTCAAAGCAAAAAGGCCATTCTATTTTGTTGCATGATTCTTCAATATGGGAGGTGTTGAAATGACACACAATATCCTTGCTTTAGTCCATGGAAAGGGTGAACACGACGGGGCTCGTGCAGTGGGGTCAAAAGAGCCCTCACACATGAGCAAATGAAGTTTGACGAGTGGGAGCTGCATAACGCTTCAAGCATTGTTGCATTCCTCAATGAAACTCTCAAAAATCAATGCCCACAAATAGACAAGAAAGTCGATGGTGCTTTCTGGGAGGTCAAGTTCAGTGATGTCGACAGAGTTATAGCATGGGATTGCAAGTGCATGACAGGGTCTCAATCCTGACACTGTGTCAATGGCTACAGTCAGACGGATATGCACGGACTAAGGCACAAACTTCTCTCTTGCTTTTGTGGTGCATGCATCAAAGGTCAATGGAGGAGATGTGCCAACAAAGATCATGCGCAAGGGTGGGTATACTTGCAAATACAACCCACAATTTAAGAATGAAAGCGATGGAGAAGCATTGAGTGAGGATGAGGATGAATATGCCCCCATGTATGCTGGCCACCACGATGACCTGAGCGATGCCTTGATGGCTGGCCAGAACTTTGCAGTGACTGCAAAGGAGGCAGATGAATACTTGTACATCCTAAAATACACCAGCACAAAGAGCCTGGCCAAAATAGAGGAAAAGGATCAATGGCACAACATCATTAATAAAAATTCATATGTGGTTGAGGGCTTATTCTACGACAAGGTAAATGGCCGAGATGATACTTATGTCCTTTTTGTAAACAAGCCTAGTGATCTAATCTTCTCCCATCTGGTGTGATGCATCAGATTTTCCATGTCCCTGAGGGAAGGTGAGCATAATGTATATGTTATGTTAAATGACATATTCGAGGAAATCTATAACAGCATGCCCCCAGAGGAGAACTTGTAAAATTTATCTCTATAAATTTGACTTGAGAACCTGGCCATCACTTTTAACAGTAACTAGCACTTTTTTATTTAAATAAAAAGGAGGTAGTGAACTATATTGAAGAGAGTCAAGAAGGACTACATCAAAGCTGGAAGGAGGGGATCACCTGACTACTTCCATCTAAAATTATAGCTAATCATCTCTGCTGAATAGCTAGCACTGTTAACAAAAGAGTTATAAAAGCCATCTTCTAAAACACTTGAATGCATTTTTGAGCACTTGGCCAGCTGACCAGCACTTTGAACCACCTGATCATCACTTTTAACCACTTGAACAACCCCCTAAACCACTTGGACAACACTTTGTTCCACTTGATCACCATATACCAGCCCCCTGAAAAACATGACCAGCACTTTGGACCACCTGACCTGCACTTTTAAGCACTTTATATCACTTGACAAGCCCCTTGAACCACTTGAACACCCCCCTGAACCACATGGCTAGCACTTTATACCACTTGACAAGCACTCTGAAACACGTGACCAGCTGCAAACAGGAGACATGGTATGAAGATATCAAGGGAAAGGACGAAGAAGACAATAAAGCTATCTCAAGAGGATTACATCAAGAAGGTACTAGAAAGGTTTGCAATGCAAAATGCAAAAACGGTTTCTACACCTTTGGCTAGTCACTTTAAACTAACCAAGGATATGTGTCCATAAACACAAGAGGAGATAGCCTATATTTCTAAAGTTCCATATGCAATAGTGGTATGTTCTCTTATGTATTCTATGGTCTGGACAAGTCCAGACATTGCACATGCAGTGGGAGTTGTAAATAGGTCCATGGACAACCCATGTAAAGAGCACTGGCAAGCTGTGAAGTGGATACGTAGGTATCTAAAAGGGACAACAACAACTGCTTTGTATTTTGAAGAAACTGATATTTTTCTAGAAGGGTATTCTGTTGCTGATATGACAGGTGACAAAGATACTCAAAGGAGCACTACTGGTTGGAGGCACATCAGTAAGATGGGTTTCAAAGCTGCAAAAAGTGGTCTTACTTTCTACCACGGAAGCAGAGTATGTAGCAATGACGAAGGCAACCAAAGAAATTTTGTGGCTTCACAGATTCTTGGAAGGGCTTGGATTCAAACAAGAAAATTGTGTCTTGTACAGTGATAGCCAAAGCACTATCCATCTTGCGAAGAACTCAGCCTTTCATTCAAGGACAAAGCACATTAAGGTGAGATATAACTTCATACGCACTCTTTTGGAAGAGGGACAACTAAAGCTAAAAAAGGTGCATACAAGTGAAAATCTTGCAGACATATTTAGGAAGGTGGTCAATAAGGAGAAGTTGAGCTTTTTCTCATCTTCAATTGGCATTCAAGGATAAGAAGTCAGGATGGAAAGCAGTCACAAGTTTGGTTTGGAGATCAGTCTCCAAGTGGGAGATTGTTAAGTATGGAGCCTGATTTACCCCTTGTAATTTTTTATATTAAAAACGTACATTTGTAAAGCCCCCGCTATGAGGAGAAGCCATCGTGCATGAAGAAAAATTTCTCGTCGGAAATAAAAATCACTCTTCAGAAACCAAAATTTTCACGCCCAGTCAATTATGGTCGGACGGAGGTTGGAAAGTGGTTGGAAAACGATCGGTCGGTTGGCTGGTGGCTGGTGGTCGAAAGTCAATGGCTGGTGGCCGAATTCAAAAGCGGACTTGTATTTTCAAGGGCGGCCACACATGGGCAGATTGGAGGGTCCAATTTGGCCGTATCTACCAAAGGGCGTCTACACATGGCTGCCTCTCATGAGAGAGGGCAGCCCTTTTGTCCTATAAAAGGAGGCTATTTCTACACACATTTCATAGTGTGAAGTTGATGCAACAAGGTGGGTGTGAGGTGGTGAGAGTGAAGCAAGGTGGCAACTCTATTAAGGGTATACTCCCTTTGTAACCTACTTCTTGTTTGAAGTACTAAAGCCATTAAGTGACTGCTTTCCCGTGGATGTAGCCTACATTGGGTGAACCACGTATATCGTGTGTACTATTTCTCTCTCTCTCTCTCTCTCTCTCTCTCTCTCTCTCTCTCTCTCTCTCTCTCTCTCTCTCTACTCTATAATCTCTTGTGTCTAAAAATTATCTCTCTCCATTAAGTAATCTATTTGATTATCTACTTAGCTACGTCATATTTCCTAACAGCACATACCTTTGCAAATATGCATTTCATTTGTTTTGCATCTGATCAAAGCATAATGATTGATTGAAAGGCATCGCTTATGTTAATTATGTCAAATCTATCTCTCCAACACATGTATGAGGACTAGACACAGACATTTCTAATGGTACGACCTTCCTAATGTGCACACATACAAGCACGCAAAATGTAACATATGTGTGCTTTGCATCATTAGCAAGAAGGGTGCATCCTTGAATTTTGGACCTGTGAAGATAAGATGAGGCAAATTACAAAAACATGAAGACAGAGTTTGCAACAATCGATGAAGAAGAGCGACATGACATACTAACAACAAAGTACAACATCGACATGCAAATGTTGAAGAAATAATGACACAGACGACGCTCACAATATCAAGATGAAGGGAAAGCAGTTGGCGGACATTCTCCAACATATTCAAAATAATTTCAAAGTCCTTTTTCGTAGCATAAATAAATCAAGGGCTTTTTCCCACGTGGTTTTCCCTCTATTGTGCATATATGTGCATTCATCTTCCTTTGCATTTTCACATTTTGCATTGGATCAAAACATAAAAAACAATAGCATTGGATCAAACATCTACAACAACAAACATCAAAATGTGGCAAGGACAGTGATGACATTACAACAAGTTCTATAGTATGTAAGGGAGCAAATCCTCCAACAAAGCATTCTCTCAATTGTACCTTACCCTCTATTTGTGTTAGGGGAGGCTTGTGTGTGCCGACACCCTGATGTTTTGTATGTCTACACCCTTTGTGTCCAGGGGAGGCAACTTTGTGTTCAAGGGGAGGCTTGTGAGTTGTGTGCCTCACCCTAGTGTGTTAGGAAAATAATAAGAAAAACAAGGAGATTTGTCATGAAGAAAATGTGCCTAAGGAGGAGGCAAGTCCATTGAGAAGATAGGAATGCACAACCTATCAGGTCGAGCTACAATTGAAAGTATGCTTTTGGAATTCAATGGATACCCATGTAATGCAGGAGTTGGCATAGATGAACTTACAATCAAAGCCGATGTTGTACTTCTTGCTAAAACTTGGGATCATGATACACAAATGATTAATGGGTTGGAGGATTACAATGTATATTCATTGATGTGGTCAAAGAATATCAAGCAACAAAGAGGGAAAGGAGGTGTAGCATGTATGGTTAAGAAAGGATTGGAAGATTTTGTATCAATTCTGAAAGATGACAAGCACAAACATTATGTATGACTGAAAATTATGACACCAAAACAAGCACCCATTTTTGTAGTCGGTTGCTACATTTCATCATGATTCACCCTTTTATGCTTGCATGGATAGAGATCAGTCATTTTTTTATTTATAGGAGTACATTGCTTATTTTAAAGGAAAAGGTGATGTTATTGTCTTTGGAGGTATGAATGCTTGCATAGAAACATTTATGAGCTCGTTCCATAACCTGTATGGATCTAGTCTACCAAATTTGGATCACTTTGGAGTTGATTTGTGGCCGCAAGTTGAAATGATGCTTTGCATATCTCTGTGTCATTTTTCAATGACATAGGAATCACATAATGTTTTTCCATGATCCTTATGAGGTACATTTTCTTTAGATTTATATAGAGCTAGCTGTGTAGTCAAAACTCAATGCCAATACTTGGCAAAAATATAGATTATCATCTATAGACCCCCTTGAATCCCAGTCAAATGTTCATCTAAGCTTGTGAAAGTGTTCTATAGGTCTTTGCTATGGACCTCTTCAAGTTTGGTTCACTTTGGTGTACCAAGTTGGTCGCTGCGGTCATTTTTACATTCATCTTTCTTGGGAAGGCTCTATTTACCTAGGGTTTTTCTAAGCTACCCATTTGTTGGGAGAGAGAGAGAGAGAGAGAGAGAGAGAGAGAGAGAGAGAGAGAGAGAGAGAGAGAGAGAGAGAGAGAGAGAGAGAGAGGGTTCAAGGTAGAGAGATATAGAAGGTTGAGGCATTGGGAGAGAGAGAAAAAAAGAGAAAAATTTTAGTGTTTTGCAGATAAGAGCATTTGTGCTATAGACTTGAAATTGCCAATGTCAAGAAATTTGATGTTGGAGCTTACATTGAGTTCATTTACAATGGGGAGGAAATTGGTTTAGGGAAGATTGATAAGACGTCAAACTTAGCTTGGCTTCATGGTAGCATATTGCAATCTGGTTGCTATTCCATTGCAATGATAGAAGTATATGATGGCAATGATGCTCCTCTCCTTCATGTCTTTTTGAGAAACAAAGAAATGAAAATTCTGAAATAGACAAAGGAAAGTACTATTGCATGGTCTAAAATCAATATGGTATTATTTTTTACTAACTCTAATAATTTATTACTAGTTTCTCCTTGTGTAAACTATTAAAGGTTCAATATTATGTTGTTCGTTTGTCAACAAGTTTTAAAGACAAAAAGGAAAGAACCATAAGAAATGTCTCTATTAGCTAGTGTCTCACTTTCCAAAAGCAAGCTAGTTAGCATTGTTCCATCACTGCCCATTGCGACATCAAAAACAAAATCTAAGAAGGGTGCAAAAAGAAAAGCAAAAGTGCAAGAGGGAGCCTCTTCTAAAGTTGTTGCTAAAGTTGAAGACTCTAAAGAAGAGATCAATGACAGGGAATGGAGGAATACATGTCAGCAGGAAGAAACACTCGAGGTGAATCTCTAATTAACAAAGATATTACAGTTCACCAAGATATGTTGTCAAAACATCTTAAAAACTTGAAGGTACATAGAAGTATTTGGGTGTAATGGAGCAATAATTGTTGCAAAGTGTGGTTTTTAACAAGTTCTGGACCGTGCGGGGGGAGCACGATACTGCATTGCTCAGGGTTCCTCTTTGCCAGCTAGGACCAGATGGCTAAAACCATTGGTCAATACATTCTTTCTAGAGGAGTACTATGAGCCCAAGGGATGCTTTATATTCTTGCTTGATTCACGGGGCCATCCTTTCATTGATGTAGACGATGACAGCTTGCAAACATGGGATCCCTTATGGAAAACAACTAATGATGAGTTAGAGGCCAAAATGAAAGACACTTGCTGGGATGACTTTCTCGACAAATTGAGAAAGACACTTGCTAGGATGACTTGTTATACAATTGAGATGGAATCATAGGTTGAACACATGGATGGGAGTTCTGAACTAGAGTAAGCTATATTGTTAATGGTTTAGACTTGCGTATGTGTTCACTATGCTGATTATGTCTCCTTTTCTTTGATTTTAGGTGTTTCTTTTCTTTGGTTTTATGGGAGTTCTAAAAGAGAGTTAGTTATTTTGTTAATGGTTTAGACTTGCATATGTGTTCACTATGCTTATTATGTCTCCTTTTCTTTGGTTTTAAGTGTTTCTTATGAGAGAGACGTCAATATGCACCCGTACCCAAGAGTTTGAGTTGAGCTGATGATAGTAGACTCTTCAAACAAGGCTGATATGTTGAGCATTGTCATGCATATAAACAAGTAAGAGCCTTTGGTTGTTGGTGAATGAGAAGCTTTGAAAGCAATTTGTCTTGACACTTTCTTTCTCAATTCAATGTTGATTGAATGAGAAATCAATTTGTCTTGACGCTTTCTTTTTCAATCCAATGTTGATTGAAGGAGACAGGTTACATGGCTACCACTTACATGGACATACTATGGATGGTGCGGGCAATGGGGCTTGCTTAGAAAAAGGCTATCATGGCAAAGCTCTTGTGTATTGTCTATAGTTGGATGTAGGTAGAGATTGACAAGAGAGTTGGAAAGAAAATTGAGGGGGTTACTATGTACAAACTATATATATCACGTGCGTTCAAGGACTATTTTTTAAACTCCTTATCTGTGAATATTTGAAAAATCAAATATACCCTTTTCCTATTCAATATCTTTTTTTTTTTCCAAATTTTATTTTATGATACCCTATATGTGAAGATGTGAGAAAGAATAAAAATTAGTAACCCCTTCTGTTGCACTCACGTGATAGTAACATAATTATTGTGATCCACCGAGGAAAGAAATCATGGTACAATGTTCTTGTCGCTCTGATGTCACAACTTCTTCATCCTGTAAGCTATCCCAAAGTATTTTAGTATATAACTAGATCAATTTATTTTTGTCAAAGATTTGAATCGGCATTGGCACCATGTGTGTAGGACAAGTATGCCCTTTTCCTAAGAAGGATTATGGCAAAGAAGGATACAATGCTACCCTCAAAGCTATCTCAAAGTATTTTAGTATATAGCTAGATCAATTTATTTTTGTCAAAGATTCAAATTAGCACTGGCACAATGTGTGTAGGACAAGTATGTTCTTGCCCTAAGAAACATTATGGCAGAGAAGGATACAAATCTACCCTCAAAGTTTGAATCCCGATACAAAAAAGAATTCTTGAAACGGACATGCCATCCAAGAGAATGATGAAACATGCATTGGCCATTGTTGATCTGGCCTTGGGAGATGATTGGTGGAGTTTGGTTGCGTGTAATTTTGTAATGGAATATGAAAATGTGCATGGATTATAAATCAATATTGATCCATATGGACATCCTTGTAGGACATTACACTCAATCAAGTGGACCATCTGCCCAAAGTGGATGCAAGAAGAACGATTGTACGGGCTCGCTTGTGCAAACCTCCCCACGAAAAAAAACCTACTATCTTTCGGAGATGGTTTCAAATTGCACAAGATTTGACTTGGCTATCTATCTCTGCTTTTTTATCATCATGGTCTCTTCCATTTCTTCATCTACATTTGTTTGGCATTTATTTATTATTTTTTACCTTATTATTGAGAAAATTAGATGAAAATAAAAACTGACTCCAAAAAATAGAACTCTGATCCTAAATCTACCAAAACACCATTTGGATCACTTTTTCGGCTAAAAGCACACAAAAAGAGTAAAAATTGTGGTATTTCTGGGCCTTTTTGGCAATATTTACATGCATAGCTAGGGAGTATCATATTAGATATCCCTATTCCAATTGCTTTTAAGGGAAATATACTCTTCATTAACAAGAATTCACACATTAACATTCAAACACTTCAAAACATTGCCCTTATCCGTATCTGTGTTAAGTATTTGGGTCCGCATTGAAAATGCATCCCCCCTCCTTGGCTGAGTCTTCCTGAAGAACAGAGTACAAATCAATTTGTGCAGTGCATGGGTGAAATATTCATGTCTATACATGGCCGAGATTGGCCCTACCATGCTATTAAAGTCAATGCATTTGAAAACACTATGCGTTGCAAGAGGTCGGTATTGAGTGGTGTACTCAAGGGTTGCCAGTGCCGAGGCATCCTATTGATCAACTCTCTTGAAGAGAAGATCTTGTAGTAGTTGCACTTGTTCTTTGATAGTGGTATGCGCACTTGTTGCAACCATTGTGATGGAAGTGGTTCGCATTACTTGTATTGGTGAAGTCTTTGGTACCCATCTATATATAATTGCCCATGGCTTTGCCTTGAATTGTTGTTTGCTAACAATTGGTGGCTGGGTCTTAGATTTAGATCCATTCTTAGGTTTCCATACCCATTTTTTCATCTGCGATTGTGGTTTTTGTTGTTGATGTGGGTGGGATGGGGCCATAGTACACTTCTTCTTAGTGTGCAACAATTTTTAGGCACCCAAATTTGTTTTGGGTGATTTCCGCTTCAAAACTTGAATGTGCACTTCTTCTTGGGCTTCTTCAATCATTTGCTACCTTTTAAGCTTCCATTCTTTTGCTACATGCATCCTTTGCAAAAGGTCATTAGTCAACAGTCGACGATATTTGCAAAGTCGACATCCACTACTCCAATTTTCCATGATCTCTCCATCTAATGTAGCTAGTTGGACAATACCACTCGGTAAAACATCCTTAATGACAAACGGACCGTATCGCTTTTTTTTTAATTTGGGTATATGTTGTTTCAAGGAGTAAACTAGAACCAAATCCCCTTGTTTGAAAACTTTTGTCAGAAAATGTGAGTCAAAAAATGTTTGTTTTTGTTTTTGTGCATATATATGGGCAATAGCCACCATTTTGTGTTCATCTAGTCATTTTAAGTTCTCAAGTCATTCTAACAACTCGTGCCCTTTCCATTTTAACCCATGTGTAACTCTGAGAGTGGGTAATAAAAATTCTGTAGGCAAAATTGCATCTAAACCACAGACCAAGCTGAAAGGAGTTGTGTTCAAGGCTGTTTTGCATGAAACTCAACAGGCCAACAAGGCTAAATAAAGATTCATTTCCCAATCAATCCTTCCTGCACTAACTATCTTGGTTAGCACCAAACTCAAGATCTTGCTAGTATGTTCTGCTTGAACGTTTTCTTGAGGATGATAGGGTGCGGAATTGTTATGGATTACCATAAACCCATTTAGCAAGTGTTATATCACCTCATCGAGGAAATGTGAACCTTGATCACTTACAAGCTCAATAAAAAGTCCATACCTAGTGAATATGCATTCGTACAAGAATTCCACTGAGGTTCGAGAATCATTCTTCCTAGTGGCTCTTGCCTCGGCCCATTTGGTTAAGTAATCCATGGCGAAAATAATATATTGTGCCTTAGTTTTGTATGCTAGTGGTTGTATTGGACTTAAAAATGCTATACCCCGCTTAGCAAATGTGCGACCTCCCATCATAGGTTGCAATTGCATATACTATTGATCCTCCCTAGCATCTTTGCTCGCTGACAAGAATCACATCATCCAACAAATTCCTTGGCATCTTGCCTACCATCAATATAGCCTTGGCTATAGTTTCATGAGAGAAGTGGTCTTCTGCGAGACCCGCACGAGCTTGCAAGAGGATAGGAAGATATTCCTCTCTATTGGCACACAGCCTAAGCTATTGGTCCTTTCCTTATCGATACAATTGATTTCCCATCATTGCATAGTTGGTCGCTTCAGTCTCCATTGATCTTTGTTGTTGTTTACTCATATCTTTAGGTAATGTTTTGTTGGTGTCACTAAAATTTGGAATAATGTGGCATGGGGTATGGTGTATTTTTCCTTACATTTAGAGAAATGATTCATGTAATTATGAACGTCTTTCTTCATGGTAGGCCAACAAACCCCTAGCCAAGCCAATCATCATATGGTTTGGTCTATTGCAAAATGAAGTCCTACTTTTGTAGTATGAGCTTGACTCAAGTAATTTTCTTGTTCCTCCGGGCCAATGCATAAAGGTAGAATTCAATCCTTGTTTTTTCGATATAGTCTCCCTGTCAAGAATTGATATAGGGCAGACTTCTCTATCGATTGTGGTGTGAGAGAAAGTGGTATTTGTGAATCTACTTGTGCTATGTCCATTAGAGATACTAGATCTTCTGACCATTTAGGAATAATTTCCACTGAGAACAGATAAGCATATGGTAAATCATCATCTACCCCTTTTGGTGCTTTCCCTGAGGTCATCCTTGACAGATGATCCACTCTTTGGCGCATGGGGCCCTTTTTGACTACCACTATGAAATCAAACTCAAGTAGGATGATAAACCACCTTACAATTTTTCGTGTATTGTAGGGCTTGTTTACCGAATAGAGCAAGGCTTGATGGTCTAAAAAAAAAACAAGCTTGTTAGCTAGCAAATAGTGTCTAAATTACTTAACTGCATACACCATTCTAAGTCCTTCCCTCTTAGTGGTAGTGAGATTCTTCTCTGCTAGGTTTAGTGTTTACTGGCATATGATATAGGGAAATCCATAGTCCCCTCTTTTGGCTGAGCTAATATGCAACCAATAGCAAAATTTAAAGCATCTACATGCACATGGAAAACTTATTATAGTATGGAGTCTTCAATTGGTGTTGTGGTCTGTAAGGTCCCCAACCCCAAGAAGATTGGGGCGACTTCGATAGATGGCCTTCCTTTATTCTCCTTTTCCGCTGACGACACTCTACTCCGTTTCCACAAAGTAGAGATACGAGCAGCAGAAGAGAGGAAGTCCTCTATCCATCGTTTACGTGGTTATAAGGGTCATATACCACAAGCCAGGTCGATAAATGTAGGATTCTAATGAAGCTGTTTCCTAACATAAAAATTAAATCTCATTGACATATTTAGAATCCATAAACAATGCCTTTTTCCCCACGTTTAAGAGGCACAGCCGCCATCCATAAACCATAAATACGATATAAGACTTAATCTAAATTAAATAGTAATCTTGTGTCACGTAGATTTGGGTCATCTCTACTCTTGGCACAATGAGTCTCTAATTTCACTTCTCCTAATAAGAGGGAGTTGAGAGTTTCTCGACTAATTGATACCACCCATACTTGACTGGCAACCTGACCCAGCCCCCACTTTCCACCCCACACTCAAACTTTTTACCACACTCTTTTATATATACAAACAAGTTCTTTTATACAGCCCTTCAAACAATACCAAAATAATTCAAACAAGACCTAATGAAGACAGCCCTATTATTCAACAAAAATAACTTTTCCAATTTCTCATGAATTGCCGCTACCCGTGGACTTTCTCTGTCTAACCAACAGAGCCTTTGCAAAGGATTTAGTCGCTAACCGCGAATTATGCAACCTTCCCATCTTGCTAACCGCGAGGCATCTCGCTACCCGCAAGGCATCTTGCTAACCGCCAGGCATCCCGCTACGCACGAAGCATCTTGCTAACCTCCAGGCATCGCGCTACCCGCGAGGCATCCTACTACCCGCGAGGAATAAAAGAGAGCCGATAACCTCAGCTTAATATCCGCTAAATGCAGAATCATCTCGCTACCCGCGAGGAACAAAAGATATTCTTTCAACAATTTTTCTCTTTAAATGATTCTTCAAACATGATCAACCATTCTTAATATCAATCACAATCCACTTATCAAACAATAGCAATAACAATTTAACAAACAACGACAATTTATCAAATATTTCTTTCACTAATCTATACAAACATAGGCTTGTTTCTTGTGATAGTATCACGTTTCTCGGACAGTTTAAGGGAATTTGTAGGCTTGACTTACCGGTCATCATGTATAATGATACAAAAATATAAATTCGTCTTACGAAATTAGCGACATGTTCAATTACTTCCCGTGTTTGAGATTGGACGGCTTTGACTTCCTTCGCGACCAATACATATGCTTCAAAAACGTTTGGAGTAGATGATATCTTTTTTTGCACCTTCCTTGGAGGTGGAGCGACATGAGCGTCCTTCGAGCTTCGAGTAACTCACTTCGGGGCCATTGTATCGATGTAAAGAAGAGAGAAAGTGAGAAAGAGAACTCAAGAATTTGAGGGGTAACACGATGATGGTAGAGAAAGAAGTTGGAGATAGAGATGGCTTGAGGGTAAGAGATTGAGGGAGAGATTGAGGGCAAGAGAGATTTCGCTTCTGAGAGTGTGTGTCCTCAAGGTGAAGGGAGAGGGTCTTTATATAGGCTCTCAAGGCCAGCGAAGAGTAGAGGGAGGAAGGAGAGATAAGTCCGCGCACGTTCACGGTTGTTTAAAAATAAAATAAAAAAATAAAAATTTACGGACATGGATTTCGATGTGCGATTTCGAACCTCTTGGATGAAACTTGGCTCCCATGAAAAGAGCTCTAAACTAAGCTCCTCCTCTCTTTCTTTCCTAAAAGTACTCCTCCTACTCCTTCTCCTCTAAAATTACTCCTCCTTTCCTGAAATTGCTCACCCTTTTCTAAAATTACTCTCTCTTTCCAAAAGAGTAAACTCTTATCTTTAGATACAATCTTGAGGCTTAGGTTTTCCATCAACGTTATTGTTTTGAAGTAAATAAGGTTCATAATTAATAGTTCTAAAGTCCGATTTTTGAGCCGATCGTTCCATTAGAATGCTCTTTGATTTAATAAAATGTAAACCTCAAATATTTGCAAAGTAAATGAAATACTTGTATTGAAAAATATTGGGTACATTACAATCTCCCCAACAACTTAGGGATTTGAGATGTCCTCATCTCGAGGAAAAGTGAGGATACTCCTACTCTAATTACTAGCGACCATCACTATGTCAAAAAGGGTGATGTCTTTAGTCTGCTTCACTTGCTACCACTGCTCCATTAGTCAATTGTGGACAAGTGTTCCGATAATGTCCGAACTCTCCACATTCAAAGCATCGAACATTCAAGTGTCGAGAATCTTGCGTAGTAGTGGCATAAACCCTTTGTGGTTGTCTATCATTGAATCTTTGATTCTATTCGATTCTTCTGGTAATCCCTTGTTCCTTCATCAAAGGTTTAGCTCGTAGTAAAGCATCTTGTACAGTGGTAGGCTTGAAGGCTTCCAATCGCGAGCTAATTGGTTCTTAAACCTTGACAAAAGCGAGCTACTTGCTGCTCTATGGTCATTGTTGGTGCGTAACGTTTAAGACTTACAAAATTTGAGTAGTACTCTTCCAAGGATAAACTGTATTGTTTCAAGCTAAAGAAATCTTTCATCTTTATCGCTTCATGGGCAGGAGGTAAGTATCTTTCCTTCACCTCTTGTTTGATTTCCCACCATTTCTGAGAGTTCTCTAATACTCCCATATCATGGCAATGTTGTTTCCACCATAATTTTGCTTCCCCTGAGAGGCGAAACATCCCTAAGATCACTTGATTTGTAGGCGTGGTCCTTGCAGCAGAGAAGTAATCATTCATAGCTTCAATCCATACTTCTGCATCTTTCTCAATATTATCACCCTCTCCTTTAAAAGAAGGTGGTTTCATTTGCTTGAGCAACAACTTATTCTCCTGAATCTCCATATAGATAGCATCGTTTTGAGGGTTTTCCAACGTAGAAGTGATTTGAGGATTCCCCTGAGTGTACATCAATGTTTATAATAACTCAAATCAATAGGGTACTTTCCAAACTTAGACTTATCCGGTCCACTAAAAGTTCAATCGTATGACTTAACCAATCATTACTTATCTGATTCATTAAAAATCAACCACATGAATTAACCAATCTTGACTTAACCAGTCCATCAAAACTTAGTCATATGACTTAACCAGTCATGACTTACCCAATCCATCAAAACTTAATCATATGACTTAACCAGTCATGATTATCTCAATCACATAACATAAGCAGTCATGGGTAATCTCATCACATGACTTAACCAGTCATGGGTTATCCAATCACATGACTAAACCAGCCATGGCTCATTCAATGCACCCAAAAAAACTCACTTCATGACTTAACCAGTCAAATAATTTCTTTATAGAAAAACAACTCAATCTTCTATTCATAAAATCATCAAAACGTCATATAGGAGTTTACAAAATATCTCTCTATGAGAAAACTTAACGGAAGTTTCGACCATAACTATGGTACACATCAATCGACAGAACGTAATATCTCTACGAGTTTGCTAATGGGTATAGAAAACCATACACATGAGGAAGCTTGAAGTAGTCAATTCAATCTCTTTAACATAGGATCTGATACCAATTGTGAGGTCCCCAACCCCGAGAAGATTGGGACGACTTTGATAGATGGCCTTCCTTTATTCTCCTTTTCCGTTGATGATACCCTACTCCGTTTCCACAAAGTAGAGATACGAGCAACAGAAGAGAGGAAGTCCTCTATCCATCGTTTACGTGGTTATAAGGATCATATGCCACAAGCCAAGTCAACAAATCTAGGATTGTAATGAATTTGTTTCCTAACATAAAAATAAAATCTCGTTGACATATTTAGAATCCATAAACAACACCTTTTTCCCCACGTTTAAGAGGCACGGCCACCATGCATAAACCATAAATACGATATAAAACTTAATCTAAACTAAATAGTAATCTTATGTCACGTAGATTTGGGTTATCTCGACTGTTGACACAATGAGTCTCTAATTTCACTTCTCCTAATAAGAGGGAGTGGAGAGTTTCTCGACTAATCAAAACCACCCATCCTTGACTGGCAACCTGAGCCAGTCCCGACTTGCCACCCCACACTCACACTTTTTACCACACTATTTTACATATACAAACAGGTTCCTTAATTAATTCCAAACACAGGTTCTTTTATACATCCCTTCAAACAACACCAAAATAATTCAAACAAGACCTAATGAAGACAGCTCTATTATTCAACAAAAATAACTTTCTCAATTTCTTATGAGTTGCCGCTACCCGCGGACTTTCTCTGTCTAACCAACAGAGCCTTTGCAAAGGATTTATTTGCTAACCTCGAATTGCGCAACCTTCCCATCTCGAGGCATCACGCTACCCGCCGCGAGGCATCTTGCTAACCCTCCAGGCATCCCGCTACCCGCGAGGCATCTTGCTAACCGCCCAGCATCCGGCTACCCGCAAGGCATCCCGCTAGCCGCAAGTAACAAAAAGAGTTGATAACCTGAGCTTAATCTCCGCTAACCGCGGAATCATCTCGCTACCCGCGAGAAACAAAAGATATTCTTTCAATAATTCTTTTCTTTAAATGATTCTTCAAACATGATCAACCAATTCTTAATATCAATAAGAATCCACTTATCAAACAATAACAATAACAATTCAACAAATAGTGAGAATTTATCAAACATTTCTTTCACTAATCTATAAAAACATATGCTTGTTTCATATGATAGAATCATGTTTCTCGGATAGTTTGAGGGAATTTTTAGGCTTGACTAACCGGTCATCATGTATAACGATGCAAAATTATAAATTCGTGTTATCAGATTAGCAACATGTTCGATTCCTTCCGTGTTTGAGGTTGGACAGCTTCAACTTCTTCCACGACCAATACATCCGCTTCAGCAACGTTTGGGGTAGATGATATCTTCTTTTGCTCCTTCCTTGGAGGTAGAGCGACATGAGAGTCCTTCGAGCTTCGAGTAACTCGCTTCAGGGCCATCGTATCGATGTAGAGAAGAGATAAAATGAGAAAGAGAACTCAAGAATTTGAGGGGTAACACGATGATGGTAGAGAAAGAAGTTGGGGATGGAGATGGCTTGAGGGTAAGAGCTTAAGAGAGAGAGGTTGAGGCAGAGAAGATAACTCCGACATCAAGGCAAGAGAGCTTCCACTTCTGAGAGTGTGTGTCCTCAAGGTGAAGGGAGAGGGTCTTTATATAGGCTCTCAAGGCCAGCTAAGAATAGAGGGAGGAAGGACAGATAAGTCCGTACACGTTCACGACTGTTATAATATATATATATATATATATATATATATATATATATATATATATATATTAATGGATACGAATTTTGATGCGCGATTTCGAACCTCTTGGATGAAACTTGGCTCCCAAGAAAAGAGCTCTAAACTAAGCTCCTCCTCTCTTTCTTTCCTAGACGTACTCTTCCTACTCCTTCTCCTCTAAAATTACTCCTCGTTTCCTAAAATTGCTCTCCCTTTCCTAAAATTACTCTCTCTTTCCAAAAGAGTCAACTCTTATCATTAGATACAATCTTGAGGCTTAAGTTTCCCATCAACGTTATTGTTTTCAAGTGAATAAGGTTCATAATTAATAGTTCTAAAGTCTTATTTTGAGCCGATCATTCCACTAGAATGCTCTTTGATTTAATAAAATGCAAACCTCAAATATTTGCAAAGTAATTGAAATACTTGTATTGAAAAATATTGGGTACATTACATGGTCCAAGCTTGTTTGAGCTTCTAGAATGACTCCTCACATTCATTTGTCCACTCAAAATGAGTGATAATGCTATAAATGGGTTTAGCTATGATTGCATATATGTAGATGAATCTAAGAAAATAGCCACAATGTCCCATAAATGCTTGAGATTCATTGATGTTTGTTGGTCTAGCCATTTTAGCAATTACTGTCACCTTTTCCATGGCTAATAGCGTGTTTAGGTGGTACCAAAAAGGAGTGTCTTAGACACTCCTTTGGGAGGAGATGAAATGGATGGTGGGTTATTCATTTTCATTTCATATAAAGGAAAGATAAAATCTTTTTTGGCTGATAGGTTGAAATTTAGGCGTGTTGGCAATTCCATTTCACTTTAATACTAAAGCTTAAAGTAGTAACTGCTTGCACATTTAAATTCCCTCTCACTGCCGCCACTCCTCTAAGCTCTCTACAACGCTGTCTCTATGGGTCCCTCCGCCTCTTGTGCCTCTCTCTCTCTCTCTCTCTCTCTCTCTCTCTCTCTCTCTCTCTCTCTCTCTCTCTCTCTCTCTCTCTCTCTCTCTCTCTCTCAGCCCTTCATAGCCACTGCAGGTGGTTGCGGGCGTAGCATAAAGCCATATCAACCAGCTTCTCATTGCCACCCATATGCAACTTCAATAAAACCTCTCTCTCTCTCTCTCTCTCTCTCTCTCTCTCTCTCTCTCTCTCTCTCTCTCTCTCTCTCTCTCTCTCTCTCTCTCTCTCTCTATGAGTACTATGGCATTGTTTTGAATCTCTTTATTATTCTGTCATTAGCATCCTTGCACGTTCCACATGGAATCACATAATAATAATAATGGCAGTACAAACCGCCTTTACATTCCTCCATTATCTGCTACACAGCATATCCCAAGGGATCTTAAGCTGAGTCTACAAAACTGATGGGCTGCAAAGAAGAGGGAAGAAAGAAACATGCAAAAAAGGATGTCACGAGCACGAGAGGATGGTGATTGCTAAGTGTCGACGTAATAAAACATGGGCTTTCCGAGGGTCTTCAATGGCGCATTCTACAACAACTTCTCAGTCATCCAACGTTCTCAGTGTTGCAACCCACATCGGAGACAATTGGGAGGATGATTTTATCTAACATTTTTCATACATTGTTTGAGGTGAAGACTCCTTATTCAAACAATGAGCTATTTTTGAAACGGGCTAATGTCATGGCATGCCTCAATGGAGTCAATGGGACTGACAATGTAATGAGCAATAGTGATGTTGCGAAGGCAATAGGACTTCATCAAAGAAATATCACGAGAGCCAGTTTTTGGCTGCAAACTGATATGGAGGAGGGGTCACTTCCATTAGACACGTGTCAACATCAACAGCATAGAACCAGTACCTTAACAATCAAAATCAGAGAGATCGTGTTTCAATTTTGGTCGATTGAAATCCGCATTACCCCAAACAAGAAAGATGTTGTTCGAAAGAAAACAAACAAGAGGGCACATGTGGTGCATCCGGTTCATCTCCTCGATTTACCTTAGGTATATAAGCCGGAGCATCTTAAAAGTGTGTCACAATGCTTTCCTTAGTAATTTTGGGTGCTTCCAAAAGCTTTGAAATTCTTTATAAGTGTCTCAAAGTGCTTCAAAGTGCATCACTTAGAGCTTGCAAATGCTTGAGAGCGCCAAAAAAGTGTATCTAAGTGTGCTTGAAAGCGCCAAAAAGTGCTTCAAAGTATTTCAGAGTGCTTCCAAAGTGAACTGAAGTGCTTCATGGTGCTTGAAAGTGCCACAAAGTACTTTAGAGTTCTTCAGAGTTCTTTCTAAACTCTAAAGTGCTTTGGATTGTTGCAGAGTGCCACAATGTGCCTCAGAGTGCTCTTATAAATCACCGAAGTGCTTTCAAAGAGCACTTAAAGTGCACTTCAAAGTGCTTTCAAGTGCCCAAAAGAGCTTTAAAGTGTTGCAGAGTGCTTCAAAGTGCTTCAAAGTATTTTATAGTGCTTTAGAGTGCTTGAAAGCATCAAAAAGTGCTTCAGAGTGCTTCAACGTGCCACACAATTCTATTTAGTGCACCAAATTGCCCCAAGGTGCTTCATAGTGCTTGAAACTACCATAAAGTGCTTCATAGTGCTTGAAAGTGCCACATAGTGTCTCAAAGCACTTTGAAGTGCCACAAAGTGCTTGAAAGTGCCACCAAGTAGTTTAGAGTGCGTGTAAAGTGCACCAAAGTAGCTCAAAGTGCACCAAAGTGCTTGTAAAGTGCTTCAGAGTTCTATCAAATGCCACAAAGTGCCTCAAAGTGCTCTTAAAGTGCACTAAAGTGCTTCAGAGTGCTTTCAAGTGCCCCAAAGTGCTTTACAGCGCTGAAGAGTGCTTCAAAGGGCACCAAAGTGCATGACAGGTTGCTTGAAAGTTTGACAAAGTGCAAAAGAGTGCTTTCAAGTGCCCCAAAGTACTTTAAAGTGTTGCAGAGTGCTTAAAAGTGCCCCAAAGTGCTTCAGAGTGTTCTCCAAGTGCATTGAATTGCTTTACTAGTGGACAAAAGTTCAACAATACAAAAAACTGAAGTAGAAATTGTGAAATTCTAGAAATAGACACCAACTCCCACTGCTCAACCGACCCCACCTCACTTTGGTTGAAAAGGTGGAAAAATGACATACCTACCTTTTTTGTGGACAAAAGTTGAATTCATACCTACTTTTGTGAAAATACACCCCGAGGTGGTAGTAGGTAAGTGTTGCAATTAGATTTCAGTACTTTATAGTATTATTAAATTTCTTTTGTGTGGTAGAGGGATTTGTACATGCAGTTCCAGGAGGTTCAAAGTTAATATTAGCATGTCCCTTAGATGCTTTGAGGGTCTGAAGCCATACTTTGTATGCAAGTTAAGGACCGCAACACCTGTTGTTGGGAATACCATGTTCAGCTTGTTTACTTGAAGGAGGGTTGATGATCAGATGCGTCATTGAAGATATGGGCTACATGGAACTTCATGCTTTTGCAAGTGTCTTGTGTGCAATTCGAGTGGTGGAATAGTGTAGTTCACATCATCAAAAGCCACTTTTCATCCTTGACAGAACTATGGGAGTCTGTATTGTGACGAAAGCCAACTGATAATGCTTTTCACCATAGCAAATGTCTTTTGGGAACATGCACTGATTGTGGGATTGAAAGGCTCTTCTTGTGTCCCATCAAAGAGAGTGATTGTATCTGTAGAATGAGTGTCAAGATTTTTGACAAGGTTCCTACACAAGAAAAGGATGAAGAAGGTCTAGTTAAATGTCAAAAAGACCTCGTGGTTCAGAAGCTCAGTCCGATGAGTTTCATTTCTATGCTCTGAGCGAAACTAGGGATCAAACACAACTACTTGTACAGGTGGCAAGCTCAAGATTCCAAGGAGTTTTTGGCCAATTTTTCTGACAATGTAGTGGTGTCTATAATGAAGTTTTCCGAGAATTACTCCTTCAAGGTGCAAAATGGTATCCAGTCAATGCATTGGTATTCATCTCAGGTCACAATCTTTATTCACATTTCATACTTACGTGATGTGCTTGGTGCTACACAAAAGACGACTCACTTCTACATCTCTGATGACAATACACATGATACTTTGTTTGTGCAACACTATTTTCTTTTGCACAATGAATGGCTGAAAGGATATGGCTATAGTGTCAAGCAACATAGGGTGTGGTCGGATGGTGCTACATCACAATTCAAAGCAAGGCGGCCATTCTATTTTGTTGCATGATTCTTCAATATGGGAAGTGTTGAAATGACACACAATCTCCTTGCTTTAGTCCATGGAAAGGGTGAACACGACGGGGCTGGTGCAGTGGGGTCAAAAGATCCCTCACACACGAGCAATTGAAGTTTGATGAGTGGGAGCTGCATAACGCTTCAAGAGTTGTTGCATTCCTCAATGCAACTCTCAAAAATCAATGCCCACAAATAGATAAGAAAGTCGATCGTGCTTTCTGGGAGGTCAAGTTTAGTGATGTCGACAGAGTTATAGCATGGGAATTCAAGTGCATGATAGGGTCTCGATCCTGACACTGTGTCAATGGCTACAGTCAGACGGATATGCACAGACTAAGGCACAAAATTCTCTCTTGCTTTTGTGGTGCATGCATCAAAGGTCAATGGAGGGGATGTGCCAACAAAGATCATGTGCAAGGGTGGGTATACTTGCAAATACAACCCACAATTTAAGAATGAAAGCGATGGAGAAGCATTGAGCCAGGATGAGGATGAATATGCCCCCATGTATGCTGGCCACCACGATGACCTGAGCGATGCCTTGATGGGCTGGCTAGAACTTTGTAGTGACTGCAGAGGAGGAAGATGCAGACTTGTATGTCCTAAAATACACCAGCAAAAAGCGCCTGGCCAAAATAGAGGAAAAGGATCTATGGCACAACATCATTAATAAAAATTCATATGTGGTTGAGGGCTTATTCTACGACAAGGTAAATGGCCGAGATGATACTTATGTCCTTTTTGTAAACAATCCCAGTGCTCTAATCTACTCCCATTTGGTGTGATGCATCAGATTTTCCATGTCCCTGAGGGAAGGTGAGCATAATGTATATGATATGTTAAATGACATATTCGAGGAAATCTATAATAGCATACCCCCAGAGGAGAACTTGTAAGATTTATCTCTATAAATTTGACTTGAGAACCTGGCCATCACTTTTAACAGTAACTAGCACTTTTTTATTTAAATAAAAAGGAGGTAGTGAACTATATTGAAGAGAGTCAAGAAGGACTACATCAAAGCTCGGAGGGGGGGATCACCTGACTACTTCCCTCTAAAATTATAGCTAATCATCTCTACTGAATAGCTAGCACTTTTAATAAAAGAGTTATAAAAGCCGTCTTCTAAAACACTTGAAAGCACTTTTGAGCACTTGGCCAGCTGACCAGCACTTTGAACCACTTGATGAGCACTTTTAACCACTTGACCAACCCCCTAAACCACTTGGACAACACTTGTTCCACTTGATCACACCATATACCAGCCCCCTGAAAAACTTGACCAGCACTTTGGACCACTTATGACCACCTGACCTGCACTTTTAGGCACTTTATACCACTTGACAAGCCCCTTGAGCCACTTGACCACCCCCTGAACCACATGGCTAGCACTTTATACCACTTGACAAGCACTCTGAAACACCTGACCAACACTTTGAACCACTTGACCAACCCCCTCAAGCACTTGGACAACACTTTGTACTACTTGACCACCACTTAACAACGACCTGAACCACTTGATCAGCTCTCTGAACCACTATGGACCAACACACCAGCACTTTTAAGCACTTTGTACCACTTGGACAGCACTTTGAACCACTTGACCGCTTAACCAACACTTAACACCCAATCTAGTTGACAACAGCAGAAAAAATTCACTTGCAAAATTCTTCATAGTATATTCAAGTTTAGATACAAGGATAGTTTGCTTTACAAGGAGTTAGCTTTTTCAAGGAGTAAAGTCAGTTAGTGAGAAGACTGTTCTAGCCATTCTTGCCGACGTGGCCACTTCTAATTGGTTGCTGGAGGTGGCATTTTTGGTGCAAGAATTTTTGGTTGTGCCCGTACTTTTCCATGTGCCAGATCCCAATCCAATTGTGCAAGTTCGTCCTTCCTGGCATCAAATGGAAATTCCCTAATAGTCTTGGCTCTATCAGGAGTCTCAGCCCACTCTATAAATGAGGCAACATCCTCCTTGAGGAAATTCTCTCACTGCCTCTCATTTTGCTTTTCTATCCCAGGTAGAGTGACAAAGTTACTAGGATCATTGAAGTACATCTTATAAAGGGATCATCCAACAGTAAAGTGTTAGACTTGTTGAACTTAAGAAAGATGTACCAAAAGTTTTTTGGTTTTTGAAAAACATTTTCTTTGGGGGGTTTCCATATTCCCAACTGCTAACATGGCAGCAGTTCTATGCCAGCCACCCACTCAGACAACGCTTGGCCTGAGATATGCACTTTTCCATACCCTTCTTAAGATTGTGGCATGCGCGCAATGACCATAAAAAAGTATCTACTTTATATTAGAGTCCAAGAAAGAATAATTCTGCATCATTTTGTACATAGTAGGTGACGTTATCATCCCCCTTTCCTTTGTCAAAGTACAACATGTTTAATCTGGGGGTTCCAATCCTTTGCGCTTATCTGCACACAAGAAAGCACATTGTTTAAGTCTACAATTACTACCAAATCTCTATGGACTGGGAAGCAAGACATTGGTTTGTAGCAAGGAAGCTGGCGATCAATGTGCTCTACCTCATTAGTGGGCGGTGGAGGTTTTGAGCCAACCACATGAATTTTAACTACAGAGCACAAATGGAAAGAATTTAAGAGAGAATACTTTTTTTCAAGAAAAAGATCCTTCTATTAGTTAATGAAAACTGCCCATAGGGCTACAACCACCTCTGCAAGAGAGGGCTACAACAAACATGATGGGGACACTCTCCCAATGAAAGAACAACATATACACAATGAGGCTAAATCAAGAGATGGGAGGAGGAAAGAGCCACATAGGTGGATGGTAGTGCCATCCGAGCACACCCTAGACAATCATGTAGAAAGGCCCAGGGCGCTAGAGTCAAAGGAAAGCCTTGCAGCACTCCTACATGCGGTCGGAGCTTCCTTGTAGTCCCTCAAGCTGTCCTCTGAGAGTATGGATCAGCTTTAGCCAAAAGTCACAAATAGTCTCTGCTGGTGGCACAGAGCGAGCCTCAAAAATGCAAAAATAGCGGGCCTGCCGGATGAACCAAAGTGTCAGGCCACTGATGAGCTCCCAACACTCCTCTCTCTCATTGCACCACTCCTGTGGAGTAAGCTCTTTAGCAAGCTAGAGTGTAGGTCGCCCCCCTGTATCACTATCATCCTGCTGGTGGAAGATAGCTCAAACTGTAGTGCCGGGCCCGTGAGAGTGGACCAAGCCGCTGCCCCCCAAGTGTACTATCTAGCCGTGGAGAGAGTAGGCATCAGCCAAAGAACTCATAGCCACACCTGCTGGGCAGAGGGACAGTCCCAAAGACAGTGACGCTAACTCTCCACCAACTGGTCACATGCTGCACATGCGGCCGAGAGACCACTATGCACAAGCCAGCTCCCTACTGCTGTAGCTCTGTGTGCAACCAGCCACTGAAACAAGGTGATGCGCCTTGGCTGTCTAGAGTCCCATGGCCTCTCCCAAAATGCTACCAAGAACTCGACTGTGAGGCCCTCCTCCTGCCAATGATGTGCTGTAGCGGGGCGGGCCTTTCTCTGTGCTGCAAGTATATGACGTCCAAGCCGAACAGTGTACTGAAAGAAGGGGACTCCTGGGTGGTCTGCAAAAGATAATGGGTCCCTCCATAGCTACTCACCAGGATCCCACTGTACTCGTGCCAGTGGAAAACACTCCCAAGCCCATAGCCTCCAGTGTCCATTCTCAAGAGCTGCTGGGTCAGGGTCTATGACGCAAGTCCTCCCACAGATGCCCACAACTAGGATCCTCTGGAAACAGCACTCTGCTACCTGCGGAGCCTCTACTACAACTGGCTATAGTCATCCCCCACCCTGAAGCTTGAAGAACAGGGCTGGGATAGTCTTTGAGCAGGCCCTGACTGAAATGAGAACCTCCAATCGTGCGAAGGCTCACATCCACCGGGGTGCTAGTGGCTCGAGAGGCGTGAGCCACTCAGTTGGAATTGACTCTGAGATGTCTTGACACATGCTCTGCACCCCTCTCATGCCCTGTAGTAGCTGGAAACCCTGCACCTCCACTGACAAACTTGTGAACTCTAGCCAGTCACCTAGAGAGCGCGCTAGACCTGCTGCCATGGGACCCCAGGAGACATGAGGCCGACTACCAACCAAGTGGCCTCTCTGAGTGCTAACAATGGGGTTCCAGACGAGGGGCTACCGTAGGCGCTCCTCCATGCACGTCGGTTGTCTCTGCTCCAGGCCACATCGTAAGAGCGCCCAAGATCGAATCAATCTCATAGCGAAGCGGTCCTCTAGTCTCCTGCTCAAACCAACTCGGCGCATCTCAATAAAGATCCATCTGGTCGAAAGTTGCCAAGGGCCTCCTGACTGAGGCACCCTGGCACGAAGCCTCTGTAACAAGAACTCCTTCCAAGGCTCCTCACCTGGAAGAAGTCATTTGACTATGAACTTCCCAAGAAGGGCTCTGCTCTGCTGTGCTGGATCAATGATCCCAAGCCCTCCCTGAGAACAAGGAAGTGTGATGACCAACCAAGCCACCTTGGCTCGAGCTAGCTGAGTGTCACGTCCTGACCAAAGGAAGTTCTTGATCAGACTCTCTACCTGAATGATACAAGAACTCGAGAAGATCCAGCAGGAAGTGATGTACCACATAGTCGCCAACAACACTTGATTGGCAACTACTACTCTACCAGCTAGAGAAAGTCGTGTTGAGCTCCAATGTAACAGCTTTCTCCTGATGGACAGGAGAAGAGGAGCAATCTGCTACTCGGGAGAAAAATCCAAACCAACCTGACAACCCAAGTACCGAACTGCAGTCCGTGGGGGAATCCACCTGAAACCCTCTCCTAGCATCCAATCTGGCACGGGAGCACTACCAACCAAGAAAGCCACTGTCTTTCTCCAGTTGATCAGTGCGCCCGATGCACAACAGAAGGTCTCCAAAGCCTGCTCACATCTGTGAAGATTGTCCTCCTGGCCATCTAAGTACAAGGCAGAGTCATCGGCAAACTCAGCGTCTAGTAGCTCATCTCCCCAAATAGGGAGTGCTAAGCCCCGTAGACCAACCTGCTGTGACACCAAAAATTTGCTCATCGCCTCGGCATAGAATAGAAAGAGGAAGGGGGAAAGAGGACAATACTGTCTGATTGAGCATGTAAGCATGAAGCATTCACCTCTACCTCCTGGCAAAAGCACCTAACTGTGAGCCTGTCTGTACAAAGCTGACACCCCTCTGATCCAAGCATCTGAGAAGCCCATCCTGCGTAGAGTGCCCTCTAGAAATTCCCAGTCAAATCTGTTGTATGCCTTCTCAAAATCAAGAAGAAGAATCACAAGGTCCTCACCATGGAGCCGTGCAAGGGCAGAAGCCTCCCAGAAAGTAAAGATGTTGTCAAGGATACTGCGTTCCTTGACAAAACCTGTCTTAGTCCCATGTATAAGGCTATCTAAAAGTGGTTGAATCCTCAAACTCAGAGCCTTGGCAAGAATTTTGTAGGCCTAGTTGAGGATGGTGATGGGGTGCCACTGTCGAATCTCATCCAAGGAGACACCCTCCTTGGGAATGAGGTAGATCAGGCCCTCACTCATGCTGTCAGGCATCACTCTTGTGTGCAAAATGTACTGAAAAGCACTACAAATATCTGGGCCAAGCAGGTCCCAGTACTCCAAGAAAAAGCTGGGAGTCAACCCATCCTCACCTGGATAGCTACCACGGGGGAGGGCCCTTAGAACCATGTGCAGCTCTTCAAGTTGAAGTGGCATCTCTAGCCTTTGGCACATCTCCTCTGTTGCAAGACATGGCATCTGTGCCCAAACCTGCTCCCTGTATGCATCCTGCCACTCTGCTGACTCGGGCTCAACAGACAGTAATTCATATGGTAAAAGTCAATAGCAATTGCACGCATATCCTCGGGCTCACAAGCTACTGACCCATCGGGCCTCCTCAACTGACTGACCTTGGCATGCAAGTGCGGAGGTCCCACGATCTCAAAAAAAGCACCAGTCACTCTGTCACCCACCTGAGTCAACTGAGATGCATGTCGGTGGAAGGCAAACTCATGACGCCTCTCCTCTATGCTAGCAAGCTCCTATCGAGCCTTCTGTAACTGCTCCTCCAACCATGGACTGTCTGGATGTTGCTCCTGCATCCTCTGTAATGAAGCAATGCCCCATCTGAGATGTTGATCCGCCTCTCTCGTTGCAGCCCGGCAAGCTAGAGACTCCTGAAGAAAAAAGTGGCTAATCTAAGCTAGGCCTAAGGCCACTCTGTCTGCAGGAGAATTCTGTCTGTCCATGCCCTCTGTCTAGAGAGCCTCTACCCTCTCTCTGAGTGATGAGTCCAACAAGACCCGCTCTGGGATGTGAAGCATCGTGCTCCCACTCCTCTGCATGTCTTCCACTATGAGGATCACTAGTGCATGGTCCGAGAAGGAGGTCCCTGCCAGGATGCCCACTGATCCTCCCAAGTCACTGAAGTGGTCACTAGTGTAGAAGCGATCTATCCTGATAGATTCACTCCTCCCACTCTACGGTCCGATCTAGAGAAGGCAAGACTGTCTGAGGGCCTCACCAAATCAGAGTGCTACCATGTATCCAAGACCCTCAAAGTCATACATAACCTCTCCCAAGCTGCCAACTCGACGCCATGCACAGTAGAATGGCTGCCACCAATCCTATTAGAAGGGTCCTCCAACATGTTGAAGTCCCCTCCTATGCACCAATGATCTGCCTGCTGCATAGACTCAACAATCTGTGACCAAAACTTTTCACGAGCACTCGCCACATTGGGCACATAGATGTTCAGGAAACCCACAAGGCCACCCTGAACCTGCATAGTAATCCACTGAGCCCTTCCTGGAACAATAATCACTCTTCCCACAATGGCCTGCTGCAATGAGTCCGCAATAGTCATACATACCCCACCCTGGATGCCTCCAGGTTCAAAAGCAGCTGACCAAAAGGTATCATATCATCCACGCAAAATCTGACTACATCGCCGAATGTGGCTCTCACCCAGATGGTGCTCCTGAAGCATAAGGAGATCAATCTCTCCTCCCACAAGGCAGCGTTGAAGCTCCTAACACAATTGGCCCCGCTAACGCTGAAACTGGGGCCCACCTAGTCCCTGCACGTTCCATGAGACGATCCTCATGGGGAGCGAGAAAGAACAGATGATGCTGCCGCAGCAGCTAGACTGGCTATCTTCGAGGCAAGCTTGGATGGGGAGTAATCTGCATCCAAGCGTCCTCTAGATAGGCGTGACTGCAGTGAGTGCCTAGCCCAAGCCCAAGCAGAACGAGCCGTGCGTAAAGCAACCTCCTTTGTCTAGGATTCCTCATGAATGTATACATAGCAAGGAAAACACTGCGTATCAACAAATAATTACACCACAATGTGCCTACATCCTGTTGAGTTTGGGGGTGTCATCGCAAACTTGGCCAATGGCCACAAAGTCTGCAACATATCTATAACTCCAAGTTCTCCCATGTGGTGAGAGAACTCTAGGATATGTGTATGCAACCATCCCAACACTGAGTCGAGGGACCACTCTGTCTCGGCCCTTCCACAGAGGGGGAAGGAGAAACCAACTGCTACGTCAAGGCCTCTGTCCCCCTAGTAGCAAGGAACAAGGCATGGACCCTGAAGCAAGCCGTTCTCATGGTCTGCTGCGGAATCACCGAGAAAACGAGCGAAGCCGTAGTCGAAGAAGTCCCAGCGGCATTGGATGTCAATGCTCGTCACACCACGAGGGATAGCTGCTAGGGAAGATTTCTGAATCTGTAGAGGGGGCCGTAAGAAAGGCTGACCCTCTCTCGCTAGGCGACTCGTGGCAAAGGTGCTGCCAAGATATCTCTTAGCCGTCGGAGAAGGACCTCCCCTTGGGCCGACAGGAAAACTGGAGTAGGAGGGGGGGGGGGGGGAGAAGGAGCTGGGGGGAGTGGTGGAGAAGAGGGGCAACAGAGGTAGGGGGGCAAGGTGGAGAGGCGACAGGAGCAGAAGGTGGGGGAGGATGAGGAAGAAGAGGGGAACTCTGGGGTGGGAGAGGCTGTCGAGGGTGAAGCAAAGGTGGGGGCTGACGCAGGGATCTCCTCCTGCTCAAGAGGACCAAAACAGTTCCCCGTGGGAACCCACTACTGCTGAGTAGGCGCCTGAGGGCCACTCTGAGTGCGAGACTGATGTTGTGGCCCCTGTCATCGTCGACCACGGGCCTGCTGCCACCCCTCCTCTGCTGGACCCCAGGCTCGGAGGGTGTCTCTGCATGTGTGCGCTGAGCCGCTGGCTGTGGCTGCAGGACACCCTGGCAGGCTGGGGCTGAGGCTGTGGTGCAGGTCGCGGCTCCTCCATTGACACGCCTTTGCTAGATGGGCCATCTGTCGAAAAATGAAACAATTTTGGGGAGGCCCGAGTACCCCACAATCTGTCAAAAACCGAGAAGAGGGGCAACAGAGGTAGGGGGGCAAGGTGGAGAGGCGACAGGAGCAGAAGGTGGGGGGAGGATGAGGAAGAAGAGGGGAACTCTGGGGTGGGAGAGGCTGTCGAGGGTGAAGCAAAGGTGGGGGCTGACGCAGGGATCTCCTCCTGCTCAAGAGGACCAAAACAGTTCCCCGTGGGAACCCACTACTGCTGAGTAGGCGCCTGAGGGCCACTCTGAGTGCGAGACTGATGTTGTGGCCCCTGTCATCGTCGACCACGGGCCTGCTGCCACCCCTCCTCTGCTGGACCCCAGGCTCGGAGGGTGTCTCTGCATGTGTGCGCTGAGCCGCTGGCTGTGGCTGCAGGACAACCCTGGCAGGCTGGGGCTGAGGCTGTGGTGCAGGTCGCGGCCTCCTCCATTGACACGCCTTTGCTAGATGGCCCATCTGTCGAAAAATGAAGCAATGGTTTGGGAGGCCCGAGTACTCCACAATCTGTCTAAACCAACCTCCACTCACCCGAGGCAAAAGGATAACCTTTGGGAGTGTGTGGGTATCTCTGACCAAGACTCGAATTGAGGGACTGCCAGCTGCCTTGGCACTACTGATGTGCCATACGAGGTGTCTCGAGGACAGTCCCAATTGCGAAGCCGATCCTGGATAGAAGTGGTAAGTACTCCCTCCATAAACCAGAAAGCAGACCGAGATGGGGATGTCTGCTCCTGTACTAGAGAATCCGAAGTCGGGTCAAACCATGGCATATCGAAAGTGGGCTCGATGATGCTCGCCATGTCAGTTTAACATACAACTCAACGGGTTGGGGTTGCCAGAGCTGTAACACTGGAAGAAACGAGAGGGGATGGCGGGGGCAACAGAGGTGGGTAGGTAGCACGGATGGGCAGGCAACGTGGGCGGGCAGGCAACGTGGGCGGTGGCGGGCAGCGGGTGGGGAGGAGCGGGCAGAGCGGGGGGGGGGGGGGGCAGCTCAGCGAGAGGAGCAGTAGTAGCGAGTGCAGGGTCGATTATTTTTTTCCCCAAGAGAGAATACTTAAATTTATATTTTTGAGAAAAAAGATAAAAAGCTGCAATCTAAAAAAGATAGCATGAAAAAAAAGATACAAAGCTGCAAGAAGCTAAAGCTTCTTGCATGCTCTGGTTTTTGGGGGGAGTATGCCAATACTCTTTTTGGGGTCCTGGGACAACTCGTCCTCCACCTGCTTCTTCTCTTCTTCCGCATCTCCACCGCTACAAATTGCAAAGTTGATTCTAGTTAGGATTTTTACCTCAGATACATTGTCCTCCTTATAGGCATCAGTACCTGGGCAGAATATTGTGACCACAATGAACACAATGACCATGATTCAGACATGGGAGGAGACAGATATACAAAACTGACATTACCTTGGTTGCTTTTAGATGGAGTTGTCTCCTTCATAATGTCTCCATCTCACCACACTCAACAATTTTCCCACCCTCAAAGTGCTTGTACTTTAGCAGCACGGCGTCAAGGTCAAAGACCTCATCCACATCGTGCATGGACGACGTGGAAACTTCTTTCTCCGCCACTTGCTCAACACACACAATTAGTCTCCACAATAGATTAGCATAAGTTCTATTGTATAAAATGACCAACCTAACTTCAACTCCTCATAAGAATTCCCAAGTGCCTAGCATCTTGCTATATGGGATATCTCCCATTTTTAGTCTAGTACAACACACTTGGGATCAGTCATGCTGACCACTGAAAAGAAGAATGGATGGTATATGTGGGCAAATGACAACTAAAAGATACGGGCCTTATATTTGTTTGACAATTCTTGACCACATGCCCCACAATTTCCAAACAATAAAATAGTATCCACACTAAATTTAGACTTGGAGGTTGGAGTGGACACTAGAAGGGCCCTGAAATAATTTTATTGATTTCCTTTGGGACCCACTTCTTTGTGATGATTGACTGTCTCGTTGATGCTTCTCTTTTGGGAACCCATACTTGTCGTCGCTGCTTTATTTGTGTTTGAAGAGACTTATTTGGGACCCACTTGTCTTTGCATGAGTCAGCAATGGTCTTTGCTTCAACCCTTATACGTTTGGTTGGGGACGGATTTTAGACTTTGGGAGTTGATACTTTAACCGTTTTGGGATCCAAATAAATTCCTGGCCTCTTTGTGCTTGAATCAACTGCTTTGGAACCCAAATCTGAGTTGCGACATCTTACAACTTTGTGATTTTCTTTGCCATTCCTCCATACGTTGATTGTTTTCCTTTTGGAATTGGATCTATGATTTTTCATTAGAGATCTTTGTTTTATTGATCCACACCTATTTTTGGCCGAGCTGGCTCTTTGGTATCCAGTTTTGTTAAACTCTTTGGCTCTGACTTGTTGATCTTTCCTTTTGGCCTTCTTTGATTGTTACGGAAGCTGCTAGTGAGGGTGATGACCTGAGTTCTTGGTAGGGGATGTCATAGAATCATCATTGTCTCTACTATCCTCAACAAGGTTGAATTTTGGCACTTCCCTTGGTTGCTGGGTATGGAAAGTTACTATCTATTTGCTCTTGGATTGTTGTTTCTAGAAGGACTTTTCTACCCAATTGATTAGAGTGCTATTAGCCCGTTGACATGGCTGTCTTCTTCTTGGTTGAGTCTTTTCTTCCTGTATCGGAGATTGTTTTCGTTGTGTCACTGCAAGGATTTTGGAACCCACTTTTGATGCACTTGATGCTTATAGTGGTGACATTGGTTCCTAGATCTTTGACCTAGACAATCATAAAACCATGCATTAGTTAAACTGTCATTTATGTCACCTGCTGGGTTGTCTAGATTTCCATTGTCGGCATCTTCTTGAAGCTCCAAGTGTTCTACAAAGTCATATAACTTGTCTTCCTCTTCATCTTTGCTTTCCTAGATTACACTCACTACAAAGTAAGGAGCAACATCAAAGCCCTTTTCATCACAAAACTTTGTTAGACAGTCTTGAATAGCGCACACATCCAAAGTAGTCAAGATGTGTTCCCATTTGAGTGGATCTAATGCTTCTTCAAGAAATGGTTTTGGGATATAATCCTTATCACAAAACTTTGTTAGACAGTCTTGAATAGCGCACACATCCAAAGTAGTCAAGATGTGTTCCCATTTGAGTGGCTCTAATGCTTCTTCAAGAAATGGTTTTGGGATATAATCCTTATCTTTGATTGCCCTTTCTAGGATAAACTCCCCTCTCTTTAAGATTTGCATTCAAAGCTCCACACATCCATAGTTCTTTAGGCTTACCCAACCATGCTAGAAGCTCTAATCCTGCTATCATGGTGGAATCAAACTCCTCCACATGGTTTTGGTTCACATCCTTGTAACTACGGTCTTTCAAGTTTATCCTTGTCATGGTTTCTATATGTCTTAGATAGATATGGTCATAACCCCAATCCTGGACCATTTTCAATTGCCTGTAGCTCTACCTTTATCAAAGGGTAAGGCAACAACTATTGATGCCATTGAGAATTGATTTGGTTGGGAGTGAGCTGAGTTACATTAGCAGAGTGAAGAATCCTCAACTCCCAATTCATAACCACTTTCCATTCAGCATCCATTTTGTGAACAATTTGCTCCTTAAGTACATCTTCTTCACCTTTAGAGAGGTGGACCATTGGCACTTGTTATTCTTTGATGATTGGTACTTGAAATTCAAAACCTCTTGTTTGTCCTTCTGTTGGCTGTGTTTTCATTTTTGCAAAGGAGATTGATGGTATATCTAGATTTGGCTGTTCAAATATACCTGCCTCCTTCTGAGCTTCCATATTCCCTTCTCTTAGCAGCTGATTGGCTCTCTTTAAATCCTCTATCTCTTTAAGAAATTGCTCTTCTGTTTGTATCCTCGTCAGGGTGAGGTCCCTTTTTTGTGACTGTTCCAGCTTCAATTGAAGTTTGAGGTCTTTATTTCTCTTTTCCAAAGTCTTGTAAACTTTATATGTCCCCTTGAGTGAAGCTACTGTTGGGTTTTCTATGATTTGATTTAGAAACGCCTCTTGGTCATTGATTCTTTGCTATGAGTATTGCAAAGACACAGTTGCTACATTTAACTGTACTTGGAGCTTTTGTACTGATTGAGTAGTGCTCCAAAGTCCATTTGTCACTTGAGTCAACTATTGATCCTTGCTTTTACATGCATCTGATAACTTTGTGAGGAGCTCCCCTAATTCTTTCATCTCCTTTTATTGCTCTTCCTTGACACTTTGGTGTTGCTCTGCTTTGTTCTTGAGCTCTTTTATCCGGTCTTGGAGATTTTCAATGATGTTCATCCTGTCTTCAAGCTCGCCTTGGAGAGCATCAATCACTTGTTCCAAGTCTCGAGCTTTAGCATCATCTGCATATGCTTTGCATATTCATTAACTTGGATGATTACTTCATCTGTTGTTTCCCATTCTTCAAATTCTACCTGAGGTTTTTTAGAAGGCCCAATAGATTTGGCCTGCAGCTCTTTGGACAGTTCAGCTAATTCTGCTTGCGGTTTTGTAGAAGGTGGTCTTGTATCTTTAGGGCTTCAACTTCTACATACATTCTTTCTAACAGATCCTTTGGATCTTCTTCTTGGGTTCTTGGTTCTAGGACCCTTGATTTCCCATGGACTCCATGATTTTGGGTTCTCTCTTGCAGCTTGGCAACTTCTTTCATAAGATTATTTCTCTATTTTAAAGCTTGCTTTTTTTTGTTGAGGTTCTTCCTAATGGGCAGCCACTGTTTTTCTTTTGATTTCTTCTCTCCTTGCCCTTTTTTCTTCATTGTCATAACTTTTTTCACTGCTATAGGCTTCAGGTGAGCTTTCTGCTGATTCTTCATCTGATTTATAGATTATTTTCTTCTTTGATCTAGTGGATTGTGGAGAGGGTTGAGCTATGACTATTCATGTATTCTAATCTGGGGCTGGTGGTTGGCAAATTATTGGCCATCCCAATGGCATGGTATGCAATTCGGGTTAACACTTCTGGAGCTCCCAGATATGTTACTCTTCCTTCCTTCTTTGTTCTCTTGAGTGTTGTAAGCACATACTGAGCATGATCTATTGTTTATCTTGTTGTTGACTTCAATACCTACGTGAAGGTTGTTACAACCGCATGATTTGGAGTAGTTAATCTTGGTGGTCTCTTTGCGAGGAAGTGGAAGTGTTGGTGATAGATACGGACTGAATCCTCCACTTTCTTTAGAATAAGGTCGAAGAAGGTGGTGGTAGATATATCCTTTGTGAATGTAACAAATGTCTTCCTGTCTGTGGCCCTCATTGTCATACCTTTAGTTGGTAGTTTCAGCCACTATGTCTTTGTTAATGACCACTTCAACTTTTTGTCTTTTTTGATCTGTGATCTGAGCAGATCCATCCTCTTTGATTATTGACAATAGTTCATAAGCTCTCTGGAAGTTCACTCCACATGGCTCTTGATCATAAAATTCTCAAAGTCCGAACCTTATGTTGGGTTCTTTTGTTGTTGGCTTCACAGATACATCATAGACTTCTTTGGGTAGCATCTGCAACTCTATCTAATTTCTATCTTCACTCTTGAATCTGCCAGTGAAGACTGTGGTGTTGTGTTCTTGAAGATTTTCTTTTGATAGGTAGGTTATCTAGGCCGTTTTCTCTGAACTCGGCTCCAATTGATATGGTGGCAAGTCCTGCAGCTTTTCTTTTTGGGTCATTCTCTTCTTTGCTTTCTCAACAGCTTGCATTGCACCTATTAGGAGAATACACTTTCAAAGTTAGAAAATTCCACAATTTTTGCTCTAAAATGCCCTGTGTTTGAATTGCTCGTAAATGATGTTCATTTTGCTTTAAATCAATTTTGGAGCATGCATAGATGCATAAAAACATGTAAAGATCAAAACCATTCAATCCAGGCAAAAATTGCAAGCAAAGTAAATAATCACGATTATTTACAACAAGGAAATTTTTCCAATTTTTCGCACTTTTGACATCATAAACTTGAAGAACATGTGATTTAGATAATCTGAGTGAAGTATGAGCTCATTTGAGTGTACAGGGTAGAAATGATGCCAGACTTAGGAGAATACGCTTTCAAAGTTAGAAAATTCCACAACTTTCGCTCTGAAATACCTTGTGTCTGAATTACTGGCAAATGATGTTCATTTTCCTTTAAATCAATTTTGGAGAAGGCATAGATGCATAAAAACACGTAAAGATCAAAACCATTCAATCCAGGCAAAAATTGCAAGCAAAGTAAATAATCACGATTATTTACAACAAGGAAATTTTTTCAATTTTTTGCACTTTTTCTTTTCCGAGAAAAAGATCCTTCTATTAGTTACTGAAACTGCCCATAGGGCTACAACCACCTCTTCAAGAGAGGGCTACAACAACCATGATGGGACACTCTCCCAATGAAAAAACCAGCATATGTACAATGGGGATAAATCAAGAAATGGGGGGAGGGAAAAGCCACACATGTGGTCGGTAATGTCATCGGAGTACTCCCTAGACCCTGGTGTAAAAAGGCCCAGGACGCAAGAGTCAAAGGAAAGCCTCTCTGCCCTCTCGCATGCGGTCGGAGCTGCCCTGTAGTCCATCAAGCTGTCCTCAGAGAGTATGGATCAGCTCTAGCAAAAAATCACGAACAGTCTCTGCTGGTGGCACAGGGCGAGCCTCAAAGATGCGAAAGCAATGGGCCAGCCAGATAAACCAGAGTGTTAGGCCACTGATGAGCTCCCAACACTCCTCTCTCTCACTGCACCACTCTTGCGGAGTAAGCTCTATAGCAGGCTGGAGTGTAGGTATCCCCTCTTGCATCACTATCATCCTGCTGGTGGAAGATAGCTCAAACTGAAGTGCCGGGTCCGTGAGGGTGGACCAAGCTGCTACTCCCCAAGTGTACTGCCGAGCCATGGAGAGAGAAAGCATCAGCCAAAGAACTCGTAGCCACACCTACTGGGCCGAGGAACAGTCCCAAAGACAATGATGCTGACTCTCCACAAGATGGTCACAAGCTGCACATGCGGTCGAGAGACCACTATGCACTAGCCAACTCCCAATTGTTGTAGCTCTGTATGCGACCAGCCATTGAAACAAGGTGACTCGCCTTGACTGTCTGGAGTCCCACAACCTCTCCCAGAAGGCTACCAAGAACTCAGTTGTGAGACCATCCTCCTGCCAACAATGAGGTGTTGCAATGGGATGGGCCTCTCTCGGTGTTGCTAGTATATGACATCGCAGTCGAACAGTGTACTGAAAGAAAGGGACTCCTGGGTGGTCTGTAGAAGAGAAGGGGTCCCTCCAAAGACACTCACCAGGATCCCACTGTACTCGTGCCAAAGGACAACACTCCCAAGCCAACATCCTCCACTGTCAAGTCTCAAGAGCTGCTGGGTTCGGATCAATGATACATGGTTTCCCACAAATGCCCACTACTCGGATCCTCTGAAAACAGCACTCTGCCACTTGCGAGGCCTCTACTGTAACTCGCTGTAGGAGTCCCCCACCCTGAAGCTCAAAGAAAAGGGATAGAACAGTCTCTGAGCAGGCCCTGACGGAGATGAGAACCTCCAATCGTGTGAATGCTCCCATCCACCTGGGTGCTAATGGCTCGAGAGGCGTGAGCCACTCAGCTGGAACTACCTCTAAGATGTCCTGGCACATGCTCTGCATCCCTCTCATGCCCTATAGCTGGAAACCCTGAACCTCCTCAGACAAGCCTGTGAACTCTAACTAGTCACCTAAAGAGCGCGCTGGACCCGCTGCCATGGGACCCCAGGAAACATGAGGCCGACTACCAACCAAGTGGCCTCTTTGAGTGCTAACCATGGGGTTCCATACAAGGGGCTACCGTAGGTGCTCCTCCGTGCAAGTAGGCTGTCTCTGGTCCAGGCCTTGCCGCAAGGGCTCCCAAGATCGAAGCAGACTCACAGCAAAACGGTCCTCCAGTCTCCTACTCAAACAAACTCTGCGCATCTCTGTGAAGATCCATCTGGTCTAAGGTTGCCAAGGGCCTCCTGCCTGAGGCATCCTAGCACGAAGCCGCTGTAGCAAGAAGTCCTTCCAGGGCTCCTCGCCTGGAAGAAGTCCTCTGACGATCAACTTTCCAAGAAGGGCTCGGCTCTGTTGTGTTGGGTCAATGATCCCAAGCCCTCCCTGTGAACAAGGAAGAGTGATTACCTACTAAGCCACTTTTGCTCGGGCTATTTGAGTGTCACGTCCTGACCAAAGGAAGTTCTTGATCAGCCTCTCTACCTGGCTGATACAAGAACTCAAGAAGATCCAGCAAGAAGTGATGTACCACATAGTCGCCAACAACACTTGGTTGGCCACTACTACTCTGCCAGCCAAAGAAAGTCGTGTTGAGCTCCAATGTAGCAACTTTCTCTTGATAGACAGGACAAGGGGAGCAATCTATTGCTCGAGAGACAAGTCCAAACCAACCTGACACCCCAAGTACTGAAGTGCAGTCCCTGGGGGGATCCACCTAAAACCCTCTCCTGGCATCCAATCGGGTACACGAGCACTGCCAACCGAGAAATCCATTGTCTTTCTCCAATTGATCAATGCGCCCGATGCACATCAGAAGGTCTCCAGAGCCTGCTCACACCTATGAAGGTTGGCCTCCTAGCCATCTAAGTACAAGGCTCAGTCGTCGGCAAACTCAGCGTCCAGAAGCTCATCTCCCCGAATAGAGAGTGCTAAGCCCCGTAGACCAACCTGCTGCGACACCAAAAACCTGCTCATCACCTCTCCACAGAACAATAAGAGGAAGGGGGCAAGAGGACATCCCTGTTTGACCAAACGTGTGAGCATGAAGCAATCACCTCTACCTCCTGCCAAAAGTACCTAACTGTGAGCCTGTTTGTACAAAGCTGACACCCCTCGGATCCAAGCATCTGAGACGCCCATCCTGCGTAGAGTTCCTCTAGAAAGTCCAAGTCAACTCTGTCGTATGCCTTCTCAAAATTGAGAAGAAGAATCACTAGGTCCTCACCACAGAGCCGTGCCACGGCAGAAGCCTCCCAAAAAGTAAAGATGTTGTCAAGGATACTGCGTTCCTTGATAAAACCTCTTTGATTCCCATGTAAGGCTCTCTAGAAGTGGTTGAATCCTCAAACTCAGAGCCTTGGCAAAAAATTTGTAGGCTAAGTTGAGGATGGTGATGGGGAACCACTGTCAAATCTCATCCAAGGAGCCACCCTCCTTGGGAATGAGGTATATCAGTCCCTCACTCGTGCTGTTAGGCATCACTCCTGTGTGCAAAATGTACTAAAAATCACTACAGAGATATGGGCCAAGCAGGTCTCACTACTCCAAGAAAAATCTGGGAGTCAGCCCATCCTCACCTGGACAACTACCACGGGGGAGGGCCCTAAGGGCCATGTGCAGCTCCTCGAGCTGAAGTGGTATCTCAAGCCTCTGACGTATCTCCTCAGTCACAAGACAAGGCATCTGTGCCCATACCTGCTCCCTGCATGCATCCTGGCGCTCTGATTGGGGCTCTGCAGACAGTAACTCACGATAAAAGTCAGTAGCAACTACACGCATATCCTCAGGCTCAGAAGCAACTGACAGCCCATCCTCACCTGGACAACTACCACGGGGGAGGGCCCTAAGCGCCATGTGCAGCTCCTCAAGCTGAAGTGGTAGCTCAAGCCTCTGACGCATCTCCTCAGTCACAAGACAAGGAATCTGTGCCCAAACCTGCTCCTTGCATGCATCCTGGTGCTCTGATTGGGGCTTTGCACAGCAAACAGTAACTCACGGTAAAAGTCAGTAGCAGCTACACGCATATCCTCGGGCTCAGAAGCAACTGACCCATCGGGCCTCCTCAACTAACTGACTTTGGCATGCAAATGCCGAGGTCCCACTGCCTCAAAGAAATCACCCATCACTCTGTCACCCACCTGGGTCCACTGAGCTGCTTGTCGGTGGAAAGCAAACTCATGTTGCCAAGCTCCTGACGGAGCCTGCTGTAGCTGCTCCTCCAACCAAGGAGTGTATGGATGTTTCTCCTGCATCCTCTGTAGCAAAGCAATGCCCCGTCTGAGACGCTGCTCCTCCTCTCTCGCTGTAGCCCGCTCTTGGAAAAAAAACAGCTAATCTGAGCTAGGCCTGAGGCCACTCTGTAAGCAAGAGAATCTTGCCTGTCCAAGCTCTCTATCCATAGAGACTCTACCTGCTCTCTGAGTGCTGAGTCCAGCAAGACCCTCTCTGGGATACAAAGACCCTCTCTGGGATACAAAGCATCATGCTACCACTCCTCTACCTGTCTGCCACTGTGAGGATCACTGGTGCATGGTCCGAGAAGGAAGTCCCTGCCAAAATGCCCACTGTCCCTCCCAAGTCACTGAAATGGTCACTAGTGTAGAAGCGATCTATCCACGATAGATTCACTCCTCCCACTCTGCGGCCCAAACAAGAGAAGGCCAGCTGTCTGGGGGCCTCACAAAACCAGAGTGCTGCCAAACATCCGAGACCCTCAGAGTCATACAAAACCTCTCCCAAGCTGCCAGCTCAACTCCATGCACAGTAGCGTGGCTACCACCAATCCTGTCAAAAGGGTCCTCCAACATGTTGAAGTCCCCTCCTATGCACCAGTGTTTTGCAAAAGAAACTGACCAAAAAGTGTCATATCATCCACGCAAGAGCTGACCACAACGTCTAATGTGGCTCTCACACAGATGGTGCTCCTAAAGCATAAGGAGATCAATCTCTCCTCCCACAAGGCAGCGCTGAAGCTCGTGACGCAGTCGGCCCCATTGACATTGAAATTGGGGCCCACCTAGTCCCTGCACGCTCCATGAGACGATCCTCATGGGGAGCGAGAGAGAACAGATGTTGCCACGCAGTAGCTAGATGGGCTATCTTCGAGGCTGGCTTGGATGGGGAGTAATCTACATCCGAACGTCCTCTAGATAGGCGTGACTGCAACAAGTGCCTGCAGGCCCAAGCTCAAGTAGAGCGAGCCATACGTAGAGCAACCTCCTCTGTCCAAGAGTCCTCATGAATGTATACATAGCATGGCAAGCATTGTGTATCGGCAAAGAAGTAAACCACAATGCTGAATCTGGAGGTGTCACCGCAAACTTGGCCAATGGCCACAGGTCTGAAGCATGTTTGTAACTCCTAGTTCTCCCATGTGGTGAGAGAACTCTAGGACCTGTGTGTGCAACCATCCCAACACTAAGTTGAGAGTCCACTCTATCCGGTCCCTGCCCCTACAGAGGGGAAAGGAGAAGCCAACTACTGAGTCCAAGGCCTCTGTCCCCCTAGCTACAAGGAACAGAACATGGACCCTGAAGGAGCATGCCTCATGTTTTGTTGAGGGGTCATCGAGAAAATGAGTAAAGTCAAAGTCAAAGAAATCCCATCGATGCTGGATGTCAATGCTCATTAGACCTCGAGGAATATCTGCAAGGGGGGACGTCTGTACCTATAGAGGGGGCCACAAGAAAGGTTGTCCCTCTCTCGCCAAGCGACTTGTGGTTGGCAAAGGCACTACCAAGAGACCTCCTAGCAGCCGGAGAAGGCCCTGCCCCCTGGGAAGACTGAGGAACTGAAGCGGGAGGGGGGAGAGAAGGAGCAGGGGGAGCGGTGGAGAAGAGGGGCGGGGGGGGGCGGTAGAAGTAGAGGGGCGGGAGAAAGAGGCGGTGGGAGCAGGAAGCGGGGGGGAGGATGAGGAAGAGGGGGAAAGTCTGGAGGGGGAGGGGCTATTGAGGGTGAAGCTAGGGTGGGGGCTGGAGCAGGGACCTCATCCTTTCAAGAGGACCAAACCGGTTCCCCGTGGGAACCCACTGCTGCTAAGTACGCGCCTGAGGACCACTCTGAGTGCCACGCTATCGATGTGGCCCCTGGCATCGTCGACCATAGACCTGCTGCCATCCCTCCTTCTTTGGAGCCCCAAGATAAGAGTGTGGCTCTGCATGTGTGCGCTGTGTCTCTGTCTCTGTCTGCTAGCCAGCTCTTGCAGGTTGGGGCTGAGGCTGTGGTGTAGGTTGAGGCCTCCTCCGTGGACAGGCCTTCGCTAGATGGCCCATCTGTCGACAAATGAAGCACTGGTTCGGGAGTCCCAAATACTCCACACTCTATCTAAACCAACCCCCACTCACCCGAGGCAAAAAAATTACCTTCGTGAGCGTGTGAGTGTCTCTGACCAAAATGCGAACTGAGGGAATGCTGCCTGGGCAACTACTGAGGCTGCCGTGTGAGGTGTCTCCAGGACAGTCCCAATGGCTGAGCCGCGATCCTGGACAAAAGTGGTAAGTACTCCCTCCGCAAACCCAGAAAGCAGACGGAGATGGGGATGTCTGCCTCCTCTAATAGAACATCCGAAGCAGGGTCGAAACCATGTCTCCAATGTCAAAAGTGGGCTCGTGCTTCTCGGATGGTCAATGGACTCATGGCGATGACCTTGGACGCCATCTCGGAGGTCTCAAACTCAATCTGATAGTAACCTCGTTCGACTATCTATACGTCCAAGATCCTGCCCACCTATGCGAGAAGGCGGGCCTAGAGAAGGTCACCTAGCTCTCCTCTGCTAGGTCGAGTGCCGAGAATCTTGCAGATGACCGAAGTTGCCTGCAATAAGTGCTCTACCTCTACGGCCAGGCTCACTTGCTTTGTCGACGAAAGAGCAAGTCGAATGGTGGGCTTAACGGGGTCGGGCGAGGGGGCTTCGGACAAGTCCCTCTGTGGCGGAGTTGGAGCCTCCATCTGTGTCTATTGCTGTGTCAAAGAAGCGGGTGATGAAGCGACTCTGCAGCCAAGCGCGCCAAGCACTGTCCAAAAAAGAACACTGCTACCAGAGCCAAGTGCAGAAGGCTTCAGGGAGAAGGAGGCAGGGGGGAAAATGGATAAGGCGGGCCGAGTGCGGACCTCAAGAAGCAGCAAGCGGGGACGGGCGGGTTTTCTTTTTTGGGGGGGAGGGGGTTGAAAGGCGGTGCGAGGGGGGTAGCTAGCGGGCTGGGAGGCAGCGCGAGCTGGGGGCAGCGACGGGTACGCGCAGCAGGGGGTGGGCGGGTTGGGCTGCCGCGCGCAAGGGAAGGCGAGGGCGGGGGGCAGCGCAAGGGCAGCGGGGGGGGTAGCGATGGCGCAGCAGGGGGGGGGCATGTGGTAGTAGCGAGCATGTCGAGTTGTCTTGTGACCAAGATCATCAGAGTCTTCCCAATAGCACATCGTTTCCCATGTGTAAATCAATTTTTTGCACTTTTGACTTCATAAACTTGAAGAACATGTGATTTAGATAATCTAAGTGAAGTATGAGCTCATTTGAGTGTACAGGGTAGAAGTGTGATCGAACTTGATTAATGGGCTTGTCACATCATGTACTTTGGTCCCGTAAGGTCAAAGATGAAGTTTGAACTCATTCTCGCAAAAATATAAATAATCACGATTATTAACATTTTCATCAAATTGGACATTTTTTCTTGCAAATTAGTTCTAGACATGCTATAGATCCTTTGTGTGAAATATGGGAGGTTTTCGATCAAAAAATGTGACAAATAACTCAAAATTTGGACTAAAGAGCTTTTAGTGCATTTTTTGACAAAATTTAAGATTTACTTGATCTTTTGGGCTCATATTTGATATGTGGCATGAAATAGATGTCTACAAGTGATAGGTAAATCAAAATGATGATTTTCAAGCCAATTGTTCACAAAAGTAAATAATCGCAAATGTTGATAATAGTTGTATTTTTTTCTTGAAAAGACTATTTTATGACACACATCTTCAGTATATCTAAAACAAGTCCTAAAATGAGTTTGGTAAGATTTGGTCATGTCGGTATCACTTCGTGCTCTTGTCGACTGTGAAATCACTGGTTTTTGTTACCACTTGGTGTGTAGAGTTGTTTGGTCACTTTTGAAGCCATGGACTTGTCCGCTACATAGTCCTGATGCTGCTCATCCAATTTGGGCTCATTTGGAGTCAGTTTAGCTCCATATGTCAAAATTGACGCTTTGTAGTATTTGAGCTATTTCTTATTGTTAGAGAGCTTGCCTTGATTGTTTTCTTGAAACCATCTAGATACATTATGTATAGACCTTGTTTATAAGCTACCCATGGAGTCAGAATTCCATTCTGACATGTGGCAAAAACCTAGATTATTTACTTGGGGATCCCCTCGACCCCTGCCAAATGGTCATCTAATGATATGGAAGTGTTCTACTATCTATGAAGTGTTCTACTATCTATGAAATGCTACTGTTCAAGTCTTGTCCAATTCGGTTGAGCTGACAGGCCACTATGGTCGTTTTTTGTGTTGTAGGAATTCGTACAAAGCTGAGATTCTAGGGTTTTTTCATGGGCCTAGTCTTGCTACCTGACTATATAAAAACGTTTTTTGATGAGTTTAGAACTTACCCCTCAGGTCTCGTGTAAAACGGTGCTGAAAATGGACGGTTGTGGACTCCAAAAATTGCGCGCAAAGAAGATAGAGAGCTCTCTTCTCCAAGAGTGACTAGTGGAAATGAGGTGATTTTCGCCTACCTAAGACATCTATACTCGGACTTCCCAAACTACTTCTCCCCAGATTTTCGTGTTAATCCTACTAGGCCTTGAAATCTATGTTAAACTCACAAATTTCCTCAATCGGACTCTGTTACCTCATTCTACGAGAATTTGCAAAACAGGCCCCTGCGACCTAATTTGGCTTTCCACTACCGTTGTCAGTTTGATCAAAAAAATTTGTGCATGTCTGTCCTGTTCTCTTGATCATCAATGTTTTTCCAGTTCCTCCATCTGAACTTATTTGCTGTTTATTATCAATTTTTGACATGTTTATTGAAAAAATCAAAGAAAATAATAAAATGCAATAAAACAGTAAATTGAAAGATTAATAATTAAGATAATCCATTGAAAAACACTATTTTATTACTCTTTGATGGATTTCTCCATTTTTAAGCTCTAATATCAAGAAAAATTAATGTAATTTTTTATAGTAGATACAATATTTACACTCATCGGGGAGATTTTATCAACAAAAATTTCCCTGGATGATTTGTAAGGGTATTATTAGGTAATTTTATAAAAAACCACACGTTAACATCCAACTTTTATCTCCCTCTTCAAATATTGCCCTTAATTAATAAAGTTTCCTTCCACCCCTCCTAGATGAAGTACTCCGAGATGATGTGTGCATGGGTTGAACAATCGTATCTATACATAGCCGTGGCTGGCCCTACCATGCTTTGAAGATCAATACAATGCAAATCATAATGTGGTGCAAGAGTTGGGTCTTGGATAGTTAACTCAAGGGTTTCTGTGGTCGAGGTTTCTTGTTGATATATTTGTGTGTTCTTTGTCTGATTGTACCATCTGGATGCTTTGGCACACTGATTTCCTGAGTTGTAGGTATCAATGATCCTCCACTCAAGATCTTTAGCTACCCTTAGTGTCGGCAAGAGAAATTCCATTGGTAGTATGGCATCAAGACCATAAACAAGGTTAAAGGATCTAGCATTTAGAGTTGTCTTGAATGAAACTCTATAAGCCCATAGAGCGGCATGTAGATTTCTTTCCCAATTAGTTTGTCCTTAACTAACCACTTGTCTATACCGAGCTAAACAATTTATTCGTGTACTCAGCTTGTCCATTTTCTTGTGGATGATATGGAGCGGATTTGTTATGGATGACCATAAATTTATTCAGAAGTTACTCAATTATCTCATTGAGGAAATGAGTTCCCTTATCACTAATAAGTTCAATTGGTAGTCCATATCTTGTGAATACAATTCTCATACAAGAATGCGGATGTGGTTCTAGCATCATTCTTCCTAGTTGTCTTAGCCTCTACCCACTTGGTCAAATAGTTTGTAGCTACAATGATATATTGAGCTTGATTTCTATAAGCAGGTGATTGTATTGGTCCAACAAAGTCTATGCCCCATTTTGCAAAATCTCTAGCCCCCATCATTGGTCTTGAAGGCATGCTATCTACCTTGGTTGGAATTTTTGCTCATTGGCATGCATCATATCTTCGAACAATTTCTTTGGCATCAGCAAAAAGTCTTGGCCACCATATGCCTGCCATTAAAATTTCTCTAGCGGTGGTTTCACTAGAAAAGTGACCTCCGGCTTATCCAGCATGGGCTTGTTCTAGAGTGGGAATATATTCATCTTCATTTGCACAGAGACGCAAATGTTGATTCTTTCCTGTCCGATACAATTGGTTTCCAATAAGCACATAGTCTCTTGATTCAGTTTCAATAGCTCTTTGGCGGCGTTTACTCATATCCTCTGGAAATGTTTTGCTTGATAAGCAGGTAACTATATATTTACTCCACTTAGGAACGAGTGAGATTTGAAATAATGTCCATGAGATATGGGTGTTTTTTTTTGGCATTGAAGATAGTTTTTCACAAATGAGTGAACATCACTCCTCATGGTTGGCCAAAATACTCATGATCTGTTGCATAGTTTGGTCTTCTGCAAAGTGAAGTCCTACTATGGTAATGTGTGCTTGACTTAGGTATTGGATTTTCTCCTCAGGATTAATATACAAAAGCAATATTCCATCTCGATTTCTTTTGTATAGCCTTCCATCTAGTAATTGATACATAGTTGATAGCCCAATTAACCTTGGTGTAATAGGAAGTGATATTTGAGAATGCATTTGAGCTATAGTCATCAATGAAACCATATTTTCTTATTAACGGGGTATCATTTCCATCAAGAACAGATTTACATATGTTCGATTATCATCTACCTCTTTTGGTGGTTCTCTTGAAATAATCCTGGATAAATGATCTGGTCTTCGGTGTGTGGTGCCTTTTTTTCACAACTACAGTGAAATCAAATTCCAAAAGAATGATGAAACATCTCACTATTCTGGACGAAGTACAATAAAGCTTGATGGTCCACGAAGAATACAAATTTGTTAGCTAGTAGGTAATGTCTATACTTTTTTACGGCATAGATCATCCCTAATCCTTCTCTTTTGATAGTTGTATAGTTTTTCTCTGTCCCATTCAACTGTCTATTACCATAAGAAATGGAAAAATCGATTTTTTTGTCTCTTGGTTGAGCTAATATACACCCAATGGAAAAATTGGAAGCATCAACATATATATGGAATATCTTATTCCAATGTGGTGCTTTCAATATTGGGGCTTAAGTGAGAGCTTGTTTGAGCTTCATGAAGGATTTCTCACACTCATCATCAGTCCATACAAAGAGTGTAATCGGGCCATTCATGGGTTTTGCGATTATAGCATATATATAAATGAATTGTTTATAATATCCACAATGTCCCATGAAAGCCTGAACCCCTTTGACTATTGTCGGTCTAGGCAATTCAACAATAACATGAATTTTATCCATATCGATTGCTATGCCGTTTTTAGACACTATATGTCCAAGAATTTTTTCTTGTCTGCCCATAAAGGTGCACTTTTCAAGATTTAGGCAAATCCTATAAAGTTTACATTTTTTGAATACCTTTTTGAGATGTTCAAAATGATCAGCCCAGATTGATGAATTTACATAGAGCATTAGTTAACCCAAAAGGCATAACTATATAGGCAAAAATACCCCATTCGATTGCAAATGCAGTTTTATGATGATCTTTTGGGTCAACCAAAAGTTGATTGTACCTTGAAAAGCCATCTAAAAAGTTGTAAGCTTCTTATCCTGCAACGTTCTAAAACATACTCGGTGATTGGAAGAGGGTAGTTATCTCTAATTGTGGTTGCATTCACTTTTTTGAGATTGATACACACTTAATTTTTCATTTTTCTTGGGTACCACCACAATCGGAGATACCCAATCTGTGTGTTCAACTTCATATATCAATTCGGCTTCCTTGAGATTTTATATCTCTTCTTTGATCTTTTTAGCAAATGTTTCATTATAAGTATATAGCCATTGTCTACTTGGTTTTGCATCCTCTCTCGTGGATATTGTATATTGATAAATTTTTGGATCAACACCCTTGAGATCTTTATAAGATCAAGCAAAGATATCTCGCTATTCTTTTAGTAAGCTTAGCAAAATCTCTTCTTCTTCTTCAGTCAAGTCGTTCGCAATGTAGACAAGCCTGGGCTCTTCTCCTGGTTTGGCTAAATCTATTTTCTTTGCATTTTTAGGTCCTTCATATGACTCACCCTGCTTTATTAGTTCCCTTACGAGTTGTTCTACTATGATTTTTTAGTCTTGAAGGGTATATTTCTTGTAATTGGATGGAGCACTCATTACATCTTTACTTTCTTCCTCAGTTGTTTTCATTTCAGTGGTATACACCTTAGAGTTTTCTTCAACTCTTGATATTTTTTCTTTTGTTTAACTTGTGTCATGGATGATTTATCATCCTGGTGCTTCGATTTTGATTAAGTTTCCTTTCTTATTTTCCTTGATGTTTTTGATGTTTCTTGTTTGTTGTATGAAGGATATCTACCCGTGATTTTGTCTTTGTCACAATCATGTGCATCTATCTGCATCAGAAACTGTGTTCTACTAGAAATTGATGGCATAGGTCTAGATTTCAAGTTTTTTGTTTCACTTTTTCTTCTATACCATTTCTGTCTCCTTGTTTTTGGTTTAGAAAGTCAAAAAACTTTTTGTCTCCTCCTTTTAGGAGTAGTTTGGCTCTCACATGTTCTTTTTCTAACTCAAAATCATCAGATGTAGCTGAATGTTCTTCAAACTCATCAGTAGCATCATAATATAGGTCTAAAAAGACTTGTTGAGCTTTTAGTGAGTCCTTGAGTTCTTAAACTTCATATTCAATGTGAATGGTTGAGATCATTTGTATGGGAATTATGTCATAACCATCCTCATTGAAAAATTAAGTAGGTATAAACGTACTCACACACACATCCATTGTTGCCAAAATTTAAGTCCCTTCAAATGGCTCAAAAAAATGCTTCAGAAAGGGTTCAAGTATATATGCTTCATCTGTGCAATCCCTTTCTAAGATACATTCTTCTCGTTTTAAACTCCTGTTTTTTGAGGCTCCACACATCCAAATAGGTGTATCTTTGTTTAACCAAGATGGAAGCTTTGATTCATCTGAAGAGACTAAGTCAAATTCTTTAATGGTTGTTTTCATTACATCTCTATAAGTGTAATCTTTCAAATTGACCCTTGTCATTCATACCACTTGCTTCAAGTACAGGTAATTGTTTTTCCAATCTTTAATAAGTTGTACTTGCTGCATGAATGTCCTTCCCAAGATGATTTCATAATTAACATTCTTCCCAGAGTCTATTATCGCAAAAGTGTATTGATAATCAATTACAGAAGAACTAACTATCAGTTTTTCAAGCAGTCATAGGGGTTTTTCTATGTCTTCATCCGTCAATTGTAATTTCATTTGAATTTGTCTAATGGCTGGTTTTTCTCATGATTCCCATACTTCTTTTGTGGCTATGGCTATGGCTAGCCCCACTGTCTAGTATTGCCATGGTTTCTATATCATTATATCTCGCCGGAAGGGTTGTGTTTCCTTCTTTCCCTTCGTAGTATTCTCCGACTTTGCTCATAGGGAGGGATCTAATCTCCTTGTTATCCAATTTATGTTTCAATTAAACCAATTTTTTTACGATTAGCCCTGTTATCTCCAGCTTCTCTAGAGTTTTCTGTAAATTATTTCATAAATATGGTCTGATTTTTAACAGTTCTCCCAAGATAAGAGTACATTGAACGGATGTTGACATGATTGAATGGATGTTCTCTACCTCTAGGATCTGTTCCACTCTTTTTACCTGAGTGGTTTTACACACTATGGACTCATCTTCATTGTCTCCTAAGTAAGAGGGTGGTGTTTTTAGAGTCAATGGTTTAGACATTCCTGATGCTTCAGAGCCGCAATCCCCATACAAGGATTGTATATCAATGTCCATATCATGAGGTAAATTGTCTAACCAGACTTCCTCCTATAGTAGTTGATTTCAAAGTAACGCTCCCATCATTAATCTCTCTCACTTTTTCCCATAAATGCCTGGCCAATCTTCCTCCACAAACGGAATTCCATCTAAAGCATCTTCATTGTCAGGCACTATGATTTCTGGCTCTTTAGCTTCAAGGTGGGGTTCTACCACCACTTTGGATTTCTCTTTCTCTTTACTACCACAAGCTCCTCAGGTTTTGCTATACTCTCAAGCTTGGGGTATTTGTTTTTCCAGCATCTCTTGAGTAATTCTTACCAAATTTTAATAAATTTCAAGCTTAATTGGTTCCATATCTGGAGAAGGATAGTTTTTCTATTTGTTTTCCATGTTTTGGCATGCTTTAAGCCTCGCTTGGAAAGCTTCCAAGGCTGCATTGATGGGCTCAAAAATTTTGTCTACCAAATTTGATCCTCCAGATTTTATTGTGGTTTCCTTGATTCCACTCCAAGTTTCTTTCACTTTTTCCTAGAACAGTTTCTTGTATTTTTTCTCAATTTTGTCCTTTTGTTTCTATTTTCTCATTTCATACCTTTGTCTTCTTCTTTCTTGGTCTTTTGACATGATTTTTTAGTATTCTCTAATTCATCAAAGGAGTTATGTTTCTTTTTCTTAGCCTGGGCTCTAGTGATCACCTTGATTGGAACAATAGATTCACTTTCAAAAGAGCTACTAGGTATCACTTGGACTACATTCACCACTACTTTTCCCTTGTTTAACGGTTTTTTTGGACAGTCCTCAAGAAAGTGTCCTCCCTTTTTGCAACATTGTGTACAAAAAGCTTCAACTGGCTTAATGTTCTTGTCAGGTTCTTAGCTCATTTTTCCAATGATCATCTGCACCACAATTCTGACAATTTTTAGTCTTGGCTTAATCATGGGTCTTATCATTGGAGGTCTAACACCTTGATTAGCTACAAAGTACATCGATGTAAGCTCTGGTGTAGCATAAATCACAGGTTTTTTCATTGAAGGTGGATGTGAATTATACCACTCTCCTTCTACCATTACTCTAGATTGACTAGGCTCAACATAAAGTGTAACAGGCACTAGTGCTTGTTCATCTATGACTTCTTCTAAATGCATGTACTTTACAGGAACTACATTATGTCCAAGATATGGAGGTTGTTGACCCAACATTGGTTGTGGTCTTTCCATACCCATTGGTGGTCTTTATGTTGGGGCCATATTAGACTGATATCTGTACATGGGTTGTCATTGTGGTCTCATAGGCACATATTGAACATTTCCATCGTACTTTGATCGATAATAGCACTCATTGGTCTCATGGTTTGTCTATTTACCCTCAATAGAACACCATTTTTGTGGCCTAATTGGTTGTTCCTGTTCAGGTATCCCTTGCTCCGGTCCTCTCATAAGTGCTTTCTGCATATTATTCATAATTTCATTCATCTTTTTGAGCATATCTTCTATGGTTGTGAGTGGTGTTGCAGCAGCTGTTCCCACTTGTGTTGGTTTTGTGGATGTTGTTTTCTCACTCTAAGTATCCTTAGGGACATCTTCTTTATTGAAAATATCCCAATTTTCTTCCAAGTCAATAGCGTCTGAGACACACTATTTAAGGGTCATATGCTTCTTGCTATACAATATAGCATGAAGTTCTTTGTTTAGCAATCCTTTTAGAAACAATGACACTAATCTTTCTTTTGCTAATATTTCTAATTATAGGCATCTTGCAATGTATTGCTTCATCCTAGTTACACAATCCCTAACAAACTCGCCTTGTTTCTGTTTGAAGCTATAGATTTGAGCTACCATATTATGTTTGATCTAGTTTCGAAAGATGCAACTACAAATCCTTGAGCTAATGTATTTAAATCCATGATTTCCATTGGTGGAATGTTTTGGAACCATGTCAAAGCTTTTTCTTCTAATGTCATTCCGAATCCCTCAAATTGAGTGTAAAAATCAAATATGCATTTTTTTTGTAGCACTTGCTTGAAGCTAGCTAAGTGGTTATATGGATCCTCAAATCCTGTATTTTTTGACTCATTTTTTAAAATCAACTGGTCTGACACATCTGCTTGGCTCAGCTCCAACTCTTCTGGCAGTTGGTCCTGTCTCGAGTCCTTCAAACCAATTTGTTGGAAATAGTGACTCGTGTAGCCCTGCACTGGCTCTAATGTCAGTTGGTTTTCCTTGTGATGAGGTAGGTTGAGGTTTTTTAACATTGCTCCCAAAATATCTCTCGTGGAGTTCTTTTCTTGAAATAGGATCAGGTCCTTGCCCCAATATCCGATCTCTTATAGAGTATCCTTGGTATCTGGTCTATTCTACCTCCTCACACTCATCATAACAAATTTATTGTTATAAAAATCCCTAAATAGGTAAGATGGTAGATTTGTTGAACCCTTGTGTTTGATCTTGAAGATACACTACAAGAGGTTAGGTGCACTTGTGACGACTGTAGCGACGAAACTACAATGGGTTCTTTTATCCCCCGACGTCGCTAAAACTGTTGCTAAAGCGTCGCAACGGGAGCATCGCTATAGGCATCGCTATTGGCATTGGTATATGAGTCACTATAAGAATCTCTAAATAACGATGCTTTTAGCAATGCCTATAATGATGCAAACAGTCCTAATTAGCGACAAATATAGAGACATTGCAGAACCTTATATAAAGACGCCTATAGCGACGCCCCAACATAAAAAAATTTGAGTGGTAGGACAGTGAATGCCCTGCCACCCATCAATCATATTGAACATTGTTTCCAGAATAAAGATGTAAAACTAACAGACAAAAGTATTTTGACGAAAGTGAATTGACAAAAGTAATATAATGACAAAATTATATACATCATAGGCCATCTGATGTAATAGTTACAACACAATTGTCATTGTTGAAAAAATACATCGTTGACCAATAGTTACAAAAATGACGTACACACGTCATCATATATACATGCTATGACAAAAGAAAACTAGTACTATCTAGCTACGGCTAGATTGACGTCATCTAATCAGACGTCTCATCACGTTCAAGCGGCGTGTCTGTCAGATTCTACAGAAAAAAACAATAAGACTTTCTATAAGTATAAACATATAATTACAAAACAATCTATTTTCTTAGCTTATCATAGAATACAACAAATGTAAGAGTAAAGTAAAATACTAACCATGATGGCACGAGAATTGAGAATGTTCATAAGGGCGTGTAAGCCCTTTCTACCCGCATACTCGCGCTCGTATGGTGTGGGGTCACGTCCTATCATCGATCACTGTTCAAAACATACAAAGAATACGTTATGTTAGAATTTAAAAGTACAATTGTCCATAACTACCAAACCTAAAGGACAATGCAAACACACTTACAAAATCAACCTCAAATGATGCCCACCTGCCGCTCCCCATGTGGTGCGAGCTCCCTACCTCTACTCGCGCTTTGGCTGTCTCCTTTTGTTGCTTCCACTTGTTAAGATTTTTGCGTGTTGCGCGCTTGCATTCTTCCAATCTTCTTTGGCCAGCCAATCTGGCATGTTCCACCCATGCTTTATAGATTTTTGCACTTCAGAACGCTTGTGCTTACAGTATTCGCGCATTCGGACCTTCATCAGGTCTTCATTGAAGCGCTCATCCTGACTTGACACGGAAAACTCGTCATGAGCATGCTCATGACTCTGTCTTTTAATTCATTTAGCAGTTCACTGCAGGTGTTTAATATGTAGTGTCAAAACACCTGAGAGCAAAGACTGCACATACGCGAGATCACCTTCTTACCATCATCATCCAAGATGATGCCGTCGTTGATATCGACCAAGTACGATAAGCCCTCTCGCCTGTGACACGTAAACCTGAGCGTCTCGACACGGGTCTCAAGTGGCATCTTGATGGGGGTACGGACGACAAGTGTCTCCGCTGGAGTCTGGGCCCCGAAGCGAGGAGTGTCGACTGGGGTGACTCCTGAAAGAGTAACGAGTGTTCTGTAGCAAGGAACGGCCGATAGCCATGCAAAACCTAGAGTAGATAGCGACGATGTGGCTAGTGTGGAGACAGACAAATAAGGAGAAGGTAAGGAGCCTCGTCGACTATGAGGCGGTGTCGAAGCATCAGTGGTGGCATCTCCAGAGAAACCTCCACCGCCACCACTAGAGCGTCAGTACCTAGAAGAGTATGTAGATCGTCTTAGTGACACTGACTCTCAACTAGACTATTCAAATTTTGGCATGATTCCACAATCTTGTGTTAAACGCTTTTTGTCGATCCATTCCACCCTAAAATATCGACCTTTACACCATAGTACCGTGTATGACTTATAGTATAACCAACAAAGATTATGAGTGGCCATCCAAACATCTAGAAAGCCATGAGTCATACATTACAAACTTACCTTGGTCGCGCAACCCCGAGAGTACTTCCACTCCTCCTCAATCACTTGTTGGCCACACTGTTGTGCGCTTTTCAATTGGTTGTGCAACCATCTTAAGGTCATGAATGTTGGTAGGCTCTCAAGACCCGCCAGATAATGCATCGGTTATCGTCTTCCCTGTCTCCACTCAATTCGTGTCCTTTATCGCTCTTGCTTTGCATCCTCGTATTGTGAAATCCACTTTTGCATCACTAGATTGTGAAGCATGGAAAATCGATTGATTTTAGCCTCTAAATCTTCCATCATTTTTTTCTCAACGCGGAGATTGCACATGACAATCCCAGATATGCGTTCATCATCTATGGTTCGCCATAGCATGTCTCGGGCTTTATCAAATCTGTCTAGTCACTCTCCAATGTAAACTAGGGACTCTGATACCATCCAACCTTTGGCCATGCTACCCTCCGAAAGTGCCTTCTGACACACATATCTCTTGAGCGTTTTCATGAAACTTTCTAAAAAGAACATCCATCTGGAATGCACTGTGCCGGCTATTTCCACCTTATCGACTATGTGAACAAGAAGATGCACTTGAATGGTTAGCATGGTAGTAGGAAAGAGTTTCTCAAACATGCATACAACCTCCGCAGTGTTTAGTTTGGTAGATGGTATGGAATTTACATGGATCTCATTTTGTGAGATCCATTGCACCAACTTCGCAAGTTTGTAGATTGTAGTAAAGACGTCAGGAGACAACATTCCTCAATGTCCACCGGTAAAATGAACTACAAAACACGTCTAGCAATAATATTAAAGTCCACACACGGATATGTTACATAATTCCCGCTAGGATATATTCCACTTCAAACATACCTGACACATTTTATGCCAGTCGTGTGACTCAATAAGCTTCCCTTCTTTAGTGAAACATGTTCAGAGCGAGTGCATTACGCGAGTGGACGTCCTCATAGATCGAATGATCTCTTTTACTTAGTGTTCTTAGCCTCCTGTCAAAATCCATGTCTCTTTAGGGAGTTTTATCGATCCATCCGGTGCTGTCTGCGGTCAATGTTTCTCCATACTATCCACATTTTTAAGGGCAATTATGGCCCCTAAAGTATCTTTCTTGCCGATGAGATGGGCCCATAGCAGATTACCCACATTCTTGAATATGTGCATTGGATCAAGCAAGTGATTGATCATGAGTCTGGGCCAATATGGTAACTCGTACCATAGAGAGAGTCTCTTCATCGCTGGCGGCAAACCGTCATCACATATCTCCTTTTGCTCTAACCATTCTCGAGCAGACATCCTCGGTGGCTCTCTTCCCAAAAAACAATCTCATAACTAGTGATTCTCTTGGAAGATGCTCTTGATGACCTTCGTAGATTTGTTTCTTCAGTGAGGGCGCTCGACGTGCATTAAGTCTAGGTCCACATGTGGAACATGTTATGTATCTGCTTGTTTGAATCTCTACATGTATACATATGACAATAGATAAGCTTGAGAAAAAACAAGGTTTATAGTGTTTGAGTTTGAGTATACATCACCTGAGCATTTTGTTAGTCCGGGAGAGTCATGCATGGTCCACATTAGAATGCCTATGATCAAAGCATTGCATCAATCTGTGTGTCAGCTCATATCCACCACTTCTATGCCAATCCACAATTGTTGTAGCTCTTACAATAGTGAACGAAGATACACATCCATATTCTTCACTTTATACCGCCCCGGGACAATTAAGGTTAGAAACAGGTGCCCCTTCTTGGTAGTCAACCACGGGGAAATGTTGTAGTTTGTTGGAATTAGGGTTGCAGAGAAACGCACACGGCTTGGAGAAGACGAAGAAAGCTCAAGGTACACAATAGAGAGTGTGTTACTTAGTGTGTAATCGAAAGATAGATAGCCCTGGAGTGATGGGCATATATACAATGCACGGGGGAAAAAACCTCCGAAAGAGGAAAAAAAAGCCCCAGCAGTCCTAACGCACACAGCTTGGAGAAGACGAAGAAAGCTCAAGGTACACAATAGAGAGTGTGTTACTTAGTGTGTAATGGAAAGATAGATAGCCCTAGAGTGATGGGCGTATATACAATGCACGGGGGAAAAACCTTCAAAAGAGGAAAAAAAATCCCCAGCGGTTCTAACGTGTTCACACACATCACTACCACATGTATATGGTAACAAATCCCCTCTGGAGTGATGCGGTGAACGAGAGCTGGCACATGAGTAAAGGGAAGTGCCATGTCCTAAGGACATGATCAGTCCACAAAGGGGAGTAAGCCCAAAGTTTTGCGGAAAGCTTCGAGCTTCTCACGAGACAATGACTTTTTGAAAAGATCTGCAAGGTTGTCCTGTGTTGGCACATAAGCCAAGCTGATCTCTCCTGCTGAGAGCCTCTCCCTGACATAGTGGTAATGCACCTCAATGTGCTTTGTGCGAGCATGAAAACCTGGGTTCCTCGCAACTGCCAATGCGCTCTGACTGTCAGTGTAGATAGTGTTGGTAGTGTCTTGTCCAACACCCAAAGCAGCCATAAGGCATTTGAGCCATACACACTCAACCGTAGTTGTGAAGACTGCCCTGTACTAAGTCTCACAACTCAAAGTGGCCACAGTAGGTTGCTTCTTGCTCAACCATAATATACATGAACCGCCAAGCATGAAACCAAAACCACTTGTGGACACTCGTGTGTCAAAACAACCAGCCCAATCTGAGTTCGAAAAAGCATGTAAATCTGGCAACAATGATCCCCCCTTGGGATTTAAAAAGTCAAGATGTAAAGTGCCACTAAGGTAGCGAAAAATCCTCTTGACAGCCTGCCAATGCTTATACCCTGGGCTATGCATAAATGAGGCAACCAACAACAGTTTGGTAAAGAGTGACATCAGCAGGATCGGCAGCATCATGTAGACTCAACTTCAAACCTGTTTCCATGGGAGTGGCAATAGGTTTGCAATCCTCAAGTCCAAACTTACATAGCAATGTCTCTATGTAACTTTTCTGACACAAGGCAATACCACCATCACACTGCTTAAACTGTATGCCCAAGTAATGATGCAACAACCCCAAATCTTTCATCTTGAAAGTAGCATTCAAATCAGCCTTAAATTCAGCTATATGTCTCTCATTTCGTCCACTGATCAGCAAATCATCTACATAAAGAACCACAATGAGAAGTACATCACCCTCACGCTTTACATACAATGTGCTTTCTATTGGACTCTTGCGAAAGCCTTGTTTGACCAAATGAGTGTCAACTTTCTCATACCAAGCACGAGGAGACTGCTTCAACCCATACAAAGCCTTGTTATATTTGCACACTTTGTCCTCTTGTCTTTTCTTGACAAACCGCAAGGCTGCGTTACATAAAGTTCCTCAAATATGTCACCATTCAAGAAAGCAGTAACAATGTCTGATTGATGTACATCCCAACCAAAATGAGCTGCCAATGCACATAGAAAATTCACAGTAGTCATACGACAAGTGGGAGCAAAGGTCTCTTCATAATCTATGCCTTTTTACTGTGCATAACCCTTTGCAACAAGTCGAGCCTGATGGCGATTGATCTCACCATCCAGCTTGCGTTTCAACTTGTAAACCCACTTCGTACCAATGGCCTTTCTGACAGGAGGAAAATCACATAAAGTCCATGTGTCATTTTCTATAAGTGCATCATATTCTGATTGCATGGCACCATCCAATTTTTTGAATTATGTGCTTCATCAAAAGACAAAGGTTCCTCAACATCATGTAAGCTAGACACAGCCAAAGCATAACAATCTGATGCATAAGATGCATGGCGAGAGCGTGAACGAGTACGACTAGACAAAGGTGCATCCAATTTACTGTCACGCAAAGTGTGCACCAGCCATTTTGGAATACCTCTAGCCTGCTCATTTTCAGCCCTTTCCTCATCAAGTACATCATGTACATCTGCATCAGTAATAGGCTGATCTATAACATTTCAGAAACCCCCATAGGTTGTACATTTGTCTCATTGGAACTTACATTCGTATTTCCACCACTGAAAAGAGGCAACAAAGTTTCATAAATATCCTGTGAGCTTACATTATTGTCTCTAGTACATGACAGCAAGGACTGAACAGAATCTTCCATAAACACTACATCCCGTGAAACCAGAATACGTTTTGTTTGCGGATGATACAACCTGTAACCTTTGCCTTCAGCACTATAACCAACAAAAATACATTCGACAACCTTATCATCCGATTTTTTGTGTTGTGTTTGTGACACCAAAGCATATGCCAAACAGCCAAAAACACGCATGTGCTCAATAGAAGGCTTTCTATCATGCCATGCTTTGTATGGAGTAATAGACTGCAAAGCTTTCGTAGGACACATGTTTAGTACATAAGTGTCACACATGATGGCCTCAAGCCAAAAAGAATACAGCAAAGCTTGACTTTTGACCATACATCGTGCCATTTCCGTAAGTGACCTGTTTTCCCTCTCAGCAACACCATTTTGCTGAGGTGTATAAGGCACTGTACATTGATGTTTTATCTCACGACTAGCCAGAAATGCATTGAATTCATGAGACATATACTCCCTCAATCGATCGGAACGGAGGGTGCCCATAGTACATTTCGAGACATTTTCAGCCATAGCTAGAAATTGTTTGAAGCACATAAAACTTCGGACTTCGCTTTAAGAGGAAATACCCATGCATGCCTGGAGTAATCATCAATGAAAGTCACGAAGTAAAGGTAATTGCCCAAGGACGGAGTTTGCATGGGTCCACAAACATCACTATGCACAAGCTGCAACGTGCATGTGGCCCGAAGTGAACCATCCTTTGGAAACTTAGAACGCTGCATCTTACCCAAAATACAGCCTTCACAAACATGTTTGACAGGTGCTTCAAGAGGCGGCAAAGAAGAAACCATATCAAATTTCTACAAACGTAGCGAACTGGCAAAATTCAGATGACCAAAACGTGCATGCCAAAGTTTTGCATCTGAAATAGCCCTTGAATCTGCAACTGCATTTGCAAAATTTTATCCACACTTGTCATACAAAGTGAGCTTATACAGCCCACAGCACAAAAGCCCAGATGCAACGATTTTATCACCAAAGCTGAGATCATGAACTGTACATATGTCATCCATAAATTTGACTACAAGTCCAAGTCTAGCAAGTGCAGATACAGACAAAAGATTCTTCTTGATCCCAGGTACATAAAGTGCATCAACAAGTGTAAAAGAACTACCATTAGCAGCAATAAGCACAATCTTTCCAACTCCCTAAACCGGATAAGAGGCATTGTTGGCACAAGTGACTAAGTTCCCATGAGGGACAAACTCGAGAGAGGTGAACAATTCACAATGTGAGGTAATGTGCTTTGTAGCACCACTATCGAAATACCACACATGTAAATCTGTAGCAACTGACAAGCATGCATCATGGACAGCAGGATTGTAAGTGCACTCTGCACTAAAAGCCCATTCTGCATCAACATCAGCAACACAGTCTCCTTTCACAGAAGACTCAACAATGGCTGCATTTGTAGTGGAACCACCATTTGCAGTGGAACCACCCTCTTTCTTCTTAGCCTCTTTGGCCTTCAACTTAGGACACTGCTTGTTCAAGTGATCATTAGCTTTACAATAATGGCAACGCATCTTCTTTTTGCCCCTATCACCAAAATTTCTAGACGAATTGTTTTCAGCAGAAGCATTAGGAACAGAAGTTTTGCCACTCACAACAGAACCATAAGAAGTGGCTGCATTGTTGTTACCACCCTTTCTTTGAGAAGCAATAAAAGCATGTTCAATTTCACGCTGTCTAGTCATGTTTTTCCTAGAAAGTGACTCTTGCAACAGCAATGTGCATAATGCATCAAACTTGACAACTTCTGGATTTCCTTGGGTCATAAGTCTGCAAGTACTAGCAAAAGTCTGGTAAGAATCTGGTAAGGCATCAAGGACAGTCTGCACAAGGGAACTTTCTCAAATGACTTCACCTGCAGATATAAGTTGCTCATTGATATCCTTGACACTAGCAAGAAAATTGTCCATATCATCTTCCTCACGCATAATCTTCGACTCCAGCTCTTTACGTAGCAAAGCAATTTTAGCCTCATTGCTGCTTGCATAAAGACCTGCTAGAATATCCCAAGCCTATGTTGCAGATTTTGTTGAACGGATGTGAGGAACAATGATCGCTTCATGTTGAGATGTCGAGCTCTACATCTTGAGCTGGCATCCACTATGGGTCTTGGCCACTTACGACATTTACTCACTGGCGCGTTAGGTGACCGACACAGAGGATCTCTGCCAGTGATTCTACAGCTGGACTACACTTATAGTGCCATCCTAGTATGCTTCTAGCGAGTTCACACTTAGTCACCGCATGTACATATGTGCTACCTGTCAGTTTTAGCACTAAGTCATTTTGTACTCTCTTTTCTGTAAGAAGAAGAAGAAGCTTTCCATCTCTTTGTGCTTTGTGCTTGTCTTGTGTAGCTCTCTTGCATCCTCTTTCTTTACATGGTATCAGAGCCTGGTGCAGGCAAGAGAGGCTAAGAGAGCAAGAGCATCACAATCCCTTCGTACAAGTTTCTGAACAGGTCTCCAAAGTGCAGTACACAGAGATTTACTGTACAAGTACAGTGGTTGTATGTACGCTTGATTGTGGACACTCGTTGAGTGTAGAAAGCGTTACAGGTACCACGATAGCAGGTTCAGCACATTTGTAGGTTTTTGCAGATTGCAGCTATTTTGTCTTAGTGCTTCAAGATGTCTGACGGTTTCAGTCAAATTATCACTGAGAAGCTTGAGAAAAATAACTACCCTGCATGGAAGTTCAGAATAACAAATTTCCAAAAAGGAAAAGGTTATTGGGACTATGAAGAAGGAGACAATGAAAAGGAACCAGAGATTCCCGAGGCAAATGCTACAGCAGAACAAAGGAAAGCTTTGAGGGACTGGCAACAAGGCCAGAGCAAAGTGATGTATTGGCTTTCTATGAGCATCACAGATGGCATGATGGGCTATCTACAGGATGCTGAAACCCCCACCATTGCATGGAAAAACTTAGGCAGAGTGTTCGAGGTGAACACCAAGGCTAGGAAGCTTCAACTAAAGTCGGAGCTAAATCAGGTTAAGAGGAACAACCTCTCAATCAATGATTATGCCTTGAAGATCAAGAGTATCATTGAGGCTCTTGGATCTATTAAAGTCTCAGTGGAAGACGATGACATTGTCCGTGCATGCTTGGATGGTCCAGGAGATGAGTATGTACATTTCAGGTCTTCCATGAATACAAGAGACGACATCCCCGTGTTCCAAGATTTGATTTCTATGCTTATTCTTGAGGAGAAGAACCTTGACACATCTTCTTCTCATGGCAGAAATAATTCTGAACAGGCCTTCTATTCTAACTCCAACACAGGTAGAGGTAGAGGTCGTGGTCGAGGCCCAAGGGGTTGCAGGGGCCAATTTCAAGAAGGTCAATCAAATCAAAACAATACAGGTGGCAGGGGAAACCAGTCTCAAGGCAGGGGGAAGTCAAAGAGGTCATGGTGCAGGATCAAGCAGGCAGCAACATACTGCAGATAGCAGAGAATGTTGGACTTGTAGTGAAATAGGTTACATGTCACGTGACTGTCCAAAGGGAAAAGCAAGTGGAAGGAGAGAACAGGGCAACTATGCATCTACTAGCAGAGATGCAGATGACAGCAAAAACGAGCGCATGTTTGTTATGCAGCATGTAATGAATACAATGACTGCAGAGAATTCCACCCAAGATGATGTTTGGTATGTGGATTCAGGTGCCTCTAATCACATGATGTCTCGTGGAGAGTGGTTTAGAGATATGCGCAAACCAGATGTGTCAGGCTATGTGCAGACAGAAGATGGCACAGCTCACCCCATTGCTCATGTAGGGGACATACCTCTAAATACGAAGAGTGGGAAATCAAAGTACTTAGCAGATGTACTTCATGTCCCAAACATTACAAAGAATCTTGTTTCTGTTGGACAAATGGTTAGCAGGGTTTGCAGGTTCGCTTCAATCCCAATGGTTGTTATGTAGAAGATTTCCAGAATGGCTGTAAGCTGATCACAGAGGGCAAACGTGTGGGCAGAATGTTTACGTTGAATGTAGACATGCCTGAGGTAAAAGCTGTATTATTTGCACAGGGTACAGGTGTTGTGGCTGATGCTGACATTTGGCACAAACTCATTGGCCATGTCAATGAGCAGAGATTGCGCAGCATGCAATCAAAACAGATTATAAAAGGTTTGCCCAAATTCAAGATCGATGGTATGCATAAAGTGTGTGCAGCATGCCAGTTTGGAAAACAGTCAAAGGGCTCATTTCCACATGAGCGCAATGTATGTAAAAAGCCACTTGAGGTGGTGCACACAGATGTTTGGGGTCCAACCGATACTACAAGTACACATGGTTGCAGGTATTATGTCTCTTTCATTGATGACCATACAAGGAAAGTATGGGTCTACTTCATGCGTAACAAAAGTGAAGTGTTTGGTCACTTTCAGGACTTCAAAGTCATGATTGAGAAGGAGACAGATATGCAAATCAAGACATTGAGGTCAGATGGAGGGGGAGAGTACTTCTCCAATGATTTTTCATATTTTCTGCGAATGCATGGTATACGCAGGCAGTTTACATGCAGATATACTCATAGCAGAATGGGGTCGCAGAAAGGAAAAACAGGCACATTGCAGAAGTTGCACGTGCATTGATGAATGAGAAGAACATGCCTCATCATTTCTGGGCTGAAGCTGTAAATACAGCTGTGTACATTATGAACAGGACACCTACAGCTGCGGTGCATGATGTAACACCCGAGGAAAAATTTACAGGTACAAAGCCCGATTTGGCACACTTGAAAGTGTTTGGTTGCATAGCTTACGTGCATGTACCAGATGAGTTGCGTAGGAAATTGGATCCTAAAGCAGAGAAATGTATTCTTGTGGGATATTCCTTTGAACAAAAGGGGTACAGGTGCTACAATCCTACTACACAAGAATTACGAGTGAGCAGAGATGTAGTCTTTGATGAGATGAGCAGCCGGTACAGTAATGCACATGGTACTATTGGGGCTGATGTAAAAGATGATGTGGTTGTACAAAATGTGAGACCACAGTCACGGGTTTTGAGTGGACCACAAGAGTCCTCTTCTCGTGGCTCTATTGAGAAGCCATGGAATGGTAGACTACGTACGCAGGTTACTCCACCAGCAGGTACAGGGAATGTATCATGAAAAGGAAAGGAAAAGGTTGATGAACCTCCCTTTATGGCTGATGCATCATCAGGTTTTTCACATGTAGACATGGATTCAGATGGTTCTGAACAAAGTCTTGATGAGGAATTTGGAATTCCGGCTGTCAGGACACTTGGTGTAAGGAAATTACAAGAAGATTCTAGAGGGCAAAGGAGTGACCCAGGACCGCGCAGATCTAACAGAGTCAGAAATCCAGTTCAGAAATTGACTTATGATGGGTATCTAGCACATCACGAAGCCTACATGGCTAAGGTGATACCGGATGTGGAGCCCACATGTTTTGAGGATGTAGTTGGAAATGTGCATTGGGATGATGCAATGAATGAAGAGATGGCTGCATTGGAAGCAAACGACACATGGGAGTTGGTGCCATTGCCAAGTGGAAAGAAAGCTATTGGCTGTAAATGGGTGTATAAAACCAAGCATAAGGCTGATGGTAACATTGAGCGTCACAAGGCAAGGCTGGTCGCAAAGGGTTATGCACAGACGTATGGCATAGACTATGAGGAGACCTTTGCTCCAGTGGCAAAGATGACGACTGTGAGAGTTGTCATAGCAGTGGCTGCATCTAGAGAATGGATTATGCATCAAATGGATGTAAAGAATGCCTTCTTGAATGGTGAGTTGCAAGAGGAAGTGTATATGGATCAGCCACCTGGTTATGTCGATCTAGGTTACCCAGATTATGTATGCAGACTTCTCAAAGCTTTGTATGGTTTGAAGCAGGGCTCTAGAGCATGGTATGACAGGATTGCCAAGTATCTTGTTAGTATTGGGTTTAGGAGAGCTCATCCTGATCATTCACTCTATGTACATGAGAGTGATGTGGGGATTGTGTTCATTACCATATATGTAGATGACCTTATTATTGTGGGTGACAATGCTATGGAGATTGACCATGTGAAGGGTCTTCTCAAACATGAGTTTGAAATGAAAGATTTGGGCGAGTTGCGCTACTTTCTTGGCATTGAGGTGATCAGAGCTCCAGAGGGTGTATGGCTGTCACAGAGACAATATGCTTTGGACATGTTGTCAAAGTATGGTATGGCTGATTGTAAGCCAATTTCTATTCCCTTGGATGTGAATGCAAAGCTGAGTGCAGAGAAGGGTGATGTTGTTGAGGATGTCAATATGTACAGGAAGATTGTGGGTAGTCTAATCTACTTGACTATCACGAGGCCAAACTTGAGCTACACAGTAGGCTTGGAGAGTCAATTCATGCAGCTTCCGAGCGTAGATCTCCTATCAACAATGCTACCTGCCCAATCTGCATTTGTATACCCATACAATGCTAATGGCGCATCTGCTGCATAGAATAATGCGTAGTCAAGAGTCCCTTGCGCATACCGAAGTGTGCGTCGTACTCCATCCAAATGTGGCTTCCTGTTCTCTTTTGGGAGTGCTGCTATTACTTGGAGCAGCAAAAAGCAGCCTACGGTTGCTTTATCGAGCACAGAGGCCGAGTACAGAGGTGCAGCAGTTGCAGCGTGCGAGGTAGCTTGGCTACACACATTACTTGAGGACTTGGGAGTGCAGGTGGACCAGCAGATTTTCATCCATTGTGACAACCTCAGCAGCATGCAGTTGGCTAGGAACCCAGTGTTCCATGCCAGGACCAAGCACATAGAGTCCATTACCACTACGTTCGAGAGCAAGTATTGGCGGGCAACATCGACTTGTTCTACGTCAGCACAGAGGAGCAGATTGCGTATATCTTTACCAAGGCCCTCGGAGCTTAGAAGCTTCGACGTTTCCGGCTATGCTTGGACTCTGCGACATGCAGAGCTCGAGGGGGAGTGTTGAGATGTCGAGCTCTACATCTTGAGCTGGCATCCACTACGGGTCTTGGCCGCTTACGACATTTACTCACTGGCGCGTTAGGTGACCGACACGGAGGATCTCTGCCAGTGATTCTACAGCTGGACTACACTTATAGTGCCAGCCTAGTACGCTTCTAGCGAGTTCACACTTAGTGACCGCATGTACATATGTGCTACTTTTCAGTTTTAGCACTAAGTCATTTTGTACTCTCTTTTCTGTAAGAAGAAGAAGAAGCTTTCCATCTCTGTGTGCTTTGTGCTTGTCTTGTGTAGCTCTCTTGCATTCTCTTTCTTTACACTTCACAGACAACGCAATCAATGCATGAGCCTACGCATCCTTTACATCCCAACGAGCTTGTTCTGCCGTAGGCAAAACAACCCTAATAGCAGCAATCCTTGCAACAAGACCTGCAACATCCTCAACATCGCCTACATCCTCAGAACTAAGACGTATATCAATGCCCTGCACAATATTCCAGACGTCCTTTGACACGAGAACGTGTTGCATCATATAAGCCCACATAGGGTAATTGTCCCCATCCAACCTGTCCTCAGCAGCAAACATCTTGAAGACATCTGTGTTGCTGTCAACCATGGTAAATGTTGCACCTGATGTGAAAACTACCCAAAAATAGGAGACATCTTGAAGACATATGTGTTGTTGTCAGCCATGGTAAATATTGCACCTGATGTGAAAACTGCCCGAAAATAGGAGAAACGGAGCGGGAACAACACGTGCTATATAGCACAAACCGTAAAAGAGTGTAAGGCACCTATTATGCAAAATAGGGCACTGACAGAAATTCTACACAAATGACGAAATTGCATGTGCAGACCTGCTTGTAGTGGAAACGGAGGCCGAAATGAGCCCGAATCAGAAATTTGAGCAGATTAAGCTCTGCGAGCATTCTCGAAATATTTGTCGACGGCTCTGATACCAATTGTTTGAATTAGAATTGCAGAGAAACGCAAACAGCTTGGAGAAGACGAAGGAAGTTCAAGGCACACAATAGAGAGTGTGTTACTTAGTGTGTAATGAAAAGATAGATAGCCCTAGAGTGATGGGCGTATATACAATGCACGGGGGAAAAAACCTCCTAAAGAGGGAAAAAATATCCCGGCGGTCCTAATGTGTTCACACACATCACTACCACATGTATATGGTAACATAGTTGACGATGACAACTTACCATACACTGTAAGATGTTGACCTCTGACCAAATGGATTTACGCCATCCATAGCTAGGCCGATGCATAAATTTCGAGCTTCCTTGGAAAAATCCGACCATGTGTCGTCTATATGCTTCCACGTTGTGCAATCTACTGGAATTCGCAACACACCATCCAAAGATCTATTCTCCTCATGCCATGATGCTAGGGAGGCCATGGACGCGAAGAAATGCTTAATGCGAGGCAGCAGAGGAAAGTGTCGCAAAACCTTTTGCGGAATTTTTTGTCCGTGGAGATCTACTCGATATCTCTCGGAATCACATTTCGAACACTTCTCCATGTCTATATATTCCCCTCTGAAAAGAGTGAAGTCGTTAGGACAAGCATGAATCAAATTGTAATCCATCCCCAAGTTTTGCAAGATCTTTCTTGCTTCCTCTCTGGAATCTGGCATCACACTATCAGATGGCAGTATGTGCTCTTTGAGCAATCTACACAGTGAAAAAAATGATGTACACTTATCTAAGTAATATGTCGGATCATTATACATTTAGAGTCTTTATTTGAAGTAAACACATTGTAATAGATCACCTAAAAAGCGTTGTGACGCTAGCGTCACTCTATCCAAACTTTGGTTGCATGTTGAGAAGAACCAGAAGCGCCTTCAATTTAGACACACATGCTCCACCGTACAATGGCGTATCGGCTTCACTTTTCATGTCATCATAGATAAGCCTTTCTGAATCCATGATCGTCTCGGTCATTTCATCGATCCCGGGCTCAAACATAGCCTCTTTGGGAATATGGTCTGCATGATCACCCTCCGAGCTGTCAAAGGCTGCATCTTGTGGCCTCACGTATACTTGACCGAAGCGCTTGCGAACACGTCTATTGAGTTGCAAGATGTTGTGCCTGTTGGTCAGCGTCAGAGTCCGACGAGTTGTAATTGGTAACAACTCGATCTATAATAGATGGATCAAACTCGTCAAATTCGCGAACATGTTACAAAGAAACATGTTTTGTCCGTCGCACGGCATGTTTGCATTGATTACAAGGACATAAGATCCTTGTTGAGAGATAGGTGTTTCGGTTGGACGACCCCACATCGTCATCACTACTCATAATGAATGAAAAAACCTTATAACTTGGACATAAATTTAATCTTCTATTGGCTCTCTCTCTCTCTCTCTCTCTCTCTCTCTCTCTCTCTCTCTCTCTCTCTCTCTCTCTCTCTCTCTCAGATCACACTGTAAACTACCTCACATTCTCTAGTCATGTCCGATCCCCGCACACCTCGTATAGAGGTGCACGGAGATCAGAACCACCGGGTTATAATCTCGTCTTTATTGATCAATGCTTATATTTGTGTGTTAACCCTCACGGCACACGGACACCCCATCACCTACGACGGACGTGTATTATGTATTTGGTAGAGTCAGGTACCGGGCTTGTCGGACCAATAGGAAAAGGGTAAGAGTGATCGTCGATGAGAGGCGCACTTTAACTTGGACATTCAAGGGATTAGTTGGTTAAGCATGGGCGCCCAAGTGTGAATGGGGTGAGCTCCTATAAAAGCCAACTAAACCTAATTTTTACTCATTCTCTCATTTGTGCGATTGAAGAGTGCTCTTGCTCCATCTCCATCTTCTTCTTCTTCACCTCCTTGTGTGTGTGTGTGTGTGAGAGAGAGAGAGAGGGAGAGTGTGTGTGCGATCGAGCATTACGAAGGCACGACGACGGCGAAGCAGTTGAGCGCGGCACGACTGCAGCTTCTTCTTCATCGCGGCGAGGAATCCACCACGAAGGCGAGCGTAGAGCGGTGAGTGACACACCCTTTGTTTCCTTGAGCTTGCTAGTTTAGGCTTGTTGTGTGCTTGGAGCCGTTTGTGGCTCGCATACGGTGTATTGGCAAGTCCCTTGCTTCGACAGTGCGGCAAGGAGCGCACATTTTTGGTGCCGCTGCCGGGGATATGCCCTACACTAAGCTCGGTTAGCACTTTACGCTTCCTTGTGGTGCAATTTCTATCATAGGAAAGGCAGGGAAGGAGTGTGTGGAGATTTCTGTTTTTTGCGTTTTCTGCATTTGCTGTCAAGTTTCAATTTCTGCTATTGTCTGCGTTTTTTCAATTTCCGCAATTTCTGCATTTTCAAGTTCGGCGTTTCAATTTCTGCAATTTTCTGCATTTCTGCGTTTTTTTAATTTTCTGCAATTTCTGCGTTTTTTTTGCAATTTCTGCAATTTTCTACAATTTCTGCATTTCTGCGTTTTCAATTTTCTGCATATCTGAGTTTTTTCAATTTCTGCGTTTTCTGAAATTTCTGCATATCTGCGTTTTCTGCAATTTTTGCATATCTGCGTTTTCAATTTCTGTATTTTTTGCACCAAAAAGAAAAAGAAAAAAAAATTGATGGAAAAAAAAATAAAAAATAAAAAAATCGGAAATTAAAAACGCGAGCGAGCGGGCGGCTAAATTTTTTGAAAATAAAAAACGTGACTCTTAAAACGGACGGGTTGGTTTGTATAAAAGATAGATCGGGATCGGGATCATTTTTCCAAGCCCAAGCCCAAGCCCAAGCCCAAGCCCCAGTCCTCAGTCTTATGATATATACTAGACTCACTCTTATATATACACCCTACTCCCTCAAGAGAGAATGAGAGCATGTGGGACAAGTCCTCCACTCTCCTCCTTTCTCTTCCCACTTGCACCCTTAGACTTTTTAGTTTGGGCATAGTTCCCTACTGGAAATTGACAGTTTTAGGGATTCAGAGGGCATAGAGTGACCAAACGGAGGGCTGTAAAGCACGGCACGACCCTCTGACCGATACGCTCGTTTTGAGCTATCACACGACCCATTCCACGACACGCTCTAAAAAATCTAGCAAAAAATCAAACAAAAAACACGTTAAAAACTAGTCACAAGGCCTCCTAGAGCAGCTTTTTGACACCTTAGGGTATCAAAAGCACATGCACTTACGCTCTGGGCGGGTGCTAGAACACGAGCATATTGAGGGTGCCTCTGTTCATACGGACACCCATTACCCATCCACGATAAGCTCTAGACCCTCAGCGGGGACACAAGGTAGCACCACCCAAGACCCTAAAATAGCCGCTAGTGATTCCTCCTCCGACTCAGAAATCATGGAAGCATACCCTACCCAAAACACTGAGAGAGAAGGCCATGCACCTCCCGAAGCTCCACAGCCTAGTACTAGTATGTTTAGCCGTTTCATGGAAACATTAGGTAGAGCTACTCGCTCGGAACCTGATGCAAATGAAGCACACGAAGGGGGTGGGGAAGTGGAATCTCCTTTCACATCGCACGTGGACCCCACACCCCCAAAGAGTGTCCATGTGGATATCCTGCCAACTTCTTACCAAGAAGGCCCTGTTGAGCTGCCTCCTTCAGAAGTTCCCTCTAGAGTACCGTTGGTGACAAGTAAAACCACGGGGAGCAACATTGCTTCTACCTCACAAGAAACCGTTAACACGTCGACTCTAGAAGGATTGTTCATTAATGATCATTGGACATACGACCTCCACACTGAGGTGTTGACGGATCTACACTCTGGCCACGCCTACCATGTAGGATGGATAGAGATTGTACAATCCACCTCTGGTGCCACGAGCATCGAAGATCAACAAAAAATGATCTGTAATGTTATCCATGGCATTATTCAATCAGAAAGGCAAAACCGAGGGGTAAATATACTCTCAACTGGCCCCATGAGATTTCTGGATACGAGCAAGGCTCAACAGCCTACTCTATCACAAATGGAGACTCCTCTAATGAGCCCCATGGACCCATCTTACGTCATTTCACCTGGGGTCTCTATGCAATCTGAGCCTCCGAGCGAAAACTTTAGCTTCCCTAACTTGGCTCAACCCTCTATCAAGGAAAACACAGTGCTCACTCCAGGGATAAGCCTGACAGAGAATGTACCGATGACATCTACGGTTAGCGCAGTGCCACTACCTAGTGTCGTAGTACCTAATATGGGGCCTCGACCATATGTGCCTCTAGCCCCTTATGCACACATGGCCCCCACACCTCCAATTGTACCACTTGCTTATGCTCCTCGAGTGCCGCTCCCTAGCCCTTATCCGAGTGGACCTATGCCCGGTTATGTTCCATATCCTGCATCATCCACACATATGCCAAGACCGGCACCCGTTCCTCTCCCACATATGATTCCAAGAGTACCTCCACCGGCCCTGCCTCCTCACATAGGTGACTTGGCAGCGTTTGCTCAAACCATAGGTCGATCTATCGCGGAAAATATGCGTCACGCATCTGATAGAGAGCCTAGAAGTAAGGCAGTACAAATTGCCAAACTCACGCAAAAATTCAATGGGGATGAAGATGCTAGGAAACACATTGAAGTGTTTGAACAAGTATGTGATTCCTTAGGGGAACGCAACGAACTACATAAGTGCAATGCCTTAAGCTTGACATTAAGTGGGAAGGCTGGAGATTGGTATAGGACCCTAAGGGTGGACGAGAAAACAATCTACCCTACCCTTCGAAGGTTGTTTCTAAAGGAGTACATACGAGAAGGTGTGCTTTGGGGTGTAGCATCTCAGCTACAGAAGGCCGAACGTAAGGAAGGAGAGTCAGTAAGGGACTTCATTAGTCGTCTAAAGCACTTAAACTCTCGCTGCCCTGTAAATGAGCGCTTCAACAATAACCAACTGCTTGATCGATTCATTCGAGGGTTGAGAAATGAAGGAATCTATAATGGACTAGTGATTAGAGGTATCACAACCTGGGAAGATGTCACTGCCAATGCAATCCAATTAGAGGACAACTTGATGATAGCAGGCATGAGGGTGTCTACTGACACGAGATCCACTAGCTCACAAGCCATTGAGTATGAACCCATGACTGCAAAGCCCATTGCCAATGAGCCAAAGGTATTTGAGACATTCTTGACAGACCTCACCAAGGCAATCTAAGAGTCTCTTAAGGATAATCGACCCCCTCAAAATAGTCACATGTATCCAAGAAGGGAGCAACAATGGTGTTCCATTTGCTTAAGTCCACATAGCACTAGTGAGTGCCCTACGTTTAGAGTAAAATTTAATGGAACTTGCAATGCATGTGGTAGGTATAGTCACCAAGCTAAGGATTGTTTAATGATCAAACGTATGATGGCAAATAGACCACCTGTAGCCTGGACGGATGCGCCTCGAGCTCCTGTATTGATGCCTGCTCCACCTGTTGAGCAACTACCGCAACACATGGTCCCTAGATCTCAAAATGTTGTACAAGCTACACCGCTACCACCTCCTGTGCTAGGACCGCAGCCCCCGCATCCAAGAGTCGCCCCTATGAACCAAGTGGGTTGCGAGCCATCAAATGCTTATGCAGATGGCTGTGAGGAGGAAATAGACACTAGTATTGCCTACGGACTTGATACATTGGAAGAATGTCCTATATACTACATGGAAGATTGTTGGGGACAAGTCAAGCCGGTTTATCAAGCTGCTGCTCTCGCATCCAGAGGTCAAAATATCAACACCCAGGCTAGGAGGCCACCTCTTCAATGCTACGAGTGTGGTGGACCACATCGAGCAGCGGAGTGCCCTATTAGGCTGCAAAAGAATGCTGCACAGATGCAAATGAATCAAGGGAGCACGTCTGCAATGCCAATACTCACATGTAATCGTTGTGGCATAGATCACTTGATTGCCCAATGCCCCTATAACCCAAATGCGCCTAAAATCACACCCCTGAATTTGGTCGAAATTGCTAGTGTGACATCACCAATACCACCCGTTGCACCCGCTTATGCGATTACACGGTCCATGCTTCAAGGGCCAGGCCATATCCTCGAAGAGAGAGATACCGCGTCAGTTATCCAAGCAAAGAAAAAGAAGACACGAAGGAAGAAGTCGCAGAATACGGAAAATTCAAAGCCAAGTTCCAAAACAAACATAGGAACAGGAGATGACCCCGTGTATATGAATGACCTCGAGGATGATTCAGATTCAGTCGAGACAATGGAGACTAGAACCAATACCACAAAGGGAAAGACCGACAAAGAAAACCGTAACATGGAACCAAATGAAAACCAAATAAGAGAAAACCATAAAGAGCCTCTGAAAACACCACAAGTGTTTCCAAATCCAATCCAAGACTCCCAAGATAAACCGCAGGGGCAAAAAGGGAAAAATCGTAAAAAGAAGATTGGGACGTACCCAAACCCAGTAGATGAGATTAAGCAGGTGAAACTTCTAAGAGGTTTAGTGGAGGAGACTCAAAGGAAACTAGAACCAGAACCCATGCAGGTCAAAATTCATGACACAGTGTTTCCCATGCAAGTTCATCCACCCCACATGAACCATAGACCGTTAGCCATATCTAGTATCATCCAAGAAGGGAGTGAGGACGGGACATCAGAAAGTGAGCATACACCCTTCTTGTTGGAAAGGATGTTTAATGAAGGAATACCTGATCCCATTGAGGAATATGAGATTCCATCCTCACCAGTTCCTAGTCAAGGACCTACACCCTGCAAAACGCCAATGAATGTTGCCAAACTAGTGGACTTCATGTCTTCTGAGGTTCGAACCACGATCATAGCAAAGCTGTATGGAGATCCTGAGTTATTCCTTGCACTTCGAGCATTCCTTAATGGAGAGCTACGAATGGGATTACCGCAGTTTGCGCAACCAAATAGGCCTGACTCGATTATGATTGATGAGGAAAATCATGTGCAATCACTTGACTTAGATGGACACGAGTCTGTGATCGAGGTACCCATTAACGAATTAGGGCAGTATTTTGAAGGCGACGAGTTTAATGCGACCCTACCCATCACTACCAAGGGATTAACTATAAAGGGAATTCTTGATGGTGGTGCGGGAGTTAGCATCGTTACAAAAGATTGTTGGGAATCCATGGGAAAACCCCGCCTCAGTGTTACTAACATTGTGGTAAAGATGGCAAATGGTAGCATAGCCAAACCTATGGGGATGCTCAAGGATCTTAAGATCAAAGTTCTAGGACACAAGGTACGACATACGTTCATTGTAATGGATTTCTCTAAACACCTTATGTCATATGAAATGATTTTAGGACGACCATTCATGAGGGAAGCACAAATGGTTCACGATTGGTCTAAAAATCATGTCTATTTGCAATTCCAAGACTCTGTCCTTAGAGTGGATTTGGTGACTGGTAAGGTACACCCCTTAGGGAGTAAAACCATTATTGATCATCGCTCTGACACCACAGTTCACTCGGCCCCACTACAATATCGTTACACTTGTAAGAAGGATACAGACATTGGCCAAGATTCTCCTTACATGGATGTGTTACCGGGTATGACGGAATCAGACAATGTAGACTGGGTCCACCTAACATCAACCATAGACACTTGGGGAAATAGGGGGACGACCTGGGTAACACCTGAGGGGGATGAAATGCCTATACCCTTAAATATGCTACAAGCAATGCATATCGCTTCTGACAAGACTCATCCTAAGGTAACGAAGAAAACATACAAGTGGGTCCCTAAAGCTTCTTTAGTGACCATACCTAGTGCTAAAAAACAGAAGCCTTGTAAGAAATGTACCACTCGCTCCAAGAAAAGTAAGAAAATGTTGCGATGGATCCCTAAACGACTATTGGAAGCCCAAGGCTACTATCAAGAAAATGATCAAATCTGGGTGCCAAAACGTAGATTGTGCTCTTACCTATCACCTGACCCAAGTGAGCCCAATCCCGTAGCTCCAAAATGAATTAATGATCGTGGAAAGAAAAAAATCACAAAATGCTACACACCCGCTCCCGAGCTAGTTTGGGTACCAAGGAAAGAACGATTTGTTCCACCTAGCTCAGGAAGGGGGGAGTCCCATGAAGATTCTAGCTCCTCATGTAATACATCCATAGAGGTAAAAGCTTCTACGCCGCCTCCATCTATAGTAGTGGACCTCCATGAAGCTACAAAAGAATCCGCACCTCCCAGTGTTCAAGAATCACCTAATGAACCACTTCAAGTTCAATCCTGGGAGAGTACCTTACCACCCTTGCAACTTGACGAGGCACCTAGGGTAATAACAAACTACTAGCAAAAATCCTCACCTATTACCAACTGGAACAATTGGTTTCAAAGGGTGACAAGCTCATTTCAAATGGTATGATCTACCCAAGGAAGGGGGGAGTGTTTGCTGACAGTCATCATTCATTTGTTTCCCTCTCAACCTTTTTCCCTGACCTCTCAATCACCAATCTTAGGGAATGTACATATAAAGCTTTATACTCACAAAAAAAAAAAAAAAAAAGAGCAAGAGCAATTAGCAAACGAGTATGCACATTAAAGTCAAAACATTGACTCAGACCTACACATGTCACATCTGGTACAGTGAAACAGAAACCTATGCCATAAAACACCTTTGATCCTCATCACTTGAGTGATGGAGGGTAGGTAAGATTAGTACGATAGAGTGTTTCTGTTTTAGAGTTGAGAGATTAGCGAAGTTCTCTTTTCCCACTAATGTGCCTCCTGGAGGTATTCCTTTTGTTTCCTAGTGTGTACAGGAGCGTGTTGCTATTTATAGGATTTGGATCTTCATGGAACCTTCAAATCAAGCGCGACCATCGACACAAACAGGTGTTTCTTGTCCATTAGCATTGCCCTTATCTTTTTTGCATCCATGTTTGTCTGCTTTGATTGTGATTGGTAGCATAATATTCAGCGCAGTTGCTTAGTATCAAACATTTAATTCAATGTAATGTTTTGTCATAATCACTCGTTTAGGTGTAAAAATCAAGCAGTCCGACTAAGCTAGTTTGACCAAGCTAGGTATTAGAAATCTTCTCTTAATACCATGGGGAATGCTTTCCTAATAAGCAATGGTTACTTAGGTTCTTAATCTGATTTAGGCAGCATTGTATGAAATGTACTAGGGCTTTCTAGTGGGCTTAACACTAGTGACCTTTAGCTTAAGTATTATAAAGGGAGTTTACTAATGTGATGAGCCTGGGGAGGGTAACAGTGTTATATGACCCCCCAAAGTTACAAAATTAAAATGATGAAAATGAACAAGCAAAAAATCAAAGTGCCACAATGTAAAATTTTAAGCTGGAAGAGAAATCCTGGCTTAAATTGGTACTTCACTCACATGTATTGCCTATGGTACTAGAGCCCTAGAGGTTCTCAATGTGGGCGCTTTTCCTTGAGAAGCAAAAAACCCAAGGCATACAAAATAAGCACCCACTTCAAAATTGAATCAGTGTGAAAAGACTTTGGGGGGTCAAAGAAAAAGTAATCAGTCAGGCGATGATTTCATGAGAAATTCCTTTTATGGTAGCTTAACTACAAAGTCTTCTAGATATAGCCTCTAGTCAGCCCTCGAACATGAATACTTGGCTCTCGCGATTAAACAACTTAATTGACCCAGAAAATTAAGAAGCTTACCCATGGTATTAATATTCGATCTTTAGTGCCTTTCGACCGTCAAATTAGCGACCCCAGACTTGTTTAATTTTCTACCTTTACATCTGTTTATGCATTTGATTACATTGCAATTTAATGTTCATTGCTGACAAATTGTTTGAAATTCTTTGACCAATCAATTTTTCTACCTAAAACTGCATATGCTTTTTAAGAGAAAGCAATTACTGTGCCAATGTTGTTTGATTTTGCAGTGACTGAAGAAGGCTAAGGACATTCATCTCAAATGCTCTTCCACCTCGACGAACGAGCTTCAACTCAATAGCTTCCGAGGACGGAATCTACATCAGGAAGGGGGGCATGTTAACCCTCACGGCACACGGACACCCCATCACCTACGACGGACGTGTATTATGTATTTGGTAGAGTCAGGTACCGGGCTTGTCGGACCAATAGAAAAAGGGTAAGAGTGATCGTCGATGAGAGGCGCACTTTAACTTGGACATTCAAGGGATTAGTTGGTTAAGCATGGGCGCCCAAGTGTGAATGGGGTGAGCTCCTATAAAAGCCAACTAAACCTAATTTTTACTCATTCTCTCATTTGTGCAATTGAAGAGTGCTCTTGCTCCATCTCCATCTTCTTCTTCTTCACCTCCTTGTGTGTGTGTGTGTGAGAGAGAGAGAGAGGGAGAGTGTGTGTGCGATCGAGCATTACGAAGGCACGACGGCGGCGAAGCAGTTGAGCGCGGCACGACTGCAGCTTCTTCTTCATCGCGGCGAGGAATCCACCACGAAGGCGAGCGTAGAGCGGTGAGTGACACACCCTTTGTTTCCTTGAGCTTGCTAGTTTAGGCTTGTTGTGTGCTTGGAGCCGTTTCTACACACCCACATCTACATGACAATGCATATGTAGTGGACAAAACCTCTTTGCCCCTTCTTTAGCTGTAGCAATTCACAACAGCTTAACATCTCTTCACAATAGCTCCTTGTTCGAGGGATTACTGTGCGCATTACATGTCTGCCTCGAATCTAAGTATCATGCTATTGAAAGCTTTCCACCTTAATGCTACATCCGTGGAGAGGAAGAGAAGGATCACCATTAGCCTAACTCTAAATTTAAACCGTAATCCTGAAGATAAACTTTAATATAAAAACTAAATTTAAAATATAATCTTAAATCCAACTTAGATCAAGCTAATCTTAAATCTAAATCTAACATAGACCTAAATCTAATATAATCTTAAATCTTACCATAATCTTAAGTTTAACTTAATTTTAAATCTAACATAAACCTAAATGTAATCTAACCTAATCTTAAATCTAACCAAAATTTAACTTAAATGTAATCTAACATAATCTTAAGTTTAACTTAAATCTTAACATAATCTTAAGTCTAACATAATCTTAAATCTTAACCTAATCTTAAATCTTAATCTAATCTTAAATCTAACATAAATCTAAATCTAATCTAATCTTAAATTTAAACCAAATTTTAAATATAACTTAATCGTAAAACTAACTTAATGTAATCTTAAATCTAACCTAAACCTAAATCTTAATATAACCTTTCATTTCATATTTTCTCTACTTTTTTTATCTATCTCTCTCTCTCTCTTTTTGTTTTCTCCCCCTCTCTGTCTCTCTCTTTGTTTTCTTTCTCTCTATCTCTCCCTCTTTATCTTTCTCTTTGTTTTCTCCTCTTATCTCTCTTTCTCTTTGCTCTCTCTCTCTCTCTCTCTCTCTCTCTCTCTAAAGTGGCTAGGATGTGACATTGCCTTCAAAGATAGAAATAGAAAAGAGATGTGACATTGCTGGATGATTAGAGATAGAAAAGATATTTTAATATGAAAAGAAAGGTGCCGGTGCTTGAGAGCTCATGCCAAAGCTTGGATGTCGGCGCTCGTGAAAATGTATGCCGACGAGTGGCTAACTAGTGCAATGAGACGGGACTGCAAGAGCCCTTGTTGGTGCGGGCTATAGATGGCCATTGGGTTCCCCCCCATTGAAGAGGGTTGTACAACAAGTGTGCACGAGGATACATCTCTCGACAACAGGGCTCCATCCTTGCTATGTTCTTGTGCTCGTGCACAAAAGTGATGGATGGCTTGCAAGGTGCACAATAGGGACATGTTGGTTCCCATGAGCAGTTGTCATCCAAAGGTGCCCGCAACATTCGCAAAGGGAGAATTGTCAGTTGAATGATAATCTTGTGACATGTGGAGCATGCCACTATACATGTTGTGCAATAACCACCATGACAAGATTACTGTGCACCCAATGTGATTTTGGTAGCGACGCTCTGTGTTGTTTCACCGAATGCAATTACCTTCTAACCGTGCAACGTGAAGGCATGCGGTCCAACATGGCTATGGCAAGAAAACTATTTTTTATTTTTTTAGATACAATTATCATGGATATGCCGGGTGCCTTTCTTAATCACTGGCATAAATATTGTAAAGAGCATTATTGTTCTGAGAATGATGTTTCAACAACCCCTACATCAAAATATGAACATAGATTTACCTTTCTTTGTCCACGATTTTTGACAGATGTGAGAGGAGACATCCCCCCTAAAGAAGACGTCATGCTTGGCAATGCCGTGGTCCCATATATGGCTATGAAGCTCAGGGCGGTTTCCAACTGATGCGGAGCAGTGGCTCCACAGCATACATGGTGAAATATGCTTGCATCTTTGATGCACTTGAGATAGGCAAACTATTTCAAGATGAAATTAAAAATCAGAGCTTCTTAAAAGAGAATTGCCCATATTTGGTACCATCCGCACAAGTTGTGAAATGTGACTCGCAAACCACGCAAGGCCAGCAACCCTAGACAAAACTCGGAGGCAATCCTTGTTGAAGAACCTTGAAAACGGGCACTTCTCTGCATAAAACAGCAAAGGAGTGTGTTTGTAATTTCGAAAAGCTAAGAGCCTTGTTTATGTTGAGACCACCAAGTTGCAAGACCCTAGACCAACAATCATCTTCATGAAGGTGAGGATAGCATAGATGGCCTTGCAAGGCTGCAGTATCAATGAGTTTGGCATTTACACATTACCAATCTGTCCCCTAAATATGTGTCTTTCTGAAGTAACACACTATTTGAAAGCTTAGCGTGTATCCTCGTGACTTCTACAAATCCATCTTCTGAGAACAAGCTTTCAGTTTTGTCACAACGGAAAAATTTGTCTATTTATCATGCTACTTTTGTCCATGCTGGACTAGAGTAGCGAACATTGCAAATCTAAGGTACAAATCAAAAGGCAGCTCAAGCACAGAGCTTTCTCACATCAAACTCAACTGACCTGTATCCCTGCTGGTCTTATCTCCAGTCATAGCACCCACCCAAAACCAGGGAGGCTTGTGCAAAAAAATCCAGGTCCCGATCTTGAGAAAATCGTCAAGCTACTCCCATTTCGACTGAACATAATAGGCCATGTCACTGTGACTCCCAACCCTTGCATGCTGGCAAATTTGTTCTCACAAAAACTTGCATCCTTGTTCCCAGCCGGGGCCCCTTTTCTCAAGTCCCACACAAGGCTCTTTAGCACATGAGTCTGTCCAAAAAATGGTGCCGGAGTAACCCTCTTGTCGACTTCAAAAACCCCATATGCATGCATGCATCATCATAACCCGGCATAATGTCACTTTCAGTACACCTCCCTCGGGAAGGGCAACATGCCCATCATTGTCGTCACAAATGGGATCAAGCACAATCAAAAACTTGATGCCAGCATACATTCCAAGGGGCCACCATCCAACTCATCCCCCAGCAACATATTGTATAAGCCTCATGTGGGCTCCGGCTCCGGCTCCGGAATCAATAAGCCAACTCTCAAAAGGCACAACGATTTTGACAAAAAATTCCAGCTCTCCGCGGCCTAGTGACCTTTAGCGCTAGTGACGTTTAGTGACGTGCATGCATCACATGAACGATGTTGGAGCCATGCTAAATGAGAACCAAAATTTGCTGAATATCGCTTCAGCGTGGTGGTCTTAAAAAACTTGCATCCTTGTTCCCAGCTTGAGCCCCTTTTCTCTGGTCCCATGCACAAGGCTCTTTAGCGCATCAGCCTATAAGAAAAATGATATCCAAGTAACCATGTTCTCGACTTCAAAAACCCCAGATGCATGCATCATCATAACCTGGAATAATATCTCCTGCTAGGAGGGTAAACATGTCCATCATCGTCCACGTGGACTCCATCAGTTACAGGACGCCCAAGCTGACTCAATACTAAGGCCTTTCTTAAGCAAGGCCAAAGACAGACTTTTTAAAAAACTTACATATAGGCTGTCATCGTAATGATTGTAGACAATGCTAAAATAACATTTTATAACCTCAACTTGTGAAGGAATTGCATAAAATTATATAATAAACGTCAGCATCAATTTGACAAAAATAGATGTTTTGAGTAGAACAAGTGACAGAATCACAAGGTCTGCTCATAAAAATATATTCGGAATCGACGAGAAGAATAGCAAGGTTGGAATGAACTAAAAAGATAGGGAATGGGTCTTGTAATTGTCATTGCATTCAAAAGAGAGTTACAAGGGTTGTATGAAGAGAGGTCAAGTCCAAAAAATTTGATAGATTTTTATTTGCGAGGTAAGTGGGGATGGAGGATTGGATGCACGTCTTTTGTATGTGTGTGTGTGTGTGTGTGTGTGTGTGTGTGTGTGTGAATTGGGGGGGGGGGGGGGGGGGGGGGGGGGGGGGGGGTTTCAAGTTGTGGTTTTTTTGGAAATAGTATATACGTTGATGAGTGATCACACCAAAAACAAAATATTATGACACTCATGGAATTCGGTTTTGGGTTTCTCACCCAAGTGTGGTGGAGTTGAATTGTGGATATCTATTTCTTAAAATTTTGAGTGTAGTTCTAAGTCCCATACTTAGCCAAGACTTTTCCCTTTAAAGCAAAAACAAGAGTCCATAGTCTCAAATATCTAAAAAAATAAGAAGTGTTGGCAAGGCCTTTACTAAAGCAAGGTGAGAGTTGCAATATGTTCGAGAGAGAGAGAGAGAGAGAGAGAGAGAGAGAGAGGGGCGGGCAGAAGCCCGCCGGCTAAACTAGTGATTAGAGAATAGAGAAGAGATTGGAAATGTGAAGGTCAAGGAAGGTACCGAAATGCAAAAGGGAAGGGGTAAGAAAGCCTCAGGACAAAAGAAAGTCAAAAGTTCTTTCGCTAGGTAAGTACACACACAGCATGCAAGTGAGGTCCCTTCTTTTTCACCTTATTCCTTTCTCCAGCGTTTGCTTATGAGTTTACAATGTCTTGACCTTTCCCTTTAACTTTTCTACTCTTTAGGTGTATATGTATGATTTCTGAAGTGGTCAAGTACATCCCAACTAGTTTTAGACGTACAAGTATATCCCAACAACTCTTACTGATGTCAAATCTGCTCACTACTTCCGTGTTTCACATGAGTGCAATTTTCACAGTACATCTCAAAATTGCAACAGTAGAGGCTCTCCTAATTTCGCCCAAGGAGATGTATGTTTAAACAGGGTCAATTCATAATTACAACATGCAGTGAATTAAGGCACGCATAGACTTGAAGCCAAATTGGTGATCTATGCAAGTGTACCCATTAATTACTCAAAGAAAGTGGGAATGGGGATGCATAGCAAAGGGCTCCTTCTCTTTGTTGGCACAATGCCCATATGGGATTCATTGACGTCCTGCACAGGGGCAAATACCATACCAATCGGCTTTTGCACTCTTCCTCCCATTCAAGCACTTTCCTGTGCAAACAATACTTGGGCTCATCCTCTCTGCCTACATAAAAAGGCACAACTTTTGCCTCCAAAAAATAAATGTAACTTGATTACAGCTACACTATTTGCAGTAGAGCTGAATAGCTTTAGGGGCAAGGAGAGACCAGATTCTGAGAGTGGGGAGCAGAGCAATCACGTCGATGACTTTGCACTATTCCCGACATGCTGAATCGGTATCAATGGTAGCTGCCCCCCAAATTCATCAGGGAGCTGAGTGATATCTATGTCTTTCAACAAAGTTTCCGTAATTTGTTTGTCGTCAACAAAAACTATCTGCAACAAACAGGGAGCAAATAAGAGCTATCAAAATGATGCTATCTGCAGTTAAGAGGCAAAACACTTCACAACGGGCCACGATCGCGTCTTCAACAAAGTTCAATGCTGAACATTGAAATTGATTTTGCAGAATGCTGAGCTCCGAGAACAGACTTACCTTGTCTCTTACATTTGGGTCTATGAAAGGGTACACCACCTTCCAAGCCACCCAAAACAAGGAGGGAACATGAAGAATGTAGAACTTTCCTAGGCGCTCCGGAAAATGGTCCTGCAAATGAAAGAACCCGGGCTCTTAAGTACAAGAAACCACAGCAACCGGAGATAAATGAAGGCTGACTTTTCATCGAATTACACTAAATCTGGCATACCTGTAAGATTTCCAGAATCGAAAGATAGCCTTTAACATCCATATTTTTATAGCCATATCCTTTCAAGTCAGCTATCAGCACAAACTTCTCCTGATCCCCCTGAAGGCTGCAGAAAAATATAAAAGCGCGTTTTGAATACTTGAATGCAAAGGCAAAATTCTCTGGATGCATACTTTTTTCTGAATACTTGGAAAAGGCCTACACATGGAAAATTTCAGCGATAATTGATTACATTCTAACGTTGTTACACTAAATTTCAGGAAATTTGTAGGCTCTCACCATCAAATTCACAAATTTAAATTGTAGGTGGGATTAAATCAAACCTAGGTGTTTTTTTTAGCACTAATAACCATTCATGCAATGTGCATCACAAAGCTGCTTCTAAACCAGGCATTGCTCAGGTGAACAATGTGGAACTCGCATACCTCGCCACGGCTTTGTCGAAACCATACACGACAAACCCTGTATAAAACAAAAACCAAAGATGTCACGCCCTACTATTCATTCAAGCATAATCACCTATAAATTTCAACATAAACAGAGTATTCTGATGCACGTCTTGTCCTGAGGTTGCCTTCCTTACGTTTAAATTCTTCTAGATTGCGTTCAGAGGTGATGTGCCGAGTTGCCAAAATCACTCCAATAGGTCGGCCAGTTTTGTCCGTTCCTTGGACAAAGATCTTCTCTTTCTTTAGCTCGTTCACAATTTCTGTCTCTGGGATGAATCCAAGGGGCTTGAAAGTCCCACACCACTTCAAGTGCTGGAGTAGAAACTTTAAAGCTTTATCAACATTCAGAGATCGGGCACGCAAAAACCTTCTAAGGGTTCCATCGTCAATGTCCTGAAAGCGCATGAAAATAAATATTGAGAAAATAGCTTAATTCTTGTAGGAATCACACAAAAAACTAGACTTAAAAGCCAGCTTTGGGCACAAATCAGTAAGCATCAAGTTGCCATGTCCCAAGGCTCAAAACTTGCAGCCTTATGGAGGCCCCTGTTTCTCAAAAAGTTGATACTAGCACATCAACAGATTTGAATTCCATAACTAGATAATGTGCATCATACTGGCACGAGAGAAAGATGACAACAATTGTCCCACTTAAGCAAGATCTACTGTTGGTCTCCCCTAATTCCATTACAAAATCACACACAAATGAGCCTAAGCCACTCAGGATTGCAGTTCTCACAAATCCTCCCTTTCGGACTGCTTATAAAAGCCTAAGAGAGCACTCCATTAAATGCAAATGAGAAATTCATTCCGCAAACTGTCAATAGGCAATACACTGTGCTATCGACTACCTATATTGCAGGAAAATATTGATCCAAAAGATACATTGAACACAAAAGGCCACACATTCATATTCAAAAATCATGGTCCAAGCGCCCCCTATCCAGCCCTGCACCCAGAGAGAAAGCAAAAAGCGTGGATTTGGCAAGCAATGTGCTGGTTAGATGTGAAGCAAGGTCAAAACTGTTGCAAAGAAAAAGGCCAAAAGCATGAACTGCCAAAAGCATGCAGTTCACTGTTAAATCATGGAACTAGCAAAAGAAAGTAAAGGAGGAGCAGTGCAAACCTTTGATTGTGGACTAGACTCCTCCAAACGAGCTCGAAGAAGTTGCACTTTCTGTGTTTCATCACTTTGAGGGCCCTCCATGCAAAACAGCCTGCACAACTCAACACATTCAGAAGGGACATCATGGTTTCTTTCTGCGAGGATGCTTTGCTGCCAAAACAAAAAGACCCTCTAGGCCGCTGACAGAAGACATCAAGAATACTCTCAGGCCAATTACTGCTGGATGCTTGATGTGCCATTGCCACATCGACACTGACGATTGTGCAGGAATGAAAGGATCTAATACAAAGTGCAGCACTTCTTGCGGCATTACATTGCTCCGACACGCATCAACTACACAGCCTAGCATCCTCACTCAAGAAAGAGCTTTACAAAGGTGGGCGACCTGATCAATTGCCTAGATGAACCACGCTCCTGCCATAAGGTGTTGGGATAAGTCCCACAGCGAGCCCAACCCCCGGTGTTTAGTTGCCACTACCAAGATTGGACCCGATCCGAGGGGCTCCTAATGAATATTAACAGTTACAACAACCACATAGACGAGAACCTCTGAAAGTAAGGAGCTCAGGCCTATGTTTTGCCTGTTTTCAAGCCTGCAATCACGAACGCTCCTCTTAGACCTCAAGATGCACACGAGCTAAGCCTCAGTTCAGCAGCAAACATTGCAAAAAGGAATGGGCGAGTAAAGGTACGCAACTTCACAGGAAATTGCCCGGACACAAATTAGAGGCATGGAACTAGATAAGCAAGAAGTTATATTCCCCTGACGTTGATCATGAAGGAAAATTTCTTTTATCGATCACAAATACTAGGGCAGCCATTTTACCTTGCGGAAGCAGGAAAAGAAACTCTTCTCAGGAAAAATGCCGAAGTCACCCAGCAAGGTTTTCTGCATAAGATGCCTTCTTTATGGGCTATGAACGAATGAGAGAGCTAGAGAGAGAGAGAGAGAGAGAGAAGAGAAGACTCCAGGAAGCTGAAGCTGTACGAGCGTCGACAATTTAAAGCCTTGAATGAGGTTTGGTATGAGTGTCTATGTGTGTGTGTGTGTGTGTGTTTTGAGAGAGAGAGAGAGAGAGAGAGAGAGAGAGAGAGCCTCAGTCTCTCAGCGAGACACGCACGCGTGCGCACTCAAAGCACGATTCCAGGAGAGAAGTGGAGAGAGAGAGAGAGAGAGAGAGAAGGGGCGCTATAAGCACAAGCTCAGGACCAGTTCATTAGTGTTAGGAATGGTGCGTGGCAGCGTGCGTGTATGCTATCGCGCTTCTGCGAAGAGGGAGAGCACCACCTATCGGAGGAGACGACCGGACTCCTATCAACAAGCTTAGAACTCTTCTTTTGTGGGCGACGGGCGTGTGTTTGTGTCACAAATTTTTGGCCAGCTAGCTGGTCTACCAACAAGTACCAACAATTGCTCCCTCAAACAAAATGTTCTACACTTTATGACTTGCCTGTCTACCAGTAGTTCCATTTGAGTTCAATCACAAGAGAACCCACCCACCCGTCTTGTCCTAGCAATCCACACTACTCCCTAAGAGCACATTCGCACACTGCTCAGGGCAGCATTTTGCTAGCCTCAGCAAACTGTCTCGGCTAGTGAAAACGCTGCCAACGAGTGTTCAACTCGTCCAATTTTGAAAGATTAGGCAAAACTCTGCCCTTCTCTCTCTACATTCTTTCATACACACTGAGGAGCTTGTGAGTCTGTCCCTTGTGCTCCTTATTTAGGGTGGTTCAAGCGATGGTGGAGTTAAACTTCCTCTTTTCATTTGCCAGCTCTCCCCTTGTTCACAAGAGACAGAGGCAATACGCACTTCTATTTTTCACATAGGTAATCATGAGTTGCATGCATGTGGCAGAGCCCTTTTGCTACAAGCCATTGATGTTTGTTCATTCTGCAAGATTCGCACATGCCACTGAACAGTGAACAGCAAAGACGATCTTTCGAGTCGCCCATTTCTATTGGGGTCTGAAATTGTTTTCTCTATTGCCCAATGAGCATGAGCCATGGTAGAGGCACTTCTTTTCCACCGGCTCGTCTAAACCAATCTTTAGTGCTATTGGCTTGTTTCTTTGAAAATAAAATCGTTTTCAATAAAATTCCCTTACCTCCCTCCACCCCTGTCCTTCAGCGTTGCCTACATGAGGTATCTGTATTTCGTACACTTCACAGCATACTCTGCCTCCCTCTTGCCCTACAACTCATTATCGCCCCCCTCTCTCTCTCTCTCTCTCTCTCTCTCTCTCTCTCTCTCTCTCTCATCCGTGGCCATTATGCCGGCTTTGGTGACTGTAATGGGGCTTCGACTCTACCTTGCTTTCGTTTTTCAATCAACCCAAGAGAGCAGGAGGAGAGCTTGAGGTTTTGAGTTGAGGTTAGGGGGGCAACGGGCCACATTCCTACGGGTGTAATGATAGACAGTGCGTTGCATGAGCAAGAAACATGCTTACTTGTTCTTCACAGAGCACCTCACGAGCGCGCGCGCGCACACATACAACACACACATAACAACAACAAAACCTAGGAAAAGCATACTTAAAACTTTTCTGTAGAAAACTAGGGCATGACATCAAGAAAGCCATGACATGGAACTCATGGAACAACAGCGTCCTGGTGCAAGTAGATTTTAGTACCTCAAAAGGGCAGGTCTTGTTAATTTACCACTTGTTTGCCTACAACTCACATTTGTGAGTATTGCCAAAATATATATATATTAAGCGGACTGTGATTCCGATGGACACGTGTCATCTTTTGAGCCTCTAGCCAGTTCAGTCTGAAGGTAGACGAATAGACAAGGAGTGTAAGAGGTAGTCGAACAGGTAGACCAACTCACCCCGCCATTTCTGCACTAAGAGAGAGAGAGAGAGAGAGAGAGAGAGAGAGAGATGTTTCCATAGCAGTTGTCCCATGTGACGCAAAGAGAGAGAGAGAGAGCTCTGTGTGTGTATTCGCGCTGGACTCGGCCTGCTGTGTTTAATTGGTGGTTGCTTTATTAGTGATGGATTTTGTATGCAAAGCACATGCGCTGATCCTCCGAGAGAGAGAGAGAGAGAGAGAGAGAGAGAGAGAGAGAGAGAGAGAGAGAGAGGCAAAACCATGTTACCCAATGAATACTAGAGCGCTAAAAGAGTCTGATGGGTGCAGGGAGAGAGAGAGAGAGAGAACAGGTGAGACTCATAATAGAGAGCGCCTCTTTGGTGGGAAGATCCTCATCATCAATTCAATGGTAGAATTTCGGGCAAATTATACACTTGAGGTAATAAGTGAACCACATTGATACACTTGAGGTAATAAGTGAACCACATTGATAAATCATTTTTCCAAACATTCAAAATTCCCCCTTTTTGAGTGAGAGAGAGAGAGAGATACAGAGGGAGAGAGACCTGTCACCTTAGGTCCAATTAGTGTTCGGGAAAAATCATTTCTCCAAACATTCAAAATACCCTTTCTTGAGTTTTCCAAGAGGGTTTTTACACCAATTTCTTCTGGTTTGGGGTGGAATTTCTCCTTTTCCCCTTGCCTTTAATCGGCATTTTTGAAATTGAAGCTGGACTCGGCCTGCTGTGTTTAATTGGTGGCTACTTTATTAGTGATGGATTTTGTATGCAAAGCACATGCGCTAATCCTCCGAGAGAGAGAGAGAGAGAGAGAGAGAGAGAGAGAGCAGGTGAGACTCATAATAGAGAGCGCCTCTTTGGTGGGAAGATCCTCATCATCAATTCAATGGTAGAATTTCGGGCAAATTATACACTTGAGGTAATAAGTGAACCACATTGATACACTTGAGGTAATAAGTGAACCACGTTGATAAATCATTTTTCCAAACATTCAAAATTCCCCCTTTTTGAGTGAGAGAGAGATACAGAGGGAGAGAGACCTGTCACCTTAGGTCCAATTAGTGTTCGGGAAAAATCATTTCTCCAAACATTCAAAGTACCCTTTCTTGAGTTTTCCAAGAGGGTTTTTACACCAATTTCTTTTGGTTTGGGGCGGAATTTCTCCTTTTCCCCTTGCCTTTAACCGGCATTTTTGAAATTGAAAATGGCGCAATATTAATTTGAGACGCATTTTTCCTAAACATTGAGTCCAATCAAAGCATAAGCTCCAACTTTGCGGTCAAGATTTTAGTGGAGTTCCTCTCTCTCTCTCTCTCTCTCTCTCTCTCTCTCTCTCTCTCTCTCTCTCTCTCTCTCTCTCTCTCTCTCTCTCTCTCTCTCTCTCTCTCCACAGCCGGCTACCACCACAGTATTTTCGAGACCCAACTGCTCACACACAGACACAGATAGAGAGAGAGATGTGGCCACGTGTTATGCTGGCCCTATCCTTTTCACCTTCATCACCTTGGACTCTTTCTCTCTCTCTCTCTCTCTCTCTCTCTCTCTCTCTCTCTCTCTCTCTCTCTCTTCATTGATGTTGAGGTCCACATAAAGCCTCTTGGCTATGGCAGCACGAAGGGGTTTCTCCCCCTGCTCAACACCATATCCACTATATCCTTCATGAGTAGACAAGGCTTTGGCTTTGGCTTCCATGGATGAGGATATGGGCAAAGGGATGGGCTCTGTGGTATCGCCAATACCCAAGCTAATGACTTTTGGAGTTTCACACTTTTTTCTCTATTTTGGGCCGGAATTTCTCCTTTTCCCCTTGCCTTCAGCCAGCTATGTTCCCTGCAGCCCCGACGACCTAGGTGAATACTGCGTAGAGAGAGAGAGAGAGAGAGAGAGAGAGAGAGAGAGAGAGACGGTCATCTATACTATATATGAAAGAGGAATTCAGGCGGCCACATGGTTGAAAATGGTTTCATCTGGCCATTCTTGCCTGAGTGAGGTGATACCAATAGAACCGGCGAGTGTGCTCTGAGTCGGCCCGACCAAACAATGAACGCGACACACACACGCGCACAAAGTTTGCGCAAATGAACGCGACGTGACACGTCGTCTTGCTCTGCAATGTTAATTGAAGAGAATACATAGGTGCACGAGTGATTTAACACTGGCATCTGGATACTTCTGCAATATATGCGCATTATGTCGCCTTGCAATTTTAGGGAAGAGATAGCCAGCCTGCAACTTAGCCATGTTAGAGTTTCCAGCTACCTTTGTAGTCATTGCAACTTTCTCCATCGGCTCAGCAAGACACGATATTTTGAGGATGGTGCCCTTGCTTCTGCCTTCGATGCGTCCTTGCTTACTTCTGCCTTAGATTAGGAACATAAATACAAGGGTATTTTGGTAACTTTTGAAATTTGGGAGATATTTTGGGAATTTCCACAAATTAGAGGGGTATTTTGGTTTGGTAATTTTACCAAAAAAAAATCAATCAGACGTTTGCTTTGGGGTAGTTTCAGAGAGAGTTTTTTTCAAGATAGATGACTTTTTTGCAATTTAACTCTATTTTCTTGAATTTTCCAAGCAGACTTTCTCCTTCTCCCCGTCCCTTCAACCGGCTGTTTTGATTGTTCAATTCGATTGGTCAAAGCTTAGTTGACGCACTTTTCTTGAACACTGATGCACAGAGAGAGAGAGAGAGAGAGAGAGAGAGAGAGAGAGAGAGAGAGAGAGAGAGAGAGAGAGAGAGAGTTTAAGCACCTACTCCCTGTGTTTGAGAAAAATCATTTTTCCACACATACAAAATTCATTTCCTTGATTTTGTCAAGAGGAAGTTTTAGAAAACTATGCTTTTTTTCTGGAGTTTCATACTTTTTTCTCTATTTTGGGCCGAAATTTCTCCTTTTCCCCTTGCCTTCAGCCAGCTATGTTCCCTGCAGCCCCGACGACCTAGGTGAATAGCGTGTAGAGAGAGAGAGAGAGAGATGGTCATCTATACTATATATGAAAGAGGAATTCAGGCGGCCACGTGGTTGAAAATGGTTTCGTCTGGCCATACTTGCCTGAGTGAGGTGATACCAATAGAACCGGCGAGTGTGCTCGAAACCATTTTCAACCATGTGGCCGCCTGAATTCCTCTTTCATATATAGTATAGATGACCGTCTCTCTCTCTCTCTCTCTCTGTCTCTCTCTCTCTCTCTCTCTCTCTCTCTCTCTCTCTCTCTCTCTCTCTCTCTCTCTCTCTCTCTCTCTCTCTCTCTCTCTCTCTCTCTCTCTCTACGCACTATTCACCTAGGTCGTCGGGGCTGCAGGGAACATAGCTGGCTGAAGGCAAGGGGAAAAGGAGAAATTCCGGCCCAAAATAGAGAAAAAAGTGTGAAACTCCAGAAAAAAAGCATAATTTTCTAAAACTTCCTCTTGACAAAATCAAGGAAATGAATTTTGTATGTGTGGAAAAATGATTTTTCTCAAACACAGGGAGTAGATGCTTAAACTCTCTCTCTCTCTCTCTCTCTCTCTCTCTCTCTCTCTCTCTCTCTCTCTCTCTCTCTCTCTCTCTCTCTCTCTCTCTCTCTGTGCATCAGTGTTCGAGAAAAGTGCGTCAACTAAGCTTTGACCAATCGAATTGAACAATCAAAACAGCCGATTGAAGGGACGGGGAGAAGGAGAAAGTCCGCTTGGAAAATTCAAGAAAATAGAGTTAAATTGCAAAAAAATCATCTATCTTGAAAAAAATTCTCCCCCAAAGCAAACGTCTGATTGATTTTTTTTTGGTAAAATTACCAAACCAAAATACCCCTCTAATTTGTGGAAATTCCCAAAATATCCCCCAAATTCAAAAGTTACCAAAATACCCTTGTATTTATGTTCCTAATCTAAGGCAGAAGTAAGCAAGGACGCATCGAAGGCAGAAGCAAGGGCACCATCCTCAAAATATCGTGTCTTGCTGAGTCGATGGAGAAAGTTGCAGTGACTACAAAGGTACCTGGAAACTCTAATATGGCTAAGTTGCAGGCTGGTTATCTCTTCCCTAAAATTGCAAGGCGACACAATGCGCATATATTGCAGAAGTATCCAGATGCCAGTGTTAAATCACTCGTGCGCCTATGTACTCTCTTCAATTAACATTGCAGAGCAAGAAGACGTGTCACGTCGCGTTTAATTGCGCAAACTTTGTGCGCGTGTGTGTGGTCTATCCTCAACAAGCAAAATAGTTTTGAGTGATCGTCTATATATGTGCCCTTGAAGAGGGTTTGGGGATTAAGATCTTGAGAAGGTGCAGTTGCTATTCCCAATATTCACGAAAATAGACATTAAATTTGGGTGTTTTAGACTCTATGAGAGACTTTGGAGCATTGGAAGCTTCTCAACCTTCTTTTGGGCAAAGGGATGGATTATTTTGAGAAGCACAACCCTAGCTTGGTCAATTCTTTGTCGACATTTTTGATAGCCTATGACATGAGAGGCATTCTACTTGGTTGTAGAGCTGCATTTTTAGCAAGCAAGTAGGGAGCTATTTATGTATACGCAACGACCAACTCCCAATCTTACAATCATTGCATGGTGACTAGCTTTGTTGTCCAAGCCCAACTTGTCCTCACAGGTTTAGAGCTGCCATTCCTAGAAACCTTCATGCACACCCTTGCTTCATATCTCTTGGCAAATCACTTCATCTTTATATTGAAGCAAAACTTAGCACACCCTCCACATGAGAGGGAATGCTTGATGTGCAAGATTCTTGGAAATTAGGGTAATAATGATTGTTGGCAGATACGTCGCGACGGACGTCAACATAGTGAGAACTCACCTAACATATAATGTCAATTGAGGACGGAGCTCGACCCGCAGGCGCATGGAAGCAAACAAAGGGTGTCAATCTCTACTCGACCGACTAATGACTACTTCCTACATAGATATCAAATCTACATGCCATCGGTTCTGTGAATGCGAGAGTCTCCTATGATGCTCCCGCAAGCCAAAAGCCCATTAGACGATCTCGAAACTTCACGAAACTTGAGGGATATCCTGTCAACACCAATAGGCCACTCTCCCTAAGGTCTCTGACCACAAATCCTAACCTAATACCCTCCGTGCAAAAAACGCGTAGTATGTCTGGTCGGATTTTACAGGTCACTGTTTCTAAAATCTAACATGCCTAATGCGTAGCTCTTCTCGCTTTGATCGCGTGGATATGCTGAAATGCAAAAACGGACAATGTTTACTCACCGAAACTCCAAAAGTAGCTCGCGGGTGAATCTGCCAAAACGCAGACGAACGCGCGTGATGTAAGCATCAACGCGTAGCTCTCCTCGTGGGCAACACGTTGCTGCTCTCCGTTTGTGATTCCGACCACCGTAGCTCTTGTAGCACACACACACACACACTCTCTCTCGCAGTCTCCCAATCGACACAGAAGATAAGATTATTAGAAGTCCCCTTACAAAGCTTTAGGTTTTGGTTTATATACTAAACCTTAGAAAACCTAATGTCTGGCCAAAATGACCTGATTTTTCCCTAGGCTTCTATAGAGCTTAATTACAACACCGTGAGCTGGCTTTGCTCATCCAACAAGCATCTACAGCCAAAATACAATTGTCGACTTAAAATATGAAGTTCCTGTAAACATTACAAAAGTGGCAGTAATGGCTCAAAATGATAATAACAGGATATTCGATGATGTCCATGAGCTTGTATCTTCACATTATAGCATCCATCTTCATCTTCATCACTTCATCAGCATCTTCATATGGAATCTTTAGAGAATCTTTGAGGAATCTTTATGGAATCTTTGTGGAAGCGTTGTTGAAGGGTTGACATGTCAACACTCTCCCCCTCCGAATTCTTGTCATCCCCGACAAGACCCTGTGTCTGCAGTGGCCTTGACGAGTGCTTCATGTTTTGGTGTTGGTTGAAGCTTTTGTTGTTGTAGTTGCTTCTACTAGATGCTTTGTATGTTGTAGAGGTACCTTTTTCTTGTACATGTAGTGTAGTTGAAGCCATAGCTCTCCCCCTCCGATTGGTTGTTGTATCATGAATAGGTTGAGTGAGGTTTGTTGTTGCAGCAAGTCTTTATCTTGGCAGCTCTGTATTGTTTGTTCTTTGGGTGTCATCCTACATGTGTACTTGTAAACTTGAAGCCTTTTTGAAATTTTTTTGGGCTGCTCCCCTTTGATTTTCTAGTTGATGAGCTGTAGTTGTTGGGGGATGTCGTTGGTCTGCTTTTCTGTGGTTATATAAAAAATAAAATGTGGCGTATATTACAAAATGAAGGTCTGGGATACCTGGATAGGACTAAAGGAAAAACCCAGTGGGAAAAAAATACCTTTAGTCACAATTAAATGGGAGGCTATATGTACTTATGTTTTGAGGTAACCGAGTTTTGTTGAGTTAAAGTACTTACAGCCGTATGGCTACTATGATTGACTGGATATACATTGGATAAGTGTTAGTAGCTTGAAGTCAGAGTCGTTGTTGTTGAGCAAATGCTTATGAAACCTGTTACCGCTTCGTCATCGTCATTTTGTTGTGTAAGTGCATGGGTGGAACACAAATCGTGTCAAATGCAAATGTCCTATGATGGGACATTATATATGCTTGCACAGATAGATGCATGGGAAACATATGTTGTGCGAGAAGAGTTTGAATGGGTGCTTCCAGGAGTGAACGTAATAGAAGCAAAAATATATTTGACTTCAAGAGTTGCCGTTACTCACAAGAAGGGTTGTTGATGCTCGAGGTTTTTTTCACTCTCCTCACTGTGTACATGTGCATGAGTGTTTTGTAGATTACTCCGCCTCTCCACCAAATAAAATTGTTAGACTTTGACTCCTCTGCTCACCTATCCAGCATGAGCGACTCAATTTTACAATATGCTCAACTCTTCCAGCTTGAGCTATAATCTAAATATCTAGACTCATAGACCACAAAAAATATTAAGACATGAAGCTTGAGTCTGACGCTTGCTCATTTAGTGGCTCAGCTGCCCGACTCTTGACTCTTATGCCATGATTTTATGGTGACTTGACTTACTCTCGGGAGCTTTCGACCAAGAATAGGTTTTGAAATTCAAAACTCCCATCCTCGAAGAGAGGGTTTGTAAAGGACCATACTGGCAATATTGGTTTCTTTTGCCGTACCTGGGTGACCTTGGTTGTCAAAAATTTCTTTTGTTGTTGTTGGTCCCTTGGTTGAGGAGATTGGCTCGCTCCATTCTCCGTAACACTTTGTTGGACCTCTTGCCTAACCCTCTAACGAGGAGGCCCGCCCTTTGCCAACCTCTCCAAGAAGGTTATCCCTTCGGGGAATCGAACCCGTTTCTTCGACATGAAAAGACGATGTCCTAACCACTAGACAAAAGGGACTTGGCCTATCATGTCTTGACATTTCTTGAGAGCTAGAGATGACTTCAATCTTCTTCGGTATGTGTTGTTCTTTTGGCACCCATTTGTATCTGCATCCTGTGATTAGCGTGTCTTTGCAGATATCCTTTGCCTTGACTGCGACATTGTCCTTGATTTTGCCTTCCGTGAAATTGCAATTATTTTCAAGCTAAAGTCCTTTGATTGAAGAATGTTTACCTGGCATCTTTGCTAGCCAGATTCTCCGATTTCCTTGATAGTAACCTTGTGCTTGAAGAATTGTAGATGGCACTTCCCATGATGTTTGTGATATCGTCTTGAGATGTACAAGAGTGTCATTTGTGGGATTTTGTACCGATGAAGTCCGATGATGTTGTGAAGGCCAGTTTGATTTGAAATTTCCTATGTACTTGTGACGGGCCTTGTTGGTTGGTCTCCTTTGGCAAGAGGAATATGAGCCTTGTTGCTGTTGCGGTCGCTTTTTGAAGCCTTTATTTACTGCATAAGCTGAGATTTTTGGTTTTGGTAACCAAAGTTTCTTTTGACTCTCATAATAGCCTTGCTCTGCTAAGCTGTAGTGGGAGGCTATCCATCCCATGTATTTACCTTTCGTCAATTGGCTAGGATCATTTACCCATATTGGGTCCTTGACCTTTATTTCTTCAGCTTTAATGTAGACCTTTGAAAACCTTTGTCGACGGTGATCTCGCAGTGTAGGATATTTTGGTTGAAAGACTTTCTTTGGAGTCTGCCTTTCATGTGGAAGCATGTGGTCAGTTGATGTAGAAGCTCTGTCTTGAACTTTTCTGGGTTGGATTGAAGACTCTGATTTAAGGGGCTGCTTCTATTGGTAGGACATTTCTGGGCTCATTTTGGCTTTGCCTTTGTCGGCAGCCGATAATCTTGGAGCGGTAGTAGGCTGGCTTTCTTCAGAGCTAGTCGTGATGACCATCATTGAAGATTTCAGAAGCTCTCTGTCACTGTTTACTTCTTCTAGCACTTGAAGGTCATTCAATGGTGACTTTTCTTCTTGGAAATCTTTTGAAGCTTGTGTAGCAGGATGTTGAGGTTGACTCTCTTCTTCTGATGCAATGGTCGCCGTGGCCTTTGGTTCCCATTGTTCCATGGGTTTTGGTAGTCTCTTCTCGAAAATATTCATTCATATCCTGCATTGCTTGTCCTTGGTAGTCAATTTTGGAGTCGGTCGTTTCCCTTTCTTCTGTGGGTTCTAAAACTTCAGCCACATCTTCTTTTAGCTTCTTTTGCTCTTTGATTTCTTCAATCATCCTTGTAGAGTCTACAGTAGAGGAATTCTCTTGTAGAATTTCAGCTTCATCCATTGATTCAACTTGATTGTCTTTGTCTCGTGAGGTGACACTAAGTTTTGTTGTTACCTCTGCCACCTCTTCTTGGGTTTGCTTACCATCTTCAGAATCTTGGCTTCTTTTGCTCTCGAACCTTGAACTGCGAGCTTCATCTTCATCACCTTGTGGATGCTTTGACTTGTCCTCACTGAGGTTCTTTAAGCGATTTTGAATAAGCTGATTCAATTGATCTTTTTTGAAATCCTGATTCTCTATGATAATGTCGTTGACACCCTTGACTTCAAGCAACTGTGTCTTGAGCCTATCTTTTGTGCTATGCGACAAGATCTTCTTCTTTTCTGGAGGTCTCGTTGGGGATTCTTGCTTCCGTTCCCTTGTTTTCACTGTTTGAACTTTGCTTTTGGCTTGTTGCTTCTTCTTTTCCAGATAGAGCTTTGTTGGGCAGTCCTTGATTAAATGACTGATGGCACACTAGTTGCAATATGTCTCTATCTCAGCATTTGCATTCTTTGGACGAGGCAACTCTCCATAATACTGCTGATAATCGTTTCCTGTGGTATCTAGATACAAATAAGACTTGTGAGTTATATGCATGTACCTGTAGATTACGACTGACTTAGGTGTATCCACTGGCTTTGTCTCTTTATCCTCCATCGTCTTGTCCTTGAGAAGCTAAAAATAGCTTCCATTATTGCTTGCATACAAGATCAAATCACTATCCATGCTTTCTAGCAGTCGTAATGCTAATTCTTCCATCAGCATATGATCTTTGACGTGGGGCTTCTGCATAGCCTTAGGGCTATGTTTCCGAGTTGATTTTGGCAAGGTTTGCACCGAGGGTGAAGATCGAACCGAATCTTTGTTTTTCGTTTCCCTGGATCGTGCTTTTGGACGGGGTCCAAGTATGTGACTTACAGGTTGCCCACAAATGCTAACTCATCCATATTTTTCACATCGGCTATTTCATAGTGCCTACCGTATTTGTCGACCACAATGACATCTTGACCCGACCTTCTACATTTGGCATTGTGTATTTCCAGTGGTCTCTCCTCTGGCTCAGCATCTTCCACTGCTTCTTGAAATTCCACTTGGACTCCTAAAAAGGACACTATTTCTTGTAAAACTGGACTTCTTAATCCCACTCTTGACGAGATAGGGTCTCTTTGTCGAGTTTGAACTCCCCCCATCCGAGAGGGTTCCATATCTGATGTTGGCATCTGTTTAACGCCTGATGATATGACTTCTTGTGCTTTGTTAAGTAGCTCTTGAGACCGAGCTAGTTCTTTTTGAAGTTGTGCTATCTTCATAGCTGGTACTTCCGGCGTATTCCCTGTTTGTGCAATTTGGTGTGCTTGTGCTTTGTCTTGTGCTGGTGTGGTGCACAAGACTTGTGCCATGTCTTTCCATGTTGTGCCTTGTGTTATGCCTTGCTGTGTGTCATGTGGTGTGTCACTCATTTGTGTAGTGACAGCTGTAGGTGTCAATTCTTCCAGGTGCGTAGTTAGAGGTAAACCCATGACGAGATGGTATACATTACCACCTTTAGACATGTAGTCTTCTCCTCTTGAGCCAAACGCTTCTGCTGCAAAATAATGATTGTTTTCTACAGGAACTTCATGACTTGTGACAGCCCTGTAGTATCGACCGTCTTCGTCTCCATAGAGGGTACCAATTTTCCGTTTTCCATCTTGTGCTTTGTACAGAAAACTACTTGGAGGATATGTGTAGATATCTGTAAGTTGATCTCTGTACAACATTTCTATCTCATTGTCGATGTATTTTCTGTGCATCATGTAAATTGATCCCAGACAATCTTCCATGAAATCTGGATGTGGATGTAGTACATTCTTCGTTGTTTCAACTTCCACATATTGAGATGTCCGAGTTTCCTCTGTATCTTTCTTTGTCTTGATGTACAAATTCCAATTGACATCCTCATAGCATGGCAGTCCTTTGTAGTGGCCAATCAGATAGAGCCAAATTTGCTCTCTTGTAATTTTTGTGGATGTACTTGAAGCTTCGTCTCGGCTGGTCTGATTCCTTTGAGACGCCATCGCTTTCGTCTTGACTCCCTTGTTGTACCTATTCAATGCTAGCTCTAATTGCTTGCCTCAATGCTAATAAAAATTATTAGCACCTTTGTGTTGGTGTTTTTCGCTTTAGGTCCTTCAGCTTTTGTGGATGCCTTAATCTCTGAGTTTTCTGAACTGGGCTTTGCTTGCACTGGTTGAACTTCTTAGTTCCCTTGCTTGCCAAGGCTGATACTGACTTGTTTGGTTGCTTGCTTTGCCTAGAGCTTTTTAGCAGGTCTCAATATATTGGAAGCACTGATAAGTTATGCAACTTACCACTATACTGCAACGATTGCTCCCTTCGTAGCGATTCTTGAGTCGAGCTAACTTGTGTTCACTTTAGCACACAATCTGCAAAATTCTATTTAGCTCGCAAACTTTTTCACAAATGAATGCAAAAATTCTTGATGTGCCTTTGACGGCCACACTTGTTCCGTGGACTCGGAAGTGACTTTCAAGTTCGCTTTTAGCTAAACTAAACTTAAGCTAGCACAAGAGAATTATGCACAAGTTGCAGCGATTTGCTAGCAAAAATCTTGTGTTAAAGTTCTCCAAAACTTGCGACTGTTGTTGCAAAATCAAGAGTCCTTGTGTATGGTCTTACTGCTACCAGATTTGTGTATTGACGCTCAAATTTTACACTAGGCCGTAGTTATTTTTACACCTTCCCGCGGGTGACCAATGGTTTTCCCTAAAGATAAATCAATCTGCTAACTTAGTAGTCTTTAATGGTCAATTAGAAGGCCTAGAGACCAAATCTAGTTTCAAATTTCAGCTTCCTGGTAATGAAAATCTCACATGCACTCGTGTCCGCTATAGGTCGAATTGAGCGGTCTGTTCTAGAGCCTGGGTTGACTCTAGCCAATGACCTCGCTTATGGCTCACTAGCCCCTCTCCTAGGGAAAAGTTAAAACTATGTTCAAAACGGTGACCGTTTTCTCACAATTCTTTGGAACTGTCGGTTTTAGACACTCCTGACTTCCGGATGCATTTTGAGGCCTTAAACGTCGTCTTTTTTTTCAAAGTTGACCTAAATGGTTGCCAAAGTGATACATTTAGTTCAAGTTTTGCTCTAAGATCTGTAGTGTCGCTCTCAAGCTATGTTTTGATATAAAACTTTTCCAATCCAATACCGTTTGTGAAAGTTATGGCCAAAATAGTGAAATGCAGTTTAGAATGGTCAAAATGAGTCCAAATTCAATTTGAAAAGAAGATTTGGGATCTCTGTGACACTGTGAACACTCCTGTATGGTCAAAATTACATTTGGATCCTAAATCTGGCTTGGAGACATCCTACGCCCAAATTTTTTTCTGCTCAAAATGAAGCAAGATTTGGTTCAAAGGTTCCCCTTGAGTTTAGCAACACCTTGGTATGCTTAGAATTTCATTTGAATGTCAAAATCACTCAAAACAAGCAATTTATGAATTTTTCGCTTTCTGACTTCGCCTTTTGACTTTTGGACATCAAAGACATGGGAAAACACTCAAGTCAACATGATCCTAAGGTAAAACCTACCCTCTGAACACACTAGTGGTCTTAGAATTCCCAAATTCCTGCCCAAAAACCCCCAGGAGACATCCTACGCCCTTTTTTTTTTTTTGCTCAGAATGAAGCAAGATTTGGTTCAAAGGTTCCCCTTGGGTCTAGCAACACAGTGGTATGGTCAAAATTTCAAAATAAGCTCCTAGACATCCTACGGGTAGGATGTCTTTTTGCTCAGAATTGAATAAAATTTGTCTAGAGACTCCCCTTGGTGTGTTGAACCCATAGGTATCCTCACTTTTTGTTTCTGACACCTCTAGGCTGGTCAAATGCTTAAGAATCTGTTTCAAAAGCTGGATACTCTATCAGCTGATTTTTCACGTCAAATGAGCTCCAAATTGGACCAAAATTGACTGGCAGGCTTATAAGATTCTATGAAACACTTTGGTATTGTCAAATGTTGGTCTAGGATCCAAAATCATGCAAGAGACATCCTACGGGTAGGATGTCTTTTTGCTCAGAATTGAATAAAATTCGAACCCTAGATTCCCCTGGAGTCAAGCAACCCAATGCTATGCTCAGATTTGAATTTGGATGCCAAAAGGAAAAGATTTGGGCTGCATAAGCTTCTGGTGCACTCAAAGGGTAGGATGTCTTATATCAAGAGAAAATGATGTCCAAATGACTTGAAACTTGATGGCTAAGCTTAATAAGACATGATAAACAATTGTATGAGGTCAAAATCTCCCCAGAAGTTCATTTAGCACCTAGAGACATCCTACGGGTAGGATGTCTTTTTGCTTAGATTTGGCCAAAATTTGAACCACACGTTCCCCAGGAGTCTAACAACACACTGGTATGCTCAAAATTTCAATTGGACCTAAAAATGACCTTGAGACATCCTACGGGTAGGATGTCTTTTTGCCCAAATTTAGCCCAAAATTGAATCCAAGGTTCCTCTTGATGTGCTAAACACACAGCTATTCTCACTTTTTGATTCTGACACTTGTAGGCTGGTCAAATGATCAAGAATCTGTTTTAGAAGCCAGATGTCCGATCTGGTGAATTTTCAAGTCAAATCAGCTCCAAATTGGACCAAACTTGACTAGCAGGCTTACATAGGGCTATACAACACTATGGTATGGTCATAGTAGGGTTTTGGCCTCAAAATCATGCAAGAGACATCCTACGTGTAGGATGTCTATTTGCTCAGAATTGGCCCAAATTTGAACCTAAGACTCTCCTTGTGTCCAGCAACCCAATGGTATGCTCAGATTTTCATTTAGACCTAAAAATCACCTTGAGACATCCTACGGGTAGGATGTCTTTTTGCTCAGAATGACTTGAAATTTTCACCCCATCTTCTCCTTGTTGTGCTGATCACAGTGGTGTGCTCACATGTTGGTTTGGAGTCCTAAATCAAGCTGGAGACATCCTACGGGTAGGATGTCTTTTTGCTCTGTTTTAGCTCAAACTTGCACTGTAGCTTCCCCTTGATGTGCTAAACTCACAACTATTTTACTTTTTGATTCTGACACCTATAGGTTGGTCAAATGATCAAGAATTTGTTCCAGAAGCCTGATGTCTGTTCTGATGAATTCCCAAGTCAAATCAACTCCAAATTGGACCAAATTTGCCTAGGAGGCTTATCTCAGGCTATATGACAGCATGGTATGGTCACACTAGAATTTTGGTCTCAAAATCATGCAGGAGACATCCTACGCATAGGATGTATTTTTGCTCAGAATGAACCCAAACCTGGACCAGGATTCCCCTAGTCTTCAGCAACCCACTCATATGCTTAGATTTGAGTTTGGATGTCAAAAGACCCCAAAACTAGCTATTCTTGCCTTTCGTCCATCCAAAAACGCTAAAGTCTGTTCAATCTTCATTTTCACTGACCCAAATGAGATGAAATTTATCACATGCACTCAATACAACATTTAGAACATGCCTATGGAGTCATCCTATGGTTTGGTCTCAAAATTAGGCCTTGGACACAATTTGGGTAAGATGTTTGGCAATTCTCGTCTTTTGGCTTTAATCTGTCAAAATTTGGTCAAATTTCCACTTTCCAGGTGAAAATAGGGTAGAACCTACCTTCTAAACACAATGGTAACCTCAGATTTTCAAAAAAATACCCAGATCACCATGTAGACATCCTACATGTAGAATGTCTACTGCTTATTTTTTCAGACTGAAGTGTCCCTGATGCTTCCTTATGCTCTCAACAAGTGCAAGTATGCTTCACACTTGCAAAAACATGCAAAAATCACTCAATTTAAGCCTTTTCTGAAATTTTACGCTTTTTGACTCCGCCTTTTGGCTTTTGGTCAACAAAATTAGGGAAAAACACTCAAGTCAATATGTTACTAGGGTAAAACCTACCCTCTGAACCCACTCGTAACCTCAGTTTCCCCAAATTCCCTGCCAAAAGTGCCCTGAGACATCCTACACGTAGGATGTCTACTGTCTTAAAATGCAAATTTTTTCTTGCAGTAGTACTCCCTATGCTCTATAGAGCTCTCAACAATAATCACATAAACTTTGGACTTCAAATCAGCTTCCAAACACAATTTAGCATCTTTCCTACTTAGCATTTTCCACTTCTCTGATGAGCCTAACAGCAAATAAGAGATGCATAAAGTACTCTAGATCAGCAATCAAGATATCCTACTTACCCTACTCCTACTCATCATGTGAGATGGTGATTTTGATGTCTTGGTTGCTTCCAGGCCTCACAAGGACTCTCAAGTCAACCTACCACCACATCTACCACTCCAACTCCTACTCTCTACACCACAACCTACTACTACCTAATACTACCTAAGACGGAAGATCCAGGCTAGACACACGCTCCCTAGACTCCTTCTAAGACCTAGAGAGTCCACCACCCTCTGATCCTATCTAAATGTAAAATAGTAGTCTGGCAAGCCAGAGGGACCTCTATCCTCAAGGACTAGTCTCGGTCACCTACTTAGGGCCCTCGTCCCCGGCAGCGGCGCCAATGTTGGCGGATAGGCCGAGACGGATGTCAGCATAGCGAGAACTCACCTAACATATAATGTCAACTGAGGATGGAGCTCGACCCGTAGGCGCGTGGAAGCAAGCAAAGGGTGTCAACCTCTACTCGACCGACTAATGACTACTTCCTATAGAGGTATCAAATCTACATGCCATCGGTTCTGTGAATGTGAGAGTCTCCTATGATTCTATCGCAAGCCAAAAACTCATTAGATGATCTCGAAACTTCATGAAACTTGAGGGATATCCTATCAACACCAATAGGCCACTCTCCCTAAGGTCTCTGACCACAAATCCTAACCCAATACCCTCTGTGCAGAAAACGCGTAGTATGTCTGATCGGATTTTACAGGTCATTGTTTCTAAAATCTAACATGCATAATGCGTAGCTCTACTCGCTCTGATCGCGTGGATATGCTGAAATGAAAAAACGGACAACATTTACTCACCAAAACTCCAAAAGTAGCTCACGAGTGAATCTGCCAAAACGCAGACGAACGTGTGTGATGTAAGCATCAACGCGTAGCTCTCCTCGTGGGCAACATGCTACTGCTCTCCGTTTGTGATTCCGACCACCGTAGCTCTTGTAGCACACACACACACACACTCTCTCGCAGTCTCCCAATCGACACAGAAGATAAGATTATTAGAAGTCCCCTTACAACGCTTTAGGTTTTGGTTTATATACTAAACCTTAGAAAACCTAATGTCTGGCGAAAATGACCCGATTTGTCCCTAGGCTTTTATAGAGCTTAATTACAACACCGTGAGCTGGCTTTGCAAATGCAGTTTTAGGTAGACACATTGATTGGTAAAAGAATTTCAAACAATTTGTCAGCAATGAACATTAAATTGCAATGTAATCAAATGCATAAACAGATGTAAAGGTAAAAAATTAAACAAGTCTGGGGTCGCTAATTTGACGGTCGAAAGGCACTAGAGATCGAATATTAATACCATGGGTAAGCTTCTTAATTTTCTGTGGTCAATTAAGTTGTTTAATCGCGAGAGCCAAGTATTCATGTTCGAGGGCTGACTAGAGGCTCTATCTAGAAGACCTTGTAGTTAAGCTACCATAAAAGGAATTTCTCATGAAATCATCGCCTGACTGATTACTTTTTCTTTGACCCCCCAAAGTCTTTTCACAGTGATTCAATTTGATGTGTGTGCTTATTTTGTATGCCTTGGGTTTTTTGCTTTTCAAGGAAAAGCGCCCACACTGGGAACCTCTAGGGCTCAAGTACCATAGGCAATACATGTGAGTGAAGTACCAAATCAAGCTGAGATTTCTCTTCCAGCTTAAGATTTTACAGTGTGGCACTTTGATTTTTTTGTTTGTTCATTTTTAGCATTTTAATTTTGTAACTTTGGGGGGTCATATAACACTGATACACCTCCCCAGGCTCATCACACTAGTAAACTCCCTTTATAATACTTAAGCTAAAGGTCAATAGGGTCAAGCCCACTAGAAAGCCCTAGTACATTTCACACAATGCTGCCTAAATCAGATTAAGAACCTAAGTAACCGTTGATTATTAGGAAGGCATTCCCCATGGTATTAAGAGAAGATCTCTAACACCTAACTTGGTCAAACTAGCTTAGTCGAACTGCTTGAGTTTTAAACCTAGACAACTGATTATGACAAAAGATTACATTGAATTAAATGTTTGATACTAAGCAAATGCGCTGAATATTATGCTACCAATCACAATCAAAGCAGACAAACATGGATGCAAAAAGATAAGGGGCAATGCTAATGGACAAGAAACACCTGTTTGTGTCGATGGTCGCGCTTGATTTGAAGAGTGAGTCGAGATAAAGATTCCATGAAGGTCCAAATCCTACCAATAGCAACACGCTCCTGTACACACTAGGAAACAAAAGGAATACTTCCAGGAGGCACATCAGTGGGAAAAGAGAACTTCGCTGATCACTCAACTCTAAAACAGAAACACTCCTATCGTACTAATCTTACCTACCCTCCATCACTCAAGTGATGAGGATCAAGGTGTTTTATGGCATAGGTTTCTGTTTCACTGTACCAGATGTGACATGTGTAGGTCTGAGTCAATGTTTTGACTTTTAATGTGCATACTCGTTTGCTAATTGCTCTTGCTCTTTATTATTTTTTGTTTTTTGTGAGTATAAAGCTTTATATGTACATTCCCTAAGATTGGAGATTAAGAGGTCAGGGAGAAAGGTTGAGAGGGAAACAAATGAATGATGGATGTCCACAAACATTCCCCCCTTCCTTGGGTAGATCATACCGTTTGAAATGAGCTTGTCACCCTTTGAAACCAATTGTTCCAGTTGGTAATAGGTGAGGATTTTTGCCAGTAGTTTTCTATTACCCTAGGTGCCTCGTCAAGCTGCAAGGGTGGTAAGGTACTCTCCCAAGATCGAACTTGAAGTGGTTCATCAGGTGATTCTTGAACACTGGGAGTTGTGGACTCTTTTGTAGCTTCATGGAGGTCCATTACTATAGATGGAGGCTGTGTAGAAGCTTTTACCTCTATGGATTTACATGAGGAGCTAGAAGCTTCATGGAATTCCCCCCTTCCTGAGCTAGGTGCAATAATTTGGTTTTGCCTTCGAGCCCAAACTAGCTCGGGAGCGGGTGTGTAGCATTCTGTGATTTTTCCTTTTCCACGATCATTGATTCGTTTTGGAGCTACGGGATTGGGCTCACTTGTGTCAGGTGATAGGTAAGAGCACAATCTACGTTTTGGCACCCAGATCTGATCATTTCCTTGATAGTAGCCTTGGGCTTCCAATAGTCGTTTAGGGATCCATCGCAACATTTTCTTACTTTTCTTGGAGTGAGTGGTACGTTTCTTACAAGGCTTCTGTTTTTTAGCACTAGCTATGGTCACTAAAGAAGCTTTAGGGACCCACTTGTATGTTTTCTTCGTCACATTAGGATGAGTCTTGTCGGAAGCGATATGCATTGCTTGTAGCATATTTAAGGGTACAGGAATTTCATCCCCCTCAGGTGTTACCCAGGTCGTCCCCCTATTTCCCCAAGTGTCTATGGTTGATGCTAGGTGGACCCAATCCACATTGTCTGACTCAGCCATTCCGGGTAGGATATCCATATAAGGAGAGTTCTTCCCAATATCCGTGTCTTCGTTACACGTGTAACAATACTGTAATGGAGCTAAGTGAATTGTTGTGTCTGATCGATTATCAATGATGAATTTATTTCCTAGAGGATGCGTTCGACCACTTAAAAGATCAACTCGAATGACAGAGTCTTGGAACTGTAAGTAAACGTGGTTTTTGGACCAGTCATGCACCATTTTTGCTTCCCTCATGAATGGACGCCCTAAGATCATCTCAAATGACATAGGATGCTTGGAAAAATCCATAACAATGAAAGTCTGCCTTACCTTGTGTCCCAAGACCTTGATCCTGAGATCCTTAAGCATTCCAATAGGCGTAACAATAGATCCATTAGCCATTTTTACCACTACGCTTGTGGCTTCAAGGTGAGGTCGCCCCATAGACTCCCAACAACTCTTTGTCACCATGCTGACTCCCGCACCACCGTCAAGGACTCCCTTTACAGTTAATCCTTTAGTGGTGATTGGTAGAGTAGCATTAGATTCATCACCTTCAAAGTATTGCCCCAACTTGTTAATGGGTACTTCAATTACAGATTCATGTCCCACTAGGTCAGATGGTGGTGCTAAATGTTCCTCCTCATTCATTACCGAGTCAGGTTTGTTCATATGTGCAAACTGTGGCAATCCGGCCTGTAATTCTCCATTCAGGAAGGCTCGAAGAGCTGAGACTAGCTCGGGGTCTTTATATAGTTTGGACATGATGGTGGTTCTAACTTCTGAAGACATGAAATCCATCAATTTGGCAACATTTAATGGCATCTTGTGGGACGTAGGACCCTGACAAGAGAATGGTGAAGATGGAATCTCCACTTCCTCAAGGGGGTCGGGCATTCCCTCACAAAACATTCTCTCTAGTAGGAAAGGTGTGTGTCCACTTTCAGATGTCCTACCCTCACTCTCTTCCCGAATGATACTGGGTATAGCTAACGGCCTGTAGTTCTTGTGAGGTTGAACTTGTGTGGGGAACACTGTGTCCGACATCTGGATATGTTTGGGTTCAGGTTCTAATGTTCGTTGAGTTTCTTCCACCAAACCCCTCAGTTGTTGGACTCGTTCAATTTCCACTGTTGGGTTTGGATAGGTTCCAATCTTTCTCTCGCAATCCTCATTTTTTGTCTCTCGTGGCTTATCTTGGGGGTTCACAAATGGGTAGTTTAACTTTGAATACTCTTTTGGTGTTCGTCGTAATTCCCTCTCGTGATCCTCCTCACTGGCTTTTTCCTTTGTAGTAACAGTTTTGGTCTCCGTGGTCTCTATCGAATCTAAGTCATCCTCAGGGTCATTCATATACACGGGATCCTCTCCTGTCCCTATGTTAGTCTTTGAACTAGGTTTTGAGCTAGAAGCATTAAGGGATTTCTTTCTTCGTGTTTTCTTCTTTCTCGCTCGGCCAATGGACGCAGCATCTCTCTCTTCGAGGATGTAATTTTGCTTTTGGAGCATCGACCGTGTGAGTGCATTCACTGGTGCTATGTTTATAGTTGGTGGTGTCCCATCAACAATCTCTATTATGTTCAATGGTGTGATTTTCGGTGCATTTGGATTGTTAGGACACTGTGCGATCAAATGATCTATGCCACAACGATTACAAGTGAGTATTGGCATTGCCAATGCACTCCCTTGACTGGTTTGCATTAGTGCGGCATTCTTTTGTATTCTAATGGGGCACTCAGCTACTCGATGTGGTCCACCACATTCGTAGCACTGAAGAGGTGGTCTCTTGGCAAAACTATTAATGTTTTGGCCTCTTGCTGCTAGCGCAGTAGCTTGATATACCGGCTTGATTTGTCCCCAATGGTCTTCCATATAGTACATGGGACACTCCTCCAGCATGTCGACTCCATAGGTGATACTAGAGTCTATGTCCTCTTCGCAATCTACATAAGTACTAGATGACTCGCAACCTAATTGGTTCATAGGTGTAACTCTTGGATGAGGGGGTTGCGGTCCTAGCACTGGAGGTGGCAACGGTGTGGTTTGGACCACATTTTGGGTTCTAGGGACCATGTGCTGTAATGGCAACTGTTGCTCCATGGGTGGGGTAGGCATCAATGCAGGAACTCGAGGTGAGTCTGCCCAAGCTATAGGCGGTTTATTTTCCATGATGCGTTTAAGCATTAGGCAATCCTTCGCTTGATGGCCATACCTACCACACGCGTTACAAGTCCCGTTAAACTTTACTCTAAAAGTAGGGCATTCACTCGTAGTATCTGGGCCAAGCAAATTGAGCACCATTGTTGCTCCCTTCTTGGATACATATGAGTGTTTTGTGGAGCACGATTACCCCTAAGGCTTTCTTGGATGGCCTTTGTGAGATATGCCAAAGTCATCTCAGATATCGTTTGCTCTTTCACGATTGGCTTTATCTTCATTGGCTCATGCCCTGATGCTTGGGAGCTACTTGACTTCGGCTCGGCAGACACTCTTTCTCCTGCAATCATTAAATTATCCTCCAATTGGATTGCATTCATGGTGACTGCTTCCCAAGTAGTGATACCTCTAATGACTAGGCCATTATAGATACTTTCATGTCGTAGTCCCCTAATAAATCTATCGAGCAATTGGTTGTTGTTGAATCTCTCGTTTGGATTGCATCGAGAATTCAAATTCTTTAGGCGACTAATGAAGTCTCTCACGGATTCACCTTCTTCTCGTTGGGCTTTCTGGAGCTGAGAGGCTACACCCCAAAGTACTCCCTCTCGTATATATTCTTTTAAGAACAGTCTCCTAAGAGTAGAGTAGATCGTTTTTTCTTCTACTCTTAAGGTTCTATACCAATCTCCAGCCTTTCCGCTTAGGGTCAAACTCAAAGCCTTACACTTATGTAGCTCATTGTGCTCTTCCAAGGAATCGCACACATGTTCAAAGACTTCCATATGCTTTCTAGCATCTCCGTCTCCATTGAATTTCTGTGTGAGCTTAGCTACTTGAACTGCCTTGCTCCTAGGCTCTCTATCAGGTACACCACGCATGTTTTCCGCAATAGAGCGACCGATAGTTTGAGCAAATGCTGCCAAATCTCCTATTTGAGCAGGTATAATGGGTGTGTGTGCTCCTGGAACCACATGTGAGATGGGAGTTGGCCTTGGCCTTGGCATACGCCCGGCTCTTGGGTCCCATATTTCGTATGGTGGTGTACCAGACGGTGGTCCAAAGTTTACAGGTGTGGCCCTAGGCATAGGAGGTGCTTGATATGGCATGTTATTATTAAATGGCATGGCTCCACTTATATAAGAGCTTGGATAATTCCATTGTGGATTGTAAGCTCTTGGAATAATCGGAGGTGTAGGAGCTACATGAGGCTGAGGTACGACAGTTGCACATGATTGATACATACATGTAGGTATAGTTGGGGGCACTGTGCTACTAGGCATCGGCGCAGTATTAACAAATGAACTCCATGGTGTACTTCTTGTCATGCTCACCACTGGGATATGCATGGTAGCCGTAGTGTCATTAAGAGAAAGATGAGCTAGATCTGGGAAGGTAAAGCTGCCATTGTGGGCTCAGATTGTACTGAGGCTCCTGGTGAAACAACATATGGAGGATCAATGGGGCTCACTGAGGGAGTCTCCATTTGTGATAGGGTTGGTTGGTTGGCCTTTCCCGTATCCAAGAATCTCATTAGGCCCGTTGAAGGCATTTTGATCCCTGTGTTCTGTCTTTCTAACTCGACAATCCTATGGAGGACATCACAGACTTTCTGTTGTTGCTCATCTATGCTAGTAGCACCCGATGTGGATTGTAGAACATCTAACCAACCCACATGATAGGTGTGTCCTGTGTACCGATCAGTTAAAGCTTCTGCTTGTAGGTCATACTCCCAATTTTTGTTTAGGAATATCCCATCTAGGCCTGGCGTGCTGGAGGTTTCCCTCGAAGTGGAAGCATTATTGCTCCCCATTGCTTGCCCCTCCGTGACTGCTACCTTGGGAGCACTCGGTTGCTCGGCTGGTATGATTGTTGTCATAGGAGCCTTTGCTTTCAGGGCTCGACTTTGTTCTAGCCCTCGTAGGTTCTCAATTTACCTCTCCCTTGTTGCTTGCATATAGCGTTCGATCTCTTGTACTTCGGCAAGACTCCTACCATCGGGTAGTAAAACCTCAGAGGGAGATAGTCCTAAAGGATCAGGAGGTGCAGTGGATGGAACATTCACATGCACACTCTCAAGAAGCATAGGGTCTATTTTAGGCATGAATGACGAATTTACTTCCCCACTCCCTTCATTTATTTCATTAACCGCATGTTCGGAGCGAGTAGCTCTACTAAGGGTCTCTTTTAAGCGGCTAAACACGTTGGACCCGGGCCGTGGGCCCATGGCATGCATGTCTTGACTTGAACTATCAGGGTTTGGTGTAGGATACCCCTCCATGACTTCGTAGTCAGAGGAAGAATCACTAGACGCGATATGAGGATCTTGGGTCGCGCTACCTTGAGTCCCGGCCGAAGGTCCAGAACCTAGGGTGGAGGAATAATGGGTGCCCGCGTAAATGGAGGCACTACCAATATGCTCGTGCTCTAACACTCGTCCAGAGCGTAGGTTCATATGACTTCCACACTCTAAGCGCATTGGTGAGTTCTCGTGAAGACCGCTCACTTAGTTTTTTTTTTTTTTTGTTTATAACCCAAGTTTTTCGTTATTTTTGGTTATTTTTTGTAACCGAACCACAAAATATGGCGTGTAAAAGCTCAAGACGAGCGTTTTAGCTAAAGGAACGTGCCGTGCTTTACAGCTCTCTATTCGGCTACGTGAAGCCCTCGAAATCCTAAAAATAGTTTTTATAGTCCTCGAAATCCTAAAAATAGTTTTTAAATATAAAAAGGTGTATAAACTATTTTTTAAAATTGAGGACTAAGGTCTGGGTTTGGGTTTGAGCTTGGGGAATGATCCCCAGCCCGAAAATAAATTTTTGATTTTTTTTATTTTTTTATTTATTATTATTTTTAAAGTCGCCGCGGCCGCGCCGCGCGCGCGCACACACACACACTTAACCTACACCTAACTTATCTACTTACAGCTAATGAAGATACTGCCACACACACTCTAACACTGTTTACACAGTACTACAGTAGCTAACAGATCTACAAAACTAACCTTACAGAACTAACATTGAACCTTACAGAACTAACATTCCATAGCTAATACCTTAATTCTAACAGTACATTGCAAAAAAAAATGTAACTCCTTCTTTAACAGAAAACAAAAAAGACAGTACAGTGTAACAAAAAACCTTCTCCACACAACCACACACCTTCCTTCTTCACAAATCCTTCTCCACACAACCTCACACACTCATTCCCTACCTTTCCTATGATAGAAATTGCACCACAAGAAAGCGTAAAGTGCTTAACCGAGCTTAGTGTAGGGCATTTCCCCGGCAGCGGCGCCAAAAATGTGCGCTCCTTGCCGCACTGTCGAAGCAAAGGACTTGCCGATACACCGTGTGCGAACCACAAATGGCTCCAAGCACACAACAAGCCTAAACTAGCAAGCTCAAGAGAGCAAAGGGTGTGTCACTCACCGCTCTACGCTCGCCTTCGTGGTGGATTCCTCGCCACGATGAAGAAGAAGCTGCAGTCGTGCCGCGCTCAACCGCTTCGCCGCCGTCGTGCCTTCGTAATGCTCGATCGCACACACACTCTCCCTCTCTCTCTCTCTCTCACATACACACACACACACGGAGGTGAAGAAGAAGAAGATGGAGATGGAGATGGAGATGGAGCAAGAGCACTCTTCTATTGCACAAATGAGAGAATAAGTGAATTTTAGGTTTAGTTGGCTTTTATATGAGCTCACCCCATTCACACTTGGGCGCCCATGCTTAGCCAACTAATCCCTTGAATGTCCCAGTTAGAGTGCGCCTCTCATCGGCGATCACTCTTACCCTTTTCCTATTGGTCCGACAAGCCCGGTACCTGACTCTACCAAATACATAATACACGTCCGTCGTACGTGATGGGGGTGTCCGTGAGCCGTGAGGGTTAACAGGTATGATCTTTGTCCTAGTGTCCTATAGAATGAGTCAAGGAAAGAGGAGGAGGAATTATCCCACTTGCAGTGGTGCAAGGTTGTACAGCTACTTAAAGATCATTTCATGAATATGCAAATTCATCCCATTTTGCATTACATCTCCCTTGTTTATGGTGAACTTGTGATTGGGGTTAGCAACTACTCAAGATCATGTTTATGAGTCCAAGTTAATTGATCTTGGAACCTAATTCGCTTTAGTGATAATCTAACCTACACACAGTCACTTGTGTGCACCATGTTTGTCTTTCGTACACCCGAGCTAGCACAATCCCATTCTCATCACGTGGTATCAGAGCAGAAGTATGCTAGCTAGGTTTGTTATTATGCATTTGCGTGTCAATATGATTGCATTCCTTAATCACTCATCATTAGCTAGATCCATTAGGTCTACTCTCCTATTCCATATCTCATGCCTACTTAGTACTCCATTGGCTAGCATGAACACGTTCTTGAGTTAAAGACTCTTGGGCCACTACTCATTGGTCAACTAGAAGCCTAATTAGTATTCGATTTCATTAATTTGTCATTAAGAACTTGCATTTGCATCCAACAATTGCTACTTACTTTAGCAAAATTGACACTTGCAATTGGTGTGTCTACGTAGCTCATCTCGAGAGCTTTCAATCAAGCCCATCCACACTAATTTTGAGCTAGGCTTCGTCAATTTACACTTTGAACAAACTTCAAGTTCACCAAGCTCCATTCTCTGTTTTTCCTGCACATCTAAAGCTCTGAAAAGTGTAAGTGTGTGTGTGTGTGTATGCATGTGCGTGTGTACGCCTAAAAGAGAATTCAATGCTCACCACACCCTCATGACAAAAATAGGTTCAAATAGCCCCAAGGTCAAAATTGACCGTGGTGGGAACATCTTGTTCTTAGGGTTTTGACCCTTTTTTTTAAAAGGGACCACACCCAAGGGCATGCCCGGTGGATTCGGGCTTAAGGATTTTGTTTTTTTGGGTACAAACGGATTCTTGCCGTCCGACTGCGTGATTGCCCTGATCGCCTCCCACTTTTCAATCAATGCAGTTTTTTGATCGATGCGCCCGTTCCCTCCTGCTCCAATTGTCCAGCGTCGTGCACTCAACCCCTTTTAAAGCCTTTTTTCAGGTCCGCCCCTACAGGGGGCCCCTTCCCACGCCCCTGGTGCACCAAGGACTCCCCAAGGGAATCCTCTAAAGAGCTTATTCCCACCCTCATCCCCCCTTTCCCGTGGCTTGCTACTCCAAGAACTCCAAGCAGGTCTTCAGTCTTGCGAACCGGCCATCCTCGAGATGCAACAAAGCCTTGACAACATTTCAAAGCAAATCAAAGGCTTACAACATTAAGCTTCAAAGAAAAAATACAAGGCATCAAAGGATTCGCTCTTCATGCATTCAAAAAGGCTTCATCAAGTCCACTCAAAGAAGCGAACACAAGCAATTATACCGAGATTCATCAAGCTTTTCAACGGACATTTTATTCAAAGCAAGCTTTTTTGTCACTCCGCTTTTGTGAAGAGTGACTTCACTCTGTGAAGAGGTGCTTCACAATCAAGTGTAAGAGAACCAAGCATTCTCTCATACTTTCATATTCTCTCTCTCTCTCTCTCTCTCTCTCTCTCTCTCTCTCTCTCTCTATCTATCTATCTTGCAATTAGCCCTAAAATTTTGCAACCACGCACAACAACTTTTGCAATGTATATCATAATCTACATTTATGGTGATGATTTCATAGACGTGCTTGTGTAAAGAGGTAGACACAGGCTAGCAGAGCCTCCTAAGCTAAGTCCCCTCTATTAGCACAAGAGGGGAGAAGGGAATAGAGAAATTTAATGGGGATGGCTCCACACATGATGGTAGATGAAGCTTAGGGGCCATTTGATGAAGAAGACACTATGGGGAGTGGTAAAAACATCACTAGATGAACAAGAGGGAGTGCATACTAGGTCAAGCCTCCTTATCGAGTTTCCCAAGCTCAACAAGAGGAGATCATGAGGCAAGTACAAGAATTGGTAGACAAAGGGATGGTGAGGCCTATCTCCTCTCCCTTTTGCTCAGCACTCCTTTTAGTGCAAAAGAAAGACGGCACCTACCGCATGTGTGTTGACTATAGGGCACTTAACCTATCACTATCAAGAACAAATATCCTGTGCCGCTGGTCGACAATCGGTTTGATAAGCTACAAAGTTCGACCTACCTGAGTAGGATTGACCTTAAAAGTGGCTAAAATCGAATAAGGATAGTGAATGAAGATATTGTAAAGACCGTGTTTCGTACAACATTTGAACTTTATGAATATCTTGACATACCTTTTGGTTTGAAAAATGCTCCAGCCATGTTCAATCGTTTAATGGAGAAAATTTTTAGACCCCATCGCAAGTTTTAATTGGTGTTCTTTGATGATATCATCATCTACTCCAAGTCTTTGGAAGAGCACAAGCAACATCTCCAGGTAATTTTTCAAGCTTTGAGGGAGAACAAGATTTTTATCAATTAAAAGAAGAGTGAATTTTTCCTTCAAGAGATTCAATACTTAGGTCATATTATCTCTCACGATGGTATCCCTATGGACCCATCAAAGTTGGAGGTAATAAAAGCATGGCCTAATCCAAAGAATCTACATGAGTTATGAAGCTTTATTGGTATTTTTGCATACTATAGACACTTCATAGCAAAATTCTCTCAAATAGTAGGCCATTACATGACTTAACAAAGAAGAACGTTAAGTACTCATGGACTGCTAAAGAGAAAAATGCTTTCAACAAGCTCAAAAAGAATCTTACCTCCCAACCAGTGCTTATGCTTCCGGATCTCTCAAAACAATTTGAGATCCAATGTGATGCTTGTGGTGATTGCCTCGGAGTTGTTTTGCTTTAAGTAGAGCATGCCATGGCATATGAGAGCCAAAGGCTCAATACCGATGAACAAGTCTTGGGCATATATGAAAAAGAGCTTTTAGTTGTTGGAAGCACTATCTATTGGGGACTCCATTTATTTTGTGAACGGACCACCAAAGTCTCAAGTACTTCATGATGCAAACCAAGCTTTCAGACAAACAAATGAGGTGGACTAATTTCTTTTTGCAATTTAATTTTCATATTGTTGGTAAGCATAATCAAAGTGGCCGATGCACTTTCACGACGACGAAGAGTCAGTGCGTTGTCTATAGAAACTCACAATAATCTATTCTATGATAGATGAGTATGCTTTGATTTTAAAGACATAATGTTAGCCCTTGCATTGGGGAAGAAAGAAGAACCATTCACCTGCATGATGGTTATCTTCTCCATCGCAATAGGCTATGTATTACCCACTCCCTTCGTGAAAAAGTAATGTATGAATCCCATGCTCCTCTCTATGCGGGGCATAGAGGCATTCAAACCTACTCATTGAGGAGTAAAGGCGTACTTCTATTGGCCTACCATTAAAGTAGACATACAAGAGTATGTTTCAAAATGTTTGGTATGCCAAAAGACCAAGTATGATAGAGGGAAGCAACCTGGATTACTCCAGCCAATGCCAATTCCTAATTCACCATGGGAGAGAATATCCATGGATTTTATCTTTGGATTACCCAAGTCTATCCATGGGAATACGAGAATATGGACAATAGTCGACAGGTTTAGCAAGCAAGTACACTTTATTCCTGTCAAAAAGACTATTAAGGCACACCAAATGGCAACCCTCTTCATATCTCAAATTTTCAACCTTGCCAACATCCATCGTGTCAGATAGAGATTCTTAAATGACCAGTAATTTTTGAAAAGGTCTCTTTGAAAATCTAGGTACAAGATTGAATTTCTCTTCGGCCTATTTCCCACAAATGGATGGCCAAAGTGAGATAGTCAATCTTACGATACTCAATCTACTAAAGACTTATGTTACAATTCAGATCAATGCTTGTACTTACCTCTTGTAGAGTATGCGTACAATAATATTGTCTATACTACTACGAAAAAGGTACCTTTTGAGATCATAGAGGGAAGACCTTAAAGTCCCTTGCTACTTAAAGTACATGGGAAGATCTTCGCTACCGATGAGTATAGCCATGAACTACAAGAATCTTTCCAAAAGATTAAGGAGGCTATATCCATCCCTCAACAAAGGCAAAACCCTGCTCTGCTGCTGCTGATAAGCACAGAAGGGCCTTAACGTTCAAAGAAAATGATTGGTCCTTACTCAAGTTTCCCAAGGCGCGATTGCGGAAAACGACGGGCAAAAATCATACGGGCCATCAAAAGTATTATGCTAAACTAGCAAAAAGATACTATGGTCCTTTTCAAACCTTGAAGCCAATCAATGACATGGCTTATCAACTCACGTTGCCCACCATTGGCTCATACAGAATGCTTTTCGTGTGAGCCTACTCAAGCCTTACAAAGGAGAGCCACCAACAAACCCAATTATTGAAGACCCCCCAGAACGAAGACCAAGAAGAGGTGCTACAACCCGAATCTATCCTTCGACATGGGGACAAGGTGCTAAGGCATGGTAAGATTATCCAAAGATATCTTATTAAGTTTAAAAATTGTCCTTTTGAAGATGCTAGATGGATGCAAGGAATATAGCTTAAGGATAGTATGAACCTTATCAATGCTTACAATGCTACATTAGAGTAAGCAAATGTAAATGTTTCTTTCAAATGATCAATGTTTTTGTCTTATAAGACTAATTGTCTTTTTTTGTGTGCACAAATTTAAGTAATATGCATGCTTAAAATCGTGTTTGTGTTGACGAGTCTCTCAAACACCAAGTAGAATTTGTCACTCTACTTTGGAACTATGATATGGACTAAAGAGCAGACATGCTTGCGGTAGCCAAGTCTCCCAAGCCCCAATGGACTAGTCATCCATCTTGGAATGATGTCGTAGTGTAAAAAGGGATCCTCTACCTGTTAAGAAACTCCGACTAATGTGACTAAGAATTTATCTTCTCTACCTTATAGTCGAGGACGACTATGATTTCAAGAGAGAGGTAATGTCATAAAATCGAATATCTAACTAACCCAAATGATTTTCTCATATTGAAATGATCATTTAATGTGGGAGAATAAATGGGAACAAGAGTTAGAATATAGACATGTGCTTATGGATCTATCTAAGCACATGACCAAAGTTAATGGGTCCAAATGGGAGATGATATGTCAAAGAGAAATGCTAGCTAATAGAGCTTAAAGAACTTAGGGTAGCTTCATTAAAGACCTCCAAAGGTTAGTGTTAAAAGTCCTTAGACCTAGGGCCTTAGGTTAAGCTAGGCCCATGCATTTGGTGTTTAATAATTAAGACGATAGGCATGTTTGATGACTAAGATCCTTGGCCAAGCTCGCCATGTGCTTAAGGTGTTTCAAAGTAAGCAAGAAACCCTACAAAGGGGGGAGGGGGGGGGAAGCCTACAAGCTAGGGGCATGAGAGAGAGTGAACACATGCTCATGCTAAGACTATACTTGCTAACTAAGGTGCTTGAGAAGCTTCCCATGCTTGGAGGTAAGGTACTTGAGGGGCTTGAGTCAAAGAGGTTCGCTACAAAGGAGGGGGCGAGCCCCAAAGCTAGGGGAATGTTTGACTCAACCTCTCACTCACCCAAAGGGCACCCCTTCCTCAAGGGGCACAAGGACACATGTCAGGTTCTCCCTATGCTTAGCCACATGGGGTGCTTGAATCCTATTGGCTAGGCTTAAGAGGGGTCCAATGAGTATATAGGATAATTAATTAATTTTTTAGGCATTTACCAAGCCCTCTCTCTCTCGAAGGGGAAAGGAGGACACTTGTCCAAAGGCTACCTCTATTACTTGAATTGGCATAGGCTTGTGATTGGCTAGGATTGAGAGAGCTAATGAGCACAAGCCATGAGCTAGAATGAGGGGTCAACCCAAGCAACTAGGGGGCTTTCTTGCAAGATATACTCTCTCTCTCTCTCTCTCACACACACACACTCTCTCTCTCTCTCTCTCTCTCTCTCTCTCTCTCTCTCTCTCTCTCTCTCTCTCTCTCATTGTGTGAAGTGCTAAGTGCAAGAACTCTATCTCCTTCTCCAAGTTTGTTGAGAAGTTGAGAGTCACACCAACACTCTTGGCTATGGAATGCAAATCGAAACAAGAGCCATTTTTCAATGTTTAATCTCGCCATCTTCTCCATCTTCATTACTATGCTATTCTGATATGCTAATCTCTCTCCACCTTTGAAGGTGTTTGAGGTCTTCGGACTGAGGCCGGGGATAAGTTAATGCTTTCAATTAGTTCAGTTACGGGCACAATTGTGGTACATGAAGCTCTCTATCTTCATTGCACCATCAAGGTCTCAAGGAACACAAATCTTGTATTGTATCTAGTCTCTCTTTATGGGAAGTTATAATGCAAAAGTCTTTTGGAGGGGGGACTAGCTCCACATAAATTCGGTCCTCAATTGTTGTCAAGTTCTCTAATTCTCTCTCTTGCAAAAGTATTGTTCATGCCAAGTTAATTGAGTATAATGTTTATGTTGCTACCGCTAATTAAGTTCACCCTCTATGTTTTCAAAGTAGTTTTATAAAAATGCTCACTATAGTTCTCTTAATTTCGCTATTCTCAATGTTCATAGACCATTTCCACTAAATGTATTGACATCCTGTGTGGATACTATGTATCATCCTCAATGTCTTGTCCTAGTCCAAGCCTCAAGGGGAGGATTGTAAGGTATGCGATTTGTCCTAGTGTCCTAGAGAATGAGTCAAGGAGAGAGGATGATGAATTATCCCACATGCAGTGGTGAAAAGCTGTAGAGCTACTTAAAGCTCATTTCATGAATAAGCAAATCCATTCCATTTTGCATTACATCTCCCTTGTTTATGGTGAGGTTGTGATGGGTTAGCAATTACTCAAGATCATGTTTATGAGTCCATATTAATTGATCTTGAAACCTAATTTGCTTGAGTGATAATCTAGCCTATACACACTCACTATGTGCACCATTTTTGTTTTTCATCCACCCTAGCTAGCACGATCCCATCCTCATCAGGCATGACATAAAAAATACTAATTCACAACTCTTATCTTATGACATCAAAGTCTTTTAAAATGTTATGGACCACATCATCGGCTCTTATATATCCGCTTTAAAAAAATGAATCTATGCTACATACTATAGGAATGGTTAATTCTTTTATTCAAAATTTTTTAATTTTAGGCTTTTATCTATTTGTGCACAAATTTTCAACAACCACAATCTCGATGGTAGTAGAAGATCTTACGATAGACATTGCTATGTAAAGCTAACCATAGTGAAAACACAATGGGGGATGACGCTTAGAAAATCCTTTTTATCATGTGCAATCAAAGCCTAATAAGAAACCTCTTTCTTCATAAACCTATAACTTTTTTGAAAATCGAAATGCCCCTCTTATAAGTGTGAGTTGGTAACTAATATGAAATATAATATACCCTTCTATCGAGCGCCCATGGAGTGCACGCGATACATATGTACAAGATGCACTCCCATGATTAAGAGACTCCAAGTGTTTGGCCTTGTCTTGTTAGCTTTAGGGTGGATTAAATATAGTTGCTTTTATACTATAATAACATGCTAGTTACAATGCTAAATGGAAAATGCACTTGACTACTTGGTGAAAATGAGTACAAAAGGGATGCTTATATGGTAGAAAGGAGGTAGCATCTATAGACCTCATGCATGACAACTTGGAACAACCTATTCTAAGAGACAAACTTGAGTTAGCATATTTAAGGGATTTTATTCATGCCTACATGACTACTACATGTGATTTTATGCTCTAGAAGTTCTCCACATGGGGTTGCCTATGATCAAGGAAATTTTTGACAATGCTACACATGTCATATGCCCCTTAGGATGCCGAGTAGACTAGAAGCATGCTCCATGGTGACTTTAGAACAAAACCCATGAACATTACAATCCTCTCCTTGGGGTTTGGATTAGATTGACAAAATAAAGATGCAATTCAATATCCACACACGATGACACTATCCACAGAGAATAGCTCTATCCACACACGATGATAAAAAACCTTCCTTAAATTGAAGATAATATGAATCTTCATAAAAATTTTGCCTCACAAATGCCATAATCCTCTACACCAAAAACAAGCTTGTCTGTGTCTTCTTCTACTGCATATGCCATTACTCTCATTGCTTACTTGCCTTTGGTACTATTGCTACCACTGTTGTTGCTATGATCCTTCGAATAGCATTTGAAAGGACGGTGGCCGTTCTTCCCACGCTACAAAATTTATTGATGTAGCAATCCCTTGCTACATGCCTCCATGAGCCTAATTCCAACAATTGGCATTAGAGCAGGTTGCATCCTCTTGGGCATAGTCGCTAGCATTGCCAGCATCTGCCTACTCACTTTCTTTGATTTGGGTGAGCCTTGGTGAATGTTAGTAGGTCGATTAACACTTTGGGATAGCTTAAAGAGTTGGATGTGCTCAAAATTTTGATTCAAGCTCATTTCAGCCTCCATTTCCACTATAGATAGTACTGCGCAGGTAAATTCATCCTTCTATGTAGAATTTCTATCAATGTAATTTTTTGCAATACAAGTCCCTCACAATTATCTTTATAATGGAAATGGCCTATGAAATTTGAGGATAGTGAAATTAAGTGAACTAGAGTGAGCATTTTTATGAGACTACTTTGAGAACATAGAGGGTGAACTTAATTAGCAGTAGCAACATAACCATTATATGTAATTAACTTGGCATGAACAATACTTTTGGAAGAGAGAGAATTAGAGAACTTGACAACAGTAGAGGACCGAATTTATGTGGAGGTGATCCCCCCTCCCATAGGCTTTTGTATAATAGTTTCTCCCATAAAAAGAGACTTGATAGAATACAATCTTTGGTTTCCTTGAGACCTAGGTGATAAAATGAAGATGGAAAACTTCATGCATCAGAAGCATAACATAACCTTTGTAAAAGCATTAACCATCCCCGGCCTTAGTCCCAAGGCCTCAAAGACCTTTGAAGAAGGGGGAGAGAGTCAGCAGGGAATGAGGGCACGGAAGAGGAAGAAGAAACATTCATATGAGAAAGAAATAGTTCCTCACTTATCATCACTCTTCCTGCTTAGCATAGCATAAAAACATACTAATGAAGATGGAAAATATGGAAAGCTTAAGCATTGAAGCATGGATCTTGGTTGGATTTGCATTCCATAGCCAAGAGTGTTGGTGTAGGCTCTCAACTTCTCAACAAGCTTGGAGAAGGAGATGGAATTATCGCACTTGGCACTTCACACAATGAGTGTGTGTGTGTGTGTGTGTGTGTGTGTGTGTATGGGAGAGTATACCCCCCAAGATAGCCCCCAAGTTGCATGGTCGACCCCCTCTTTTTGACCTTGCTTGAAGCTCATTGGCTCTCTCAAGCCTAGCCAATCACAAGCTTGGGTCATAACTAGCAATAGGGGTAGTCCTTGGACAAGTGTCCTCCTTTCTTCTTTGAGAGAGAGGACTTGATAAATGCTTAAACAATTAATTTAATTAGCTAAATTATCATTGACCCCTTTAGAGGCCAACCAATAGGCTTTAGGCACCTTATGAGGGCAACATGGAGAGGAGCTTGACATGTGTCCTTGTTGCCTCTTTAGACTAGGCTTGCCTTGAGTGAGGGTGTGTGTGTTCTCTCTCATGCTCCTACAAGTAGGGCTCGCCCCCCCATGTGTAGGGATCGTTGTTGACTTTTGGAACACCTTAAGCTCCTCAAGTACCTTAGTCATGAAGCACCTTAGTCATTAAGTACCTCAAGCACCTTAGTCAGCAAGCATGACAAGCACCTCAAGCACCTTAGTCAGCAAGCACGATAAGCACCTCAAGCACCTTAGTCTGCAAGCACCACAAGCACCTCAAGCTTGGGCCAGGTTCTTGCCTCCAACACAGCCCTAGCTTGCCTAAGGTCCTAGGTGTAAGTACTTTTAACACTAACCTTTGGAGGTATTTAATGAAGCTAACGCTAAGATCTTTCAAGCTCCATTAGCTAGCATTGCTCTTTGACATACCATCTCTCATTTGGACCCATTAATTTTGGTCCCATTTTGAGATAAGTCTATAAGCCATGTCTATATTCTAACTCTTGTTCGTGTTTATTCTCCCACATTAAATGATCAGTTTAATATGAGAAATTTGGGTTAGTTAGAAATTAGATTTTATGACATTACCTCTCTCTTGAAATCATAGTTGTCCTCGACTATGAGGTAGAAGAGTTAAAGCCTTAGTCATTAGTCGATGTTTCTTAGCGGGTAGAGGATCCCTTTTTACCCTATGACATCATTCCAAGATGGATGACTAATCCATTTGGGGCTTGGGTGACTTAGCTGCCGCATGTCTACTCTTGAGTCCATTTCTTTCTTCCAAAGTAGAGTGACAAATTCTACTTTGTATTTGAGAGACGTCGTCATCACAAACAGATTCTAGGTATGCATACTACTTAAATTTGTGCACAAGGAAAAGAGAATTAGTCTTATAAGACAAGAACATTGATCATTTAAAAGAAACATGTACATTTGCTTACTCTAATGTAGCATTGTAAGCATTGACAAGGCTCATACTATCCTCAAGATGTATTCCGTGCATCCATCTAGCATCTTCAAAAGGATAATTTTTGAACTTAAGAAGATACTTGATTTCTCTGGGGTCTTCAATATTTGGGTTTGTTGGTGGTCATCCTTTGTAAGGCTTGAGTAGGCTCACATGAAAAGCATTGTGTATGAGCCAATGGTTGGGAAACTTGAGTTGGTAAGCCATGTCATTGATTGGCTTCAAGATTTGAAAAGGACCATAGTATCTTTTTGCTAATCTAGCATAATACTTTTGGTGGCCCCTAGGATTTTTGCCCATTGTTTGCCTCAATCGAGCCTTCGAAAACTTGAGTAAGACCCAATCATTTGCTTTGAACATTAAGGCTCTTTTGTGCTTATCAACAACAACTTTTTGCCTTTGTTGAGAGATGGATATAGCCTTCTTAATCTTTTGAAAAGATTCTTGTAGGTCACGGCTATACTCATCGACAACAAAGATCTTCCCATGTATTTTAAGTAGCAAGGGACTTTTAGGTCTTCCCTCTATGATCTCAAAAGGTGCCTATCCCGTAGTAGTATGGACAATATTATTGTATGCATACTCTACAAGGGGTAAGTACTTCTCCCATTGTGAGCGTTGATCTACTTTTGTAACATAAGTCTTTAGTAGTTCAAGGATCGTAAGATTGGCTATCTCACTTTCACCATCCGTTTGTGGGTGATAGGCCGAAGAGAAATTCAATCTTGTACCTAGATTTTCAAAGAGACCTTTCCAAAAAATATTGGTCATTCTAGGATCTCTATCTAACATAATGGATGTTGGCAATCCATAGTGTTTTAAAATCTGGTATATGAAGAGGGTTGCTATTTGGTGTGGCTTAATAGTCTTTTTTACAGGAATAAAGTGTGCTTGCTTGCTAAACCTGTCGCCTATTGTCCATATTCTCATATTCTTATGGATAGACTTTGGTGCTAAGATAAAATCCATGGATATACTTTCCCATGGTGAATTAGGGATTGACAATGGCTGGAGTTACCAGTTCCCTCTATCATACTTGTCCTTTTGGCATACAACACATTTTGAAACATACTCTTGTATGTCTACTTTCATGGTATGCTAGTAGAAGTACATATCTACTCCTCGAAGAGTAGGTTGAATGCCTCTATGCCCCGCATAGGATGGAGCATGGGATTCAAACATTGCTTTCTCACAAAGGGAGTGGGTAGCACATAGCCTATTGTGATGTAGAAAATAACCATCCTACAAGGTGAATGGTTCTTCTTTCTTCCCCAAGGCAAGGGCCGACATTATGTCTTTAAAGTCAAGGTCAATAGCATACTCATCTACCATAGTAGATAGGTCATTTTGAGTTGCTATAGGCACCGCATTAACTCTTGATTATCGTGAAAGTGCATCGGCCGCTTCATTTTTCCTACCAGCAATGTGAGCAATATAAAAATAAAATTGCGAAAGAAAATTTGACCACCTCATTTGTTTGTTGGAGAGCTTGGTTTGCACCATGAAGTACTTGAGACTTTGGTGGTTTGTTCGCAAAATAAACAGATTTCTCAATAGATAGTGCTTCCATGTGTCTAGAACATGTAGAATAGCTAAAAGCTCTTTTTCCTATATGCCCAAGACCTGTTCATTGGCATTGAGCCTTTGGCTCTCATATGCTATGGCATGCCGTTATTGAAGCAATACTACTCCAAAGGCAATCACCACAAGCATCACATTAGACCTCTAATGGTTTTGAGAGATCCGGAAACATAAGGATTGGTTGGGAGGTAAGCTTCTCTTTGAGCTTGTTTAAAGAATTTTTCTCTGTAGCAGTCCATGAGTATTTAAAGTTTGTTTTGGTTAAGTCATGCAATGGTCCTGCTATTTGAGAGAATTTTGCTATGAAGCATCTATAGCATACACACATACCAATAAAGCTTCTTAGCTCATGTAGATTCCTTGGATTAGGCCATGATTTTATTAGCTACAACTTTGATGGATCCATACAGATACCATCTTGAGATATAATATGACCTAAGTATTGAATCTCTTGAAGGAAAAATTCACTCTTCTTTTGATTGATAAAAAGATTGTTCTCCCTTAAAGATTGAAAAATTATCCGGAGATGCTGCTTGTGCTCCTCCAAGGACTTGAAGTAGATGATGATACCATCAAAGAACAATCCAGTAAACTTGCGGTGGGGTCTAAAAAATTTCTCCATTAAACAATTGAATGTGGCCGATGCATTAGTCAACCCAAAAGGCACGACTAGATATTCATAAAGACCAAACGTTGTACAAAACGTTGTCTTTATGATATTTTTGTTAACTATCCTTATTTGATGATAGCCACTTTTAAGGTCAATCCTACTAAAGTAGGTAGAGCCTTGTAGCTTATCAAACATACCTTCGACCCATGGTACGGGAAATCTGTTTTTGATAGTGATATGGTACTAAAAGGACTGGAGAACAAAAGGGAGAGGAGCTAGGAATCACTATCCCTTTGTCTACCAATTCTTATACTTGCCTCATTATCTCCTCTTGTGTTGAGCTTGGGACACTCATAAGGAGTCTTGTTAGGCGGTGAGCTTCCTGGTAGGAGCTCAATTCAACGGTCATCATCCCCTCGTTTTAGAGGTAAGTACATAGGGATATCATCGATAAAAACATCTTGGAATCCATTTAGAAAATTAGAGAAGTCTAACTCTTCTTGATTCCTACTATTTTCATTTGATAAAACATTAGGAACTTCTATGGAAAAATCATGTACGCAAAAACTGAGCTTTTCATTGATTTGTCAAAAGAAGGAGAATTTACAAGGGGTATGGTACGACCAGACTCATTAGCATCTATGTACATGTTCTTTTCCATGTACTTGAAATACAACCTTCTTTCAGGGAGCTTTACATTAACAGCCTTATAGTCAAACCATGGTGCCCCTAGGATGACATCTTCATGCTTGAGAGGAGAGATGAAGAAATCTTCTTTGTCAACATAGCCTTGGACATGAAGCCTCAATTTCCCAATCAAGGGAGTAACTGTGGATTCTTGCCCCTTGAAGGCTCCACCGGGTACAACAACATCTCCCATAGAATGGGCTTGAATGCCTAAACTTGGTGGCCAACTCCATGGATATGAGATTGTGAGTAGAGCCAGGGTCAAACAGGATGAAGACATCATGCTCCCTTACCTTTCCCCAAGCATAGGAGAGAGGTGATTCTTTGCAACTAGCATCTTATTTTGGAGCTTCGATCGTGGAAGCTCTAGGAGTCTCATTGTTGCAGGCATTCCTTTTGGGGAAAGAATGATAGCCATGTCCTTGCTCCCCACGCTTCTAGCTCTTCAAGAGACAGTTTATTTTTACCTTTATAAACTCCCTTCTCCTTGGACCGATTGTTGTAGTTGTTGTTATTGGAATTGCCTTGGGAGGAGATTTGGGCATTTCTCTTCCGTCTTGATTCATTTTTGTCTTTGTTTTCCATGGGCTTGACATTCCTTTTAGCCCCTTGTTGGAAATTGATGCATGAAGCAACCATAGTGTGGTGGATTACTGTGGTGACAGAACCAGGCCGTTGGGAGTTGACATACTCGGCCGTTCCTTTAGGTAATCCCACACAAAATGGTTGCTTTTGCTTGGCAAAGTCTCTTTCGAAAGATAGTAGCCTTGAGATGTAAATCCAAAAACTTGTCTACGTATTTGTGGATAGACTTGTTGGAGAGCTAATTCAAATTCCACCATTCAATAAGCACTTTGTCCTTTGCATCGCTTGCAAGGAATTGCTTCATGATGGAAACACGTAGAGTTTTCCATGTCTTTGGGGCTTTGTCGTTGCCACGAAGGCTAGCCCACCATTAACAAGAAGATTTCTAGAAGTGCATAGCTACATGGTGTAGCTTGGAGGACTCTGTAAAGCCCTTGTCTCCAAAGGTTGCATCGAATTGTTGGATGAAGGTCAATACTTTGTTAGTAGCACCAAAGGTACAAATCATGGGTAAGAAAAGAGATACTCTTTCCTCCCTTTTTGAATTTACTGAGCTTTTGGGACCTTCTACAAGCAGGGTTATCACTCCCCACAAGCATGAATTTATGAATGAAAGGTCAATATATGATTACATTATGGTAGCAATAGTTGGCATAGAGTATGATCCCTTCACTAAGCAAGAGCGTATATTGCTTTAGTTGGCTTTGGACAAAGCTTATGAGACAGGATCACATGGTCATTCATGAAGATGTCATGAAATCACTAGGCTTTGGGCCTCGGATGTGTCGGTTGGGGAGCACCCTCGCTGCTTCAAGCCAATCAGAGCTCTTGTTCAATGAGAGAATTGTGGGTGCATTCGAGGTGAAGAGGTCAATTAAACAGGATTGCCCACTTGCCCCTTGAATGTTTGCCATTGGATCCCATCCTCTGGTAACATTACATGAGGACAATGTTACAAGAAGGGGGATTCAAGGGTTGTCTCTGCCTAGCAATGACCAACTTCTGGTGAAGCTTTTTGGAGACAACTCCTTGCTTTTCCTCAAAGATTGCCCTTAGATTATTAGAAAGACTATGGAGATTGTGGAACGTATAACTTAGCATCGGGGTCGAAGTGAATTATTGAAAAAATCAAGATTGACCTCTCTCTGAGAACGAATCATTCGATCCATCAATGTGGTTTGGGGAGATTATGTAAAAAGGGAAGATATTCCGGAACTTGGGAGCCCCTCTGGGGTAGATGTAACCCACAAGCAAAGATTCATTTGGGTCCTGGAGAAACCCACAAGCAAAAATTGATTTGGTTCATGGAGAAGATAAGGAACAAGATGCATAGATAGGAGTATGTGCTTCTCCCCTTCCCGAACATAGTGAAAGTAATCGACTCATTTATGCTCCCTTATATAGCCTTTAATAGCCTATTGCTTAAGCTTGCCAAATGAAACTGGAAAGAGTTCCTTAAAGTGATGAAACATTCTTATGGAAGAACAACACCAAAGACTCAATGCCATGGCCGTGGGCTATTTGGGAGACAGTTGCTAGACATGCCGAGCAAGCGGTCTCGGGATTCTTAAAGGTCTTGGGATTCTTAACCCTAGTACTCACAAGGAGGCCCAATGCACCAAGTTTGTGGTTGCATTCATGACACAAGACCAATCACGGGCTATTATGACCAAGGCCATGATGGTAACTGCCAAGCTATGCTTGTAAGGTGGTCAATTAAAAGGGTTTGAGGTGCACAAGAGACTACTAGCCCCTCGGCAGGTTGTCATGAAACTCGGGGGTACAGCAAGCAAGCTCTCTCAAAAATGCTATAGAGAAACAAAGTCTCTGGAGTGGGGAGAACTTGCAAGGTATTTTCACAATTCCGTAACTCATTGGTCCCTTGGCGTTCTAAGGCAAAAAGAATCCTTCTGAACCCATTTTGGAGGGAAGCTGCTAGAAAAATTAATAACAAACGTTCCTATGTCTGGGACAATTGTAGGATTATAGCAACATCTGTTGGAAAAGAACAAACCAATTGGCTCTCTAGTATATTCTCAATGGGGCTGAAAGATTGCTGATCAACAGAGCCCTTGAACCACTTGATAGTTGGTGTCTACCTACTTACGAGACTAAGTTCCAATGGAAAGCATGGCGATGGCCTAAGAACAGACATTTCCTAAAGCCACAAACCAAAGAAGTATACCACATTCTTATGGCTTCCATGGATTGGTTCTCTCCATTGAATAAGCAGTGGGGCAAGAATTGGCCAGAATCAAGATGGAGGCAGTCGCAAAGAACATCTAGTGTCCACACTAGCCACATTATGAAGGACTTTCTATGTGTACTACGGGGAGCCCTAACTATTGGGGTGAAGGCTCTAGCCAGGAGAATATGCCCAAATAGATGCTTGCAATGCGGCTAGTGAAGACCTCTCACCTATTTAAGGAGTGCCTTGCAATCTGTGACCTAGCGGGAAAGATTTTCAAATGGGTTCAAAAGACCTAGAAGATAGGGTTCTTCAAGAACGATCTCTTCCTGGGAGGGAAGGTTTTCAAGAGCCAAGTGCTGCTTATTGCAACACAAATTGCTAGATTCTGTTACTTCAAACATGTTTAGAAGGCTAGGAATTGTCATGTATTTTAAAACACCATTGTTAACAGCCAGGTTCATGCAGATAATACAAGAAAGAAGGTGGGCAATTATCGCCATTGGGAAATGGAAGAACTTTGATGAGTGGAATAGGACCATTGGCACTGCGTTGACCAATTTACATGGATAAGGGTGCGAGGTGCGTGCCCTTCTGTTGTCATGGGGTGGCTTCCTTGTAAGACGATGTATCTATGGTCCCTTAGAGTTGTCATGGCTCGATACGAGCATGGCAAGAATTTGTAAATTTTGGTATTGACAATATAATTCACTCCCCATTGTGAGTTTTACAAAAGAAAAATGAACATCATGGTAAAATTTCCAACTTCTTGCTATGAGTTTATTTTCACTAGTTGAAAATAAATTCGTTAAAATAATGTTGTCTAATGAGAACATAAAATGTGTTCTGTCAGCGGCCCTCTAATTGTTTAGTGGTATTGTCTTAAAATGTAGGATTAAAATTTTAAAGAGATTTAGTTCATAGCTAAACTTAAAATTAATGCTACACTTCAAATGGCCAATTTGTGTTGCATCTAGAGAGCAAGCAAGAAGAAGGTACCCCCCCTTGTGTGTGTGTGTGTGTGTCTCTCTCTCTCTCTCTCTCTTGCACGCACATACACTAGGGGGGTACCTTCTTCTTGCTTGCTCTATAAGATTCCATTTTTTTAAATTCTCTCTCTCTCTCTCTCTCACACACACACACACACACACACACACACAGTGTGTGTCTCTCTCTCTCTCTCTCTCTTGCACGCACATACACTAGGGGGGTACCTTCTTCTTGCTTGCTCTATAAGATTCCATTTTTTTAAATTCTCTCTCTCTCTCTCTCTCTCTCTCTCACACACACACACACACACACACACACACACACACACACACACACACACACACACACACACACACACACAGAAAGAAAGATAATTAACAAAAATGGAACCTTATAGGGATGTGATGGCTCTCGTTCAAACTTGAAGCCAATGTCAAAGCCAACTGCACTCTTTGGTGAAGCTCTATCATGACTACAAATCGGTCGGTGCGGGCGTGAATGATGTGCACAACTAACATATCTTGCTCAAAAGAGAGAGAAAATGAGAAGAAAAGAGTCAAGATGGTGTCTTTTTGTTTGCATGTGCTTATATGGGGGGGGGAGAGTCCTCCTCTTTGTCTATCTTTAGCTACAGATGCTACCAAGTGGTACAAATGATATTACTTAGAGAGAGAGAGAGAGAGAGAGAGAGAGAGACAGAGAGAGAGATAGATAGATAGATAGTTCTATTATTGTCCTGGGAGGTCAAATATGACCTATGGGACCAAATGAACATGTCACGTGGTGTGAGTGGAGTTCATAAGTGACTCTCGATGCTCAAAAATGGCTGAAATGAGCGTCGCAATAGAGAGTCCACATCGTGGTTGGGAGAGGAAGGTATGTAGGGAGAGATCATGGCTGAATATATGGGGAAAAGAGGACCTAATGTGGTCAAAAGCTGAGCACTCAAGTAGTGTGTGGTACTCACTCTCTCGCACTTCACGAGGGCATAAGGTGCAAAGTCGATGACACTCCTCGCCAGTGCCCCAACGTCCTGTCTCGCAGCGTAGAGAATGGGAGCTAAGACGAATGGAGGCAATGGTGTGGATCGCACTCAACGGGATGGGCTCAAGGATGTAGGAATGGGTTCGGTTACCTCGTTCCGAGAAGAAGAGAGATTTGTAGTTTGGGGCAACGTGTGTGGTGTAATGGCTGAAGCGAGAACCTCCGGATTTCTCCCAAGCCGTGATACATTGGCGTTGTAAGAAGGCCTCATTAACTTGAGAGTCGATCGACGCATCCTTGACCAAGTGACATGCATCCCATCTTCCAAACCATTTCTTGATATCAAGCATCCACCCCGAACTTAGTATTTTGCTCTTGCATGTCTTTTGAACCATTTGACTTGCTTCATATGCGATTCTAGGAAGTCGATGCAAAGGGCTACGTTGTGTCTTACGCATGTACTCCACAACCCTTTGCATGCCCAAGACCTCAATGGGAAGCAATCCGGACTCAAGAAGTAAGAGCATGTAGGGTGTTTGTGTCTTGACTTGGAGAAAGTTGGCGAGAGAACGCTTTTGGACATTCTCAAACTCTTTCCAAGTAGACTTCCCGATGCTTCCACCCCACACCTCCACTCCATAAAGAAGCATCGGTGTCACCAATGTGTCAAAGAGGTACTTTTTGAGAGCCCAACACTTGATCTCTCCTGCATTGCACATGTCTCAAATGCATAATAGGCCCTCTTTCCGGCTTCCAAGCGACGCATTGCACAATCTTTCCATTTATGATTGGATGGAACCTCAAGGCCAAGGTACTTGAAGTGATCTACCACTTCAAGTTTCTCATTGTTATATATACAATGCATGGATTTTCATCATTGAGGGTCTTTACAAGCATAACCTTGGTTTTGGATCCATTCACGATCAGCCCGCTATGTAGGCAAAAGCGTTCCAAGACACTCATAAGCTTTTGTGCATCTTCTAAGGTATGTGCCAAGAGCACTACATCATCGGCATAAAGCAAAAGCATGATCACCGCATTTCCAATCTTAACCTCTTCTATGCCTTCTTGTTGCATAAAGTCATGAACCATGCATTCCAATTCATCAATGAGTAGCCCAAAGAGGGTTGGGGAAAGTGGGCATCCTTGTTTGACACCAATAGTGCTTGCAAAAAATTCTGAAATTCCATCTCCCATACGTAATCGACATATCACTTTTTGGTAGATGCGAAAGACTGCATGCATAAATTCTCTCGACACTTGAAGGCTTTGCATACGTCTCCAAAGATTTCCTCGCGGTACCATGTCAAAAGCTTTCTTGAAATCCACAAAGCAACAATACAACTTTTTTCCTTTCAATCGAGACGCTTCCATAAGAACTCGAAGAGTGACAAGGTGATCAATAGTGCTATGATGCTTTCGAAAACCTGCTTGGCCAAGTGCACGTTTGCCATTCTTTTCAGCCCATTCACTTATCTTCATCTCCATGATACATCCAAATAACTTTGCCATTAAAGAACCAACCATTATAGTGCGATAGTTGTTCACATTGTTTACATCTCCTCCTTTGTGCAAAGGTTTGATCCAATTTGCACTCCAATCATGAGGCATGCCATACTGAAGTGCAAGGTTAAACATATCGCATATCCAATATCGTGTTTTCTTGCTTGTACATTTAATCATTTCAGCCTTGACACCTTGAAGGTCACCTGCCTTGCGAGTAGCAAGTTTCTCAAGCGCACGACATACATCTTCAATGGTAAAGAAGGGAGACATAAACGGAAGGGAGCTACAACACTCCATCTTATCAACATTGGGTTGCTCATAGAGATTCTTACAATGCATATACATATCCTCAAGAGTCAAGTCACCAAAGCTCTCAACGCGCTTGCCTTTTAGATTTTGCCAAAACTTGCCACATGCATGTGCTTTCTCTTGTGCTAAAAGAAGTTGTTTTTCGACTTCCCACCTTCTCCTCTTCTTTTGAACAAGTGCTTTGTATGTGTGTGAACATTCCAAGTAAACTTCCTTGTCTTTGATTGCATCCAATCTTAGCAAGTGTTTTCGGGCTTGACTACATTCCATGTCAAACCATTTCTTCTTGGTGCTACCCTTCTTAGACCTTTTGCAAGACATGTGTTTCACCGAAAAGCATTCCTTCGCACAAGAGAAAATTACTTCTTTGAAAACTTTCCACTTGCATTCTAATGTTGGGCTCTCTTGATGCTCTATCATGCTTAACATTTGGTCCACCATATCAGCGTATATAAGTGCCCGTTTGAAGTCTAGACGTAGGTACAAATGATTCACATCATGATTGGAGGCTACATGCTCGGGCCGTTTACCACACTTGAGGTCAATACATAACATCCTATGATCCGATTCCGGATTCCATTCACCAAGTGTAAAGCTTTGTATGCATTCTAGAGTGGCTTCCGAGAACAACATATAGTCAATCACGCTAGCACCGTTGTGCTTTCTACATGTAAAGTCATTGGTGCCTTGCCATAGAGATACACCATTTGCAATGAGCATTCCGGTACTATTGCACATATGTAGAAGTGACTTTCCATAGTGATCCACTTCTTTTGCATCATTAGAACTTCGATTATACATGTATGAGTCATCCATTCTTCTTGAGACATGCGGCATGTCTACTTGTTGTGTGTCGTGTTGTAGCATATTTGTGCGAGCATTCATGTCTCCAAAAACAATGACTTGAGAGAGGAGAGGAGAGAATTCATAAAATTGGAACCTTATAGGGATGCGATTAATCTTCTTCAAAGTCGAAGCCAATGTTAGAGATGCCTCCACTCTTTGGTGAGCTCTATCCTGACTACAAATTGGTAGTTGCAGGCACAGATGATGTGCACAAATAACATATGTTGCTTAGAAGAAATATTAAAGAAGAAGAAAAGGTTGAGATGTTGAGACCAATCACATCCCTAATGTTGAAGCCAATGTTAGAGCCAATTCCACTCTCAAGAAAAGCTCTATAATCAAAGCTAATTTTAGAGCCAATTCCCCTCTCAAGAAAGGCTCTATGATTATAGTGGTGGTTATCAGGCCTCATCTCTTCAGATCATGCTAAGCAATATAGTTTTACCACTTGGTAGCATTGCTAGCTAAAGGTAGGCAAAGAAGGAGGTCTCTCTCTCTCTCTCCCTCTCTCTCTCTCTCTCTCTCTCTCTCTCATGTAAACACATAGGCAACAATTTTGATAGAAGGATGGAGATGGATAGAAATAGAGAGTTTAAAAAAAAAAAAGGGGGGGGGGGGGGGGGGGTTAATGGAGGGGAAGGGATCGTATAGGATAATGGAGCAGCTACTACATATTTTGTACTACATGGTTGGAACATAAATAAAGTAACAGGATTTACATTCCTTTTTTATGGATCAATGGAACTAGCAAGTATTATAAGAATAGAGGCTGGCATTCTTTTGTGGATCATAGCAACTCCACGGGTCACATACTAGTAGAATATAAAGTGCATAGCATGTAGTCATGAGAGTAGAGTGGAGCTCTGTATATATATATACAAAAGTAAAAGAGAGAGCATATGGTGATGGGCTAGCTAGACATGGATAAGTAAACGAGTTACGACTATCTTATGTAGTATAGACCATTAAATTTGGGTTAACATATGCCCACTTCATCAACAGAGTGAAATAAAGACAACGAGAGGGAGAAGCCTCTTCACAGTTTGAGGAGTTTGTCCCATTCTTTCAATGATGGAGGGTCTCAATATTCAGTATTGGAATCTAACGGGGATCCTATAAAAAAAAGAGCGCTTTTTTTGGGAGAAGGTAAGAAAGTCAATTATGAATTTTTGGGTGATCCAAGAACACACTTGGATGCTGCCAATTGCAAGAAACGAGTAGTAGGCAATAAGTTGGTGTTTTATGGGGAGGGTCTACTCAATTTTAGTTGAGTAGTAACCATGATCTTGGACCACATGTAGTGTTGAATCATGCATTAGGGAGAATCCTGGGAGTGAGAAGTAAGTGAGCATAACAATTTATCACAATATTTAACATATATGACCCCTGAAGCTTCGCGTGATAAGAAGCCATCTATTGATCGCATGTGCACTTTTTGTTGTTTAGCTTATGCTTTGGTGCCACAAATGCAGCACAAAAAATTGGATGATAAGGCTATTAAAACCATTTTTATTGGTTACAATACTAAAATCAAAAGTTACAGGTTATACCATCCGCAAACAAAAGGTATTAAGGTTTCATGAGATGTGTTGTTTATGGAAGATTCTGCTTAGCCTTTGTTGTCATGTACTAGAGATAGTAATGTAAGCTCAAAAGACATTTATGATAGTATGCTACCTCTTTTTTATGGTGGAAACTTAAATGTTAATTCCAATGAGACAAATGTACAGCCTATAGGGGTTTTTGAAAATTCTACAGATCAACTTATTTCTAATGTAGATGTACATGATGTACTTGATGTGGAAAGGGTTGAAATGAGCAGGCTAGAGGTATGCCAAAATGGATTCAGCATACTTTGCGTGACAACATAAATTGGATGCACATATGTCTAGTTGTACTCGTTCAGGTTCTTGACATGCATCTTACGCATCAAGTTGTTATGCTTTTGGCTGTTGCCAGTTTATGTGATGTGGAGGAACCTCTATCTTTTGATGAAGCAAAGAATTTTGAAAATTGGATGGTTGCCAGCAATCAGAATATGATGAACTAACTGACACATGGACTTTATGTGATTTGCCTCCTGGTAAAAAGGCCATTGGTACGAAGTGGGGTTACAAGTTGAAATGTATGTTGGATGGTGAGATTGATTGCTATAAGGATCGACTTGTTGCAAAAGGTTATGCGTAGCAGAAAGGCATAGATTATGAAGAGACTTTTTCTCCCATTGGTCGTATGAATACTGTGAATTTTCTATGTGCATTAGAAGCTCATTTTGGATGGGATGTACATCAATCAGATATTGCTACTGCTTTCTGGAATGGTGATATATTTGAGGAAGTTTATGTAGCATAGCCTCATGATTTTGTCATAAAAGGATAAGAAGATAAACTGTAAAAATGTAAGAAAGCTTTGTATGGATTTAAGCAATCTCCTTGTGCTTCGTATGAGAAAGTTGACAGTCATCTGGTTAAATGAGGCTTTTGTAATAGTCCAACAAAAAGCAATTTGTATGTAAAGCATAAGGGTGATTTACTTCCCATCATTGTTCTTTATGTTGATGATTTGCTGCTCACTGGATCAAATGAGACACATATGCCAAATTTAAGGCTGATTTGAATGCTACTTTCAAGATGAAAAACTTGGGGGTTTTTCAACATTACTTGGGCATACAATTTAAGAGTGTGTGATGGTGGTATTGCCTTGTGTCAAACACGCTACATAGAGACATTGCTATGTAAATTTGGACTTGAGGAATGCAAAATTGTCAAGCCTTGTTCTCTCTTGAAAGTGACTCTTGCAACAGTGATGTGAATAATGCCTCAAACTTGACAGGTCTAGGTTTTCCTTAGGTCATAAGTCTCCAGGTACTAGCAAGAGTCTGGTAAGAGTTTGTCAATGCATCAATAATAATGTGCACAAGTGAGCTATCAGCAATGACTTTGCCTACAAAATTGTATTGCTCATTGATATCCTTCATACTAGCAAGGAAAGTGTCCATGTCATCTTCCTTATGCATAATCTTTGACTCCAACTCTTTATGGGGTATCTATACAGAAATGAAATTTTAGCCTCATGCAACTTGCATAAAGATCATCCAAAGTATCCCAAGCATGTTTTGTTGATTTTGATGAGAAAATGTGATGAGTAATAGTGCATTTCACAGATAAAGCAATCAATGCATGAGCCTACACATCTCTAACCTCATCTCTAACCTCGGGGGGTGAGCGGGCCTCATCACTAAAGGGCACGGAGCTTTTAATGAAGATTGAGCGGTGGGATCAATGGCAAGCAAATTAGGACGCAGAGATCAAGGCGCGCGCAACCCTTGATTTCGGGGGTAAACTAGGACAAAATATACTAAACTTGGACAGGCGGGGAGCCTGTCCAAGTTTATTTATCATTTTATGGTTTGCCCACATGTCAACGCGCCTGTCTCGGGCGTAGCGGTTAGTACATTGGGCTCTCACGACAGTGGCGAGGGTTCGAGTCCCCGTGCTTGCGATCGGTGCCCATTTTTTGCCACCCTTCATTTGCTCGAGATTCCCCCTTTCAACCCCCACCGCGGATCCCATCTCTTTCCATTCGTGCCCTTTAGTGTTGAGGGCGGGTGGGGGAGAGGGGGGGGGGGGGTCACTATATGTAAAACCTATATATCACGTGCGTTCAACAGTTTTTTATAAAATCCCCTAGCTGTGAAATTTTCACCAATAAAAGGAACCCTTTTCCTATTCAATGTGTAAATTTTCTTTCAAGATTTTTCCACACCCTTCTCAATGTAAATCTATGAGAAAATATAGAATAAAATAATCCCTACTATTGAACCACGTGATATGCATTTTTTATTATAGCCCCCCCCCCCCCCCCGGAGTCTCTAACATCCCAACGAGATTGCTGAGTCAAAGGCAAAATAACTCTAGCAGCAACAAACCTACTAGCACCCGCAACATCCTTGACATAGCCGATATCCATGGGAGGAGGACATATAACAATGCATGTACAACATTCCAAACATTGGGTAGTTATCCCCATCTAATTTATCCTTAGTAGCAAACATCTTTGTTGTTGTCATCCATGGTGAGTGATTGCACTTGATATGAAAACTACCCAAAAAGAGTAAAACGAAGCAAGAGTAACACGTCTATTTAACACAATGCAAAGAGATATCATAAAATATAATATCTAACTAACACAAATGATTTTCTCATATTAAACGGATCATTTAATGTGGGAGAATAAATGGGAACAAGAGTTAGAATATAGACATGGCTTATGGATTTATCTTGACATGGGGCCAAAGTTAATGGGTCCAGATGAGAGATGGTATGTCAAAGAGCAATGCTAGTTAATGGAGATTGAAAGACCTTAGGGTTAGCTTCATTAAAGACCTCCAAAGGTTAGTGTTAAAAGTCCTTAGACCTAGGACCTTATGCAAGCTAGGGTTATGCTTGAGGCAAGAACGTGGCCCAAGCTTGAGGTGCCTATCGTGCTTGTTGATTAAGGTGCTTGTCTTGAATGCTGACTAAGGTGCTTGAGGTGATTGAAGTGCTGGACTAAGGTGCTTAAGGTGCTCCATGACTAAGGCACTTGAGGGGCTTAAGGTGTTCCAAAAGTCAACAAGGATCCCTACACATGGGGGGGCGAGCCCTACTTGTAGGAGCATGAGAGAGAACACACACACCCTCACTCAAGGCAAGCCTAGTCTAAAGAGGCAACAAGGACACATATCAAGCTCCTCTCCATGTTGCCCTCATAAGGTGCCTAAAGCCTATTGGTTGGCCTCTAAAGGGGTCAATGATAATTAAGCTAATTAAATTAATTGTTTAAGCATTTATCAAGTCCTCTCTCTCAAAGAACAAACGAGGACACTTGTCCAAGGACTACCCTTATTGCTAGTTATGACCCAAGCTTGTGATTGGCTAGGCTTGAGAGAGCCAATGAGATTCAAGCAAGGTCAAAAAGAGGGGGTCGACCATGCAACTTGGGGGCTAGCTTATGGGGTATACTCTCCCACACACACACACACACACACACACACACACACTCATTGTGTGAAGTGCCAAGTGTGAGAATTCCATCTCCTTCTCCAAGCTTGTTGAGAAGTTGAGAGCCTACACCAACACTCTTGGCTATGGAATGCAAATCCAACCAAGAGCCATGCTTCAATGCTTAAGCTTGCCTCCATCTTCATTACTATGTTATTATACTATGCTAAGCAAGAAGAGTGATGATAAGTGAGGAACTATTTTTTTCTCATATGAATGTTTCTTCTTCCTCTTCCGTACCCTCATTCCCTGTTGGCTCTCTCCCCCTTCATTGAAGGTCTTTGAGGCCTTGGGACTGAGGCCGGGGACGGTTAATGCTTTTACAAAGGTTATGTTATGCTTCTGATGCATGAAGTTTTCCATCTTCATTTTATCACCTAGGTCTCAAGGAAACCAAAGATTGTATTGTATCAAGTCTCTGTTTATGGGAGAATCTATTATACAAAAGCCTATTGGAGGGGGGACCAGCTCCACATAAATCCGATCCTCAACTGTTTCAAGTTCTCTAATTCTCTCTCTTGCAAAAGTATTGTTCATGCCAAGTTAATTAAGTATAGTGGTTAGGTTGCTACCACTAATTATGTTCACCCTCTATGCTCTCAAAGCAGTCTCATAAAAATGCTCACTTTAGTTCTCTTAATTTTGCTATTCTCAAAGTTCATAGGCCATTTTTATTACATTGGTATCAGATCTATTGGTTTCTCTTTTCTTGCTTAAGAAGAGAGATTCTTAAGGTGTCCGTGAAAGGTTGGACATGTCCATTGCAATAGGGTAAGTGGGATAGGGATCTATTATCTTGGTTGAGAATGACTTACTTCAAGGTACACCGTTGGGAACTATAGGCTTAATAATGGAGTCTCTCGGGGGTTGTAACCATTATTGAGCTACTGGAAAGCTCAACAGGAACCATATCAACCTAGCAACATTAGACCTTCTCCACTAGTCATTGTAAACAGCAGTCTCTAAACCACGGGCATGGCTGCTTGACAACTAATTTTCAAAGGTAAAGAAGAGTAGCGACTAAGGTTCTTGAGGGTACCAAAGCACAAAGTAAGATATACATAAGTTTAAGTAGCACGGTTGACAATAATCAAGAGAGTAGAATAAATATTAACAACTTTGATTTTTCACATGAAGGTGCTAATTATGATGTCCCCATGTTTGTTAATTATCTTGTTACTAGGTTGCAACAAGCTATGGGCAACCCTGCTTTGCAAGCTGCAGTTACTCAACAACTTCATGCTTAAGGGAATTTCCTTCCTCTCCAAGAGGAGAGAAAGCTTAGGAAGCCACTTGATGAGACTCCCAGAAGAAGACTCTTTCCAATAAAAGAGGAGGAATCCAAAGAATGAGAAAGAAATGAATCACTAAGTTCCTCTGAATATGTGGCTCTACGAAGATGTCAATCTAGACGATCTTCAATTCCTCCCAAGAGGAAACGGCCAACCTATAGTCCTTCTCCTCGTCACTCCGAGAGGGAAGAGAGGAAACAAAGAAAGAAAAAGGCAAGAAAGAGGTCACCCTCTTCCTCCTTCTTCTTCACCTTCCTCCTCTTCTGACAAAAGCAACAGCTATTCTCCTAGAGAATACAAGAGGAGAGGACATCGCAAATCTTACTTTGTCGAGAAGGGGAGAGAGACCGAGAGCTACAATTTTGGCAATAATTTTATAGGCTACTAACATCATGGTTATGTGGTGCCAATGTTTCAATTTAGGAGTAACAAACTTGTTTTGGGATAGGTTTAATGAGACCCCTTTTAATGCTTAAGTCCAAGACTTCACAACCAAGGCTTGGTTAGCCATTCGTATGATTGGGGACTTTAGCTCACCCCAATATTCTTTGAAAAACTCACCAGTCAATCCATCCCACCCAAGGATCTCTCTAAGACTTGTAGTGTTAGGGAGCATTCCTCTTCATTGCCAACCTTCTCCAGAAGGTTGTCTTGAGAGTGGGAAATTGTTTTTTTGACGCTCCTAAGAAGAGTAGATATGGCTTCATCCACTTCAAGGGAACTGGCCTCAGGTTCTTTGGGAAGCTTGCTCAAATCTTTCAAGGCCATGCTTGACCATGATGTTCATTTTACTACTATAACATTGTCCGAAAAAAAGGAAAATTGAAAGAGTCCATGCAAGTTTTGTCGTCCTTCTCAAGTTTTATTGGTTGACTATACACTAAAATCTACTTTTTCAAATAGTGTACCATAGAATACCAACATCCTTTTATACATCATGTGAACTAGTATGTTACTTGTTGTTTGCTATTGTGGCTAATTAAAAGTCCGACTTAAGTTTGTGACACTCTCCTCCCTCATATTTTCCCAAGGTGGCAACATGTGCAAACATTCTCTATGCATCGATAAGGTAGTGCTAAATATATTCATGGATGCTTCATATTAATTAGATCATCCTCCAAATCTACGATAAGGCAACTATAATAACTAACTATCAATAGTGACATCTCATATACAGAAAAATGGAAGAGATGACATCTAAACTCTATGAGAAGACAATCCAATGAAAATCCACCTGCATCAATGTGTGTATCCTTATAACCTTTTTGAAACATAAAGTATTTGTTGGTTGCTTTAAGTTGCTATATTGTTCCATTGACCTCGTTATTCTTGATATTCATTGGTTGGCAAATGACTTAGAGGTGATACATTTTTTTGCTCGTAGCATGGCTTAATTTTTCTAGGGTCTATAGATGGATTTATAACCTTGTTGTACATGGTGTATAATCTATGAGGATTTGCAAACTTTCATATCACATAATATTCCAATCATAATTTCTAAGATTTTGTTGTGCCATGGCCCATTAGCCAAGAAAGCTGATGCATGTGTTCATTTCTCTCTCTCTCTCTCTCTCTCTCAGTAAAATTGGACCTTCACATACAACATTGTTCATTACAAAGGAATACACAAAAATATATAAATTGAGAATTTTCTCTGACAATACTTTGAAGTAATTGGCCGTAAAGATATCTTCTTACCTAAATCTTTGTTCACCTATGTGATGTGTTACGTACTTGACATATTTGATGCACCATGTGTGTGTGCATTGTAGGGGGCTTTGTTAATGGCATGGATAGACTCTCTGGTTGTATTTATCTACCTATTATTGTTTGAAAAAGAAAAGAGACATTCTTTCTCTCTCAATCACTTTGTTTCCATTATTATTTCATAATTGAAGCTTTAACTTACACACAATGCAACCTCAAGTCATTAATTGTCACGGGAACACAATAATAGAGATAGACAGCAAAACAGAGGAAGAAATCTTTGTATTGATAGTGTTTGATACAACAGAGGAGCAATTGAATATATATATATATATGGGCGCACTCCGTTGTACGGAGCTCGAACCTCCCGACCACCCCCGAGCTTCAATTCGCTTGCATGCAGCGTCTCACTCGCACTCGCACTCGCACTCGCACTCGCACTCGCACTCGCACTCGCACTCGCAGAAGAGAGAATGGTCCATCCCCCCAAAACGCACCACCCGTCCTTCTATTCTCCTCCAAAAGCGCAAGACCTCTTAAAATAGCCGCTTTTCTATTTTTGGCGCTCGGTCGACTCGACTTGCGCGCCAATATACCTGCGAGAACAAGGTAAAAAAAAAACGTGATCGCGAAGCGATCCGTAGAGGTTAGTTTTTTTTTTTATTTTAAATTTTTTATTTTAAGTCCACAATTTTTCAGCTGTCTTCAACTGAACATAACTCCCAAACGGAGCCAAAACAGCCCAAGTCCGTCTCATACAATCTTGTTGCCCTCGCTGCGCTCTTCGACGGCTATGTGATGGAAAATTTCCATAGCCTGCTCCGATTTGCTGAAAATCAACCTGCAAAACAGCATTTTCTACAAAAACGATGCAAAAACAGCAAATCCAACTTTTTTCTTAATCTTTGGCCTTCAACGAGCATCAAAACATCAAAATCTCTAAAGACTCAAAGAACCAAAGTTGTTTCTTATAACGCACGCTTCAATCGCTTCATACATCACTTTTTCAAAATCCCACGTTAACGCCTTCAAAAATGCCCCAGAAAGTGCCTTCCGGATCAAAAAATTTTATCGGACGAAAACAATCCACACATCCTTCTACACAGTGGACTAACTTTAAAATGACAAAAACTTCCTAGAAAACAAAATTTATTACTAAAACACCTCGAAATCAAGTCTTGTTACATTAATACACTCAAACTTTAGTTTGTCATATCAACATAGCCTAACAAGATGCTCAAAACTCTCCCCATTTCTATGCTAGCACACTCATTCTTTCCAACATTCATTATGATATCATCTACATCCTTTCAAGATTCTATATTTGAGGATCCAAAAAATCGCGAGGTTAGTTACATGTAAAAGGATACATGGAGCTTGGTCTACAGATGTAGCTAGGTGAACATGAGATTGAGAGTGAGGAAAAGAAAAGATCAATGAGTTTCAACCATCCAACATTCTCATTAACTCTCCACACTCTCTTTCCCTCTCTCTCTCTAAGTGTATGTGTGTGTGTGTGTGTGTGTGTGTGTGTGTTGGAACTTGGTGGGTGGAATGAAACCTAATCAAATCTCACAAAATTTAAAGCTAAATGTGCTTGTAAGAAGGAGATTGGAGCGGTGCCATCATCATCTTATTGTCCCAACACACTATAATGAAGTAGAAGATCCATGTCTTTGGAGCATAAATTTTCATAGCGAGAAATCATTATTTAAAAGTGAAATCCCACACTTCATCATCATGACCATACACTTACTAATGCTTTGATAATGATTGATGATATGAGAGAGTGACATTGAATCATGATAACTTTAATCATACTATGGTGATGGCTGAAGACATCAAACATCAAATTAAATATTGAAGTTGTAATAATTTATAAAAATACAAATTACTATATGGCCATTAATTGCTAAAGCATGTTAATATTTGAGAGATGATCCATTGAACTCACCTTTAAATTCTTGAGCCTATCTTATCATCTACACTTTGCACCTAAGCAGTGATCCAATTTAGCTCCTACTCCCTTTGATATGAAACATGGTATTGGGACATTAGTGTTCTCCATTATTACACATCATTATACCCTTGCACATTTAGTAGGCTTACCTTCTTACCCAACTTTAGTGCTTGACTTTTATCACATTCAAGCTTGCTTTCCTCACATTTGTATCCTCCCAACTACTTCATGAATGCTCAATTGTCACCCTCATCTCCATAATCCTTAAGCATAGAGAGCCATTATCAACCTAGAATAAAGAATTTGACATGTTTGATTTGGTCCCATAGGTGATATTATCACGTTTGATGACAATACTAATCTGTGTGTGTGTGTGTGTGTGTGTGTTAATATGTGTGCGTGTGTGCATGTGTATATATGGGAGATAGGAGTAACCTTATATATTTATATATATTTTGCTTTATATGGCTATAGGGGAGCATGTTCTCTCTCTCTCTCTCTCTCTCTCTCACACACACACACACACACACACACACACACACACACACACAAACACACATTTTTTGGCTTTATGGGAGCTCATAGCAGCCCTCCCTCCCTCATCCCCCCCCCCCCCCCCCCCCCCCCCTCCTCTCCCTCTCTCTCTCTCTCTCTCTCTCTCTCTCTATGGTTTCAAGTAACAAATCTTGAGTTCAAATTGTCAGATTGATCTCTAAGATCCCTTGGGTTTTTTCCTACAACATTAGAAATTCTCCTCATGGGTGTGTGTGTTTGTGTACGTCACCTCTCTCTCTCTCTCTCTCTCTCTCACACACACACTCACACACACACACACACGCACACACACATGTATGTATATATGTATATGTATGTATGTATGTATGCATAGGTATGTATATGTGTGTGTGTATGTAAATATATATACATGTGTGTGTATGTGCGTGTCTATGTATGTATGGAAGATGGAAGCAACTTTATATAATTATATATATTTCACTTTAGTTGGCTATATAGGAGCATGCTCTCTCTCTCTCTCTCTCTCTCTCTCTCTCTCTCTCTCTTTAAAAAACACACATACACATACACATACACATACACATACACATACACACATATTTTTGGCTCTATGGGACCTCAGAGCAACCCTCCCTCCCTCATCCCCCCCGGCCCCCTCTCTCTCTCTCTCTCTCTCTCTCTCTCTCTCTCTCTCTCTCTCTGAGTAACAAATCTTGAGTTTGACTTGTCAGATTGATCTCGAAGACCCCTTGAGTTTTTTTCCTACATTAGATTCTTCTCATGTGTGTGTGTGTGTGTGTGTGTGTGTGTGTGTGTGTGTGTGTGAGAGAGAGAGAGAGAGAGAGAGAGAGAGAGTATACATCTCTCTTTTTCCATGTCCCTCTCCCTCTCCCTCTCCCTCTCCCTCTCTCTCTCTCTCACACACACACACACAAACACACCTATGAGAAGAATATATATATATATATATATATAAGAATGAATATATATATATATATATATATGCATATGTACATACATTAGGAATGCATATGCACATACATTAGAAATTCTTCTCATGGGTGTGTGTGTGTATGTGTGTGAGAGAGAGTGCTCTTGATAGAAGTGCCTATCTCTTTTGAGGCTACTATGATCCTCTCTCCATTTAGCTTACCATGGGAAAATTCTAACAATATAAGAGAGGTTTCTCATTTGATGTTTGAATTTTCCAATTTGCCCATGTGGCTAGTTGTACTCATCTCTCACAGTTTCAGATTGTTTGTTCAGTGTCCTCAAAATCATCACCATTTGAGCATACTTAGAGTTGTTTTTAAGTAGTACAAATTAGCCTCTTTTCATTGTGTGTGTGTGTGTGTGTGAGAGAGAGAGAGAGAGAGAGAGAGAGAGAGAGAGAGAGAAAGAGAAGAAATCTCTCTCTCTCTCTCTCTCTCTCTCTGTGTGTGTGTGTGTGTGTGTGTGTGTGTGTGTGCATGTAGTCGACCCATTGTTTCATTCCATGGTAAATCCCCTTTATCATCTTTTACCAAACACTGAGGATATTTTAACGTGAGCAGTTATGAGAATCAACTTCTCTCTAATCTCTTTGTCTCTCCCCCTATCTTCCTTTCATTGGTTAGTGCCTTTTTTATCTCTCTCTCTCTCTCTCTTCCTCCCCCCCCCACACACACACATACACAGAACCTCTCTCTAATCTCTTCTTCTCGTTGATTAGTACCCCTTTAATCTCTCTCTCTCTATCTCTCTCTCACACACACACACACACACACACACACACACACACATGCATGCACGCACACACGTGCACGTGTTGAAATTGGTCTATCTACCATCCCTAAAGGTAATCCACACAAGCAGATGTACTCCTACTAAATCTGATAGTGGACTATCCAAAAAAGTCCTCTCTTTGCCATCTCTCTCTCTCTCTCTCTCTCTCTCTCTCTCTCTCTCTCTCTCTCCTCCCCTGTGACATACTTGAGTTGCATCGAGAGCTACCCCATGGATGGCCGAGCTTTGTTGTAAGCAGACAAGCCCTCCTCTCTCCATAAAAATACACTCAAAGTTCAAGTTTTTGTTGATGCCTTTGTCATGTGCATATACATATATACAAGCACTCACTATAGTAATCGATAAATTGAGAGAGAAAAGACACTAACACAGATGCCCAATTTTCAACAATTTTTCAAGCACTTTAAGAAAGGGTATAGAAGTGTCTCTTTATAGCTACTTTTAAAATTTTAAAAATACACTTATTTGTTTTCAAAATACATTGGTATAGGGTTACCCATGCCATCGTGGCAAGCTGCAATAAATAAAAGTTTGTTATTATAGTACACCTACTGTATTCTTGGTAGCCTCGGAGAGAGGACAAACGTGTAATCTTCAATACCTCAAAGCTTAGCTTGAGTTTGAGGCTATTTTGTAGATTTTTTGAGATTTAAATACATCCACTCACTATTGTGAGTTTGGCCAAAAGAATTTATTTGAAAAGACACTTGCACAAATTTCCAAAAGATATTAATATTGGCCTCAAAAAACACCCTTTGAAAAGACAAAACCAAATTTATCTCTAAAAATTAAATTATCATTAAATAAGAAAATATCCACAATTTTTATTTGTTATGTGCAATGAAGCTTAAACATTTACTTTGTGTCGAGTAGAAAGTCAGTTGAGTTTACATTTTCAAAAGTCTTTTTCTATGTGTACTTAAATTTAAACAGGTGCACTTACTTTGTCTAAAGTAGAAAGTCTTTCATTTTTCATTCTCAAAAGTCTTTTCCTTTCTTCCAATGTTACTATATACTTTTGCATTTTAAATCTTCTTGCTCTTGATTTTGCATTTTAGAATAAAAGTTTTATAAGGTTTTCTGTTGAGTGAAGCATTGAGAGACATGTGGGGTCTCTCCCTCCTTGGAAACTTTCAACTCCTTTGTATATAGTATAGAAGTTAATATTGAGTCTATGGAAAAGTTATGTTAGGTGTATGTGTGGTAGGTAAAAGCGCATCCCTTGAATCTTTTGTAGCAAAAAGTATTGCAACTAGGCCTATGTTGATTATCACGTGTTGTTTTTAGACTAATCATGCATACAAATGCAAATTTCGTAACGTGCATTTGACTACTAGCGAGCAATCTATTTGTTGGGATGAGAGAGAGAGACGCACACACACACACACATACCATATATAGTGCGCACACATACGTGTAATGTGTGGAAGAGAGAAATAAAGTATGTATATGTATACATGTGTATGTCTTGAATATTTGCTTCTCAATTGTGTGTGTGTGTGTGTGTGTGTGTGTGAGAGAGAGAGAGAGAGAGAGAGAGAGAGAGAGAGATAGCGTGCACATGAAGCATTTTCAATGGGGTCATTGGCACCATGAACATACTCAGATTGATTGCTACTTTGCGCAGATGATGGCAGTCGTTCATACGAAGCTGGAGATGATGTATTACTGACATTCAAGATGCGGATCAGGCAAGGAACCAACGAGCTCCACATCACTTGGGTCATAGATTTTGCAAGTTTGCGACACCTTCAAACTAGTTTTTGCCATGCAAACACAGTGAATGCTTGCAAAAAGTGATGAAAAGGAGGCTCTAGTTCGCGATATTATTGGTAGCAAGTTGTTTCTCTGAGTGCAAGGGCATGGTGGGTCCTATTGATATGGAGGTCCCTTTTTCACCGAATGACCCTCGCAAACGACCCATATGCACAACATACGAGAGAGGAGGGGAAGAGTTTAACTTAGTGAGAACAAGGCCTAATAGAGTGAGATCATGGACAATAGTGTTACCAATGAACTAAGTATTAATGTTAACTGGGAGACAAAAAGACTAAAAGAGGATGCCTTCGTATTTGAACCAATCGGGACTTGTTCTTCAATGATTGAAAGTAGGAATGGATTACTTTTTCAAGGAATATTGACATGTTGTTCAAACGGATCAAAAGTATCTCACATGTGGAGATGAATTAAGCATGCTTTTAGTGATATGCGCTAGCTAGGTTGGTTGGTTAGAGCGTTGATCGGTGGAGTGAGATGTTGTGGGCTCAATGGGCATCCGCGCCGGTAGGAACCCTAAATTTTTTAATCAATTAAATGCAATTAATGGCAGATTAAACCCCCATGGTTGATCCCTTCACTTTCCTAGTGTCACTTATAGTCAAAAAAAGGGGTGGGGCGGAGGGAGGGGGGGCTAACACATGAATTTGTTTTCTATTTGTTTAAGGCCATCATACATACCACTATACACACACACACACACACACACACACACACACACACACACACACACACACACACAGAGCCACTATAGTTGAGCTCTCTCTAGCTCTATACTCCGAACACTGTCACCACCTATCCTACTCTAATTTTCCTTCAAGCCCCTTTTCACGCTCAAGAGCTAACACTTAGGTTGAGCGAGCTTAATTCAATGTTTTTGCACTCTATAACTCTTTTATCAACTAGGGTAAAGGAGCCAGTTTTGAGGCGCCTAACTTGGGCGTGGCAAAAGTCACACTACAATGCAGGTATTTTTTGGGTCGTGAGCCAGCAACTCGGGAGGCCCTAGCAAACCCATACCAAGTGGACACGTCATCCTTGAATTCGAAAGTCGCGAGGGTCGGCTCAAGCTTCTTCAACAATCACGTCCACTCAAAGATACCAAGCTTTGGATTGCAGAAGAACTCACTCCGTTACAACTCAAACACAAAAGTGAAGAGCTCAAGAAGGTACATGAAGCACACAACAAGGCAAATGGGCAGTCTATCGAGGCGGTAAAGCCATCATCCAGGAGTTTAGAAATCCCAAACCGGCCCTCCCTACAGTTGACTCCCCCTAGGTTTCTATTTTCTTCTCTCATCTCCCTAATGGACCCTAAGTCCTTAACTGATATGTATTGTCATCTTTTGCTTAATGTGCAACCGTTGTAATGTCTGCTTTTGGTCCCATAGGTCATATTTGACCTCCGTGGATGATAATTCAATCCATCTCTCTCTCTCTCTCTCTCTCTCTCTCCCCTTTTGGCACTCACGACAGCCAAAATAATGGGTGTTGCTATTATTTGCAACATAAAGCCTAGGGCCATAGAGCAGCAACACACAATGCTCCCTAAGGCCATACTGAACCAAACAGCTTGCGAAATATTTTGTGCAATAGAACTAAACTATATTGCACTGAAGAACATAGCTATGGCGCAACAAAAGTGTGGTGCAGATGCCGGCTCCGATCTTCTTGGCTTGTGGACTGCCTTTACCCTTTGACATCGTGCATGGCCAATTCCACTTGATGCTGACATTTGGTAATTCAAATGGCTTATCTTCTTTCTAGGAGGTTCTCACTAGCCACAACCCCTTACTCCATTGTGTGTGGCCGTGCGCTCACAAGTAACAATATCGCATCTTCCAAACTTGTGGCCGACATTAATGAGCTACATTTGAGTTTGATTTCCCAAGCCATTGATATATAGCTCACAAATGACTCTTCTAAAGGTATTGATATCAGTTCCCAATGCCGTTGAATTTAAACAATTTGCTAAAACAAGAGAGATGGTTAACAGAAAATCATCCTAATTTCAAAAAAAAAAGCTTCAATATGTCATTCATGGAAAGATACATTAACCACATTTTGCAAAAATTGGTGCTTAACCCATGACTCTTTAACAACATTGGATGTGTGACCCTTGAAAATCCTTATAGGCACCCTTACATTCATCTACATTCTTAGCATGCTAAGCATATTTGTACTTAGTTGTAATCCTTCGCTAGAGAGAGAGAGAGAGAGAGAGAGAGAGAGAGAGAGAGAGAGAGAGAGAGAGAGAGTTCTATTATCGTCCTGGGAGGTCAAATATGACCTATGGGACCAAATGAACATGTCACGTGGTGTGAGTGGAGTTCATAAGTGACTCTCGATGCTCAAAAATGGCTGAAATGAGCGTCGCAATAGAGAGTCCACATCGTGGTTGGGAGAGGAAGGTATGTAGGGAGAGATCATGGCTGAATATATGGGGAAAAGAGGACCTAATGTGGTCAAAAGCTGAGCACTCAAGTAGTGTGTGGTACTCACTCTCTCGCACTTCACGAGGGCATAAGGTGCAAAGTCGATGACACTCCTCGCCAGTGCCCCAACGTCCTGTCTCGCAGCGTAGAGAATGGGAGCTAAGACGAATGGAGGCAATGGTGTGGATCGCACTCAACGAGATGGGCTCAAGGATGTAGGAATGGGTTCGGTTACCTCGTTCCGAGAAGAAGAGAGATTTGTAGTTTGGGGCAACGTGTGTGGTGTAATGGCTGAAGCGAGAACCTCCGGATTTCTCCCAAGCCGTGATACATTGGCGTTGTAAGAAGGCCTCATTAACTTGAGAGTCGATCGACGCATCCTTGACCAAGTGACATGCATCCCATCTTCCAAACCATTTCTTGATATCAAGCATCCACCCCGAACTTAGTATTTTGCTCTTGCATGTCTTTTGAACCATTTGACTTGCTTCATATGCGATTCTAGGAAGTCGATGCAAAGGGCTACGTTGTGTCTTACGCATGTACTCCACAACCCTTTGCATGCCCAAGACCTCAATGGGAAGCAATCCGGACTCAAGAAGTAAGAGCATGTAGGGTGTTTGTGTCTTGACTTGGAGAAAGTTGGTGAGAGAACGCTTTTGGACATTCTCAAACTCTTTCCAAGTAGACTTCCCGATGCTTCCACCCCACACCTCCACTCCATAAAGAAGCATCGGTGTCACCAATGTGTCAAAGAGGTACTTTTTGAGAGCCCAACACTTGATCTCTCCTGCATTGCACATGTTCTCAAATGCATAATAGGCCCTCTTTCCGGCTTCCAAGCGACGCATTGCACAATCTTTCCATTTATGATTGGATGGAACCTCAAGGCCAAGGTACTTGAAGTGATCTACCACTTCAAGTTTCTCATTGTTATATATACAATGCATGGATTTTCATCATTGAGGGTCTTTACAAGCATAACCTTGGTTTTGGATCCATTCACGATCAGCCCGCTATGTAGGCAAAAGCATTCCAAGACACTCATAAGCTTTTGTGCATCTTCTAAGGTATGTGCCAAGAGCACTACATCATCGGCATAAAGCAAAAGCATGATCACCGCATTTCCAATCTTAACCTCTTCTATGCCTTCTTGTTGCATAAAGTCAAGAACCATGCATTCGAATTCATCAATGAGTAGCCCAAAGAGGGTTGGGGAAAGTGGGCATCCTTGTTTGACACCAATAGTGCTTGCAAAAAATTCTGAAATTCCATCTCCCATACGTAATCGACATATCACTTTTTGGTAGATGCGAAAGACTGCATGCATAAATTCTCTCGACACTTGAAGGCTTTGCATACGTCTCCAAAGATTTCCTCGCGGTACCATGTCAAAAGCTTTCTTGAAATCCACAAAGCAACAATACAACTTTTTTCCTTTCAATCGAGACGCTTCCATAAGAACTCGAAGAGTGACAAGGTGATCAATAGTGCTATGATGCTTTCGAAAACCTGCTTGGCCAAGTGCACGTTTGCCATTCTTTTCAGCCCATTCACTTATCTTCATCTCCATGATACATCCAAATAACTTTGCCATTAAAGAACCAACCATTATAGTGCGATAGTTGTTCACATTGTTTACATCTCCTCCTTTGTGCAAAGGTTTGATCCAATTTGCACTCCAATCATGAGGCATGCCATACTGAAGTGCAAGGTTAAACATATCGCATATCCAATATCGTGTTTTCTTGCTTGTACATTTAATCATTTCAGCCTTGACACCTTGAAGGTCACCTGCCTTGCGAGTAGCAAGTTTCTCAAGCGCACGGCATACATCTTCAATGGTAAAGAAGGGAGACATAAACGGAAGGGAGCTACAACACTCCATCTTATCAACATTGGGTTGCTCATAGAGATTCTTACAATGCATATACATATCCTCAAGAGTCAAGTCACCAAAGCTCTCAACGCGCTTGCCTTTTAGATTTTGCCAAAACTTGCCACATGCATGTGCTTTCTCTTGTGCTAAAAGAAGTTTTTTTTCGACTTCCCACCTTCTCCTCTTCTTTTGAACAAGTGCTTTGTATGTGTGTAAACATTCCAAGTAAACTTCCTTGTCTTTGATTGCATCCAATCTTAGCAAGTGTTTTCGGGCTTGACTACATTCCATGTCAAACCATTTCTTCTTGGTGCTACCCTTCTTAGACCTTTTGCAAGACATGTGTTTCACCGAAAAGCATTCCTTCGCACAAGAGAAAATTACTTCTTTGAAAACTTTCCACTTGCATTCTAATGTTGGGCTCTTTTGATGCTCTATCATGCTTAACATTTGGTCCACCATATCAGCATATATAAGTGCTCGTTTGAAGTCTAGACGTAGGTACAAATGATTCACATCATGATTGGAGGCTATATGCTCGGGTCGTTTACCACACTTGAGGTCAATACATAACATCCTATGATCCGATTCCGGATTCCATTCACCAAGTGTAAAGCTTTGTATGCATTCTAGAGTGGCTTCCGAGAACAACATAAAGTCAATCATGCTAGCACCGTTGTGCTTTCTACATGTAAAGTCATTGGTGCCTTGCCATAGAGATACACCATTTGCAATGAGCATTCCGATACTATTGCACATATGTAGAAGTGGCTTTCCATAGTGATCCACTTCTTTTTCATCATTAGAACTTCGATTATACATGTATGAGTCATCCATTCTTCTTGAGACATGTGGCATGTCTACTTGTTGTGTGTCGTGTTGTAGCATATTTGTGCGAGCATTTATGTCTCCAAAAACAATGACTTCACCTTGATCCTTGTAATGAGCAATGTCTTCCTCTAGTTCAACAAAGGGCTGATCTCTATCCATATTCAAGCAAGCATAAAAGTTGGAGTCATAGTGAGGAATGTAGCAACCGGCCACAAACATGACTTGACCATTTGGTGGGCTGATTTTCAGCCATAAGTAGCGTTTATACTTATCTTCTTTGACAATGGAAAAATCTTTCAAACCCTTTTTGGTCATACATGCTACGCCTCCTTGGCCTCTTCGCTGCTTTGCATTTTTGGCCCACATCAAAGAATGCACATCGTATTTGTCAAATCCCATGTTTCGACAAGAAGTATCACATTGGAGTCATTGGTAAGCTCATCAATGCCAATTCCCGCATTCCATGGATACCCGTTACAATTCCAAAAGCTTATTTGCAAGCGTGAGTTGGTCTCATAGATCATGTGTCCCTATTTGTTGGGTGGACTTGCATCCTCCTTAAGTGGCTTTTCTTCTTGAGGTGATACCTTAAACTTCTTGCTTCTTTCCTCATATGCTTTGCGACGTACATTTTGTTGCATAATAGTGCGATCCTTATATACATTACAACCTGTTCCTTTGAGGTAGATCCAACCATTGTTAAGGATGAGCTTTCTCTTTACCTCATCAGCCATGGTACATACAATAGGTCTTTCTGAGAGAGAGAGAGAGAGAGAGAGAGAGAGAGAGAGAGAGAGAGAGAGAGATGTTGCTACAACTACAGAAAGAGATCTAAAAAGAGATAGGGAAGTTGATGTTGCAACCTAGGAAAGAGAATTTAAGAAAGTGGACAGAGAGGTTGCAAGCTTGGGAAGAGAGAGAAAGAGGGATGGGCCTTGATGGTTAAGGAAGGAGACGTTGTAGCTAAAAGCGGTTGCAAATTTGGAAGGAGATGTTGCAGTTATGGAGAAAGAGGTTGTAGATTTAGAAGGAGTCCTTGTAGTTGCTATTGAGAAAAAGGTTGTAGATCTAGGAGGAGATGCTATAGATCTAACCCGATTTTTGGTTAGCATGAGAGTAGGAGTAGACTGAGGTGTCAGGCATTTCAGAGAGAGAATGGGGATAGAGATTACAAATCTACTATTTTAGCACCTCATGTGTGTGTGTGTGTGTGTGTGTGTGTGTGTGTGTGAGAGAGAGAGAGAGAGAGAGAGAGAGAGAGAGAGAGAGAGAGAGAGAGAGAGAGAGAGAGAGAGAGAGAGAGAGAGAGAGAGAGAGAGAGAGAGATAGATAGATAGATAGATTTTATTATCGTCCTCGGAGGTCAAATATGACCTATGGGACCAAAGTTACATGTGATGTAGTATGTGTATGGCTGATGAGTGACTCTCGATGCTCCAAAATTGTAGTGATGAGAGTGGCAATGGAGAGCCCACACTTTGGCTGGGAGAGGAAAGTGTGTAGGTCTAAGTTATGGCTGAAAATGTGAGAGAAGCAAGTTCGGATGTGATCAAAAGCTGAGCACTCTAGTACTATGTGGTACTCAGACTCTCGAACTTGCAGTGAGCATAATGTGCACAATCGATTTGACTCTTCTCCATTGCCCCAACGCCCTATCTCGCATCGAAGGAAATGGGAGCTAAGCCGAATTGCTACGATAGTGCGTATTGCGGACAAGGGAATAGGCTCAAGAATGTAAGTGTGAGTACGGTTTCCTCTCTTAGCGAAGAACATGGTTTTGTAGTTGGGGGCAATATAGGTGGTGTAATGTATGAAGCGTGACCCACCGGATTACTCCCAAGCCGTAATACATTGGCGTTGTAGAAAAGCTTCATTCACTTGAGAGTCAATTGAAGCATCATGTAGCAAGTGTAATGCATCCCATCTCCCAAACCACTTCTTTATGTCTTGCATCCATCCCGTGCTCAAGATCTTGCTTTTATGCGTCTTTTGAATTTTTTTGCTTGCTTCCCATGCAATTGTAGGAAGTCGATGTGAGGGGTTTTGACGCATCTTTATCATGTACTCCACAACCCTTTCCATGCCCATAACCTCAATTCGAAGAGATCCCGACTCAAGAAGTAGGAGCATATATGGTGTTTGTGTCTTAACTTGGAGAAAGTTTGTAAGAAAACGCTTTTGGACATTCTCAAACTCTTTCCAAGTAGACTTTGAGATGCTCCCGCCCCACACTTCAACTCCATAAAGAAGAACCGGTGTCACCAATGCATCAAAAAGATACTTCTTGAGAACCCAACACTTGATGTTTCTCGTATTACACATGTTCTCAAATGCATAATATGCTCTCTTTCCCGCTTCCAAACGACGCATAGCACATTCATGCCACTTGTGATTGGATGGAACCTCAAGGCCAAGGTACTTCAAGCTCTCAACAACTTCAAGTGTCTCGTTGTTGTACACAATGCATGGCTTCTCCTTATGGTTGGTTTTCACAAGCATAACCTTTGTTTTGGATTCATTTACAATCAGCCCACTATGCAAGCAAAAGTTCTCAAGGACAACTATAAGTTTTTGTACATCTTCTAAAGTGTGTGCTAGAAGCACTACATTATCCGCATAGAACAAAAGCATGATTAACACATTGCAAATAGTGACCTCTTCAATGCCTTCTTCTTGCATAAAGTCAAGTACCATTTGTTCCAATTGATGGATGCATAGACCAAAGAGAGTTGGTGACAATGGACATCCTTGTTTAACCCCAATAGTGCTTACAAAAATTTCTGAAATTTCTCTTCCCATGCGCAATTGACAAATCACCTTCTCATAGATTCGAGAAACCGCAAGCATAAACTCACTTGGCACTTGGAGTTCTTCCATCCTTCTCCACAAATTGTTACATGGAATCATATCAAAGGCTTTCTTAAAGTCCACAAAACAACAATACAATCGCTTGCCTTTCAACCGACTTTCCTCCACGAGAACACGAAGAGTGACAAGATGATCAATGGTGCTATGACATCGACGAAAACCCGCTTGTCCCTTTGCACGCTTGTCATTCTCTTCAGCCCAATCACTCAATTTCATCTCCATTATGCACCCAAACAACTTTGCCATAAGAGACCCAATCATTATAGTCCGGTAGTTGCTTACATTCTTTACATCCCCTCCTTTATGCAAAGGCTTAACCCAATTAGTAATCCAATCATAAGGCATACCATGTTGAAGTGCAAGGTTGAACATATCACACATCCACTCATGGGTAAAATCTCCCGTCCATTTGATCATCTCCGGCTTGATACCTTGAAGATCTCCTGCTTTGCGAGTGGCCAACTTTTCAAGCCCACCGCATACATCCTCAACAGTAAAAAAAGACGGCATACATGGGAGTGAACCATAAAATGGCATTTTTTTAGTATTTGCTTGCTCATATAATTGCCTACAATGTGTGTACATATCCACTAGACTCAAGTTACCAAAATTCTCAACCCGCTTGCCTCTCAAGTTTCTCCAAAATCTTCCACATGCATGTGCCTTTTCTTGGACTTGAAATTCTTGTTGCTTTACTTCCCATCTTCTTCTCTTCTTTTGAATCAATGCCTTGTATGTATGCAAATGACTTTGATAGTTGTCTTTGTCCATAGTTGCATCAAGCTTTATCAAGGACTTTCGAGCATCTTGACATTCTTTATCAAACCACCTTTTGCGTGATCTATCTTTGTTGATACCATGGAGATGCTTTATGGCAAAGCATTCTTCCGCACAAGAACAAATAGCTTTCTTGAAAGCTTCCCATTTAGTTTCCAATGGTGCATCACATTGAAGCTTTGTCATCCATAATTTTTGCTCAACCATTTCAATGTACATTGGTGCCCGTTTGAAATCCATACATAGTGATAACTTCTCTTTCCTTTGGCTGAGATTATCATGCTTAGTTGCTTCTCCACATGAAAGGTCAATACATAAGGTGTGATGGTCGGATTCCGGGGTCTATTGACCAAACATAAAACTCTTTATGCGATACATAATGGCTTCAGAGAGTAGCATATAGTCAATCACACTATCCCCATTATGTCTCCTACATGTAAATCCATTGGTTCCACTCCACAAAGATACACCATTGGCAATGAGCATACCCGTGCTATTACACATGTGTAAAAGTAACTTTCCATAGTGATCCGGCTCTTTCTCATCCATTGAAGTACAATCATACAAGTAAACTTCCTCCAACTCCCTTGAAATGTATGGCATATCAAATTGTTGAGTATCATGTTGCAATGTTTTTGTGCGAGCATTCATATCCCCAAATACAATAACATCACCTTCACCTTTCAAATAAGCAATGTCCTCTTCCAAATCAAAAAATGGTTGATCTCTATCCATGCAAGCATAAAAGGGAGAATCATGATGAGGAATGTAGCAACCGGCTACAAAAATGGGTGCTCTTTTTGGTGTCATAATTTTCAGCCATACATAATGTTTGTACTTGTCATCTTTCACAATTGATACAAAATCTTCCAATCCTTTCTTAACCATACATGATAACCCTCCTTGTCCTCTTCATTGCTTGGGATTCTTTGACCACATCAATGAATGTACATTGTAATCCTCCAAGCCGTTAATCCTTTGTGTATCATGCTCCCAAGTTTCAACAAGAAGTACAACATCGGCTTTGCTTGTTAGTTCATCAATGCCAACCCCCGCATTCCATGGGTATCCATTACAATTCCAAAAGCATATTTTCAATTGTAACTCGGTTTCATAGGTCACGCATCCCTATTTGCTTAAGAGACTTGCCTCCTCCTTGGGCACATTTTCTTCATGAGAGATCTCCTTGTTTTTATTATTCTTTTCCTCATATGCCTTGCGACGCATATTTTGTTGCTTAATAGTGCGATCTTCACATACAAAAAATTTTGTATCCCTCAAATAGATCCAACTATTATCAAGGATAATCTTTCGCTTGGTCTCATCCGGAATGGTGCATACAATTGGCCGTTCTCCCGAGCGAGGAGCTCCTTGCTTCCCCACTCTATGTGCTCCATAGACCATAACTCCAGACATGCCAAAGTGGGTTTTGAAGAAATCTTCAATAACAATGGCAAGAGAAGGAGGTGTCTCTAACTTCTCTTCGGGAATTCCACGAATAACAATGTTCTTGGAACGTCGCTCCCGTTCCTTCAACTTACATCCACATTCTCAACATTCTTTGTTTGAACCATAGCTTGCATGAGTGAGGAATTAGAAACCACATTGCTACCACATACATCAGCCCAAGACTTGTTTGTGCATACATTTTTCATGTCGCATACATCCCGGCTCATAGTGTCAAATTTCTCCTCTTTCAATACATGGTCATGCTCTACTTTGCTCATCTGCTCCTTCAAAGCATTCAAGTCCACAAGAGAGCGTTTACATTCCTTGACTTCCTCTTCAAGTTGCATCATACGTGTTGTTTGCATCTCAAGTGTCCTCTTGACATTCTCATTCTCAACCACAAGTACCCTTAGTGTGCCATTCTCCATTGCAAGTGCTCGTAAGTCTTCGCCTTGTTTGTTTACGGTCTCTTGCAATGATACCAAGTACGCCATGATCATGGTTTCCGATGTCGTTGGTTGGGTGGTTGTGTTGTATCTCCACACTTAGGAGATTTTGGATCATTTTCCACAATGGTTGTGGACCTTGTTGAAGAAGAAGGACCCTTGCGAGTGCCGGAAGACATTGTATGTAAAATAGGAGATGAGAATCAATTTTGTTGAACTTGTTCACTTCGGAAATGCTGCTACAGAATGTCTTCCATAACTCTGAAAATTTCTGTCTTTACATCAATGCGTAGAGGACTTCGTGCTCTTCGATTGAGGGTATAGATCACCCAAATCGGAGTTCGGATGAAGAAGTTATGATCAAAAGAGTGGACTGCTGTCTACTACATCAAAAAACGACTGCGTTTTTTGAGAGAGAGAGAGAGAGAGAGAGAGAGAGAGAGAGAGAGAGAGAGAGAGAGAGAGAGAGAGAGAGAGAGAGAGAGAGAGAGAAGAGATAGGAAATAGAGATAGAGAGAAAGAGAGATAGAGAGAGAGTGATATTTATATATAGAGAGAGAAAGAGATAGGGAAATAAATAGAGAGAGAGAGAGAGAGAGAGAGAGAGAGAGAGAGAGAGAGAGAGATTAAGCTTGGGAAACTTTTGGAGGGAGAGAAACAAGAAGAGAGAGAAGAGAAAGAGGAAATAAGATAAAGGAGATATTTAAGATTTGAAAGAGGAAGGTTACTTTTTGAGGGAGAGTAGCTTTTACCATATATGGTAAAATCTGCATATAATCTTTTAGATAAAAAAAAAGAAAAAATAATCTATATAGGCCTCTCTAAGCTATCTACCCCACCACTCTAGCCTTTGGGCAAAGCTTCATTAAGTTTTAAGTACTTCCTTTAATTGACAAATAAAGAGGCCCTCTTGTATCCTGATCTCTTCCTAATGTTTATTTCTCTCATTGGAAAGTGGGCTGGTTGGGTGGACCCGAGTACGTGCATGCTTTTCTTGAGCCGTTTAAACAATTGCTACGAGGTAGAATCTAGATACAAGAGGACTAGCTCATCTCTCCTCAACTTTAGGATAGACCGAGAAATGGACAATCCCTTCAATGTATTGGGATGGATTATGAAGTGGGGTACTTTCTTGACCTCTGCTTGTGGGGTACTTTCTCGACCTCTACAAGGAGGGATCTTATAGGTTCAACATGTGGAACCAAAGGATATTCTTCCACATATTAATCAATGGGAAATAATGAACCAACCATTGCATGGAAGTTTCTAGCAAAAGGTTGGAGAGTTCACTGTAAGAATTGTGAGAGAAAGGATGTCATGATGAAAGAGTTGAAGGAAGAAGTGGAGCCACATATTTTGAGAAATGCCTACCGTCCTGAATCTCTACTCTCTCTTTTTTTTTCTAGTAAAACTCACAATTGTGAGTGATTGAATTAGAACAAGAAATATGCAAATTAGTCTCAAGCTCATGCCGAGCCTTGAGAGACAGAGGGTTACATCCGAGCTTAGTTAAACGTACCTAGTAGCGTATCATTACGAGAAGCCCAATTCTTTACAAAGCAAGGCTCAATCAAATAGCAAGAGTCACCCTAAGCAAATCATCAGAGTTATGACTTCTACCTACCATCTATATAATCTCCTTGCTTTTTCGTACAATCTCTGAGAAGCTAGCCATAGGGAGGTCACTATCAAAGACACAAAAAGTCATGGTCTTCCAGATATTATTGAAGAAATACTAACTAACAATTTGAGTACAAATTAAAATTGTAGACTTTATATTTCTATCTCCACGCTTTCCCTCTCTAGCTGTTCCTTATCATGCCTCTGAGCTTCTAGGTTGGCCTCCATTTTTCACTACCAGATCGCTTCCCTCCATTGGGCTTGATCGCAAGCTCTTTGATCATATGCCAATTGGCTTATGACTGCATCAAAAAATGCATCCTTTCCGGTATCAAACATGTAGTCCGTCGTATAAGCATTATGGTCCTCCGATTGTAACCAAAGAAACAACCAGTCTTTTAAGTGTCTGCCAAGAAGTCTTGTCCCTGCTTTTTAGTATGGTCCTCCAACTTGGGAGCAAGAAGCCAAGTTCCTTCATTGTTCTGGCACACTTTGTATGTGCTATCATCAATTATAAGAGTGTTATCGTGCCTAAATTGTGGGTTTTTTCTCCAAAATAACTTCAAGTCTTTGAAGATTACAGGCTTATTGTGACTCAACCAAGACGCCCTTCTGCAATCTTGTTGTGACATAACACCTGATAGCAAAGGCCACTTCAATTTAAAGACATTGTCTAGGATTCCTTCCAAAGTTAGGTGTCATGCAATTGCTCCATATAAACACATTGAAAAATCTAATGCACCAATCCAAGAACCTGTGGATGTCTTTGCGACAATAGACTTCTCGAGAGCAGACTGCATATGTGCTTTATCATTTCTCTTGCATATGTAGGAGGCTTTTCATCAAAGCGTGTCTCTACAATGGTAACTAAAAGGCCATTCAAATCAAGTATGAGGTCTTGCTTATCGTATTCCTTTAGCTTTGGCACCCATATTGGGCCCGAAAGAGAATACCACTCAACAAAAATGACATCCCCAGAGGGATGTACGTAATCGGAGTACTCTTCAATTTTCCTCCTGCGCATAATGTTGCACTCCATGCACTTCTTCGACTCAGTTCTCTCTCATTTGAGCCACGTGGCCTTTTTGATTCGCCAGGTCCGGGCCATTTCCCATGCAATGGCATAGTTCACATTATGCAAGGGAAACAATGCAAGTTTCTCCTCCTTTGCAATGGCATCAATTATTGCATTGGAGTTTACACCTTGAGCATGATTGCAAAAACTTGAATAAGCAAAGATGTACCTCTTACAACCGAAATGTTCATCTGTTTAGAATTAATTTCTCATACCAATTCAAAAACACTTGAGTGAAACAAAGGAAATGGACAAAAAATAGTTGTTCAATTCAATTCCAAAAGGAATATAAGGCTAGCGCACACTGGAATTACAAGGCTTTTGAGTTGCACAACGGCATACAAAACTGCGCATTGATATTACAACACATAGTTCATGCTTGCATACTAATGCACACTGTGCTGTTTGGGCCTTTGTGTTACACAACAACATACTTTTTGTGTACATATATTTTGACAAGCATTTCATGCTCATGAGAAAATATTTTTGTGTGCACGCGTCTCGTGTGATTTGGATTTGCCTTTTTTGTGGTACAGTGACAACTTCTCAGTCATCTCTACTTCTGGCCCCTCCCTTTCTTTAAGGTCTCCTTCCATGACTATTTTTGAGTGTCTCGTTTCCTAGCACTGTCTCTTCTTTTTTGGTTCTGCATGGACAAAAAAGATAGTGCTAAATACATAATGCAGTTTGTAGAGTTGTAGGGTTAAGGAAGGGTGGAGTGCTGGTAGTACCACTATGATGCACTCGAGTAGTGTGCTTCTTCTTGGAAGACACAAAGCTCTATAGGGTCACATCAATTGGAGATTCTTGGACATTTGCACATGTTGTTTTGTATATCAACTTCTAGGTTCCCTCGACGACAAAATCCACATCTTTCTCACCAACCTCCTGAGATGACTTCTTGGCCATCTCCACATCTAGCCTCTCCCTTTCAATAGTGCGCTCCTTCTTGGAAGACAAGAACCTCTGAAGAGTCACCCCAATGGGAGACTCTTTGTCATCACATGGTATTGACTTCTCAATGCCATCGATGACATCATCCAAATATTTTTATCACCAACCTCCGTGCTGCTCTTACCGAAGCCATCGCTAGTTGGCATGCTTGATGCTTCCCTAGCGCTCAAACCTTGCCCTCGAGGACTACTTGTGGTGCCATTGGGGTTCACACTTGAACTTTGGGAATGCTCTTAAAATGCTATGTGTAGAAAGTTTTCAGTGATGAACCAGCTTGTGAGCCTTCAAGACCACCCGCACAATGTACAAAAAAGACTTGGAACACTCTATTAGTGGTTTTCAACATTGTATAGGTGGTTTCCAACACTATTATATTGGTGGTTTTTACCACTATATTGAGGGTTTCCACCATTGTATTGGTGGTTTCAACCACTATATTGGTGAATTGCACCACCAAAGAATGAAGTACGCACCGAGAAATATCAAAACCCAGCTACTTTTGACTAGCTTCCATAGGTTTTCACCATTGTATTAGTGGTTTCAACCATTGTTTTCTAAATTTCCACCATTGCGTTCGTGGTTTCAAATGCTTTATTGGTGGTTTCAACCACCTAGGACTGAGGTGCCCGATAAGAAATATTAGAACCCAACAACTTTTTACAAGTTTCAATAGGTCTACCAAGTCAATGGTTTTCACCATTCCTTTACTGGTTTAAAATGCAACCAATGGTTTCTAGCGGTCTACTTAGGCTTTCTACTCATCTTAGGCGTATGGTTTCTACCACTATCCATTTTCTTTCAATCATTTCATAATGGTTTCTTTTAGCAATTGGGTTTCCACCATGTCCAAAATGGTTTCTACTATTGGTGCCTACCATTGCATTGTTAGAAACAATGTCCTGGTATGGTTCCTAGACTAGTTTCTACCAGGTCATGGTTTTCATCCTTGCATTCATTGCTTTATAATGTAGGCAATTTTGGTTTCTAGTAGCCAGTTGGTAATTTCTACTTATGCCAAGCTTATGGTTTATCATTCCAATGATCATTTCTAACAAGTCCAAAGTGGATGCCATTAATAACAGAATGGGCTTTACCACTCCATGGGTGGTTTCTACCGATTATAAGATAATGTCTATGGCACTAGGTGCTCCCTCCACCAATGTCACTAGGAGAAACAATGTCCCGGTGTGCTTCCTAGGCTAGTTTCTACCAGGTCGACGATTTCTACATGGGCCTTCTCTATTTTATAGTGTAGGCAATTGTGGTTTCTAGCAGTTCTACTAGTGCTTTCTATTTATCCCAACTTTATGGTTTATCATTCCAAGGATAATTTCTAGTAGGTCCAATGTGGATTCTACCAACACTAGAATGGTTTCTACCACTCCATGGGTGGTTTCTGCCAATTATAAGAGCATTCTATGGCACTAGGTGCTCCCCCCACCCATGTCTAATTGCAGTCTATTGGTTTCTACCATGAAAATGGTAGAAACAATGTACTAGTGTGGTTTCTAGACTAGTTTCTACCAAGTCACTACCTTTTAATGCAGGCAATTGGTCACTGCTAGCACGTCCACTGGTGCTTTCTACTTATCCCAAGTTTATGGTGTATCATTCCAAGGTTTTGGATTCCACCAATGCTAGAATGGTTTCTACCAATTATACATCACTAGGTGCTCCTCCCACCAATGTACAGGTGCAGTCTACTGGTTACTACCATCACATTGGTAGAAATAATGTCCTGGTGTGGTTCCAAGACTAGTTTCTACCAGGTCATTGGTTTTTACCTAGGCCTTCACTGCTTTATAGTGAATGCAATTAAGGTTTCTACGTCTGCTGATGCTTTTTACTTATCCCAAGCTTATGGTTTTATCATTCCAAGGATCATTTCTAGCAGGTCCAATGTAGATTCCACCAGTACCAAAATGGTTTCTAATACTCTATGGGAGGGTTCTACCAATTATAAGACCATTTCTATGTCACTAGGTGCTCCCCCACCAATGTCTAGGTGCAATCTACTACGTATTAAAGTGAGCCAGGTTTGCAGATGAGCATACCAACTAATAGAGACTTCTTGGCAACTAAGGGTGGGCACATTCGTCTTGCAACATTGACAATTACTTGATTGTAGTCACTGTACATGCACATATTGCAACTTCCACGTAGATGTGGAAAGCATAAGAGATGGTAGGGGTGTTTGCATTGGAGCATACAAGCACCCACTACCTCATTGGCAAGAAATCCTAGGCCACAGGATGCACAAACGTCTTTGATGATGAGACAAATTGATCTATGACTCTCAGACGCAGGGAAATGAATGAATTGTGTACACATGATTTTTCCCCAACATTTTAAGTATGTCTTTGCAGAACTCCAGTTTGCGACATCTTGGTCAAGCAATTCTTGCACCCTATCTCTCTCTACCTGGAAAGTTGTCACACGCTTCTCATAGTCAGGAAACTCTGAAGCTCCTAGAATCTGTAGAACTTCCTTTGCAGCTTTAATGTCAGTACGGAGTCTTATGATTTTCTCCATGTTTGCAGTTTTACCCACTGCCTCTATTACTTCCAATTGGCATTGAGAATCTGCCAGCTTTTTTTGAAATACAATTACGTCATTTGAGAGACCTTCTTGTTTGTGCATGTCTGCCTTTGCTACCTCCAAGTCTATACAATTACGTCATTTGAGAGACCTTCTTGTTTGTGCATGTCTGCCTTTGCTACCTCCAAGTCTATATTCATTCTTTGTCACTGCTCTTTCTTCTCATGAACCCCCTCACTGAAGGTGCTAACCATTTTCTTTGCAGCCAATATATGGTCTTGCAAATCCACATTTACAGTGGCCGTTTCCTCTACCCCATGCTTCCCTTCAAGCTTCACATTGAGTAGAGGTGATGCCACAACTCGTGTGGCCCCATTGGCCTCTCTCCATCTGTCAACTTTCTAGCCATAGGTGCCTTTTTTAATGACATTGGCCACAACTTCTTCAACGAACACGGTCCAAGCAATAGGGTTGCTTTCCTAGTCTTTCTTCTTTGATGGACTCTTCCAACTTGTGCTACAAGCTATGCAATTTTGTAGTACAAAGCCAATTCTCTAGAATAAAAGAACGGGCATGGGCAATAAAAACAATGTAATTTATGGGAGGCTCCTAGCATACCTTATGGTGCTGCAACATGAATGACTCATAAAACTCTAACTTCATTGTTTTATAGTGTACCTTGGACTTCCTCTTCGTGGCTCTTCAAACACGGTGACCCACATGCCTTTGTGCACATCATTGTTGCTCAGCTACTGTGGACTCTCACCCACGAGGCTAAGGCCATATTCCTGATGGAACTCCTCCTTACTGCAACATAACTTTCTTTGGCATGGATATTCAATTTTATGGGCATGCCAACGACCACCTGCTTCACACACAAAATACCTCACATGCAACCCATAAACATGCACCGCAAAGTTATACAATGAGTTAAGTACCTGTTGTTGTAATGCTTTTCTTTCCCATGATAGCAGAATGCACTTAATCCCTAAACCTTGTCTCCCCTGTTTGTTCAAGGTCCTACTATTCTGTGCCCCTCAACACCTAATTCTTCAGGCCATGTTCTTCTCAGCATCCATGGTGCTTTAGTTCTTGTGAGAGCCTTTTTTTAAAAGCTTCTATAGAGTGAGTCTCTCTCTCTCTCTCTCTCTCTCTCTCTCTCTCTCTCTCTCTCTCTCTCTCTCTCTCTCTCACGCCCTTGGTCGCTCGCTTGTGGGGCCGGTAAGCTGGGACACGTTCCCTCTCCGCTTCATCATTATCCCCTTGGGATTTAAAATTTATAAGGTTTACAAGTGCTAAAAAGCACAAGCATTCAAGCTTTGGTTTTAACCACAAAAATGTACCACCTTAGCATGCATTGACCCGCATGTGTGTGTGTGTCTACCCGCCCTATCCCAGGTGCCATACACAATGGGTCGACAGTAGGCCCATTGTGCGTGGGTCTACTTCCTAATTAAAGCAATGAGATTAGTCAGATTATTTCAAGCCATTCCAGTTATTTTGTGAAATAGTCTTAATGATAGTATTAATTAGCTCATTCTTTTTGAAGGCATTGAGGTAAATTTATGAATAAGATGTCTTATTCCTTCCCAAGATCCACACACATAAGAGAGTCTAACATCATAGGAGAAATCCCAAGAGTTTTGAATATCTACATGTACTACAAGTCTTGATCTCAAGGGCCGTGTTTGAGAGGGAATTTATAGGATAACCAATTCAACACACTTAATTCCAGTTTCCTCTTTTTATTGACACAGACATGAGAGATCTCAAACACCTATATCATGGTTCTTCAGCTCAAAACCTATTATTAAAGAGAGAACTAGGATAAGCAATCTACCATGCTTGGGTAATAGAAAGGTTACTCCTGCTTCTCATGTGTGTGTGTGTGTGTGTGTGTGTGAGAGAGAGAGAGAGAGAGAGAGAGAGAGAGAGAGAGAGAGAGAGAGAGAGAGAGAGAGAGAGAGAGAGAGAGAGAGAGAGAGAGAGAGAGAGAGAGAGAGAGAGAGAGAGAGAGAGAGAGAATAGATATTGTTATTATTTTCAAAGTTTAAATACAATTTATGGGACCAAATGAAACATATCATGTAGGGTATGCAGAGTTGACAAGTCACTTGATTCTCAAGCATTGTGGGAATGAATGTTGCAATTGAGTTGGGTAAAGGGGCCGTATTGAAGACCTTTAACGAGCTGCTGGGTACATTTTGTGAGTACTGCTCTATTTTGAGTGTGGAGGGAACAATTGGTAGCTGCAAACAAGAGCTATCTTCAACATAAGCGATGGTGCAATCGTTAGTTCATAGGCTGAGATCGGCCTCACTCTTTCTCTTCCCGTGTATAAAAAACGAGGGTCAGTAGCGCTTCAACCCAGGGCCATTTTGTGAACGTTATTGGTAGCGTGCCTCGAGAATTGATCCTGCGGACAGGATGCAGCCTCAGCCGCTCTAACCACGAAACCTCTCCCTTTTGCTGTCCGAGAAGTGATGCTTTCAAATATTATTTTTTGGGGTCGATGGGTCCACAAACAGGGACCCGCCCCATTAATGGCCCCTTTACCCTAGTTAAGAGAGGAATGTGTGAAGGGAGAGCTCATGGCTGCATGAGTAATGCCACATATACATCAGGTCGACTAGAGGGGGTTTCCACTAGTTGGTGGTGCGGATGTGATCAGGGATTTTAATTACACGATGATGCATTTTGTTAAATGTTAATTATTGTTGTTATTATCACTATTTTTTTTCATGTTAATAACATATCTAATGTCATGACCTACGAAAACCAGTAGAAAAAGTAGAACCGGCGGGGCAACCACAAACCCTGACAGGCCCGGCGGGCTTATTACGAAACTCAGCAGGCCCGGCGGGCAAAGCAAGAATCCCGCCGGCCCCGTCATGTACCCCCTCTATATTTGGCGGCTCTATATAACCCTGTAGTAGACATCACATCACATCACCGCTTCCTCTAAATTTGGTCATTCTTTAAAATTTAGAAGAAAAACTAAAGGTAAAAAAATGAATAGTCTTTAAAAAAAATTAAAACTTAATGAAACTCTGATCATGGATCATTAGTTCTTTTTTGGACTGAACTGATTCTTGAAAGGAGGTAGAAAGGTGAATCTTTGGGTCGGTATCTCTACATTTGGGATGGACTAATCTCATGTTTTGTTCACCGTTATATTTGCTAAATTGATTACTATATTGATTAGAACTTCTATCATGGGTCATTAGTTCTTTTTTGGACTGAACTGATTCTTGAAAAGAGATAGAAAGGTGAATCTTTGGGTCGATATCTCTACTTTTGGGATGGACTGATCACATGTTTGATTCACCATTGTATTTGCTTGCTATTCCGATTAGAGCTCCAATCATGGGTCATTAGTTCTTTTTTGGACTGGACTGATTCATGAAAGGAGGTAGGAAGGTGAATCTTTGGGTCGATATCTCTACTTTTGGGATGGACTGATCACATGTTTGATTCACCGCTGTATTTGCTTGCTATTTCTATTAGAGCTCCAATCATGGGTCATTAGTTCTTTTTTGGACTGGACTGATTCATGAAAGGGGTAGGAAGGTGAATCTTTGGGTTGATATCTCTAATTTTGGGATGGACTGATCACATATTTGATTCACCGTTGTATTTGCTTGCTCATGTTTGAGTAGATTGAGGTTTATTCCCTTCAGGCTTCACTACTACGCTTGTGTGTGATATTGATTATAACACTAATGTTTGGTTTGAATAATACTTGAAAGAAGAGATAGCATACTGAGCTATGTTTATTGGTATTGCAGGCATCCAATAAGTATGTCTTCTACCGGGAATGTGAGTGGTGATGTTGGTGTCTCAAGCCTGGCTTCCTTGAGGAGACTGTTGGAGCCCCATTGGTCCAACTGTTGTAATGAGCCCATCTTGTAAAGCATATCAAATTCCCATTTTATGTCAAAGACGTCTTATCATTTTGATCCATTCGTCTGGGTTATGTAAAGATTAATCAGTTAGTCAGGACTCAGATTTGTTCTCACTTTGTAATAATGAGTAAGAGAACCCCATGTACATTTTTGAGCTAAGGTGACTAAAGTATAAAAGTCACCTTAGAACCATTTTTGAATAACATTTGAATATTAATCCTGTGTCGTACGAGTCTGAGAGAGAGAGAGAGAGAGAGAGAGTGAGTGTGTCTTATCCTCTTTGCTATGCGCTTCTCCCTCACCGGATTCATGACGCGACCACACCATCGCGGTAGTCTCTCCGAGAGCTACGCGCCCACGCTACGCATTCACCGTTTCGAGTTGATCGCGATATCCTTCCTCGAGCTTGCTTTGCTTGTAAGTAGCTCAAACGGTGTCTGTTTTCAATAATCAAGTGCTTTATGGAATGAGAAAGAGATTAGCTACACATAGATACTCATAAACTTAAGTTTCGTCCACTTTTGGATTATGACCTGTTAGTCTATCGCGACTGTATTCAAGATAACTAGGGTTCAAATCTGGTGAGATTAGACTTATAGGTAAGTATATCCTAGTGAGAGGATGGTGCCTAGTAATTTTGATGCGATTCCGAGTTCATTGGATGTGTAAATTGTGTTGTGAGCGTTTAGGGATAGAGTGGGTTGCATTCTACGAGGGTTAGTGATTGATACATCATAAAAGTGTGTATGTGTAGATTGGTCTTAGCCTGACAAGCTAACAAGATTGCCTATGTGCACCTACGGGTTAGTCGTGTCATGGGATGATAAGTATGTTGTCTGTGTCGTGCTCGTGAGTATGAACAGGGGAGTAGTTATGCCCTAAAACATTGGCGCTGCTGTCGGGGACACAAGACCTTAAGTAGGGAGATATACGTCACTCGTGTGATGGTTAGCTTACTTTAGTTTTGACTAGAGAGAGCTTAAACTTTTAGAACAAGATCCAGGATAGAGTATCCTGAGGTCTAGTGGATAGCCAGGAAGCTTGTGTCTTGCCGAGGGTCTGCGACTAGTTAGATTTAGTTAAGTAGGATAATGTGGAGTTATGGTTTTTGTTTTTGAGTGCTTGTTATACTTGTGAAGAAATAGAGTAGAAAAACGCTGTAAAACCGCAAAAAACAAACAAAAAGAATAAACAATAAGGCAGTTGCTTGCCTTGAAAGCAAAACCCACCCCATATACCCTTGAAAGGGGTGAAAAGAGTTGACATTGAAATTTATGATCCAACACTCGAGAAAACATAAAAACTGCGACCAAAACCAACAAAAAAAGAAACAGGTGACTGTCATAAGGAAACACTAAGTGAACCTAAAGAGGCCAAGAAGAGATATAACCATTAGCCAAGGGTAAACTGACTGTGTCATGGGGTATGACTGATGTTCACAAGTTTAAGATGAAGTGTCATCAAATTTGCATTACTTCAAGTGCAATGGAGTCGTGAATTGTCAGAGAAAAGTGAAATTTGTGAACTGCTTGAGTTTGAGGTCAAAATAAGTCCAAACTTCATAAAACTTGGGGGATAGACTTATAAGGGCACAGGGAACAAGACTATGCAAAAACAGACAAACAATTAAGTCCCCATTGCTCTCTGCCTGGTCTATCGCGATAGACTGATGAAGGTGGTGATTGACTAGCAACAAGCAAAAAACCTTTACACCACAGGTTTAACACATCAATACAAGGGTACTCACAAAAATTGAGTGAATTTGAACACCATTTTGACCACAAAACTTCAAAACTGGTGTTTAGAGTCTGAATTCGGAGACAAGGGCAAGAAGTCTTTGACCAAATGTCCAAACAGTGCCAAAATTGGTCAATGCACTGTACACAAGGGGAGGCTGAACCAACTGTGGTGAAAACTTGAGAAAAATGCTAAAATTGGAGAAAGTGCCTAGTCTATCGCGATAGACCAAGGAAATTGTTTCTGGGGAACTTTTCTTTCAAATTTTCCCTAGGGAGAGTTTTATCAGGGCCTAAATAGCAGACACACCAAAATTCAAGGCATTTAGAACACTGAAGGTCAATCTGAGGGTCAGATAGAGAATCAGCTATGACCGAAATACTAAAATGGGACCAAAACCCAACCCAAGTGTCTAAAATTCATAAAACTTGAGGGATAGGCTATAGAGGGTAACTAGAACTCAAGGGTAAAGTCACAATTTTGAATTGACTTGTGCTGAGCAAATTGTCAGTCTATCGCGATAGACTAAGAAAGTAGTGAATTAGACACTTTTTGCAATTTGTGACAATACTGCTAGGAAATACTCTCTATATAGATCCCAGCCATCATTTCATATTTGAAATTGGGCCACCAAAAGACTGACTAAGGGGTTGCTGTATATACTTGAAAGATTTTTGGTAATTCAGGGAAAACCCTTGTGAACAGACTAACCATCCTTGTGTAGATCCGAGAAGGAGATCAACACAAAGCCATACAGGAAGAAGGAGTCCAGGTAAGCTTTAAGTTTGCAACCAAACTTTCATTCTTATGTATTTAAGGTCAGGAGCCTTTGTTAAGTCGGGAGCTAAAAGTGTCAAAAGTCAAATTAGCACCACGTCCACCGAAGAGAGTGTAACTCAGACGAGGCTAGACCCATTAGCACCAATCATTGAAGAGGGTAGTGATACTGACACTTCGTCGGAAAAGTCCTTCTTCATGACGGGGAGTCAACAGCCAGGAGGTTTCAACGGTGAAGGACCAATGCCAGGGGGGAGCACCTCCCTACATCCTTTAAACGAAACCCAGTTCACTATAATCTTCTTGGAAGGAACTAACTCGAGGGGAGCCTTAGTTTATTTTGACTATTGAGGACGCAAGTGTATTTGTATTGAAGAAAGACCGGCTCAGAGACTAGAGATAATTCGAGTCTATGATGATGGTGACAGATTCCGAGACGAAAAGGGGAACTACTATCTGATAGTGAGTAACCTTGAGAATTACAATAGATATGGGGATAACGTGGAAAAAGGGAAAATGGTTTCAGAAACCCAAGAACCTCTTCCTAACATCAATCGACCTGGAGCGCTTTTTATGTATGATAAGAAAACAACCAGGGTCCCAACCTATAATGAGAATGGAGGGATTTACAAGCATGAAAGCGAGGGAATAGTCTCTTACTTTCAATGCAAGGAACCCTATCCAAATGAATTAAGCAAAGACAAGGTTCTTTACTTATTTTCTTATGAAACTCCTATGGGGAAGGATATTGTTTTTGTTGACAGATACGGGCGAGAATACAAACGTATTCTCCCAGAAGAGGTTGAAAGGGCAACAGTTCCGAGAGCATCGACCTATGGCCCCGACGAAGTACCAAGAGCCACCTACACCCCTAGCAAGTCGACTAATCCCTTTTCAGAAGAGTATGACGCTACCTCACATTCTACCCGACCACCGACGTCCAACTACTAGGACCAACCAGCTACTCAGCCATCATTGCAGGCATGGCTTTGACATAGTGCTACATTAGAACAAGACCAAATCCGAGAGGGTTATCAAACCGCACGAGGATTAAGGGATCTACAAGAACCACCACTCTATGCACAGTATCAAGGAGAGAGTAAGCCAAAGACTCAGGGGTCAACTGAGCTTGGAAGAACACCCCGAGAACGAGTTCGGAGAGATGAACCATCTCTCACGAGAGCTGTTAGAAATTATGGATTAGGAGCACCATTGGGAGAGGAACCTGGCCACTACAGAAGACTAGATGAGGTATATCGGCTAGGACGGGGAGATCCCATGATGAGATTTGTAGAACATCGTAGAATTAGACCTTCTCAAGTGCAAAAATGGGTAAACAAGAAATATATGGGAAGCAGGGATCCGAGAGATCATGTAGCAGCCTTTGTGCGTGTAATTAGAGCTGAAGAGGTGTTATACTTTCCTACCCAATTTGCAGGATTCGGTTTAACCTTAGAGGATGATGTTGCTACATGGTTTGACTCGGTGGAGCAAGAGACTTTGAGTCTATGGAGGAAGTGTTTGACGAGTTTATCGAGGGATTCTCACAAAGGGGGATAGCTCATAATACACTCTCGCAAATCCATAAATTCAAACAGAAAGATGGAGAGTCTGTGCGAAAGGCGGCCCTCCGATTAAAAAGATATGTTAAGTTCTGCCCTGTGGAAGAACTGCCAACTCAGTCGAGACTTATGCTTATATTTATCCAAGGACTAAGGAATGCAGATCTTCAAAAGGAATTACATATGAAAAGGAGCACTACGTTGAATGTTTTAACCAAGGAAGCTCTATACCTTGTGGACAATTGTGCGGTCTACAAAGAGGGTGAGTTCAAGGATCTTGACGATGATTTTTCCTCGCAACAAAGTGGAAGCAAGTCTGCTAAGACAACACTAAAAGGAGAATTAGCAGTAAGCCAAGAGCAGCTTGTAGAGGAGGTGCTTAAAAAGATTAACTTGTATTCCAAACCACAAGCTAAACAACCAAAATGGTGTGTGATTGAACAAAAATAGACAAACCATGGGACGGAGGAGTGTTATTATAACAAGGGATATGGAGAGAACGACCATATGCTCCATAAGCTCAAGCGACATCTCCTCAAATTCCATCGATTCCTAGATATCAGACTGGCAATCTACCAGGACCTGGAGGTGCAGAAAGACCACAACCAGTGTTGGGACAACAACCACCCCTACCAGGATTACGACAAGTCGGCATAAGATACACACCCACAGTAACTGAGTCGCATGAGAAGGCTTTAGTACCTATGCATGCATACTACGACGAGCCCAATGGATATGCGGAAAACTCTCTCTATTATCCACAGGACGAACCCTCTACACCAGAACCATGGAGCATGATAGGAAATACAGGACCACCAACTGCTGCACAGGCAGCGGGAGAAGGACGATATAGCCTGGATGAAAGAACACTGTTGTTCATAGCCAACGGAGGCATGAGCGGGCAAAGAATTGAACACCAACAAAGAGGAGCTCCAAGAGCACCTCAACAGCCTAAAGGACCATGCTACAAGTGTGGTGGAGACCATTGACTGAGAGACTGCCCTCATGACGAAATCGTTAGGGTCAACACATATTGCACGGAGTGTGGAATTACTCACTTGATCCCTGATTGCCCTAAAAACTTGAGCAAAGGAGCAAAAACTACCTTGAATATGCTGGGAGCGCTACCTTCCAGTGGAGGGTCAGAAAACGAAACTCATCAAGCAAGGAAAAATGACAATCATCCCAAGAGTAACGATGAAAATCAAGAAGAAATCAAGACTGACAAGTCTAGCGTCAGTCGTGATAATCCTTGGAAAGAACGAAGAGCGAAAATGAAAGCTAGACGTGAGCGAAAACAAAAAGATGTAGAAGCTGAGCTAACGATAGCTCGAGAGCAACTTAAACAACAAAGAGAGTCCGACTCTCTAGAATCAACGGAAGGACCAAGAAGTGCAAGCTCAAGAGGGTCGGTATTGGTAGATAAGATCAATGAACCCTTAGATGCAATCTTGCAAGCATATGAAGCAAGATTGAAGAACAGACAAACTCTAGAGCAAAGATGGATGACATATCCATATCCAGAGATAGAAAAACAAAGACTAGAGATGTGCAAACAGCTGATTGAAACTGCACAAGCTTTACTGGAGCCTCCACCTATGGAAGCAGGAGATAGAGTAATCAAACCACCAAACAATGAAACACCTCACAAAACCGAACAAAGGATACTCGACAAGATAGAAAACATTAAATCCTTGCCGGATGTAGAGGATGCAAAAGACGTACCTAATAGCACTGATGAATCAGTGAAAGATTTTCCACCATATTCCCCTATTGTGGAAGAAAATTGGCCTGAAGAGCTATGGGAAACGGTGCGAAAAGCTCAAGAAAAATATGAGACAAAAACAATCGAGTCAGCGCCTTTCTCGGAGCTGAACTTGAATAAGCCTCCATGGGATGTAGACGTTAAATCATTTCAGGATAATGGTTCAGTTGCATCCGAAGATATCAGACCACAATCACACTCAGAACTTTGCCATCATATATGGGGGACTATGAGACAAGGTCAGAAATTCGAAGAATACCTTCTCAAAGAATAGGCGGGTCAAATCAATTGGACACTAAAATCTAGACAGACTTGTTGACCACTCCCGTTAAGTGTACAATCACATTGGCAGAATTGTTAAAAATTAGGCCAAGCATGTGGACGGAAGTGGGAAAATGTCTTGAAAAATTTGGCATAAGGATGCCTCTTAAGTTCTTCGAAACCGAGCTTAATGACACAGAACCGAAGAAAGTCAACACTAGACCAGTGCCACTCAACAAGGTAGGAGAGTATTGTGAAGGTGAAGACGGCAACACAACCCTACCAGTTGAGTATAACGGCATAGAGACTAAGGCAATACTTAATAGTGGAGCTGGCATTGCCATTGTGACCAAAATGCTATGGGAAAAATGGGGAAAACCAGGAATACGAACAACTAGAATGAAATTGCAACTGGCGGATGGGCACATAGAAAGGCCTATAGGATTGCTTGAGGGAATTGTGGTATCTTCCTCTGGCATAGAGTACGAACATACCTTTGCCATAGTAGATTTCGGCAAGAAGAACAACTATGAAATTATCCTTGGTAGGCCGTTCATGAGGCAACTCAAAATGGTGCAGGACTGGGGGTATGATTATTTGTATCTAAGACATGCTGAAACTACTACACGCGTAAACATGAAAAATCATAGCTACCATGATGTCACGAGAACCCCTGTGGAAGAATTTGACTCAGCCACCCTTAGTGGATCAGAAGTCCCAGTGTGGCTTTGTAAGAAAAAGAAGATATGGATATGCGGGGCATCTCAATTTAGTGAATTTGACAACAATGAAAGGACACTGGAGAGGGTCTTGGAAGACGATGCCTATATACGAGAACCTTTTCCTGAAGAGAAGCTCGAACCCCTAGAATGGTCTCAAATTTTGGCTACATTGGATGTATGCATCAATGAAGTCACTCCCACCAAATTTTGTGATGAGAATGGCTACGATATCATACCATACTACATGTTGAGCAAAATTGTGGAGGAGGACGAGAACGATGGAGATACTGAGAATATGAGGATCCATAAAACAAAAACGAAACTTGAGATTAAGATAGAGGGCTATGTGGACAATATCCCCACTACATAAATCAAGCAGGAAGGAGAAGAATTTTATGATTCTTCTGATCAAAGTGAAAACAAGGATAACGCGGATGACGAGAAGTCGGAAAATACGGAGGGAGACGACAATCAAGATCAAGACAATGACGTCTTCTACAATTTCCCAAACCAAAGTGAGAGACGCCAAAAAAGATACAAGAGTAAACGACACCATATTAGTCCACCAACCAGGTTGAGACCCATGCCGGAGTTTAAGGGTAAGATACATTTCCTTATGAACATTCATGCTGTTGATTGTGCTAAGGATAAAGTGTCAGGAAGATTTCTTAAGGTTGTTGACTCAGGATTTAAATCCAGACTGTTGAAACCTAAGAAAACCAGCAAACCAAAAAAAAGAGTTGCAACAGAAAAACTGAATGTCTGTGGTAGCCCAATTATGACAAAAATTGAAAGGAAAACGAGATACAATGAGTTGAAACAAAAAATTAAAAATGTATGGACAACTGAAATGGAAAGTAGCGATGGAACGAACGAGAGTGATGGGAGTAAAAAGATAGATGTACCTCCTCACTATTGTAAGTACACCATTCAGGAAAGAAGATTGGTGGTTCAGCAACCAATGAGGGAGCCTAAATCAAACGAGTCCTACGATGGGCCAGAGAACGCCAAGAAAATAGACTTAGCAGAGCCAGGAGAAAATCCGGGACCTGCTTACGTTGCCACAGATCTAAGTCGAGAAGAAGAGGACTTACTGATAAAAACACTTAAGGAATTTTGAGATGTATTTGCATGGTCGTACAAAGATTTGAAGGGAGTGGATCCTAACATTTGTGAACATTCAATCCCTCTGAAGTCTGATGCAAATCCAAGCAAACAACGTCCATACACGTATAATGAGACATTTGCCAAAAGGATAAAAGAGGAGATAGACAAACTTATGGAGGCTGAATTTATTTATGAGATAGAGTACACGGACTGGGTGTCCCCGATAGTGGTGGTACCCAAGAAAAACGGGAAATTACGAGTGTGTGTAAATCTCAAGAAGGTAAATGCAGCCACGATAAGGGACAACTACCCTCTTCCTATCACTGAACACGTCCTGGAACGAGTGGCAGGCAAGCAAGCCTATAGCTTTATGGACGGATTCTCTGGCTATAACCAATTGGGGGTCAAACTAGAAGATCAATACAAAACAGCATTTGCAACAGAATGGGGCATATATGCGTTTAGGGTAATGCCATTTGGCTTGACCAATGCTCCAGCCACATTTCAGAGATTAATGACACACGCTTTTAAAGAATACTTGCGAAAATTCTTGGATATTTACATGGACGACTTGTGTGTCTATTCTCTATTGAGAGAAGACCATATAGATCATCTGAGAAAGGTATTCGAAAAATGCAGAACGTATAGGATTTACCTCAACCCAGAAAAATGTGTATTCATGGTACGACAAGGTAAAATCTTAGGCCACATAGTGTCGGTTAATGGAATTACCACTGATGAAGACAAGGTAAAGGTGATCATAGAATTGCCAAGACCAAACACTGTACGAGAGGTACAATCATTTATGGGACATTGTGGATACTACCAACGTTTTATCTACATGTACGCTGTAATAGCAAAACCCTTGTATAGTCTAATCACGCTCTTCATTTGGACAAATGAATGTGAGGAGTCATTCCAGAAACTGAAAGATGCACTGGTATCTGCACCAATTCTAAAAGCACCAAATTGGTCAAAGATCTTCTATGTACATGTAGATGCTTCGGCATTTGCAATAGGCTGTATATTAGCACAACCAGATGAGGGTAAGACGGACTTTCCAATCAGTTATGCTAGTAGACAACTCAACAGTGCAGAAAAGAATTATACTACCACTGAAAGAGAAGGATTGGGTATGATATATGCGGTAAAGAAATTTCAACATTACCTACTCGCGAACAAATTCACATTCTTTGTGGATCATCAGGCACTCTTGTACTTAGTAAACAAACCTTGTAACACGGGACGAATTGTAAGATGGTTCATTGTGTTACTGGAGTTTGATTTTACGGTAGTAGTTAAGAAAGGAAAAACGCATCAAAGAGCAGACTACCTTTCTCGACTACTACATGGCGAAAAAGCTACCGGGGTAGATGATGATCTCCTAGACGCATACCTGTTTAATATAGAGATGATACCGAAATGGTCAGAGCAAATTATTCCGTTGCTGACATATGGAATGAATCTTGACGACAAACACACGGTGGCAGACGTTAGACAAGCACGAAATTACACAATGCTTGCGGGAAGAATGTACCATCATGGAAACAATATGATTCTAAGGTTTTGTATAGGCCCAGAGGAGTACGAAGCGTATCTAGAGGAGGCCCACACACAAACAGGGGGATTCCATAGAGGAAATCAAATTATGTATGAACAATTAAGAAGACTTGGAGTGTATTGGCCAGGAATGGCAGGCAATGTAGCAAATTACATCAAGAAATGCGACTTTTGCACATCCAATACCTCTGTGGATTATGCCACATTATACCAAGTGATAGTAGCACCAACATGGAGTCATGCTATTGTGGAATATTTGACTAATAAGGAGCTGCCAGGAGATTGGTCTAAAGCCAGACAAAAGGCTACATATCGAAGCGAATAGGTATACCCTCATTAGTGACCAATTGTATAAAAGAGGAACTGATGACCAGCTGAGGTTAGTTCCTCATGAAAATGACTACTTTCCATTATTGGAACAAGCTCATGCAGGCATAGCAAGAGGTTATTTTTCAGCAGAGAGAACCGTAAAAATCATTATGGTTGCAGGTATATGGTGGCCAACCATGATTCAAGATGCAACAAAATTCGTGAAAAGGTGTGATGAATGTCAACGCACTAAGGTACCAGTTAAAAGAGACGAAATGCCCTTAAGACCAATGATGAGTGCTCGAGCATTCGCTAAATGGGGATTGGACTTTGTTGGTCCTATCACTCCACCAGCGTATCGTTCACAAGCACAATATACCATAGTGGCCATGGACTACATGACCAAATGGGTGGAAGCAAAAGCCACAACGAAAGCAGACGCTAGAACCACGGCACAATTTTTATATGAATATGTGTTTACACGTTATGGCCTTCCAATCGAGCTGGTGAGTGATAGAGGGACACACTTTGTAAATGGAGTTATCCAACATCTCTTAAATGAGTTTATGGTAATTCATCGCAAATCTACGCCTTATCATCCACAAGACAATGGCCAAGCGGAAGCGACCAACAAAATATTGTGCACGGTTCTTACGAAACTGGTTAGTGAAACAAGAACAGATTGGGATCAGATGCTCTATTCGAAATTGTGGGCTTATCGAGTTTCATATAAAACAACACTCAATGCTACACCATTTAATATGGTATATGGGTTAAATGAAATATTGCCTATTGACTTTTTGATCCCCACACTAAGGGTAGCCAAAAAATTGGACTGGATGGGACATGAACTTTCAGAACGGTTAGAGGACCTTGAAAAATTAGATGAGTTACGACTCTGCAAAAAAAAGACAACAGAAAGAGTTTTTTGACAAACATGTCAAGAACAAGGACTTTAAAATGGGAGACTATGTCTTGGTATACACCCTTAAACAACATGCCAAAAAGCTAAAGAAAAGGGGAATGGGGCCTTATTTGATCCAAGAAATATCGTCCAGCGGAGCACTAAAACTGTCGACACTAGATGGAAAAGAAATGCCGAACTGGATTAGTGGGTGTCGTTTAAAAAAATATCATCTACCTTTAACACCGGAAATGTTGTTTCAACTGCATTATGGAAAAACCTATAGACAAGAACAACAAAGAATTCAGGACCAGGCACAAAAAAAGCAAAGGAACGGATTGCTAAACGAAAGCAGTTTCTCAGGACAATAAACATGGTCACCCCAATGATGACTGACGAATATCCTCTTTCAACATCCCAAACAATTGAAGTGGATATACAAAGCGACGAATTAGAAAAGACCACGACAGACCTTAGGGCTCAGGACGATAGCATCATCGACGACTTGGAAGATACATGGTGTAGTCCTTACATAAAAGCTTATGCAGGCACAAACAAGTTGAAATCTATGCATTGCTTGACACTGGAGCAAAAATGAGTGTCATCAGCTTTGAGCTCTTTCAGAAACTTGGAAGATACATGGTGTAGTCCTTACATAAAAGCTTATGCAGGCACAAACAAGTTGAAATCTATGCATTGCTTGACACTGGAGCAAAAATGAGTGTCATCAGCTTTGAGCTCTTTCAGAAACTTGGAACAATGAAGACGATCCCAGAGACACACCGGTTGAAAGTAGCATCAAGTGATGAGGTGATCACGTTGTGGTCTATTATAATACCAATCACAGTGCAGGCACACCCGTACACTACAAAATTCCATGTACTGCCACCAGGTAGATCAGCAACGCCGTGTATCTTAGCAGTGTCATGGATGAAAGCTAACAGGATATTCATTGATTTGGATACTAATGAAGCACTGTTCAGAAATGAAAACTTTTCAGAACCCTTCTTATCATATAAACAATTCATGTCAAGGAGGAAACAAAAGTCAATACAACCGCAAAGATCTACCCAACAACAAACAAAGTTTACAAGTCCAACAACGTCTTATCAAAAATCAGCAACCATGCAGGGAACCAGGCAAGTTTGGGTACGGCGTATAGAGCCCAATTACACAAAAGAGGAAATACAAAGTTTGGGTAAGGCACGACAGCCTAATTCCAAAAAAAAAGGAGTCAGAAGAACAGATAAAACACCGAAAGCCAGCAAAACTTCAAAGAACAATAGTCAATCTATCGAATACGCAACGGACTATATTGGTATGGCGGCCAAAATTTCCAATTCAAAATGGGCCAACAACACAAGAATGGAAACCAAAGATGACAATCGAGCAGTTATCTACAACTGTCAAGGTCAAGCCACATCATGCAAACAGCACGAGGAAACAAACAGAATCAACAACAAAAACTACAAGGATCTATAAGACCCAAGTCATCAAAGCAGAAAAAGAGAATGTTCCACCAGCTACGACAATATCGACTTCAAAGGAACCACTTACGCCAATTCAAAACCAGTGGAAAACAATCAAACAAAGAGCGGCAGATTTACAACTGCTCCTTGCAAAGAAAATCTACCAGCCAACTCAAGATACCACAGGAAGCCTCAACGACAAATGCCAATAAGCGAATCACTTATAGCTTCCTCTTGCACTGCATCAATTCTTTCTACATGCATTGACTGCAAAGGCATATAGGGCTATATTACAAGGCCTGCATTAGCACGAGTTCACACCCATGCACAGCACATACCCTTGAGGATACCCTGTCGTTCGGGAGGACTCCAACTAGGAGGGGGGGAGGCATTCCAAATGCGGACTCATGTCATATATTAGAGGGCAATGTTTGTGAGCAATTTTTCAACCATTTTTGCGTTTTATTGTGTGATTTTGAGAAAAAAGAATATGCCCTCATAATTAATCTGAATTGGGGACCAAATCATCATTCATGAGCCCCTAGGGATGTGTATAGACTATAAAGAGAGTCAAATCTAGCCAAAAACTATCTAAAAACAGCAAAAAATAGGCCAAGGTTGACGGTAATGAGCGAGATTGTACATAGACGAGAGAAAAGTGAGCTACAAAGTGTTTTGCTTTTCATTGGTATTTTTCTAGGTTAGAATTGCTATTTTCGGGTTATTTTGGGATTTATTTGCTTTATTTTAGCCATTTTCTAGCAAAAATTATAGAAAAAAAATCCGTAATCTAGATGGAAACACAGAAGAAGAGACGCCTGATCGGAGCAAGGTAAAGAAGACACAGAAAAAATAGGGACTGCAAAGGTGACCGGGCAAAATGACCACCGTCATGAAGGGACCTCCAACAGGAGAAATCTACAAAAATGGTAAAACTGGAGCAACCGAAGTCCAAATCAGGAAATTTGCGAGCCTAAACCGCATCTCGCAAAAAGTTATGGCCACAGGTAAAAGATGAGAAAATTTGGTGTCGGAGTCTCGATTACATATAGAGAGGCTAGGCTAGAAATCTCTCATTTGAGTCATTTTCCATAGTGAGAGAGAGAGAGCTCCCTACAGCAGTTGAGACTTCCAGGAGCTCATCCATTGCGCACGGTCACCAGATCGACATCAGAAATGAGAGGTATGCTCGTTAACACTGACTCTAAGTGTTGTTTGCTTCAGTTAGTCGCAAAACCTCGCCGGCATCACAATCACAACCTGTGCACACATACGGTAGAATGGTTGTTGGGGAGACCTAGAGGCCACCAAATGGAGCCAAAATTGAAAAGCACAATGCCTATAGCTTAGGGATCGAGCATATGACCTCGGGAAGCGCGAAGGAAGCCGCTCAGAAAACCCTAATTTCACAGGACCTGTAAAAGGGCAACTGAACCAAGGTGATCGGAAATGAGCCAAAATTCATAGACAGCAAGCCAATAACCTCGACAAACCGACTGAAGGGTTAGACTATGAAAAAGTTCGTCAAATCGGAGCCTAAAGTCCCTATCGGACGAAAACCGCACAAAGCGTCACGATACTCTAACGGGCCGACCAAGTGACAAAATGACACCAAATTCAACAAGGTACGTCCAAAAGAGGTCAACTACGAGATGGAATGTGCCCACTCAGGAAAAAAGCTCTTCCACTAGGGGAAATGCCGGCAACAGGCCAGAAAGATGTCCAAATGGTCTTTCTTGGTGTTGTAAACACCAAAACAACAACTGACTGCTTGGATGGAAGATCAAAAGAATAAAAGACAGCCGGAATCATACAATGACCAAAAGAAATGGCGACCATCACCTAAGTGGTCTACTTTGACTCTAAGACCAGCTAAGTGCTACAAACAGGGAGTACACTCTGCTAAATTGATTAAAACTTGATGTGTGTGTCTAGGAGGGCCTATTAACACCATGGTGGTCAACTAACATCAAACTGGTAAAAATGACCAAGTACTAGTCTATCGTGATAGACTTGAATTTACACTTAGACAAGTGAAATTTTGACTTTAGCTTCATGAGGGGTGCTAACAAGGATTATTAACCACCAATATCAAGTCAAAGTGCAAAAAGGATCTTTTTTGGCCAAATAACTTAGTCTATCGCGATAGACTTGCTACACCAATCATTGGGGGAAAGACTTTTCAAAATTTTTACAAGCTAGACTTGGGGAAGCACATGAAGGCAGTACACCAAATTTGGTGACAAGATGGACTCATATGGCAAGCTGAGAAGGACATGCAGACAACTCAGAGTCAGAACAGGACATCTCAAGGGCAAACAGGTAAAATTCTCATGTGAGGGGTCAAGAAACCATGCATCAATTGGGAGAAGGCAGACAGATGGTCACAGAGCCAAAAAAATGACAAATTGGCACTAAGTACCAGTCTATCGCGATAGACTAAGCAGAGGGATACTGGACCATCTTATCAAAAATTTGAATTATTAGTTGTCTTCAACATGATGCAAGAGGACCACCCAGTAAGTTTGAGCCCAAAACAACACAAAATGAAGGAGATAGACCAACATCTCCTTGGCAGGAATCTGGAAAAGTGGGAGTTGATCTAAAAAGGGGTCACTTGACATTCATTTGAGGTGAAAATGAGATCAGATCATGTGCAAGGTATGGGAAACCAATTGGTGGAGGCACAACTGCAAAATAGGACCTTGGTCAAAAAACGGTTAGTCTATCGCGATAGACTGAGCAAAAGCTGCAAATGAACAGATTTTGAGCCTAGGCTTATAGAGTGACCTTACATGCCTTGCAAGCATACACCACACCAAATTTCAAGGCATTTGGACTTGTTCTCCTTCACCAACAACATCAATTTGAAGCCGCCAAAGTCGCACAATGGAAGAGCTTGTCTATCTGCTAACATTTTACCTTAACTAATCTTGAGACTAAGAAGGCTCATCTAGATGCATGATTAAGTAATAATCAATTTAGGAGAGTAGTACTATGTTTGTGCATTAACTGTTAATTGTGAATACAGGATCTATGGAGGCTTCTCCGGGAAAAAGAAAAGGCAAGAACTTGGCAACAGAAGGTGCAGTACCCTATGCACTTCTACCCAATTCCTTAAAGCCAACAGCCACCTGGATACCTGCAGATGTGCAACAGGCAGCAGCCTTTCAGATCTATCAAGGTTCATATGTGGATGACAAAAGAAGCTTAGTGGATACAATGATGATTCCCAAGGAGGCAAAGAATTACTTGAAAAGATCACCGCAAAGGTCATGGCTCAAAAAAGTTGTCTTGTGGAACTTTGTATCACTACCACCAGTAGGGATAGATTTCAAGAGGGTACAACATCTAATAGAGACTATCCAAGAAGATGGGACTTGCAGAGTGGCAAGCATGGATAACGAAGTGATGGAGATCCAGATCACCAAAGAGATCATCAAAGAGGCATTGAAATTGTTAGATCAAGGAGCCAACATGAGAGAAAGAAGGAAAAACCTCATAGTCTACTTGCAAAAGTCCAAACTACCTTCTTTCGAACTCATAGCAAACCCGGAAGTAAGAGAACTGACACAGATCTACAGTCAGTGTTTGTTGAGCTACAACAAAAGACCGCCAATATACACTACACCACACGGGAGCATCTCAACCACACTGACATGGGCTATGGGAATGACCCATGAGTTCTATATAGATCATGCGTCATATCTGTTTGAAGAAATGACAAAGCTAAGGCAGGACATACCAAATTACATTGTAGGAGGAGAAGTCCTAACCAGAGTAATATACCATGCCATAGGCGCGGAAGATCAGTTGCCACTTGCCCCTCATCAGAACGACTGGCTGGTATTAAGGGAGAATATTGAAGACAGATCACAAACGAAAGTACCGGCCTCTATTAACACCATTGGAGGACGCAAGCTGGAAAGAGTAACAAGAAGTACACAAGAAAAGATGGAAGAAGAAAGAAGAACCCAAGAGGAAGATGCCCGACTAAAGAAGAGGAAAGCGGAAATGGAAAACAACACCAGGTTGCAGAAGATAGCAAAAATGGAAAGGATGTTGGAAGGATTTTCTCTAGACAGATCTCTACGAGGCGATGTAGGCGCCACTTGGAAACCTTCTAGTAGCACTTACACACTGAGAACGAAGAATAGAAACAACCCAGCTTTTGAGTTGGACTGGTTCGAGAGGTACATCCAAGAAAGAAATGCTAGGGACGAACCAGAATTGCTACTAGAAGAGGAGGATCTCCAAACTTTGAGAGATCAGTTGAGGCCAACTTCACGTGATCAGGAAACACCGCCGCCATCTCCAAGGCCAGATACAAGTGAGAGGCAATCTAGCCCACCTGCTGACTCTACTTCACATTCAGAAAGTTCACATCGTGATGATAGAGTTCACACACCTCCAAGTGAAGAAGAAGAGGAAGAGGAAGAAGAAAGAACAAATGGACACCCAAACACTGGAACCATATCACAAAGTGATAAAGGCAAGCAAAAGGAGGTGGATCAGACTAAAGATAAAGCTTCCTCCTCTCAAGAAATTGAGCTGGAAGCTACTATAGATGAAGATTTGCAGTCAATGGCGACAATACTAAATAGAACAAGACTGCACAGTCAATGGTTAGCTGATCAGAACCGGTCCAACAAGATGAAGTTACAAAAAACCCATGAGGAAGTTCTGAGACTGCAAGAGAAAAGGGAGGACACTCTAAAGCTGATCAGCATCAGAGATGCTGAGATCTTGGGGCTCAAAGGCACAGTAAATCTCCTCAAAGACAATTTACAGGAGTCGGAAGACTTCAATGCCATATGTGAGGATACAATAAACTTATTCCTTGAAGATGTCAGTGACAGAGATGAACACATCCAAAAGTTGGAAAAAGAAAAGCAAGATGCGCTGGAGACCATCAAAAGTTTGCAAGGCGTCATCGATGACTTACAAATTGAAGTCAAAGATTTGAGAGCAGTAACAGATATACAAGCAAGAGAAATCGAACGAGCTAAGAAGCAAAAAACGTCGCTACCAACACCACCGGTAGTCCACCCAGAAGAAGAAGTGGATGCACTCAAAAGGGAGTTGGAGTTGGAAAGAAAACAACGTTTAATGATTGCTGAAAGTGCGCTTAGAGCAGAAGATCAACTACAAAGACAAATTTTAGACTTACAAAGTGAATAACAACAAGGACCAGCTCCTGACAGTGAAATGGAAAGCATTGTTTCCAAATCACTCAGGGAAGAAAATGAAAACTTGCACATCAGGTTAAAACAGTTAGAGGAGTCTGCGGCTCAAAAAGAAATGGAATTTCAAGCTCTACAAATCAATAGTAGAACAATGGCCGCGCAAATCACAAGTCTACAAACTGCAGGGCAACACCAAGGACAGGTACGAGTGCACCTGGAGCAAGCAACAACGAATTTGGCTGGACTCGCCGAAGTATATGGGGGTCAAGATGAGTACAAGGAAGATTCAGATGAACAGGAGGCACCAGATACACAGACTGATCAAACCGGCTCCAAAGACCAAGAGACAGAAGAAGATTTAGTCACGAAATTGGAAGAGCAGAGGCTGGCCGAGCAGATGGAAAAACAAACATAAATGATATGGTACAAGGCAATGCAACTCGAAAAGGAGTTTCTACAAGGGCTTTCCAGATCGGGCAAAACAGCAGCAAAGCTACGGAAGGAATGGAATGCAAGTATGTTACCCTATGCTCTGCTGAAGTACGAAACTCTAACACGTCAACGGCAGCTCGAAAAAGAAGAACAAGTGCCAGTGTTTGAAGGAGAAGTACAGGATCGGGAAAAAAAAAACAGAATAGTAGACATCCAGCCAAAGTGGAGGCATCAATGGCTCTTGGATCATCCTAATAACCTGATCCACTTAGTCAACACACCGCCTGAGCTGAGGAATGACAAAACTTTTTGCCCAACTCCCCGAACATACACCTACAGCCAACATAAAGCACTACAAACCAGAAATCCGACATGGCTAAATTATCCAGTAATGCCAGGGCCAGTAGAGGGAGAGAGAATATCCGGTTCTTACATGGTGAAAACCCTACAGGGCACCATCGCAGAATTCGGAGGCTCTCCTGACCTATCCTGCAAGATGCTATGTAAAATAGGTCAAACATTTTTGGCCTATCTCATAGTCTTCTCAGAAAGCTGGACATTAGAGTATATGAATACTGAAAGAAGCATCTCAGAGTTGTCATATGATCTAAGTGGGCCACCGACAGAACCAGTATTGTATGCCTACTTCAAACAACTAATGTTTCTGCCAAGCTACCATCTCCAAACCTTTGAAGAAGCATTTTACACAGGCTTCTTCATGTACAAGTCAAAAATTTTTGGCCCATTAATGGCAAGCGAGTCTATGCGATATGATGCGTTTCTACATCAAATCAACCAAGAAAGACGACAACGACAATGAAGACAAAGACAATCATGTCGTGGTAGACATGAATTAGGAGGGGGGGAGTGTTGGAGCCCCATTGGTCCAACTGTTGTAATGAGCCCATCTTGTAAAGCATATCAAATTCCCATTTTATGTCAAAGACGTCTTATCATTTTGATCCATTCGTCTGGGTTATGTAAAGATTAGTTAGTCAGGACTCAGATTTGTCCCCACTTTGTAATAATGAGTAAGAGAACCCCATGTACATTTTTGAGCTAAGGTGACTAAAGTATAAAAGTCACCTTAGAACCATTTTTGAATAACATTTGAATATTAATCCTGTGTCGTACGAGTCTGAGAGAGAGCGAGAGAGAGAGAGAGAGAGAGAGAGAGAGAGAGAGAGAGAGAGAGAGAGAGAGCGAGTGTGTCTTATCCTCTTTGCTACGCGCTTCTCCCTCACCGGATTCACGACGCGACCACACCATCGCGGTAGTCTCTCCAAGAGCTACGCGCCCACGCTACGCATTCACTGTTTCGAGTTGATCGCAATTGATCCTTCCTTGAGCTTGTTTTTCTTGTAAGTAGCACAAACGGTGTCTGTTTTTGATAATCAAGTGCTTTATGGAATGAGAAAGTGATTAGCTACACATAGATACTCATAAACTTAAGTTTCGCCCACTTTTGGATTATGACCTGTTAGTCTATCGCAACTGTATTCGAGATAACTAGGGTTCAAATCTGGTGAGATTAGACTTATAGGTAAGTATATCCTAGTGAGAGGATGGTGCCTAGTAAATTTGATGCGATTCCGAGTTCATTGGATGTGTAAATTGTGTTGTGAGCGTTTAGGGATAGAGTGGGTTGCATTCTACAAGGGTTAGTGATTGATACATCATAAAAGTGCATATGTGTAGATTGGTCTCAGCCTGACAAGCTAACGAGATTGCCTACGTGCACCTACGGGTTAGTCGTGTCATCGGATGATAAGTATGTTGTTTGTGTCGTGCTCGTGAGTATGAACAGGGGAGTAGTTATGTCCTAAAACAGAGACCTCCTACCTCAATGCCAGGTCCTTCTTCGCAGGGCACCACTTCGCAGGGCAAGCGAAAGGCAGGTGGAAAAAGTCCAGGACCCGAGTGGAATTTTGCCACAAATTTAAATAAGTATCAAGATTGGAAATGTAACTTTTGTGGCAAAGATAAATCTGGAGGAGCACCAAGAATAAGGGATCATTTTCTAAGTGGCAATACCAGAATCCAAGGAGGAAAGTGCAAGGGCTTAGGTGCAGAAGAAGTAGCTATGTGCTTAAAAGATTTAATTGGTAAGCTAATTTCCACGAGTAAAAGATCAAAACTCTCTACTTTCGACCATCACACCCCGGTATCGATAAGATCAAACCAGTATGAGGGATCATTGGGTGTAACGCCCACCAATGGAAGCACTCAAAGCATGGAACCAACTTCTCATATCGATGGAACTACACCTCCAAACCATGGATCTCCTGACTTTCAGGTAGGATCGTCAAAAAGTAGACATGTTAGCTTACAGACGAGCTTTAAAACAACTGCCTTAGAAGAAGCGCAACTTGCACTAGCTAAAGCCGTCTATTTCACTGGGGGATCATTGGCCATTGTCACCCATGATGCATGGAAGTCAGCTTGGAAACGCATTGGGGAGTATGGTGCTGGATTTACCCCTCCAACATATCACCATATGAGAAACCAACTGTTGGATAAATGTTACACAAGCACACAACAGGATATTCAAAGGGTAATATTAAATGCAACAGAACAATCTGGATACACCATAGTTAGTGATGGTTGGTCCAACGTTCAAAGGCGGCCATTGATCAACATCATGCTTGTATGTCCTCGTGGTGAATGTTTCATCAAAGCTGTGGATAGCTCTGGTCAAATAAATTCTGGCAGTTTTATAGCTGACATCATTGGCGACGCAGTTGAGGAACTTGGAAAAGAAAATATTGTCCAAGTAATCATGGACAATGCCATAAATTGTAGGGCTGCAGGTAGGATACTTGAAAGTCGCTTCTCTCACCTATATAGTGTTGGTTGCAGTACACACAGCTTGAACTTGGTATTGCAAGATTGGTACAAGAGGGAGGACACAGAGTGGTTCAAATGGATAGTAGACAATGCTCGCTTAATAGTCAAGTTTGTTTTGAAGTGTCAGAGGGTTCTTGACATGTACCGTCAGAGTATGTCTACTATGTTAAAAATGCCGTGCGAAACTAGATTTTGCACCAACTACTATACGGTAGAATCACTAATAAAAAATAAGAATGCTGTGATGGAGACATTTTTTTGTGCCACTTTTTTAGAATGGGAGGCTGGTCAAAGGGAGAAGATAAAAAGCAAAATAGGGGTGATTAGAGATCTACTAGCTGATCGCCACTTCTGGGATGATGTGGTGGATGTGCACAATGTCATGATGCCAATTATGCTTGCATTACGCCAACTGGATTCTGCCTTGCCTAACATAGGTAAGGTGTGGATGGCTTGGTGGACTGTTCAAGAAAGCCTTGCAAATCCAGAGGAGCCCCAAGAGCCAATTGTGAAGCCTTGGAGACACCATTCACTCAAAAGAGGAGAGAAATTTTGAGAAAGTATGTGCATGGTCGATGGGTTGGAGCACATAGTCCACTACACAGCGTAGCTTTCTTATTGGATCTAGAGTATTGGGCAATGGAAATAGACAAACTTGATGAGCAGGTGCTGGAAGACTTTTATGATGTGATAGGCAGGTTTTATGATGATCCTGATGAGCATGCATCAGCTGTTACTGATCTTACGAAGTTTAAACTCAAAGAGGGTAAGTTTGGTACAGAATTTGTGCAGAAACTTGCCATGGAGCAACCACCGTGGAAGTGGTGGATGATGAATGGTGGTAGTGCACCCACCCTTAAACACCTAGCTGTTAGAATCCTAGCCCAATGTGCATCCAATTCAAGTTCTGAGAGAAACTGGAGTACATATAAATATGTACATTCCACCATCAGAAACCGCCTTCTAAATTCAAGAGCTGAAAAATTGGTGTATATGTACTGCAACCATCGGCTATTGGCAAGAGTGCAAGCTGAGAACTACAAAGAGGAGATGCCGCGTTGGACTTATGATGTAACCAATGATGAGGTGGACGAAGACAGTGAGCTGCAAGGGGAATCTCATGAAGTAGAAACTACATATACTTTAGAAGAGATTGAAGAGAATTTGGAAATTGAACCAACTTTGACCCGTCTCGCAGCAAGCGACGGTGGTTTAATTAATAGATTATCGAATCCATTGAGTGACTTTTGTTTAAGTTCAGAAACTGTTTATCTTATAAGTTTTTTTATATATTTAGTTTAAGGTTTAGACATTTGCTTAATAATAAACGAAGCCCTTAAAAACCTTTACAAGGCCACAAATAACTATTAAAGCTTCATAATATACAAAGCCCTAACAAATCTTTGCATTATCACATATCATAATTGAAGCTGAAGTGAAGACAATTCACAATTCACTAATAAATTCTCGCAAGACAACGAGTAAATGTTTTCAAATGTTACAAAAACTATCCAAGTGATAGTGAAATATTTGTGAGAATATCTTCATTCTCCTGTTCACGCTGACCCTTAAGCTTATTATAGTCTTCAGATATTTTGAACATTGCATATATCTTTTTGGATATCTCAAACTCACATATAGCACAATGAAAGTTATTCATCATGCTTTGCATCAAGCATGATATATGATACATATGTCCGCATGGCAAGCTGAAGTGACCACACCACTCATGAAAGAATGATCTACATATGGGGCAAGGACCACCGTGCTCACCAGAAGCTGGAGGGGCCTCAATAGATGTTGGGTGCTCAATCAATGTGGCAGCATTTTGTTTTTTTATAGTCGCCTCTAACTCTTTTACGTGGCGAGATAGCACCTTCACCTCCCTTTGCAAGTCTCTATTTAGGGTTTCTTCTGCATGAGAGCCTTGTGTAGCTTGTGATGCTTGCCTGAGTTGAGTTTGAAGCTCCTCCTTAACTTGGTGCACTTCCATTGATGCACCTTCTAGTGCCAATGACATCTCTTGCCGTGTGACGGTGATTGCAGTACTACGAATGTCCTCAACCGTCATGTGAGGTGTCCTTGAGCTAAAGTCCACTGCTTCACCCAAGTCATCTTGGCAAACCACAATGGACAATCCATATGATGCTGACCCATAACATCGTTTGCATGTTTTGCAGGAACTAGACGAAGAGCGGTTGCATAGCTTTGCGGTGCTGCAGGATCTGCAGTCCAGGCGGAAAAAATGGCTGGATCGCCCCAAAGCACGGCAATTTTTCCGAGGAAATTTGGTCCTTGTCTTTAATTTCTGCCTTGGGAAGATGCCTGGGAAGCTTAAATTACGGTGGTCAGGACCATTCTGGATCTTTCAAGCATGCGGGGCCATATCTTTTTATTTGGCGGATTTGCGGGGGGAGGTAATTTCTGTACCGGTCAATGGTTTCAGACTGCATCATAACGTTTCGCCTACCCCGATTCAGTGCCCCTTTGCTGTGGTACAAGAGCCAGAAGCCGCCCTAATAATGATTGGGGATTCTTTTGCATGCAATCTTGGAAAGCGAGAAAAGGGCAATGATGGTTGCAACACCATGGCTCGCCCTATTTTGGGAACTCATTGTGAGAGGGTTAGTGCATGCAGACGATTGCTTTTGTGCTTCTCCTGTTTTGTGTATCGCGCCTTCAAGGTGTTCTTAGCTCAATATTATCTGCTTCAGCATCTCATCGTCGCCATGACGGCTTCTCTTCTGCAATGCATCCCCTTTACTCCAGTCCAACAGTTAGCGCTTCGCCGAGTGGATGCCTGGCTGCAAGATTTGTGGCTGCGAGTGTTCGCCAACTTGGATTGGCACGGGATACCTGTCCACCCACAGGCTGCAGTTTTGATTGAGCAACTTGCTGTTGGAGATATGGTGCAGCTTAATAACCAACAGATTCAGCTGATAGCGGAAAGAATTTCAAGGTGTTGTTGTTTGCCCAATGATGGAGTCGTGCGAGCATCTCATGTGATTCCTGTTGCCGATGTCGAGCAGGAATTTGGATTGAAAGTGAAAGGGGAATACAAGCTTTCAGGGTTAACAAATGTAGCAACAAGGGATGCTTATAGATGGTTTCTCGAGGGAATTTGGCTGCAAGCCAAAACCTATACCATCTCGACTAAAGCGCGAAATGTGTTGCATTCAGCCAACTTTGGGCGAGTGGCTTGGACAGGAGTTGTCAGAAAGAGACTGCTGGCAGAATGCCAAAGAGTGGTGGCACAGCTGGGGCGAAGCACCCCAACCAACACAAAAGTCAGCCAGTTATTGACACTGATTTTTCCATTGCAAGAAGTTTTCCCTCTTGCCCTACGTTCTCTATGTCATTTTGAGGATGACAGACTGGTGGTCCAAGGTACTGTTGCACCTCTGTCGCAAACTCAGAGTTTGGAAGTTCCTGTTGGGCGGGTAACACAGCAGAATGTTTGTATTGAGGATCTGTTGGGTCCATCGACTGCAGTGGTACCCTCTGGAGCACACGAGATGGCCACTGCAGGACCAGCAAGCCGCAACCGCGGGCGGGAGGAGCATCTGTTTTCTACACCACCTCGTGCGACTGCATCTACTGTGCCGGAGGATTCTGCGGTGGCACGCTGGAGATGCCAAATGCATGAAAGGGCGGCAATTTCTACTCCAACTAGGACTGGCTCTCCGGGTGAGGACACTCCCTCACAACCAGAAAATTCTGGAACCACCAATGCGGCTGCTTCTACGGGAGGTACTGTTTCCGCAGTGTTACCATGGGAGGCGACGGCCGCAAACCCTGCTGACCAAATTCAGGCATGTAGCACTTTTCTGAGCAGACTTACGGAGTCTATTCGTGCGGCCTGGCCAGCTCCGATAGTAGAGGGCCGATTTAATGAGTTGGAAACGCAGGTAACGGCTTTGCAGGCTCGCATTGCCGATTTAACCAATCAAAATGAAGACTTGACTGCGGCAGCTCTCCAACAAAATGAAGAAATACAAACGCTTAGGGGAGCTAATGTTGCGTTTGTGGCTTCTATTCAAGATGAACTGCTTCAATCGCGAACGCAGAATAGCCTTGCCTCATATTTAGCCTCTCATACTGGTGATGTCATGATAAATATGAATGATTTGGAGGCTTTAGCAGTGGAGATGCAGCAGGACCTTCACATCTTTTTGGAAAATCAAATACAGAGCTAGAGAACACGGTTGTCTACTGAGGTGAGAGCACAACAACCAACTCAGCAGGTTGTGATGCGGCAACCTGAGCCATCGAACACTGACAAAGGTAAGAGTGTCATTCCACAAGGTTTTGATATTGCTGATTGGGCGCAAGCTACGGAGGATTGTGCTGAGGCCCAGGCTCATGTATATCGTTTGCAGAGAATGATTCGTCAATTTTGTAAGGAGCGGCGCAGGGTGTGTTTTTGAGTGGAGACTTTGGCTCACTCTTTCTCCCTCAGCTTACTCCAATGTCCTCCATTTTGGTCTTCCCTCAATAGATACCTCTCTCGCTATTATCCTTTGCATACGCCTCTTGCCCCTTTGCCGTAGGCGCGCTGCAATCTATTTCTTTGCCGACACAGTTTATTCCCAAGGCTCCTTGGCCGGAGCACACTGCGATAGATCCACATCTATTGGATGAGGTGTATCGGGCCCATACCACATATTTTTGAGGATTTGGCTACATTGACATTTCATATTCACCAGAACAGGTCGAAGATCAGCAACCAGAACCTTCCAACCAGAGGGGCTGAGTGTGGGTTCGCGCAATCCACCGTGCGTGCCAGGTGTTACGGCATAAGTCGCACAATGCGGTCCTGTGGTCCTACGGAGGTCTGGACGTTGCGGATCAGGAGTCATGTGGCGGCCGTGGCGGCAGTTCTTCACAAGATATCATGGGACAGGAGGAGTGTGTGCACCGTTCCCGATCTGTGCTAGAGCAGCGGTTGTATATGTGGGGCATACCTGTCTTTGATGTACCTTACCTTATGATATCCATACATCTTCTGTTGTAACTCTGTGTGTCCGGATCACATATGAATGAAGAAGGAGGTGTTCTGTTCCTGTGTACTATCTTCTATCCTTTTTCTATGTGTTTGATGTTCACATAATGTAAGGCAGTTTGAGGGTAATCATTCCTGTAATGCCTATTGCTCTTGTGCGGGCAATAGCCATTACAATTATCACCGCCCTTTCACTGGTATCTGAACTATTTTTGGGAGGAGACTAACAACGGGTTCATGTGCATGCGACGCTCTACTTCTCTCCCACGTTCTGCAGACAACGACATCTTCGCTGTGCAGCAAAAGAAGACAAACAGGCTTTCCTCTGTGCAGCACGTAGATAGAAAGTGACAGCCGATCGCGGCCGCTTATGGTTTCCCTGCAACATTCTTAAACTCACTCACCCTCATTCAAGCCATAACTAGTTAGAAACACTGCACCATTTTTCTTTTTCAACATTTAAAAAAAAAGAGGTTTTTTTAAACACCTACCCCCCTAGGTGGCTAGTTTGGGGATTTATACATGGTTGCCTCTTAGATGTTTTTTTTCCCCTCGTGAGAGTAGAACTTGAAAGGGCGCATGGTAAAAAGCCTAGAAATGGTTAAGTTAAACGTGACAGTTTAATTCCCTTTTATTCTTCTCGTCCTACTAAGGACCTTTTCACGCCCTTACAACCTTCTCTCCCTCTCCCCCTTTGCCACATTACCTGCTATAAGGACATGGGTCCTATGGCCAAGGCCATCAGCACGACTGGATAGTGTGTACGCTAGGGGGAGGCTATAAGATAGCACGATTGGGTGGAGAATAGCACACGCATTCTCATCGCCCTTTCACTGGTATCCGAGCTATTTTTGGGAGGAGGCTAAAAGAGGGTTGCATGTGCGTGCGGCACTCTGCTTCTCTTCCCGCCTGTACAACCTTCTCTCCCTTTCCTCCTCTGCCGCAGTACCTGCTGTAAAGACATGGGTCCTATGGGCAAGGCCATCGTCATGGTCGGATAGTGTGTATGCTAGGGGAAGGCTATAAGATAGCATGGTTGGGTGGAGACTAGGGTGGAGACTAGCACATGTATTACCACTGCCCTTTCACTAGTATCCGAGCTATTTTTGGGAGGAGGCTAAAACCGGGTTGCATGTGCGTGCGCCGCTCTGCTTCTCTCCCACGTTTCGCAGACAGCGACGTCTCCGTTGTCCAGCAAAAGAAGACAAGTACGCTTTCCTGTGCGCAGTGCGTGGACAGACAGCGACAACCGACCATGGTCGCTTATGTTTTCCCTACAGCATTCTTATACTCACTCACCCTCATTCGAGCCCTAACTAGTTAAAAACATTGCACGATTTTTCTTTTTAAACATGTTTTTAAAAAGGGGATTTTTTAACACCTACGCCCCTAGGTGGCTAGTTTGGGGCTTTATACATGGTTGCCTCTTAGATGTTTGTTCTTTTTTCCTTGTGAGAGTACAACCTTGAAAGGGCGCATGGTAAAAAAGCCTAGAAATGGTTAAGTTAAACGTGACTATTTAATTCCCTTTTATTCTTCTCGTCCTACCGAGGACCTCTTCACACCCTTACAACCTTCTCTCCCTCTCCGCGTCGGGCGCATTACCTGTTGTAAGGACATGGGTCCTATGGGCAAGGTCACCGGCACAGCCGGACAGTGTGTACGATAGGGAGAGGCTATAAGATAGCACGGTTGGGTGCAGACTAGCACATGCATTACCACCGCCCTTTCACTAGTATCCAAGCTATTTTTGGAAAGAGGCTAAAAGCGGGTTGCATGTACGTGCGACGCGCTGCTTCTCTCCCACGTTCCGCAGACAGCGACGTCTTCGATGTGCAGCAAAAGAAGATAGACATGCTTTTCTGTGTGCAACGCACGAACAAACAGTGACGGCCGACTGCGATCGCCCCATATACGCTCCCCACAATGGAGACCAAGGCAAACTCAACTGACAACTCTATGGCACCGAGGCTCCGAAGGCTTCTGTTGGCTGTGCGCTAGGAAGGCCCGACTAATCCTTGTATGAAGGAGGGTTGAACCCACCCCATGTGGGTAAGAGGCCAATACTTTACCATCAAGCTATTGATCCTTGTTGTGTATAACAAGGAAAGATAGCTTACTTGTGTTGAAAGGAAAACTAAAAGGAAAGGGAAAGCTTCAAACTTCAAGGAAGTGGCTTCACCCTTCCTTTTCACTTCTGTAGGAAGGCAAGTTTTCCTCCAAAATTCTTGTTTCCTCAAGGAGGTAGCTTCAAAGTGAACAAAAACCATCACAAAAACGATGGGTTTTTGTGAAGAATCATCAAAGGTGTTCTTAGCACGAATGAAAAGTGAAGCACTCAAATTCCCGCAAGGCGAGGTTCGCATGCAACACAAATTGCGGAGCATACAAAACACAAAGACTTCAATTTCTCAAGGTACAAGTTTTCGTTTTTTTCTCTGTCTTTGTATTAGTGTGTGTTTACCATGGCCAGTGAGGATATCCCTACTACACATACCTTTGATTTTGAGCACGTAGATCAAAATCAGGGCACCATGGGTGCTGCTGACACTAATATGCATGATGATGATGATCTAGGAGATCATGGGCTTGTAGATATGGCTTCTTTCAAGACTTTGGAACATCGCCGAAGCGTACTTGAAAGCAACCTCTCTGCACTCAATGCAAATGTTACCAATTCTACGGAGTTACTTGTGAAATTTATAAATTCACAAAGGACTCAAGGAGCCAAAAGTGGCACGGTTCAAGGGAACCAAGCTTTCACGACTCAAGGAGTCGAAGAGACAAGTGCTGCAGAAGATGCAGAAGGTAGCAATGCATTACTTAAGAATATCACCATTCCCGAGTTTCACGGGGAAGAGCATGATCGCAACAAGGATCCGGTCAATACGTTCTTAGACAAATGGAGTGATATTCATAGATTGAGACACACCCCAGATATAAAGACGGTTGTGGAAACAAGTCTATCTCTTAAAGGCAAGGCCTATAAGTGGTGGATGAAATTTTCAATAGATGCTCGTCCTCCGTCTTGGGCTGCGTTTCAAGCTTCTTTCTCCAAAGAGTTTTTGGACTCCAATAAAGAAGATAAGAATTGGTTAGCATGGGATGCATGCCGCATGTCTGGCCTCTCTCTCACACAGTATTTTTTGAAGTATCAAGAAATCATATTAAAACTAGAAGGTCTAGATGAATTCCAAAAGATACAGAGTTTTAACAGGGGTCTTGACAAAGACTATCGTCTTTATGTCAAGACCCAACATCCAAAAACTTTGGAAGAAGCCATCAGTCATGCCGAAAGATATGATGATGACCAAGAGAGGAAAGGAAAAGTTCCCTACTCTAAGAATACTTTTGCTAAGAGCAATGTGGCTAAGAGCCAATGGCGAGGTAGATCTCCCACACGTTCCAAGAGGAATAAGAGACAATCTACCTCTCCACGTCCACAAGAGGCTAAGAAGCCTAAGCAATCATGAGATACTCCACGTGGGTCTTTCAGCATTGCTGATTTTGAGCTTGCAAAGAAACACAATTTGTGCTTTAGATGTCTTTCGAACCAACATAACAAGAAAGATTGTCCTCTTTTGCAAGGCAAAGAAAAGGCCATGCACACGGTGCAACGCCTCACATTAGATTCATCTTCTAAATATTGTGCTGTAGAGGTTCTTCATATGGAAGAAAAGCACAAGTGTTGTGTGCCTGCTTCAATGTGGCAGCCCATCTTTGGCCCCCATGATTTTATTTGCATGCACGGCACTATTAACGGACAACATGTTTGTATTTTAGTGAATGATTGTGCAATTGATAACTTCTTGAACTATAAGCTAGTCAAAAAATTGAAGCTTACACAGACTCCCTGCTCTCACAAGCATGTGGTGGAGCAGATGTCTGGGAATGATAAAGAAGTATGGGACATAGTAGTCAAGGGGTTGAGCTTATTATTCAAGATCATACGATGACCTTTCTAGTTATGAACATGGACGGTGCTGATGTAATTTTAGAACGGGAGTGGCTGCATGGTTTAGGAAACACATTGCACACTAGTTATGAACACAACTCCTGATGCTTTATGGCCAATGGTAAACATGTGCTTTTGCTTGGTGAGAAAAATATACCATCTGCACCTCTTATATGTACAGCTGAGCTTTCTATTTTGCAGAAAGCAGATTTAATAGATGAAGTCTTTTTGTGTTACTTCTTGTCTCCAAGTCTTGTGAATTCTCAAGAGCAAAGTGCGGTGAATTCTAGTAATGGTATGCAAAGTGCAATGAATTCTGCTGATAAACAAAGTGTAGCAAATCCTAGCGAGGAAATTGCTCTCAATTTTAATTCTATAGAGCAACGTGCAACTGTTGTAAAACAAACATTACAGGAATTACAAGATTCTCCATCCCAGCATAACTCTAGTTTACTTTCTCCTTTTGCACAGAAAAAGCTAACTCACTTACTCACGGAGCATAGTGCTGTGTTCTCAAGTGATTTACCACCAGGTTTACCCCCTACACTTGATGTGCAGCATGGCATAGATGTCTTGCCAGGCACTAAACCGGTGAGTAAACCACCTTATCGTATGAGTGCTAAAGAAGCCAAGGAGGTTGAGAGTCAGTTGACTGACTACCTTGCTCGTGGTTTCATTAGACCTAGCACTTCACCTTGGGCATCACCAATTCTGTTGGTAAAAAAGAAAGATGGTACTATGTGCATGTGCGTATATTATCGTGGTTTAAACACCATAACCATCAAGAAAAAGTATCCTCTGCCAAGAGTAGATGAGTTGTTTGATCAACTCCATGGGGCAAGATACTATACAAAGATAGATCTTCGTTCAGGATACCATCAGGTGCGTATCCTTTTACAAGATATCTCCAAGACTGCCTTTAGAACACGGTTCGGGCATTTTGAATTTTTGGTTATGCCTTTTGGTCTAACCAATGCTCCAACTACATTTATGACACTCATGGATAGTGTCTTACGTCCCTATCTTGGAAAATTTGTTGTGGTTTACCCTGATGACATTCTCATTTACAGTAAGACTGAAGATGAACACATATAATATTTACGATTAGTGTTTGAATAGCTACGAGCTCACACACTGTATGCTAAGCAAAGCAAGTGTGATTTATTTAAAACAGAGATACATTACCTCGGTCATGTGATCTCTTAGTCTGGCATCAAGATGGACATTGACAAGGTCGCTGCCATCTTTGATGGCCACATCCCAACACGGTTGAGGAGCTTCAATTGTTTTTAGGCATGGTTGGATTTTATCGATAGTATATCCGTGACTATGCCAAAATCACTGTTCCTATGACGGATCAACTTAAAGCAAAAGGTAAGACCTTTTCTTGGGAAGAAGCCCAAAAACGCAGTTTTGAACAGCTCAAGGTAGCTATAGCCACTGCTCCCATCCTAGCAATCATCGACCCACTTAAGCTGTTTGTGGTAGAGACTGATGCTAGTGATAAAGCCATTGGTGCGGTCCTTCTCCAGGAGGGAAGACCTATAGCATTTGAAACTAAAAATTTAGATAGAGCTCACCAGAATTATTCAGTTTATGAGAGAGAGCTCTATGCCATAATTCACGCTTTACGAAAGTGGCGACACTATTTATATGGTGCCGAGTTTGAAGTAGGTTTTGACCATGAGAGTATCAGATGGTTTACTACTCAAACAAACTTGATGGGCTGTAAAGCTAGATGGGCAGAAATCCTTCAAGATTATGATTGTAAGCTAAGATATCGAAAGGGGCGATATAATGTAGTAGCGGATGCACTAAGTCGGATGCCTCAGATTAATTCACTTGCTTTCACGGAACTAAAGAGTGGATTTTCGGAGTCATTACGTGGCAAGTGTGCACAAGATCAATCATATGCTAAAGTGCGGAGTGCAATTTTAATAAGGGATCCCTCACACTCACATGTCTCTGAACAGCCATATCAACATGTCTCTGCACGCGTAGATAAAAACTCCAACACATAGAGCTCCGCCCCATACTCAGGAAGAGCTTAAGCGATGGAAGAATTTTTCCATTGATGATGGCTACTTACTCCACAAAGGTAGAGTATGTGTGCCAAAGGACTCAGACACTAGGCGTCAAATCTTATTTGAGTGTCACGATAGTCCAAGTGCTGGTCATCCAGGTATTCGTAAGACGTATGTCTTAGTTTGATGGAAATTTTATTGGCCGGGCTTACATCATGATGTTCAAGAGTACGTACTAAACTGCCAATAGTGCCAAGTTAATAAGGCAGAGCGCCTCAAGGTAGGTGGCCTTTTACATCCTTTAGAGATTCCACAAGGTAAGTGGGAGAGTATCTCTATGTATTTTGTAGTAGGACTACCTACTACAAATCGTGGCCATGATGCCATTTGGGTAATTATAGAACGTCTCACAAAGATGGGTCGATTCATTCCCAGTAAGACTACGGTTAAGACACCGAAGTTAGCACGGATATTTGTAGAGCATATATATAAACTCTACGGTCTTCCAGCTAGTATCATTAGTGACAAAGGTCAAAAGTTTGATAATCACTTCTGGAGAGCTGTGTTCCACAAGTTGGAAACTAAACTTAATCTAAGTACGGTTGATCATCCAGAAACGGATGGTCAAACAACAAGAGTTAATCAAGTGCTGGATATGCTACAAGCGTACGTTAGCAAGAAGCAAACCAATTGGGAAGACTACTTACCTATATTGGAATTTTCTTATAATACTTCAAAGCATGTGACTACATGGTTTGATCCATTTATGCTTTTATATGGTTTCAACCTAGATTACCCGTTACGGTGGGGTTGGCTAAGGAGAAGATACAACAAGCGAAGGATTTTCTCCAAGACCATTTTGACAGCTTCGAGTTGCTTGACAAAATGTTAAGCAAGATCAAGATCGATATAAGAAGTACACAGATGAGCATCGTCGTCTTGCTACTTTCGAAGAAGGAGACAAGGTTTTCTCAAAGTTCCGGAGCATTCAGAAAGTCTGAAGACGGGAAAAGTTGCTAAACTTTCACCATGCTATTGTGGACTGTTTACCATTCTCAAATGTATAGGTCAAGTGGCCTATAAGTTAGCTCTTCCAGAGCACTCACGAGTTCATCATGTTTTTCATGTTAGCCGTTTACGAAAATAGCTAGGACAGAATGATAATGTCATTGACACAGGTGTGTTGGTTGACTTCATTGCACCGCCAAGCATTCCTCATGAGCCCAAAAAGATTTTGGATTCTCATGAGCTTCGCACCAGACATCATGTCAGATGACACGTGTTGGTAAAATGGCTAGATAGATCTAAAGAAGGTTCTACATGGGAGTCTCCACACTTAAGAAACATTTTCCTATGTTCGTTTTTGAGGACAAAAATGATTCTCCAAGGGGGGGGGGGTTAATGTAAGGACATGGGTCCTATGGGCAAGGCCACCGGCACGGCCAGATAGTGTGTACGCTAGGGGGAGGCTATAAGATATCACGGTTGGGTGGAGACTAGCACACGCATTACCACCACCCTTTCACCCGCACTCAGGTGTCTCAACTCACCTACACAAAAACCTAAACTATCATACTCCTAGCCTCCACTAAGGTGGCCACATTTGCTTCTTATCTGGAATAGCGCACTGGCGATCATTCAGACCGTGGTGAAAGTTCTTGCCTAGAGCTTGTCATGCTGCCTCAACCGCGCCAAACGGCTATATAAGGAGGTGAGCCCCGCCCCCCCCCAAAAAACCTATCCATGATCAGGTTATGGTTTCCCTGCAGCATTCTTATACTCACTCACCCTCATTCGAGCTATAACTAGTTAGAAACACTCCACCATTTTTCTTTTTGAACATTTTTTAAGAACATGGTTTTTTTTTTTTAACACCTACCCCCCTAGGTGGCTAGTTTGGGGCTTTATACATGGTTGCCTCTTAGATGTTTTTTTGTTTTCCCTCGTGAGAGTACAACCTTGAAAGGGCGCATGGAAAAAAAGCCTAGAAATGATTAAGTTAAACATGATAGTTTAATTCCCCTTTATTCTTCTCGTCCTACCGAGGACCTCTTCACGCCCTTACAACCTTCTCTCCCTCTCCCCCTCTGCCGCATTACCTGCACTCAAGTGTCTCAACTCACCTACACAAAAACCTAAACTATCATACTCCTAGCCTCCACTGAGGTGGCCGCATTTGCTTCTTATCTGGAATAGCGCACTGGTGATCATTCAGATCATGGTGGGAGTTCCTGCCTGGAGATTGTCATGATGCCTCAACCTCGCCAAACGGCTTTATAAAGAGGTGAGGCCACTTTTTACCCCTCACTTAGCCTTGGCTTTGTTTTGTGTGTGTATATGAAAGAGAGGAGTGACTTTGTTGCCTCTGATTGCAAAATTTTGCACTAGTTGTAGCGCATCACTCAACCCCAAAAAGCCCCATAAGCACTTCGTTGCTATCCATGTGATGGCTATGCTGTAGCCCGCGTCCAAGCCCTATAGCTCCCCTAGCCCTTTGGTGGGATGGTGCTCTAATTCATCTTACGTACACACACAAAGTACACATCAGCCCAACTTGACGGCTTCTCTCTCTCTCTCTCTCTATCTCTCTCTCTCTCTCTCTCTCTCTCTCTGTGCAAAAGCCATCACCTATAGTAGGCCCCTATTGACCCTAATGAACATGCATCGCTGCTTCGTAGATGCAAGGTCCTCAAGCTCTTGCTTGGTGTTCTACAAAAAACCTCACACCTCGTGCTCTTACCAACCAACTCTGCCCATATGTGTGCTCCCATAGCAATTGCAAAACAAAAGGACGAGAGAGAGAGAGAGAGAGAGGATGTCAAGAGGGCTACACGAGAGGGCCTCCTTGTTTTGACGCTATGTTAGAAGGCAACCAAGAAAGTTAACCTTGGTGACAAAAGGTCACGGAGATGAAGACGTGTTTTCCTCCTTTGTAAAAGAAATGAACAAAGAGTAGGTAGGCTAGTAGCATGCGTACAAGCTTTGCTTTCTCGCGCATATCATAATTTATTCACGCATGTTGGTTGTCTCATTTGGTAACTTCATAAGTATCTCTTGATATCAAATGGCACATCAACTCCACTTTGGACATTTTTACCGTATCTTCTTAACCTTTTTTTCAACTTTTTAATTTTCAATTTGTTATAGGCATGTTGAAACACATTTAAAAGGAGAAGGGAGAAAGGCACACCTTTTTTTTGTTTTTGTTTTTGGGTCTTTCTTTTAGTTTGTAAATGGATCTCTATTTAAAGAATTCCTCTTAAAGGGGCCCATCTTGTAATTGGGACGTTTACCTTAATAAGCCCTCAAAACAACTTAGAAGAGTCAATTAAGCTCTCATTGAGCATCGCCACCAATGCCAACTTTAAGGACATACTTGTCGTTAGTATATCATAGCACCTATGAGCATAGCCATTGTCGTCGACAACCTTAAGGGGAAACTCTTCCATGCTACACAGGCATATATAACACAATCGAACATAAAAGGGATTTAAAAGTATGGGATTTCAAAGAAGGGTTGTAGTCAAGGGAGGAAGTTATCAAAGGCCAACTATATCAGAAGTAAAAGGGAAGTTCGTGAAGATTAACCACTGGGATACTCACCTTCAATCTTGAGCGACATTACTTGAAGTAATAACATGGAAGTCTTGCATATTTGTGCATAGCTTTCTTAGCTTAGCTTTTCTGTCTTTTTCAAAGCTTTAAAGCGAGTTTTTCTTTTTAAAACTTACAACAATGGAAAAGGAACAAAATCAAAAGCAACCTGAGACTGACACTACCCAAGACCAAAATATGTATGGGATTGAGGACATAGCTGAAGAATAGGATGTGCCATCTCGTGAGTAGTATGAAGTGATAATACATAGGGTAGAAAACATAAAACTATAATTACAGACTTTCCTTGCTTCTCTAGATGGTCTCAAAGGTTAGATGACTAAATTGACTGAGTACATGCAAAAAGGAAAGCAATAGATGACACAACCTTTTGTTCTGTTTGATCCAAATATGCCTACCACATCTAGGGATGGTTCTATTATACCTCTCTTAATTAATACCCAGTCAAGTCTTAGAGAAAACTCCTCAAAGACATGAAACCTCCTCAATTTAATGGCAAAGAAAAAGATAGAAACAAAGATTCTATCTATACTTTAGTGTAAAAATGGCATGACCTTCATAGGTTAAAAGAAACCCCACTTGAATATCAACCGTTTGAGGCCTAGTCTATCATTGGGGCCAAAATCTTTCAAATGGTGGATGAGTCTCAAGGCATTAGGAAAGAATCAAGAAGATTGGGCTCAATTCAGGGATGTTTTTGTGAAAGAATGTCTCCTTAAAAATTGAACCAGAAAGAAACTTGGAGGATTGGGATAAAGCTATGCAATGGGGTAGGCCT